>NC_057807.1:77065210-77689651 GCF_018294505.1 Triticum aestivum | reverse complement strand
ACGGCGGCGGGGGCGCGCGGGTCCGCACGGGCAGCGGCTCGGGCCTGGCGGGCTGGATCTGGGCCCCGCGGGCCCTGGCAGCGGAGGAGAGAGAGGGGGCAGGTGGGGGTGACATGGCAGGAGGCGATTGGCCGGAGCGATGGCGCGGACGTGTTCGGCGGCGGGGTTGACGCGTCCGGTGGTAGGAGGAGGAAGAGGCTAGGGTTAGACCGCGAATTTGGAAGGGGAGGGCCTATTTATAGGTAGAGGGAGATAGGAGAGTACAAATGGGGTGCGGTTTTCGCCCACACAATTGTGATAAAATGACCGAGAGCATGGAGGGGGTTTGAATGGGTTATTGGGCCACTTTGGAGGGGTGTTGGGCTGCACACAAAAGAGGCCTTTCTGGTTACCCGGTTAACCGTTGGAGCATCAAACGACCTCCAAATGGAACGAAACTTGACAGGCGGTCTACCGGTGGTGTACCAAGACGGCTTGGCAAACCTCGGTCCATTCCGAGAATGTTTAACACCCGCTCACGAAAAGAGACAAGAAGGGGATGCCGGATGACATAGGACTGTCGGATTGCAAAACAGACAACGGGGAAAATGCTCGGATGCATGAGACGAACACGTATCTAAAATGAGATGCACATGATGTCATGATAAAATGCAACACGCAAGCAAATGAGATGGCAACGACGATGAATAACTGGCGGACACCTGGCGCATCGGTTCCGGGGCGTTACACCCAGGCTGATGAGGCGTGGTCCCGTGCAAAGCTTGATGACCGACGGGCGAAGCTGGTGCTGGAGAAGATGAACGCCGACCTGAGGCCGAGCAACATGAAGGCGGCAAAGCTGACCGGGACCATGCTCCTGAGGGAGTTCCTGGCGCATCGGGTGGCTCCACTTCAGGTGCACTCGCGCCCGTTGTGGAGGCTCGGAGATGCGGACGCCGATCTCCACCTGAACTTGGAGGCCCTGGCTGATGAAGATCTTACCGCAGCTCTCCGCTTCCTGGTTGGAGAGGATATGGAAGGTCTGGAGGGCACTCCTGTCCCCTTGTTCCTTCGCGACGACTGGGAATAGGAGGTGAACGCGATGCCCACCTTCGGTGGGAGCGGCCTGGTGCTGGAGGTGCCTCCTAAGGGCCAGGAGGCGGTGACACCGGTGGAGTTGTCCTTCGATGATTGCCATGGAGGAGAGGAGGAAGACAAGGAAGAGGAGGAGCGCGGCTCGGAGGCGGCCACTGAGGAGACGGGGGAGACTTCCCCCTGGCACAGGGCCAACGTCCTCTGCTCCATGCCGGACAACGACGAGGCCGACACCAGGCGAGGGGGAGAGGACCCCCCCATGATCCCGAAGAAGGACAGGTCGGGGCTGATCTCCCGAGGGTCTACTCCGGCTCCGGTACTGCCCGAAGCTAGCTCCAGCCCTTCTGGTGCGCCCCACTCTGCTGCTGGACCTCCTGAGGCTGCGCCCCGCAAGAGGCTCTTGGGCTTTAATCTCGGCAAGAGGCTATTGGAGCACGCCGCGGTTAACCAGTAAGTACACGAACTCTGCTTTGCTCTTGTTTTCGCTGTCAGGGCTTGACATCCTCCGTCGCTTGGGTTGGCTGCCGCCTGCGGCGAAGAGGCTGAAGGGGGACACCATGGCTTCGCTTGGGCAGGCTCACCCGTCGTGGCCGCGCCTTTGCCTGTGGGAAGGGGAGGCAGGGGAGCTCGCACCTCCCCTACCCGATCGTCCTCACAAAGTCAAGAGGAGCGCTCTCGCGGGGTGTCAGCCCCATGGCCCTGCTGACTCTGGAGGCGCCGGTGCTTGATGTCGTCGCTGCGGTTGCCAAGGCTCAGGAGCTCCCAGCCTCGCAAGCCGTGATCACACTGTCGTATCCTCCTCCTGCTTCTCTGGTTCCTGACTCCTCTACCTCCTTCTGCTTCTCTGGTTCCTGACCGTGCTGCTACTGCGCTGGGTCGGCTGCTAGAAGATCTCCAGGGCGCCAACCCCCGCCTGGTGGCCTGGCGCCTGGAGCTGATCTCTGCCTGGGTTTGCTCTCACGCCTCCGTCCGAGTGGCTCTGAGCCAGGCTATGGCAGCTTCCAAGGAGGAGAAGCAAGTCGCCACCCAGGCCGTAGCCGCTCGCGACGCGGCGTTGAAGGATGCTTCAACTGTCCAGGGCTGCTGCAAGGCGCTGGAGGACGAGCTCAAGGCCTGCGTGATGAGCTCGCCAAGGAGGTTCGCGACCACCAGACATAGGAGGAAGAGATGAAGGCTCGGGAGGCTGCCATCGGGGACTGCGACGCCGAGCTGTCCGCTGATCGCAGCCGACTGAAGACACTGGAGCAGAAGCTGAAGGCGGAGAGGACTGAGCTAGACGCCAAGGGGAAGGTCTTGGCCGAGGATGGCGTGGCCTTTGCAGATTACGAGGAGAGATCTCGCAGAGCGCTGAAGTTGCTTTACGATGATGGTCTGGAGAAGCCGCTGGCCGGAGCCACGGACAGCCCCGCCAAGCTGCTTCCCCTCCTCGTCGAAGCGCTTGAGGAGGTCGTGACTAGCATCGGCCCCATGGCCAAGGTTGAAGCTCATGTCCTTTCCTCCGCAACGCTAACGCAGATCCTCAGCCACGTCTACCTTCACAACCCCGACGCCAACCTTGACGATCTGCTGGAGCCTGTGGACACCGAACGCTGCGCCGATGCTGCTGAGGCCGTGAAGGGCCGAGCGGAAGCCCAGCTGGCGAAGTTCCGCGCCTTTGCCACTGCGCTCAAGGCAGGTGCTGCTGGTTCCGCGGCCTCAGGAGGTGGAGCTGACTAGCGCGACCCTGCCACGAGTGACGGCGCTGCTCAAGGGTGATCTCCTCGCGGCCTCTTTCTTGTTTCTACTCCCGCAACATGCACCGTGCCTCATGGAGGCGTTTAAACTTGTGTCTGGTATCATGAGGACAATTTATGTTTTGTTATATTTGCTTCTGAATGTGCGAGGCTTTGCGGTTTCCTTCCTATTTGCTTTGTGTTCTACGTCGGCAGGGCCTGGCCCTGCGCATACCTCAGCCGTGGTTATCCCCGACCGGATCACCAAGGCGGGACCAAGGAGTGAGGGGCTACGTGGCAAGTTAGGATCCTGAGTCGCGATGCTCAGGAGTCCCCCTTGATGCCCAAACAGCAAATAGGGAGGGGCTGTAGGAGTAGATCTGTCGCTCTACGTTAGCAGGCCCTGGCATCGGCATACCTCAACTGCCGTTAGCCTTTCGGAACTAAGGAGTAAGGGGCTACGTGACCAGTTAGGCTGCTGAGTCGCGATGCTCAGGAGTCCCCCTTGACAATCAAACGGTCTTAATACCTTGGCTCCGCTTGCGGAGGGGCGCGCGACGTCCAGGTCCGAGGGACCTGGCTGGGTGGCGTGCGCTTGGGTGTGACCTGGGCGCAACCCCCGTGTCCAGCCGCCTCGCATGGCGCTCCCGAGGGAAGGTGTTGCAATGAGGCCGTACCTTGAGCTCTGGGCTCCCTGAGGTTGATACAGTTCTGGGCTGCCCTTAGTTGTTTATCACCAGCGCGGAGCATAGCGCTTCCGTATGTGTACGGGCATAGCCGCTCCTCGGCAGTGTTGTCAGCCGGCGCAGAGCATGGTGCTTCCACTGGTACGTGGGAGGGGGGCCCACCTCCGGGAGGAGCCCCCGAGGCGTGTACAACCCCGCCCTGACACGTGGAAGGCACGGTAGGGCTAGACAACACTACAAAAAAATACACTTCCGTGATGATACGTGTTTGTCACAGTAGGTCGCATTTTTTGTCATGCATGTACATCCATGACAAATTTATGACAAAATCAAGATATTCATACCTGTGCTGTCGTAGAAGTGTTCCATGACATTACCAAAATTATCATCACGGAAGTGTCCACTTCCATGACGATAAATCGCGCTTCACAGAAGTGTTTTCATCAAGGGTGACCGACACGTGGCATCCACCGTAACGGAACGCCGTTAAGCTATCAGGTCGGTTTTGGATCCGATAACCCATTAACAGCCCCAGCCAATGGGGATTTTCCACGTGTAAAATCATCATTGGCTGGAGGAAACACGTGTCAGCTCACCGTTGGGACAGATGTCATCCACTCATTGAACAGAAGGCGCCTATGATACGTCGACACGTGGCACGACCCAACAGAGGCCCATTCCTGTGAAAAGGCCGGCCCGTTTGACTTGGTCAAAAGGTGGCGGGCTGGCCCATGGAAAGCCTGTTAACGGCATGTTCGCATATAGCCCATTTAAAGCCCGCTAACCCAAGGCCCGTTACGCCCTATCCGAATTAGGCCCAGTAGCGTCATCTGGGCCATCCAATATGATTCCAGCCTGTTTTCACTTCTGGCCCATGACGTCTTTCGGCCCATATGAGGCCCTATGTAACTCTTGGCCTATTAACGGCCCGTGGTGAAACTGGCCCGCAATGAACAGTGTATATCACTTTACACCCATTAACGACCCGTGGTGAAACTGGCCCGTAATGAACAGTATATCACTTCATACCCATTAAGGGCCCGTTATTCAGTTGGGCTGTTTCCAGCAAATGTTATCTTTCGGCCTTCTCAAAGCCCATTTATTCTTGGGCTCATTTCCAGCATTCGTTTACTTACGGGCCGTTACTGTCATTTTCTGCTTGTGGGCCAAATTCAGCCCGTGGTTACATCGGCCCGTTTGTGGTCCGTTAATACGTTGGGCCATTTTCATAGCATCATCAAATATGGCCTATTAACGATGGCCCGTTATGGTCATACGGCCCGTATAAGGCCCATAGATGATACGGCCCGTAGAAGGCCCATTGTTCCCATTGTTTCTACAGCCCGTAGAAGGCCCATTGTTTCTATGGCCCGTACAAGGCCTACTGTTTCTACGGCCCGTAGAAGGCCCACTGTTTCCACGGCCCATAGGAGGCCAAGTGTCACTACAGTAAATATTAGCCCATGGTTATTGTGGCCTACTTTTAAAAAGAACTGCACTGACTACAAGCAAACAAATAAACAAGACAACAAGGAAATAAATAAGCAAGCAACTTATGCTAGGCTATCACTGCTGTTACACATATTACATCCACTGGGCATCAAAGTTCGCCACCAGTGCAAATATAGGGAACAAAGCAGCATATCATATACACTGGTTGTCAAAGTTGGCTACCAGCGCAAATAAACGCCGCAGCAAAACAAATCCAGAACTGAAACCATTTCAGAAGATCTCAAGAAACAATATCCTGGGTACCCATAATGCTGGCAAGATGCTTAACAAGCTTATTAACTTTCTCTTGTTTGGCGCTTAAATCCTCCAGCGCTTGCTATTGCACCAGAAAATATGCATCTGAATTCTGCAGGGACTTCCTCAGTCCTTCAGCTTCCTGTCGAAGCACATCTGATCGATGTCTTTCAACTTGAAGTTGAGACTCAAGAAGACGAACTGATTCAGGCAGCAAGTTCAAAGAGTTTGTGCCAGCAGTAGTGTCCAGTAACTCGAACACAACATCAAGACAGGACTTTTGGGTTCCGTCACTATCGTCAAGATAGTTTTTATCAGCTTTCTTGGAGACCAACAGGGATGCCTCACTATCTTGAACCTTATCTGCATTACTTCCTTTACCATTAGATAACGTGGTACTGTTCTCCAATATTTTTTCCGCATTCTAAAAGAGAAACAAGCGGACACATCACATGTTTACCACGTTTTATATGAAACTCATTTTGGTAAATGAGTTCAGTAGTAAAGTGGACAGGATAGCAGCATGAAACAAACATATATCTATGTACCATGGTCACTTTATGGTCTATATCATTCTAGTTTGGGTTAATTATCCTTTTGCCCTTAGTGGTGTCCATCTGCTCAGTTTTGCCCTCAGATGCAAATTGTGCTCAGTTTTGCCCCTAGTCCGTGCGCACCGACTCGTTCTGTGAACTTTGGCGTCTCCGTCAGGTCAATGTTTTGACTTGTCCCTTACAGGTGGGACCAGGCGGCAGAGGCGGTTAATTTTATTCAGACCGTTGCATGCGTGGCTTGCGGGACCCAGCAGAGAGCCGTTGAGCATAGAGCCATTGCGGGGGTGCTATATTAGCGGGCGACAGCGGCGGTGACCACGACGACAGAGAGAACGGCGCTGACCACGGCGAGAGAGCGAGAGCACGACATCGGTGGGAAGCTAGCTGTGGAGGGAGCGGCGGCGTTGAGATCCCGTTCGGCTCCGAGCTTCATGTCTTCCGAAAGCTCCCGCGCCACCTCGCGGATGCAGAGCCGAGCGCGTGTGGAGATGCCTGTCTTCGTTTGTTCGCGGTGGCGGGCGAGCGTTGATTGGAGGGTTTCTCACACACCGAGGAACCACAATCGTCTGTTCCACGTGTGCAGCGAGAATGGGGTAAGAATCGGGGCAATTGCACCATTTTTGTGCTCGGGATCTTTGAGCAATCGGTTGATCTGTTCCGTGTTCATGCTGGTGACATGCTTCTTTCTTTGGGTCGATTCTCTGACCAAGACTCTGATAAATGAACTGCAAGAAGATCATGACGAATGGTTGCGCATGCTGCCCCAAACCGCAGTGGCCGCAGCACGAGCTCCGGAAGAAGAGATGGAGGGCGAAGCACATACTGACAGAGAGCTAGCTGTTGAGCTTAGGATGTTGAAGAAGAAGGTTAGGAAGCTTGAGATCAAGAACTACCAATACCCATTTGCAAATACTTTTGGGCATTTGTAGGTATGGTAATTGCACTGGTTGTAATGTTGAAAATGTATGGAAAGGCATGAATTATGGAGGAATTTGTAATCTTGAAATTGTATGAGAAATTCACCTAGTTTAAATGTTGGTCAAAGTTGTTTAAATGTTGAAAAAAAGAGAAGAAATGACCAACATTTAAATATGTTGAAAAAAGGAGAAGAAATGAAGAATTCAGAAACTTTTGATCAATGAAATGCAGCTAATGAATTATTCCAGAGCGAAACAATTAAGTTAGAATTTTTTTGGAGCTGTTAAATATTTAATAGCAATTTAAGTAATCCAATTCAAATACACCGTGATTTAAATCAAAGACCAAAATGTCATGAAAAATGTGCCTCAGCTCTGGTAGATGTTTACACCTAGTGCCAAAATAAATGAACATTTTTAAGGGCATTACATTGAGTAGAAACTAATTTGTCTAAAAATGAAGGGTGGAAAATGCACAAAAAATTGGTGCGGTTGGGGACTCGAACCCAAGACCGCGTGGGTTTGTGGTGTTTAGGGCTGCGCTGGTAACCGCTAGGACAGATGGCAAGAGTTTGACATGGGTAGGGAAGCAATTTATACATAGTGAGACTATGAAATTTGTCAAAAAAAAGAAGGGTGGAAAATGCACAAAAAATTGGTGCGGCTGGGGACTCGAACCCAAGACCGCGTGGGTTTGTGGTGTTTAGGGCTGCGCTGGTAACCACTAGGATAGATGGCAAGAGTTTGACATGGGTAGGGAAGGAATGTATACATAGTGAGACTGTGAAATTTGTCAAAAAAAATGTCAGACCGTGAATGTTTGCACACGCGTGAGAGTGGTTTTCCTTTGTTTTGCACTGAAATTTTGGAGGGTTGGAAGGTTGAAAACGTATGTTTGCACTGCCACGTGGTTTTGGTTAGAGTGGCACTTGGTTTAGTGTTAGAGTGGCACTTGGTTTAGGATTTAAACGGAATAAATTTGCATGTTAGTTCATGACTTTTTTTAATAAAACGGAGGGCTTCTCACCCCCTCTTTTGAATGACAACCACAAGTTCTCGAGCTTCATGACTTGGTTTAGGGAAGAAATTATATGCTTGGGCACGGACATTTTTTAACACACATAATAAACCCTAATAAATAACTTAGATAAGATGCAACACAAGTACCATTACAATAATAAGTTCACGAATAGTTCACGGACACATGACGAAACATGACACGACACGACACGACATAGAAAAGCAACAAATAAAAAACGAGACAGTCTTCATCTTGATCTCCTCCTTCCACTTTGGCCGCGCGCGCCCCTTCAACACCGTCTTCATCTTCACACCTCCTCCTCGTCGTCGTAGGGAAGGGAGTGCATCCCGGCTGGAGTGGGGAAGATGTTCTCGTAGTTGGTGTAGATGCTGTAGACGGTGAAGAAGATGGCATCGCAGCCGCACCAAAAGACTTGGCCGAGGAGCTCGCACGCGTCAAACAGGTTGGTGAAGGTGACCGTGAGCAGTAGGAGGATGCCGCTGCGGTCACGAACGTCGTTGAGGGTGAACATCCTCGGCGAGCCTCGTGGGAGGTGGGCATAGCCGGCTCTGAGGAAGGTGCGGGTGAGTTCGACGGAACCCCTCCACCTTGAAAAAGCCCACACGTGGAGCTCCCTCTCCACGAGCACGTCCGGTGGGTAGCGCCGCTCCAGCACGACAGGCGGACGGTTGAAGGTCGGCCCGTTGAACTGCATGGTCTCGCTTGGGGAGGGCTCGGTCGATTGGGTGTTTGAAGTTGGAGAGAATGGATCGGATCTGGCTTATGGGTGGGAGAGGAAGATAGGCACCCCATTTATAGGCCTATGGGTGGGAGAGGAAGAGAGAAAGGGTGAGAATGGTGCGTGTGTGAATCCGAACGCGTGTGTGTATCCGTTACGCTTTGCACTCTTAAATTTTTGCACAAAAACGATGCATGCAAGGGGCGCGTGCGTGCATTTGAATCACCGCATAGCTCTTTGACCGGACGGTGCATCCGACTCGTTGAACCACCTAGCTGGCCTCGCTAGCCTAGCGCGCCTAGCACGCCTCGCTCGCCTCGCTCGCATGCATGCACATCGCAGCCTCCTGCGCATGCAAACCCACGTCGCAGCCTATGCACGTCGCCGCCTCCCATGCATGCATGCAAGGCCTGGAAAGGCTGAGACGGGCTATTTACTGCAGTCTCAGGCCCAGACAACGAGACGGCCCAACGGTCCATCCAGCGCGCCCGATATTTGTTTTTAAAAAAAGAATCTCCCAGCCAATCAGATTGCATCTTGCGGATCGCCCCCCTCCTCCCCACAGATTCCTTCTAGAAGGGTTAGATCGACGGCCCTTGTTCAGCGCTAGGGTTAGATGAACGATCCTGGTTCAGCGCTAGGGTTAGCGGGGTTTGGGAGGGGTTTGGAACAGTCAAAGCTATGTTTGACCAGATTTCAAATGAGCATAATAAATTAAATAAAAATCAGAAAAATAAAAAACCTGCGCACATAGTCTTCTTATGTCATATACTAACGATTTAAGTTGATAAACAAGGTTTACATACATTTAAACGATAAGTTCGTGTGTATTGTATGATATCTCGAGTATCTCAAACTCTTTTGTATGAAGTGAAGAGAAGTGTTTTGGGGAAATAAACATGAAAATTTCAAAAAACTCACCACAGCTTCATTTTAGAGTGAATAAGAAGGATCCAGGCTTAGTTTTTCATTTTGATGTTTTACACTTATTTAAATCTTGGTGAAAGTTAAGTTTGCAGAATTCAAATGAGGAAAACAAATTTAAAAAAAATCAAAAAATGGAAAAAACAACGCACATAGTTCGTATATATAGAATATATAGAATATATGTTTAGGAAAGTTATTTGGATGATTTAGACAAGGTCGAAACAAACCTTGCTTAGAGATGAGGTTGTTTACCCTACCTTTGGACCCTCATTTTAGCACATTTTTCATGAAAATTTCAAAAACCTCATCACAGGTTCATTTTGGATTGACTAAGAAGGATCCAGGCTTAGTTCTTCATTTTGATGTTTTAGACTTGTTTAAATCTTGGTCAATGTTAGGTTTGACCAGAATTCAAATGAGCAAAACAAAATTCAAAAAAATCAAAAAAAGGAAAAACCATGTGCTCATTCAAACATCATCCAACAGATTTAACCATCATATCAAGCATAGTTCTAACATCATCCAACAGAAATACAACATTATTCATATTGTTTCATAATTATTCACATATAGCGTTCGGGCTTCTGTCTGTTCCTTGAGCTTCTTGGCATCACTTTGCTCCTCGTGCACCTTGTGCTCATTTCTTCTTCTCTTCTCCTCTTGGTTGTCGGTACCTTGTGCGTCTTCTTCAAACCTATCATAGAGCTGTGCAAAACATAAAGGGTAATGAGATCATGTCAAGTGACCCATAAATGTACAGTAGTATTTGACCCTTGCAAGATTTACATACCTAGCAGAACTCACAACAACAGAAGGTTTGTCACCATTTAGATCCTCACTTGGATCATCATTTGGAGCCTCACTTGGATCACCAAGATCATCATTTGGAGCCTCACTTGGATCACCATGATCATCATTTGGAGCCTCACTTGGATCACCATGATCACTATTTGGAGCCTCACTTGGATCACCATGATCACTATTTGGAGCCTCACTTGGATCATCGTCAAAATCATGCGGCTGTTGCCCATCATCATTTCGAACCTCGTCAAAATCCTCATCTGATGCAACCGACTGCTGTCCATCATTTTCATCGAAGCCTTCATCGAAACTCTCTCCGAACGCTGGATCTATTGTGTTATCACAATACTTACCGAAATGACCAGACCCACCACATCTTGTGCACTTACGCTTCCTCGCTCCAAGTCCAGCTCCTTCGCTGCAAGGTCTGATTCGACTCTTCCTTGGTCTACCTGCTGCTCTCTTCAGAACTAGAGCGCAAAGCTTGAATCCAGGGTCCACCATGTCCCATTGTTGTTTTCCCTCCATAGCAGGCAAGGCATAAGCATATGTGGCTTGGAACCTTGCAACAGAGTAGTAATCATGCACATACTTCTGAATGTTCCCTGCTGGACCAGGGAGAGAACTGATGAAAAACAAGGCATGAATGCATGGCAACCCAGTTATCCGCCATTGCCTACAACTGCAAGTTCTAGCTTCTCAATCCACTGGATATCTCCATTCCCTCTTCTCTTTATCCAAATATGATATCTCTGCTGTGGTACTCGAGCAAAGAGTCATGTTCATTTCCAAGCCTGTTGTTTTCTGCATCAGTTCATTCATCACGGCAGGGATGATAATGTGGCCCATGAATTTTTCCTCGGCTATTCCTGCATGATAATGAAATTTCTGCATGTATTCTTTCCTTATCCAATCTAGCAAATCCACCACATAATGACCCTTTAGTTTCCGGATCGTTGAGTTGAAAGACTCTGCTAGATTATTGTGCACATAGTCAACTTTGTTCAGTTCACTTATTTGGCTTCTGGCCCATAACTTGGAGTGGTGTGTTTCCAAGTATTATTTCACTTTGGGATTCATGTATAATTGCCTCAAGTGGTAATTGTGCTTCTTCACACAGCAAGTCAAAGATGTTGGCCATAAATTGTCGGTATACACCTTTCCTTTGAATTTCTTCATGAAATTTGCAGCAAGGTGACGCATGCATTCCCTATGCTCTACTCCAGGGAACACATTGTCCACGGCCACTTCTAAACATTTGCAGGCATCTGTATGAATGACCAACCCATTGGGATGTGCAATAGGCCGGCGCAGATTATGCAAAAACCAAGTCCAGCTCTCCTCAGACTCTGTCTCCAGCACACCGTAGGCAACTGGAAATACAAAACTATGTGAATCAACTGCACAAGCAGCTACTAACTGTCCTTTAAACCTCCCTGTGAGAAAAGTGGCATCAATAGCCAAATAAGGCCTGCAACGTGCCAAAAAACCCTGGCGACAAGCCTCAAAGCAGACAAAAACCCTCCTAAATCATTCCTTTGTCTTTGTCACTCCCCTGAATGTGTACTCCACGGTGTGGTGATCAATATCTACAATACTACCTGGGCTTGTCCTCTCCACTTCACCTTTGAATGAATACAACAATTGAAAACTTTCCTGCCAGTTACCATAAATAGAATCCATAGCCTGTTGTTTACCATTGAACAACCTCATGTATGGTAAATCTATCTTGAATTTATCTTTGATGTTCTTCTGCAATTCCTTTGGACCCACTTGCTAGTTTTGTTTCACCCACTTCTTTACTTCTTCTGCCACCCATCTTGACTTGGCTCTACTGATTGTATCCTTCCTAAGGGTTGATTCCTGGCATGTGTGCTTAAAAGGGTTCACTTTGACCTGAACATTAGTGCTATTTCACATTTTAGATGCGAGCAGCCTCCATGGACAACCCTCAGTCGGATAGTGCACTCTGTAACGTACTTGTTCGGTCTTGTCAACTTTGAAAGTACGTTCTACCTTGATGCAGTATGTCACAAGTGCATTTCTACACTCATTCATGGATGCAAAAACTATACCTTCTTCCAAATTAGGGTTCAAAGGGTCCCATTCAACAGCTGCAAGGTCTTCGTCCTCACCCACCACGTCATCATACACACGGACTGCATTGTGAGCCTCATCTTGGTTATCAGCCCGAGGTTCCCGTCGTAAATTCCGAATAACATCAGAATATAGATTCTCTTCATTAACCCCACAATTGTAGTCATCATGCTCCACTTCAAGGGGGGCCCTACTGCTGTTGCCCACACTTGTCGAGCCACAACATCGTCGTGCACCAACTGAACTGTTCTAGCTAGAGATGCCATTACGACGACTTGGTTCTCCCCGAGATGTTGCACCCGTCATCCTAGGTCCAAATGCTTGCTCAAGCACATCAACTTGCAGCCTCACATGAAAATTATCTTTCTCTTTATGCCTAACAAACATGGTAGCTAGCTCTTCATCATTACTAACTGTCACCCATTTCTTTTCCCCATCATAGTATTTGTATACCACTTCATCAAGCAAACCCCAAGGATATTGGCTACAAATTACCTCCCCAAATTGTCTGAAACTCCAATTACTAGCCATTGGCAACCGATAATCAAAACCTCCTTGGTATTTATTCGGATCCTTTGCATCGAACATGTACTGGTCCCTTCTAATGTGCATCAAGAAAGCAAACCGCAACTCCATCCTAACCGGCAAAAAACAGAGACGCAATGAGCACACTAATTGGGCAAACCTACTCGAATCGAGTGTTCAAATGCACAACTAAGCTCAATCTAAATAGGAGGAGAGACTTACCCCTCGGGAACCCAGTCATGGACACGGCGGATCTCCGGCCCGATGCCTGCCTCGCCAAATACTCCGGGGTCGCCGCTGCTCTCCATTTCACCCTAGGGTTCTTCCTCCTAGTTCAAATAGCTCCAGTAGCCCCCCACCTTTGAGCGCTCCGGCCCGGCGCACGGAAGGAGGCCGCGCTGCGGGTCGAGCAGGTGGCGGGCGCCCCACCCGTGGTGTCGCAGGAAGGTGGCGGGCGTCGCAGGCAGCCATGGAGCGTAGGCGCAGAAAGGTAGTGGTGGAGTAGGCATGCAGCTGGTGGCGGGGCAAGTCCTAGCCGCGGCGCAAGTGCCGGCGGTGGCGCAGGTCAGCCGGCCGGCAGGGAAGCGAATGGTTTGGGGATTTAGTTGCACGGGCCTACATGTCAGCTCCGGACCCACATCCACACGGTCCCACGTGTAAGCTCCGGACCCACAACTTAACACTGGCGGATGGAATGGACTCAAATATGGCCGTTTGGCCTCGTCATAGTAGCTGTGCATGGACTAGGGCAAAACTGAGCACAATTTGCATCCAAGGGCAAAACTGAGCACAGAGACACCACTGAGGGCAAAAGGATAATTAACCCTTCTAGTTTTTGTTGCCAAATCAAGATAGAGACACAGTTCAAATAATATTTGTTCAATACAAAGCAGAATAGACAGAATATAAGTGTGGGTAACTATAGAGCAATAACAACACTTGTAATGTGCATGACATGAGAACATAACTGTTTATTCAATTGAAACTGAAATCAACATAGAGCAGGTTACAATAGCAAACAGTTAAAGAAACAGGGTTAAAACATACCTGTTGCACCATTGGAGTTTCCATTCCATCCTCAAAATTTGTAAATAGTTGGTATGAGTAAATACAGTAATGCAAGAGCAAAGGAGTATGAACCATAGCTACAGAACCTGACCTGAGAACAAAT
This sequence comes from Triticum aestivum, assembly GCF_018294505.1. NCBI lineage: Eukaryota > Viridiplantae > Streptophyta > Magnoliopsida > Poales > Poaceae > Triticum > Triticum aestivum. The sequence goes on along the minus strand of NC_057807.1, from coordinate 77,675,681 downwards.
CTTCTTCTCCTTTAAGTGTTGAGTTGGGATTTGGAGTGGTAGTCCTCGTGCTTTGGGCACTGGAGTTCCCTTACTAACCGCTCGTGTTTGGGTGCTCTGTGGTGGAGACGGTGCTGTGTCAACTGGAACTGGGTTACTATCTGCCGAGGTTGGGGTTAGAAGGGGTGTAGCTGGTTCTCTGTCCAACTGGGTAGGGGTACAATCTACGAGAGTCTGGGTTATGTGTGGTGGATCTGGTCCTTGGGCAAGTACAACCATGGTTTTATCTGCATCAACTGGTAGCACTATCTTTTCTGAAGACCGTGTTGTTACTCCCTTAGATACTGCCATCATGCTCTCCAATTCAAATGGCTGATAAACAAGAACCGTAATTGAAAGTATAGACATTGTATGATAGACAGGTGCAACGGATAGTGGGGAATAAAAGAGGGCATGAAATAATTCATATTTATGTTGTCTAACCAAACAGGATAGCATGACACAATTTCACATATATGATGGCTAACTAAACATGATAGCATGACACAATTTCACATTATGATGGCTAACTAAAAAAGATGGAAAGACATAGTTCAAAATATGAGACTATGTAAACAGGATGACATGACATAACTATATAATGTGTTTATTAAATAGGTTGGCATGCCATAATTCACATACATTCATGGATAGAATGCCATAATTCTAAATATGATGACTGTAAACACTAAACATGATGGCATGATATAATTATATGATGTCTTTATTAAATGGGTTGCCATTCCATAATTCAGATAGATGATGTGTATGTACTATGTAAACATGATGGCATGATATAATTCAAATATATGATTTATATAGTAAGCAAGTAAGCAGATAACATGCATGACATGGGTAATATAACCCTGCCAAGTTTGAGCATAGACCTCAAGGGGGAAATAGGACTGGTCATCAGTCTCTGAATCCTCCTCTGAGGAGCTCTCTGTAGCCAACAAGATGTCTGCTTCAGCAGGTAGCATTGTCTTCTCTGAATACCTTGTTTTCACTCCAGATACTTCCATCGCCGCTTCAAATGGCTGATGCACAGGAAGAGTAGTTGAATATACAAACATTGTCGACAAATGGAACACGTAATACCAAAAAATGATAGCATGATATAATTCACATACATGATGATTGGCTAAACAGCATGGCATTGCATAATTCACATATATAATGCCTTTGCAACAAGATAGCATTGTATAATTCACATATATAATGTCTTGCAACAAGATGGCAATGCATAATTCACATATATGGTAATTAGACACTGAACAGGTGGCATTCACACAAAGCATGTCTAAACTAATAAAATGGCATAGCAATGCAAGACACCATACGCATGATATGAGCAACATAACCCTGCCATGTTAGAGCATACACCTCGGGGGGGGGGGGAATAGGACTGGTCATCTGTCTCTGAATCCTCCCGTGAGGAGCTATCCGTAACCAACGAGATATGCGCTTTGTCAGATAGCATAGTCTGCTCAGAAGACCTTGTTTTCACTCCAGAATTTTCCATCACCATGTCAAATGGCTGATGCACACGAAGAGCAGTTAAATGTAGTAACATTGTTGACAAATGTAATATGTAACGAAAAAAAGGATGGCCTGATATAATTTACGTATAATATGACTGGCTAAGCAGGATGTCATTGCAAAATTCACATATATGATGCCTGGCTAAACAAGGTGGCGTTGCATAATTTACATAAACGACGAAGAAACTAAACAGATGGCATTCGCACAAAGGATGTCTAAACTAAGTAGATGACATATTTGATGTATAAATAAGCAATGCAAGACACCATATGCATGATATAACCAACATCAGCATGCCAAGTTAGAGCGAAGACCTCAGGGGGTAAATAGGAGTTATCTTCTCCTTCTGAATCTCCCTCAGAACAGATATCTTCCTCTCGATTACAATCTGAAATGCATGGAGGGGGGCTGCCTTTGTGCCTACCATGGAGCGACGTCTGCATTAAATTATATTGCCATGCAAGGCTCGTCTCTTTTGCTCTACATGTTCAGTTCCATTGTTTACAATAACTGTCATGCATAGGAATAAAACATAGTGAGATTATGTAAGGAGTGCATGCAGAAATCTCGAGTGATGGTAGCAACCTGTAGATAGACCCAAAACCAATAATAGCAGGCAGATAATGGCTTCAGTTAATAAATACAGATAATGGCCCCAACATGAAACTCATAGTAGACACCGGAGATTAACCAGATAGTAGATAGATACTTTTGATAGCGGCCCCGATATGTACCCCACAACCATTTAAAAACTCAAGTTTGACTATTAGTTTGGAGCTGACTCAGAGTCTAATCGGTGAACAGGACGATAAAGTAGTATGTAATATTAAGCGATGCATAACGTAAGCAGACACGAAAGAGTGCGACTCTCTTGCGGACCCGTGTAGTCCTCGAGGTCATCTGCTCGGTTGATGATGGTAATGCAGATTTCATGGCTGCCAGCAGCGGGGAAGAAGATCTGAGGGGGTGAAAGACAGTCTAGAGGCCGGATCCCTGCTATGCTGGACCCTTCTGTCATTGGAGCAGCTGAGCTGGGGTGGACGATGGTGCAGCAGGAGCGGGACAAACCACGCAAGGTTTTCTTTGACAACTATCTGTAAGAGAAGTAATTCTGTAAGGGCTCGTTTGAATTGGAGGATTCCAACAATGCAGGGATAGGAAATAGACAGGAATAGGATAGGAATACACGTGCAAAACAGAGAATTTAAAAACACAGGATTTCTGCCAATCTGGGTGTTTGATTCACAACAGTTGGAAGATCACAGGATGCAAAGAAGCATGGTGAGATTAAGTCAAACCACAAGAAAATGTACGGTTATAATGCTATTATGCTACTATCTCTTAGTCTTGTCCTTCATGAATAGGAATTCGAAAAGGAGGACAAGTGAAAATTAAAATTCCTACATTTTTTCTTTCAAGGAGACACTAAAGGAACAAATCCGTGTGCTCAGTGGACAATATATATAACATGTAGTGTAAAAAAGAGATGCAACAAGTGTACAACCTCTTTGGCGAAGCCATGTCGATCTCAGCATGATTGGGTTGGCCGGTGAGGATGCTCCGGCTGACTTTGCTGTCGGAGGAGGGTAAGAAGATCTTAGGCGTCTAGAGATGGAGCCCGGCGTACTGCTCCGCTGTGATGGAGGGTTTTGTCGTTGGAGCAGCTCCGGTGAGTTGTACGATGCCGAGGCTGAAGCAGGACAAGAGATACACCGAACAACTTTAACCTAAGTGGAATTCTAATAGCACCTCCAATACATGACGTAAAATACATAACCACAAAGTACTAGATGTAAAATACATCACCCGCTCATCTCTGAACTTAACTATCGAAACTGAACTTAACTGTCGAAACTGAACATAACTGTCGAAACTGAACCTAACTGTCGAAACTGAATTTTGCTGTCGAAACTGAATTTTGCTGTCGAAACTGAACGCACTAGCAAGGTGAGGCTACACATCGGTCGACTGACTTTTTCATCTCTGGTTAGTCGATTTTGCTGCCATTGGATACGAAATCAAGGGCCTACGGTTCATCTTCAACCTCCACCCCCTGAGCCGCCGGCCACCACCGACCAAACAGCAGCCCCCCGCCGCGCGGCCGGCGGTGTGCTGCCCCGCCTGCCCCGAAAACACTCCCCACTGCCGGTCTGCCTCCGCCCTAGCCATCCCTCTAGGCCCCCCGTGCCGAGCTTTTTCTCTGGCGATCCCCACGCCACCGCCCCGCCAATGCCCCACCACCGCCGGCGACCACCGCCCCATCCTGAACCCTAAGATAGATAGTGGGGTACCTCTCCGGCGAGCCCCCTCCCCGTTGCGGCTGGTTCTTCCTTCACCCCGGCGAGCCCACCCCTTGAAAATCGACTGACCCAAAAGTCGATTCAGTCGACTAAAGTGTAGCCAAATTGGAGCAGCATCGTAAGCAAGAGCAAGAGCGATAGCAGCAGCACAAGAAAGAGCAATAGCAAGAGCAGACCAGGTAGGGGACCGAGAGAAAGAGCAGATCAGCAGCGCGAGCGAGAGCTAAAGCAATAGCAGCTCCTACTGATGTGGACGTCACCACCGAGGGAGCGACATCGTGGAGGAAGTGGCCGGCGACACCACCGTGGATGGAGTCGCGCATCATTGGCTCTGGACCGAGCGCCGGCAGCACCGTGAGATCGAATCAAGAAGAAAATGTGGCGATTAGTGTACAACCTCTTTGCTGGCGCCTATTAGGCCGCAGCTTCATCCGAGGAAACGGTGATGATGATGTTGTTCCGGTGGTGCAGGTAAAGATGGCAGTGTGGGAATGGAGGTGGCACGAAAGACGAGGGGAACATCGGGGCAGCTCCTTGGAGGTGGAGGACGGGGTGGCTGAATTGGCGGGACGATGAGATCGACAATGGATCCTTTCCCGGTACGGTCGATCAGGGACGTCGAGGTGTTGCTATGGACGACATCGTCGGGGAAGAGGCCCCGGCTGGTTGGCAGACGGAGCAGGGTGTGGGGTTTCGTCGCAGGTTTTCGCGGCCTCGGTGTACGAATGGGTGGGCGGATGGGATGGCAGTGGGGAACCATGGCTTGTCCGAAATGTGGGGCAAGTTACGAAAGTACCCCCCACCGATTTGAGGCGGTTCTTTGGGTTCAGGGGTACCACGGGCATTTCGTGTGTCGGGATTTCGCAGGAGGTGGGAGTTTACGCGCGCGTTGTAATTTCGGAATATCAAGGCGCGGGTTGAGATGGAGGGAGTTGTCGGAGCACAACGAGACAAAGATATATCTTAAATATTTCGGGCTAACAAGGCGCGGGTTGAAATTTCCGGACAAGCCTAACGTGTACTGTACCAAATCAATGCACACTACAAATGTCATTGAAAACTTTGAATTCATGTTATGTTCAATTAAAATATTTCACTACGTGTATAATGCATGCAACCTACTACTCAAAGGAACATTTTAGTGCATTCCAAACGTATATACTACCGCTTCAATATGAACTAAATTTGAATAAGATCTACAGTAATGATTGTTGTGAAGTCAAAGCATTTGAATTCGTTTCTCTGTTTTAATAAGATCTATAATCATCATTATTGTCAAGTTAAACCATTGTTTGTGTATTATCTTCACAGCACACCACATGATTAGTCTCGAGTTACATATGAACTATGTGTACTATATGAACTCGAACTAGATTTTTTGAATCCACTTTATTTTGATTTCAAATCACATTACATTTCCAGCTCTAGCTAGATCTTCATAATCTAAACCATGTCTCATATGGATAATGTGATTATCACATTATGTGTGGTGCCCCGCCCCTACACCTACAAGTATTTAGATGTGAGTTGCAAACACCACACATTACCACAAATTCAAATAAAATGTGAGAATGTTTGATATATAGTATTGTTTAGATTGCTCGATATTTAGTTGTAAGCTGCAAACGCTGCACATTATCACAAATTCAAATAAAATGTGAGATTGTTTGATGTATAGTATGGTTTAGATTGTTCGGCATTTAGCTGTGAGTTGCAAATGCCATGCATTATCACATTATGGTATAACATGTGCACAACACGTGTATCACCGCTATATTCATGTATGCAATGTTTAAAACACTATGATCTCCTATTCAAATATATGAATCCGTTTTCATATCAAATTATGATCTTTGTTAGTCTCTTACACCCACACAATCCTCTAACCTTTGTAGCTACCACTAACTTTCTCTCGTGCATGCACACACCCTCCTCGCCCTCCCCCTCCCTCGGCATTCTATCCACCGGGCACATTCATTTTTTCTTTAGGGTTTTCTCCCAGAGTCTCCACAACTCCTTTCCGGCACACACCGATTGATAAACCTCTCCAGCGATGCCTGCCTACAGCATACACACACAGCTTCAATGTCCTCCTTTATGTGTCCTTGCCTCCTGTCTCTCATATGGTCAGACACATGTGTAAACTCTCGCCCCTCTTTTCATCGATCTCACAACCGCACACTCCTCCCCCTATCTAGCTAGTAGTTGGGCCTCTCGCACCACCTCCTAGCTCCATTCTCTATGCCTATCCGTCTCGCTGGGCCTTATTTGCGTCTAACAAATGGACGTACACTGACCGATCTCTCGCTATACATATAGCCAGCTAGGTCCTTATAACTCGTTTTTACCCACACATCAATCGATCTACCTCATTAGTTGTGTCTCTCCCTTCCTCCAACAAACAACAATTGATCTACCGATCTAGTTAGGTTTGCTTACCAAACACATAGTTCCCCTCCATCACCATGGATGCGTCCCGACAGATCTATCATGCACAGGCACACACAGAAACACATCCCCACTCTTATTGATAACATTGCAGTTCCACCCTCTGTTTGTCTAGTTGGCCTCTCCCAACATCTCCGAGAATAAACTCCATCACCCATCCAGCACTCTACCCCTCTCCCTCCCTCTCTCTCCTCTCTCTCTCTCTGTCCCATCATATTTCCCGTCCTTCAGTTATGTATGGATGTCGACCGATCTCCCTCAAGACATAGCTGGGTCTCTCCTTCTCAACACATATACGAGTCGTTCTACCCCTATAGTTAGGCCTCTGCCTACCCCACCCCCACCCCTCCCCCCACAGACACCGATTCATCAAGCTCTCTAGTCATCTCTCCCTGCCACACACAAACTTGACATGTGCCCTCTAACATTCTGGTAGGCCAGTCGCCCTATATCTTTGACTTGCACACACACACAATTTCGATGGCTCTCTTCATCGATCTCGCACCCACACACTTGATCTTCTATTCGATTCTATCGATAGCTATGACCCCTCCCTCTCTTCTCGTGGATTGCCCGACCCTCTATGTATGATATGGATAGGCCTCCATTTCACACACATTGAATGCAAAATTTTGTTTGAGATGTCATCAACACATATTCCCACAAATAATTCATGAAATCAACCCCCCACCCCACCACCACCCCCACCACAAAACAAAAAAACACTCACGAACGTGGTTTGTATCTCTCACACACAACCACGTAGGTGGGGACGTGCACGAAGAGAGGAGGTGCATGCACGGTGCACGTACTCCCGTCTCTTTCCCAACCACACCCGCGCGGGTACACGGTGGAGCTCATTTCTGTATGAAAAAGGCATCCCACGTGGTAATTTGGCACGTGTACTGGTTGTCCACTTGGTGGAGGGAGGATCGTCTACCACGGGTGAACAAACTAATTGCGACTTGACGCGTTATGTTAAATTAAAAAAGAGGCAAACCATGTGGGCCTACCTTAGAGGCAAGGCTCTATACACTGGAGTACTTTTGATGTGTCCTGTCAACTCGCAGAACAAGGAGAAGCTTGCTTAGTACGTCGTCTCCCCCACCCACGGGCGCGGTGGCTCGCAGGATGAGGTGAAGCTTGCTCCTCCCTCGCCCATGCGCGCGGTGACTCGCAGGACGAGGAGAAAAATTTACTACTCCCTCCGTTTACTCCTCGTCCCTACTATCTTGGTTATAGAGATTATATCATATTGTTTGGAATATATATGTCCTTTAGTAGATTTCAATATGAACTACTAGTACATACTCCAAACACTGATGTATATAGACGTATTTTAGGGTGTACAGTCAATCAATTTGCTCCGTATATAGTAGCACTCTCCCTCGCCCCTCGACCCTCGCCCACATGGTGGACGTGCAACAATTCATTTGGTCTCATATAGCCAGAACGATATATACTGCACTACCATTATTGCTCGACTTCCCGAAGAGGCGAAGAGCCAATCGCAAGGTTAATATTTTGGAGATGCCAAGCAGAAGGTTATAGGAGAACGAGTAGTAGGTGCCAAGCACTGGGCGGAAGGGCTTCCTCAGGGACGGCCTCACTAGGTAGGCTCGCGAGGAGGCGGAGAGATCAAGGCAGGAGTACCTCGCAAGGTGCTCGTGACGCAAGCCATGACGATCAACACCAGACGGGTGCCAGGAGGGCGCCAGCCTACGCAGTGTCCTCGTTTCCTCTTTGGTGCAAAGGGGGCAAGCGCAGGCGCGGAGTACCGAGGCATCAAGCAAAGGTTACCATATCGGTGCAACGAGACCAAGACCAGCAGAGCGATAGGACGAAGGCCACCATGGAGCCCAAGACGGCGTCATCGCCAGTGCCTTTGGCAGCCGAAGACCAACTTTAGTCAGGATAAATTGTCCTAGCTGTTCCCCTTCAAAATGGCCGTTGTTGGCTCCCTTCCCGCTCAATATTTGGGAAGAGGACCAGGGCATTTATAAATAGAGATAGCCACCACAGTAGAAGGGGTTCGATCGAATCCTTCCCTGCGAGAACACCACACTAGCTCAATAACACCTTTCGCGAGGTTGTTCTTCCTCCGTACTGTTCATCATCAGCCCCGGAGGCAATCGACCACATCGCACACTGCATTAGGGTATTACACCACAATGGTGGCCCAAACCAGTATAAACCTTGCGTCCCTTGTGTTCATCGCGCAGCTTAGATTCTGAGCGAGGCATTGGGACATGGATCGGTAGGGGGAACCAGATATCTGACACATTGCCTTCCATTTCATATATGCTTTAACAGCATGCTGAAAGCAACACATTCAAGATATCATTTGGAGATGATATTGTTTACCTTTGCTATATTTATTTGATGTTAAGGTTGTCGTACTTATCATGCCTTTCCACTACTTATGCAGGACAACAACGGGAGTGGCCACCATTTTCTGCCGAGGTTAGCTTCATCCCTCAGCTTGTACTCCCCCGTTGTTCCATAATGCAGTGCATATAGATCCAGGCCTGGACACTTGATAGCTTCTAATATTGACTTGTTGCTTGTAGGCACATATGCCCTTGGCAAGGATCCATGCATATTGAACCTTTTTGCGTATGGGGCAATAATATATTCATGAACAAGCATCAAGTGAGGAAACTGATAAGGATTATTAGAAAAAAGATATGAATGGTGGCAAGAAAATTATTTGTTTATGCTCTATCCAACACAAAAGTGAGTTGTAGGATGGTAACTACAAACTCTGTAGCCTTCTCTTTTTACTACCCATAATGAGTTGTTAGACAACAATGTCTGAATCTTTTTCGTTCGCAGTGGTTCCCGAAGCAGTTCACTTACAATTACCTTGCAAAGTACATGATTGGTGGACACCCAATGAAGTTTAAAGTATTTCATCCATACTACAATGAGCATCGAGAAGTTGTAATGAAGATAGTGAAGGATTGACGGGCAGCCATCACAAGTGGTTGGCCTAGAATCGTGCGTGCATTGCCCATGGAGGAGGGCACAATATGGGCATTCCGCTTCATCTTCTCCAGGAACCAAAATGCCTTTCGCCTCTCTCTTTACAGTCTTTAGTACAACTGTGGTTCATCATTCTTTACTTGGTGCTTCTGTAGTTCTTCAGTATATGTACCTGTGCATCAAATTATGCATTCGTGGTTGAACCTATATTTGTAATAAACCTGGTTGGATATGAAATTAATGATTGCCTACTTTCAAATTAAAAAATGTGATTTTTAAATTAGGGATTAATTAGGGATTAATTAGGGATTACACTACACACGGTTTGCAAAAGTGAAAGGCATGCGATATACGTGGAGATCAGACATGTTTCTAGGATCCACTACATGTGCGATCAATCTCCACCGCACACACGATCAGCCAGGAAAAAACGTGTGCGATCAATCTCCACTGCACACACAATCAGCCAACAAAAAAAGTGTGCAACTAACAATAGCATCACACACAATTCCTTCTTATTAAATGTTTGTGATAGTCACCTTATCACACACGCTTCTAAATTATTGACTGTTTGTGATGTTGTGCGCATCGCAAACGTTTGGTACTTCTTGGATTAACTGTATGGGATGTACATACTAACAAAAATGTATTCCTTGGATGGAATGTGTGGAATGTACATATGAACGAAAACTTTTCGCGGGGGCTGACTATGTGGGATGTACTTACGACCGGAAATGATTTCGCCTGTATAATTGTTTTTTAGCACTACTGTATGTATAACCGTATTTGCTCGCTCGCCGGTCGCACACGGCCTCATTTTGCCGAGCGTGTGTGCCAGGAGGGCATATCCCCGACGGTTTCTGGGTCGTGTAGGAAGGACCCCCTACACTCACATGGCGGCAGTTCCAAATGTCGTCACGGAAAGGGGTTAAAAACCGTTTGTATTGCACCGAGGCGTACCAGTGTGAGGAAACTGATAAAGATTGTTATTAAAATGGGTCAAAAGATGTTAATCAAACTATTTCTTTACACTTTATGCAAGACAACAGTGAACTGTAGGATGGTAAGAAAGAACCCTGTAGCCTTCTTTTTACTTCCCGTAATGAGTTGTGTTAGATGACAATGTCTGAATCTTTTTTCCTTTGCTGTGGATCCTGAAGCAGTTTACTCAAGATTACCTCTCAAACTACATGATTGGCGGTCGGCCATCACAAGGGGTTGGACTACAGTCGTGCGTTCCTTCTACATCCAGGAGAGCACAATAGGGCCATTCCGCTTCACCTTGTCCAGCAACCAGAATGTCTGTCACCTCTTTCTTTACCATCTGTATAATAATACAAGTATAGAACCCTGCTTCATCATTCTTTATTTGGTGCTTATGAAATTCTTAAACATATGTACCCGTGAATTAAATAATTCATTGGTTTTTTGAACCTGATGGATATGAATAAAGCTATAGCCTCCTTTCAAGTTTGTCGTATATCGGGTTCCAGCAAAACCCGCGAGGTTGGAACACTGGGGTGCGCACAAAGATTTCCTTCTACGGAATCTCGCTCTCAGCCTCACCATGATCCCTAAGCTAGATCGATGAACTCACAGCACAAGAGACACAAGATTTATACAGGTTCGGGCCACCATTGTGGTGTGATACCCTACTCCTGTGTGTGGTGGTGGATTGCCTCTTGGGCTGATGATGAACAATACAGGGGAAGAACAACCTCGCGAGGAGAGGTGTTCTTGGGCTGGTGTGGTGTGTAGATGAACTTAACTTCGTCCTCTCTACTGTGGTGGCTAGCTCTATTTATAGAGGCCCTGGTCCTCTTCCCAAATATTGAGCGGGAAGGGATCCAACAACGGCCATTTTGAAAGGGGACAGCTAGTACAAGCTATCTTGACTAAAGGTGGTCTTCGCCTGTCAAAGGTGCTACTGATGATGTCGTCTTAGGCTCCATGGTGACCTCCGTCCTGTCGTCCTGCTGGTCCTGGTCATGTTGCACCGATATGGAAACCTTTGCCTAATGCCTCGGTACTCCGCGCCTGTGCTTGCCCCCCTTTGCACCAAAGAGGAAACAAGGACACTTCGCGGGCTGGCGCCCGCCTGGAGCCCACCTCGTATTGATCATCATGGGAACCTCGTGAGTTACCCCTTGCCTTGATCTCTCCGCCTCCTCGCGAGCCTGCCTGGTGAGGCCACTCCTGAGAAGGCCTTGTGTCGTCCCCTCGCGAGGGTCTTGAGTGTTTGGTTGACGAAGATGGGTTGTACTGGGCCACTGGTTGAGCCACACAGCAGGCCGCAGGCAGGCAAGTCTAGGGACCCCTGTTCCCAGAACACCGACAGTAGCCCCCGGGCCCAAGGCGGGCTCAGACTTGGCTTCACAGCAAAGCCAAAGGGCAATTGCAGAGCGCCGCAGGCCCCAACAGCCTACAGCCTTGGTCGACGCGTGGCAACTGATTGGACGTGGGCGTCTCCGCTTCCCCATGCTGCCTCGCAACCGCCCGATTTGACGAGTCCCTACTGCATGCAAAAAAGAGTCATCATTACCTGCGATCGTGGAGGTCGACGGTTGGCCTTTCTAGGACTATAAATGACGAGGGGAGAGAGCCCCCTTGCCCATCCCTTCTTGTTATGCCTGCTTCTACTTCCTCGCTCCTGTTTCTTGCAGCGCCCCCATGGCGCCCGTGAAGAGGTTTTTGGCCGTGGAGAAAGGGAAGGCTCGCCAGGAAGGGCCTGGCTCTCCTTTGCCCAAGCGCGGCCGCAGTCTTTCTCGCAAGCAGCCCGCGACCCCTGCCGCGGCTTCCTGTGGTCGCAGCGGTGGCCCTTCACGCGGTGGTAGCCGCCTATGTCGAGGCAGCCCGGTTGGTGGGGGAGGGCATGATGTGGCTTCGCGGCCTCCATGGGCGTGCTTCCACTCGGAGGAGGTACTTACGGAGTTCGTTGTGTGGTCAAATGACCCAGCCGGCAATTGGCTTCAGCTCCCTCATTGCTTCGTCGGCGAGCTGTCGGCTGCTGGCCCACGCGGGCTCTAGCTGCAGGCGGACGGCTGTTGCAGCAAATCCTCCTGGGCCATAGTGGAGATCTCCGTCGCTAGCAACGCAGCCCTGGCTCGGGGCTGGCAGACGTTTGCCCATGCGCGTGGTCTGGGCAGGCGGTGCACCCTCCACTTCAAGTATGATGGTGACGCGATCCTCCACATGAGGGTGTTCGGAGAAGATGGCCGCCTTGTTGGGTGCTTCCCTGAAGACAGCGATGGCGACGAGGTGCTCGGTCTTTGTGACGGTCGCAATGAGGGCAAAGAAGAACCCGCTCTCGGTGGCGACCGCGGCTTGTCGGTCTTCAACGGCTCCTCCTCCGGCGACAGCTCCTCCAGCGGTGGCCACAATCAACCACCACGCCGCCGTGCCCGCTTCGAGGGCGGCAGCGGGTCATGCCGTCACCGCGCTCTGGTGAAGCGCGAGGTGGAGTCTGACTGAGCTCAGGAGGACGGCGCAGATCCTTCCTCGCGAGCTGTTGCAAGGCGCATTCTGCTTTTGTTTTATTTTCCTTCTTTTCAGCATCGAGATAGAAGTATGGGGCCCCGTGGGGGGCGTACAACAAACTATGATCCCCTAATTATCGTGCTGCATTTATGGTTCTTGTGTTGTGTTATGGTGTCATTGTTATGCGTCTGCGCATAGGAACAACTTAGCTTGGCACGTTTGATGTAGTTTCCGCCTCGCGAGGTTCCTGCTTCAGGCCTTGCCGGGCGCATTAAGAGCTGCAAAAAATTCGTGGGGAGAATCATTTTCAAACCTTGGTCGTGAGGGTTGCCGGTCATGGCCCGGCGCTTCGTGTCGCGATGCCCGAGGGGCACAGACTGGGAGGGGTGCTCCCGCTGCGAAATCGAATGAGAGAGGCTCACGAAAATCAGAAGAGGGAGGGCTCACGAGGGCACCCGCACAGCCCCCTCGCAAGGCTTGCGAGAGAGAGAGAGCGAGTTAGACAAAGACCTGAAAACAGGGAACAGGAGTAGAAGACGATAGACAGAACTGGCAAAGAACACCAGAAGCAACTTTAATCAAGATTCAAACAAGGAAGAATGAGCCAACTGCGGAAAGCAAATGAAAAGCCACGTCCGGCACCTAGTCTAGTCTTCGATGTCTTCTCACCAGCGCGGAGCTAAGTGCTGCCACTGGGCGTGGGAGGGAGCCCCCGAGGCCCAAGGGCGGCACTCTAGAGACTCCGGGGTGTGTACAGCCCCACTCATTATTACGTGAGAGTGTCATGGGCGGCGAGCTTCACAGGCACTAGGCCTTCTTCACAGGCACCGGGCCTTTCTCCAGGCAGCGAGCTTCACAGGCACCGGGCCTTCTTCACAGGCACTAGGCCTTTCTTCAGGGGTAGAACTTCTGGTGGTGTTGGATGTTCCAGGTGTTCGGGATGGGTACCACCTCCTGAGTCTCCAAGCACGCGGCACCAGGCCTGGAGACATGGACGACCTTGAACGGGCCCTCCCACTTGGGTGCAAGCTTATGCAGGCCTTCCCTGGAGAGCACCCGCCTTAGTACAAGGTCACCAACCTCGACCATCTTGGGGCGGATGTTGCGATAGTGATACCGCCGCAACGCCTACTGGTACCTTGCCGCCCGCAGCGTGGCTTCACGGCGGCGTTCCTCCCCCAGCATGAGGTCCATCCCCCACGCGGCGTCCTGCTGCACCTCATCAAACGCCAGGACCCGCGCGGAGCGATGCCTGACCTCGTGAGGCAAAACCGCTTCTCCTCTGTAGACGAGGAAGAACGGGGTCTCGCCCGTTGTCTTGGTGGCGGTTGTGCGGATGGACCATAGCACAGAATGGAGCTCATTGTACCAGCCCCTGCCGCCGGCCTCCAGCTTCTTCTTGAAGGTCCTGGTCTTGAGGCCCCTCAGGACCTCCACGTTGGCGCGTTCGGCCTGGCCATTGCTCCGGGGATGCGCCATCGAAGCATAGCAGATCTGCTTTCCAAGGTTAGCACAATATGTCTTGAAGAGGTTGCTAGTGAACTGCGAACCATTGTCGGTGATGATGCGGTTAGGGACCCCAAACTGGCTCACGAGGCCCTTGATGAACTTGACCGCGGACCCGGCTGGGATGGTGCGAACGACTTCCACTTCCGCCCACTTGGTGAACTTGTCGATGGCGACGTAGAGGTAGCGGTAACCCCCAGGCACTCGAGGGAACGGGCCCTAGATATCCAGCCCCCAGACAGCAAAAGGCCACGAAAGCGGGATGGTCTGTAGGCCCTGAGCTGGTTGATGGATCTGCTTGGCGTGGAATTGGCAGGCTTCACAGGACTTCACCAGCTCGGTCGCGTCATTGAGTGCCGTAGGCCAGTAGAATCCGCTGCGAAATGCCTTGCCAACGAGGGTCCGTGACAACGAGTGGTGCCCGTAATCTCCACCGTGTATGTCGGCCGGCAGCTCCTTCCCCTGTTCCCTGGAGATGCAACGTAAGGAAACTTCATTCGGCCGCTTCCTGTATAACTCATCGTCTTGGATGTAGTAGGCCGTGGCCTACCGGGCCACGCGCTCCGCGTCCTCCTGTTTCTCCGGTAGTGTCCCTTGCGTCAGGTATTCTTTGAATTCCGTGGTCCACCATCCCTCTTGAGGCTCCAGCGCCAAGAGTAGGCGCGCTCCTGAGGTCGGGCCACAGGCCGGGGCTCCTGTGGCAAGTGGCTGAGGGAGTTCCACTCGTGGTTGTGCCGTTCTCGAAAGTGATGGTGCCGTCGATGGCTTGACACTACTAGCGAAAAGCCTAGCAGTAGCGCGGATTTTGGGCCTCTCAGTAGCGCGGGGACCGGCGCTACTAATAAGGCGCTACAGCTAACGTATAGCAGTAGCGCCTGTTGTCCCACGCTACTGCTATACATGAATAGCTGTAGCGCTCTTTAGAAAAGGGCGCTACTGATATTATCTGCAGCACTGTTTACAGGGAAGCGCTACTAGTAAGTTGGCCTACTGCTAAATTTCCCCCCCTCGCTACTACTAGTTTTATTAGTTTTTTTCCTGCATATTGTTTTGTATTTGTATTGTATTTGAATAGGCTTTATACAATAATCTTTAGCATATCATACACATACAAATGTAATCATAGCATATACATACAATTAGTCTCATCAAATCATGTCATCATCATAAACATCATCCAACACAAAGTGGTCTCTCGTCATCAATCTCGAAAATAGCGATACAAGTCTCGATTACTTGCAAATACATCGTCATCCATCTAAACAATGATATACGAGAGAAGAGCTATCACTTTGAGTACATGAGTTTGTATCCCTCTCTCGCATTAGTGTGAACCTAAACTAACTACTGCCTGTCGCTCGGAAACAGGAAATCGGTACACCTGGGCCTGACACTCCGGCCACTTGTCGTATATATACTCCTGGCGTAGCACTTCTTTGCCATCTATGATCTATGCACCTGCATCGTCACATGAGTCGATGATATGCAACATATATAGTTGAGCAACAGAAAGAGACAAACTTGGCAAAAATAGAAACAACATATCATAAGCATAAATAACAAAGTTCATCGTACCCAAAATGCCCTAACTGGAGTGATTTTCGCTAGTCGAGGAGGAGGACGGTTTAATTACATCACAAATAAAGTTTCACCGTGCATAAGTCAAAGTTTTGTCATACAGAAAGTATGGACTAAACGGACACATTGCCATATATCGACAATCACTCCACCATGTCGTGCCATCCATCCATGTCAGGGAGATAGTCCTCGAGCTTAGTGAAAGGCTTCATGTCGAGACGCTGAGAGGCTATCCATGTTCGGACGTCTTCCCGCGACATTTGTCCTTCTCCGTAGAACATCCCTGTTTTTCTGACGACCTCCTTCATGATGATTTGGGCAAGTTCACGCTGGATGTTATAGAACTCAGCTCGAAGTCGATGATCCTTGATATCTCCTATGTCCTTTGCCCATTGGAGAATATGGGCATCGCCAGATCTAGGTGACATGTGAAGATTCTGGTGATCCCGTCTGTACTCAAGCATGTGGTGTAGGACATAGAATCCATCATTAAGAGAATCGTTCGGTTGCTGGATGCAGCAAAAGTCGGTCTTATGGCTGAAGGCGACCCTGCCGCCCCTTCTTTTCTTGTCCCTAACCTCTCCACCCCTTGCTTGGTAGTAAAAAATAACAATGTCGAGAACATCTTTGATGTGGGTGTAATACTTTTTGTGAATGTTCTTCGACGAGTCCAAGTAAAGAGCGTGGGAGAATCGGGGGTAGAGGATGATGACGACGGCACGCCCGCCGCTGCGCAAAATAAGTACACCTCAAATTAATTAGCCTCCACAGTGCAAATGAATTATTGAAATCAAAGGAAGGATAGCAGCGCTGATGACTTACACGGGATGATAAGGCACGAGAATAGCCTCCTTGTCCTTATTGGCGAGCATGAAACTGACAATGCAATCCCTCGCGTATTCACGGTGCTCTGGTAGACTCCCAAGAAGCCCTCGTGCATGTAGTACGGGTCAGCGACACAGATATGACGTATCTGCTCAACCCCAATGATGTAGTTCATGTGCAAGGCATAAAGGCGGACAAACGTAAAATCCAGCTTCTTCACGTGAAACATGTCGAATATGTAACCGAATCGGCGGAAGAACTTATCCGCGGGGAAGCTGTTGACGTACGACATTTGCCGCGGAATGTTAACCACGTAGAGTGGGTATCCTGGATCTTTCGAGGCGATGAGGCCTTTCTCTACCCGCAGCACATCGTCATGAAGTCTCCTTAGATCACCGAATCTGGCCCGTAGCGCTGTTGCAGGTAGGATTGGTTGACCGGGGATATGCCATTTATCCGCATCGGGGATATCTATACGGTCCTGAAGCCGAGGCTGCTGAGGCGGCTGGATCATAGAATCAGCTTTTTGCCGTTCCACGCTCTCTTCCTAGACTTCTTTACTACCGGAAGGTCATCCATAATACGTTGAGACGGTAATTCAGGCACCGACTCATGACGCTCAAACCCTGAGGAGGCGCCAGTATAGACATACTCTTTAGCACCATCGTCATCCTCATCCTCATCCATGGCGACGTCATCAGCGACTAATGGAGCTTCTTCCTTACCCCGTCCGCTATCACCCAACCCGACACCCGACGCTAATTGGGTAGGTAGGGTGTTGACGTTCATACCTTGATGAGGCTGCATGCTCGTGGGTGTGCTCCCGGCCGCCTCCAGACGAAGCAGACTCTTTGGCCATAATAGGACCCACCAATTGCAACAATCACCAAGCCGCCATGGGGTCTTGTCGTCATCCCCCACTAGTAATAGAGGAGGCAAATTCTCGTGGCCCGGTTTGACACTAGCCACAAAAACCTTGAAGACGTTCGGGGGGATCGGCCGGCTGTGGAACAATGGTTCCTTCGGCTCCATTATCGTCGCCTTCCCCGCGTCCACCTTCTGTTCGCCGATGGTGTACAATATGGTGCATGGGGTTTCGTCGGCCTGCAAAGAGAAGTCTGCGACGTGAGACATCCGAAAGGCAACGAAATCGGGAGATTATACATATATATTGAAGGGGGCCGGTGTGACAGATACCGTGAGGGCGTCGAGCTCAGCCAAAGACGAGGCACCACCGAGCACGTCCGGTGCGGGAGTCGGTGCGGGAGGAGGTAGGGGAGCAGGTGCAGGAGCCGGTGCCGTAGCCGGTGCGGGAGCCGGTGCGGGAGCAGGTGCGGGAGCCAGTGCGGGAGCAGGTGCTCCCAAGAAGTCAGCAAGGGGAAAGTCCTCTGCATTTTTTTCTGGATTTTGCCTTGTCCAAGTGAAAACGCACGTCACCAAGGAAGTAGACAAATCTGCAACCACCTGTTTTGCGGCAGCTACCGCTGTTGCGACTGTCTGAGATGATTTCTTCTCAACCGCAATCTCAACCTTCTTGTTGATGTTTTCTTCAGTTAACCTTTGTCTTTCCTTTCTCTCCTTCGTGGTCTCACGGTAGTACTTCTTCCACGTGGCGCCGTCTCCGACACCGTGCACACGTCCATACGACGGTCGAGTATCCACCGGTTGTCGTTTCAATATGCTCAATGCCCGGTTGAATGGAGTGTCCCACTTGGGCCTCGCCAATGCCTCAGACGGCGAGTCGCTTTCGGCCGCAATCCGGTGCTGCTCTCTCTGCAAAAGGCACAAGGATCGTTTACAAATATGACTAACGTGTGCAGTCGAATTGATCAGAAACTAAAATTACCAGCAGTCTCATGAACTCCGTAATGACCGGTGTTGTCTCGTAAACCTTCTTCACTGGGTCCCAACAGTGTCGGTCCCTCAGGATGTCACGCTCCTGCGAGACGGTGAAATCTGCCAAGGGGTCTGGGATGCCCAGACTCGCGGCTTCCGCGTCCTCCTTGGCCCATTTGGACCTCTTTCCACCATAACCACGGCTTCCGAGGTGGTGGCTCCCAATGTTCCTCTCTTGAAGCCCCTTCATGTACTTAGACTTTTTTTTGGCAGCTTCGGCCTCGCAAGCCTCCTTGAATATTTGAAACTGCTCTTCCGTGATTGTTGGATTATCCTTTTCATTCTCAGAGTAGGGTTCCTTCTTGTCGATGATCTTTGCTTTCACTTGAGTTTTCCAGGCGGCCAATGCGTTGCTAAACTTGGTCATGGCGTGTTTGTTTATCTTCTTCATTATCGGGTTCTCGTATGGATCTTCATAATCCTTCTCATTCCGGCCCGGGAACAAGAATATCTGGTGAAACCTCTTTAGGAGGGAGCTCCTCATATTTTCTATCTTTTGTAGTTTCTCATCGTTGATGGTGGCGGTTGTCCGTACGATGCAGCCTATTTGATTGCTGTACCACGCGCGCGCTTCCTCGGGCGCCTTTGGCTCAAAATTGCGGTCGTCCACCTCCGTGACCACAAGTCTAGTAGTCCTGAGTTTGTTAGGAACCTGTTGCCTCTTTGCTTTCGGCTCTACACCGGCTTCGCTCCCCGAGGCAGCACCGGTCTCAGCATCGATCTCGATGCCGGTTTGAATCTCAGCGCCGGTCTCAGTCTCAACACCGGTCTGCGTGTCGGTCTCAGTCCCCAATGCCACCGGTGGGCCCAGCAACAACATCGATTGATCGTCCGTAAGGCTAAAAAATCGTCTGCCGCCCGGTAGACGTCGTCGCAATCACCAGAACCCTGTCCTTCATTGTTGCTAGCCATGTTTCCTATGATTAAATCTTGTCAATTAATTCTAGACCTAATAAAATGAATAATGACATAAAAAGGCCTATTGTTTTGCAGGAATGTTGACTCCTTCCTGGTGCGGCAACTCCCGGGCACTCGATATGTCCTAGTTTGTTACACAAGTCATGCCGAAATTCACGGAAAATTTCGGCATGACCTTTGCTAAAAGGTGGACAAATCGAGAACCTGAAATTTGCCAGAACAGAAATGAATCAACATTCCGGCAAAACATAGGCCACTCAGCATCATTCCCTAGAAACAACAAAGCCACTTGGGCACAATCGAACAACTTCAATGAAAAGATATAACATGACCACTTCAATGAAAAATAAAATTTGCCTAAATTCTTTACCTTGAAAATAGTGGTCTTTTCAAAAATTAAAAACCTTTGCAAAATGACCTCACTAAACACTTCTCTGCCTAGGACAGAACCCACATTATGTTGATCTAGCTATTCCTCTCTCTCTCTCACACACACAAACACACATTATTATCTCTAACCCTTCTCTGCCTAGGAACTCCATTTCTCTAACCCTTCTGACCTAATGCTCTAAAATAAAAAATTTCCTCTAACCTAGCCAACCTACTTAACCTAGCTTGTTAATCCAATGAACCTAATTAACCTACCTATTTAACCTAGTTAGTTAATCTAGTTTACCTAGATAATTAACCCTAATTAAACTAGTTAACGCAGCTAGTTCTCTGTCAAAGCCCAAAATAAAATTTTGCACTAATTAACCTAGATAATTAACCTAATTAAACTAGTTAACCTTACTAGTTCTCTGTCAAAGCCCTAACTAAATTTTTGCACTAACCTAGATAATTAATCTAATTAAACTAGTTAACCTAACTACTTCTCTATCAAAGCCCTAACTAAATTTTTGCCCTAACCTAGATAATTAACCTAATTAAACTAGCTAACCTATGCATGAGAGAGAGAGGAGGGATGGGGGCTTATAGAGGATGGCTCCGGTGGTGGCGACGGAGGCAGTGGTGGCGAGGGAGGCAGGGGCGTCTCCGGTGACGGCGAGGGAGGCAAGGGCGTCTCCGTTGACGGCGAGGGAGGCAGTTGTGGCGAGGAAGGATCCGGTGGTGTCGACGGTGGCTCCGGTGGCGTTGACGAGGCTGCGCGGCTCCGTGGCATTGGGGGCGGCTCCAGTGGCGTCGAGGGTGCACGGCTCTGGTGGCGTCGACGTCGGCAGGGGACGGCGGCGAAGTGGGGCGACAGCGAATCGGGGCGACAGCAGGGCGCGGGGTGGGTTGAGGGATTTGGGGGAGAAGTGGTGGCGGGCAGGAAACGGTTTTTTGGTTAAGTCAAACTTAGCGGTAGCGCGTTTGGTAAAACGCGCTATAGCTAAGATAGCTATAGCGGTTTTTACAAAACGCACTGCTGCTATAGCTATGTAATTTTCTTCCATTTTTAATTTCCTTTTCTGTTTCTATAGCAGGGGTCTACAACACGCGCTGCAGCTACGTTAGCTATAGCGCCTCTTCCAAACACACGCTACTGTTATTCCTTCCTCCTTTTTTCTCTTTTTCATTTATTTTTCTTTATATTTTATTTTTTCCTTTCTCCTTTTTCTATTTCTTTCATTTTCATTTACTTTTCTATTTGTTTTTCATCTTATTTTATTTCCGTTAGTAGTAACGCTCTTCTTAGGAAATGCGCTGCTACTTATGCCCTAGCGGTAGCGCATTTCTTCCAAGCCCGCTACTGCTATGCGTAGCCTATCATTCTAGCAATGGGAATATTAGTAGTAGCGCTTTTGCCACTACACGTGCTACTGCTAAGGTTGTATCTGTAGCGCGGTTTTTCTTCCAACGCTACTGCTATCTAGCACAAGCGCCCTTTTTTGACCCGCGCTGTTGCTAAATTTCTGTGTATAAGGTTTTCCCTAGTAGTGTGAAGAGTCGTTCCTCGAACACGCCAGGTTCCTGAGAAGCACGAGGTAGCCGTCTGGACGCCCTCTTGGTGATGTCATCATCCTCTTGGTTGGTGCCGCGGGGCACGTGCTGTAATTCCAGCCCCCAGAATGGCTTCTCCATCTTGCGCACTTCCGCAAGATATGCTTCCACGTGCTTGTCCGTTGGCTCATACACCTTGTTGGAGAAGTTGATGAGGAGTTGTGAATCGCACTTGATGATGAGGCGCTTCACTCCCAGCGCTATTGCAGCTTTCAGGCCTGCTATGAGGCCCTCATATTCTGCTATGTTGTTGGAGACCTTCTTGCCCTGCTAGAAACAGAGCTGTACAGCGTAGTAGAGCTTGTACTGAGTGGGGGATATAAGCACCGCACCAGCCCCCGCGCCCTGCCGTGAGACTGCACCATCGAAGTACATAACCCAGCCATCTGGTGCCTCACTTCCTGGGGAGAGAGACCGATTCTCGCCTGCCTTGAGCCCGGGTTCCTCCATCCATTCTGCCACGAAATCAGCAAGCGCGTCTCCCTTGAGGACCCTGGTTGTGCTGAACTCCAACTGAAACGGCTGTAGCTCGATGTTCCATTCGGCGACCCTCCTAGCGGAGTTAGGGCTCTTGAGTACCCTTTCCAATGGGTAGGCCGAGACGACCTTGATGGGGTGACCTTGAAAGTAGTGCCACAACTGATGTCAGGCCACCAAAAGCGCGAGTAAGAGCTTCTGAGGAATGGGGTACCGTGCCCTTGCATCCCGCAACACCGTGCTGACGAAGTACACCGGATGCTCGACTAGGGTGGGTGTGCTGATGTGGCCTGTGTCCTCTGGAGGTTGAGGCGTTTCCTGAGACGATGGAGCCACCAGCGCCTGGTTGCTTGGTGCGGACTCTTAAGTCCTGGGGGCGTCTACCTGCTGAGCTTGGTCCCCTGCTACCGCTATCGTGGTCCTCGTGGGGCCTTCCTAGTCTTGTGTCGCCTCGGTTGAGGTCGTGGCTAGGCGTGACGTGGCCTTAGCCTGGCGTTCCTCCCGAACAGCCACCAGGGCTGCGCTAGCGGAGTAGGGAGTGGCGGCAAGGTAGAGCACCAGGGACTTGAGAGGGCGCGGTGCCACCATAACCGGAGGGCTGGTCAAATATTTCTTGAGGTCTTGAAACACTTGCTCATCCTCCTGTGTCCACTTAAACGGGCCCTTCTTCTTCATCAGCTTGAAGAATGGCAGGGCACACTCCCCCAGTTTTGAGATAAAGTGTCCTAACACGGTCACGCGGCCGGCGAGCTTCTGCATTTCTCTGAGGGTCTGCGGTGGACTCATGTCTTCAATTGCCTTGAACTTTTCTGGGTTGGCGTCGATCCCCCTGTGGGACACGAGGAAGCCCAGCAGCTTGCCAGAAGGGACGCCGAACAGACACTTCTCCGGGTTGAGTCGCAGGTCTACCTGGCGAAGACTCGTGAAGGTCTCCTCCAAATCCTGGATCATGGTTCTTGCCTCCCAGGATTTCACCATAATGTCGTCGACGTAAGCCTCGGCGTTTCTCCCAAGCTCCTGGCCTAAGGCAATGTGCATCAACCGCTGGAAGATCGCGCCCATGTTGCGCAACCCGAATGGCATGCAAGTGTAGCAGTACACCCCACATGGGGTCAGGAAGGCTGTCTTCTCCACGTCTTCCACCGCCATCTTGATTTGGTGATAACCCGAAAACGCATCCAGGAAACACAGCAGGTCGCACTCGGCGGTGGAGTCAAAAATATGGGTGATGCGGGGGAGCGGGAACGGATCTTGAGGGCAGGCCTTGTTGAGGTTGGTGAAGTCGATGCACATGCACTCCATTCCTCCCTTTTTTGACACGACAATGGGGTTTCCCGACCATTCAGTGTAGCGAACCTTGCGAATAACACATGCTGCCTCTAGCTTGCGGGTTTCTTGGACGATGAAGGCCTGCTTCTCGGTGGACTGCCACCTCGCTTTCTGCTTCATAGGGTGTACATTGGGGCACACATTCAGGTGATGCTCAATCACCTCCCTTGGGACGCCCGCTAGCTACTTGGGTTCCCACGCGAACACCTCCTTGTTCGAGCGCAAGAACCTCACCAACGCCTCCTCTTGGTCGGGGTCGAGGTTGGCACCTGTGATGAAGGTGGCTCCCGAGGACCCATCTTCCTCAACTGGCACCTTCTTGGTCTCCGCCTTGTCCTGAGTGAAGAGCTGCTTCTTCTTGGTGGGTGCAGCCTGACGGAGTCCTGGATTAGGGGGTATTCGGACAGCCGGACTATATACATCGTCCGGACTATTGGAGCGTGAAGATACAAGACTCAAGACTCCGTCCCGTGTCCGGATGGCACTCTCCTTTGTGTGGAAGACAAGCTTAGTGATCCAGATATTGTATTTCCTTCCTTGTAACCGACTACGTGTAAACCCTAGCCCTCTCCGATGTCTATATAAACCGGAGAGGTTGGTCCTTAGAAGGCCAATCACAACTACAATCATAATCATCATAGGCTAGCTCCTAGGGTTTAGCATCTACGATCTCATGGTAGATCTACTCTTGTACAACTCATATTGTCAATATTAATCAAGCAGGAAGTAGGGTTTTACATCCATCGAGAGGGCCCAAACCTGGGTAAACACTGTGTCCCTTGCTTCCTGTTACCATCAGCCTAAGACGCACAGATCGGGACCCCCTACCCGAGATCCGCCGGTTTTGACACCGACATTGGTGCTTTCATTGAGAGTTCCTCTGTGTCGTTGCTGCAGGGCTCGATGGCTCCTTCAATCATCATCAACGACGCGGTCCAGGGTGAAACTTTTCTCCCCGGACAGATCTTTGTGTTTGGCGGCTTCGCACTGCGGGCTAATTCGCTTGGACATCTGGAGCAGATCGACAGCTACGCCCCTGGCCACCAGATCAGGTTCAGGAACCTGAACTAGATGGCGGACATTCACGAACACTTGATCTTCGACGGATTCGGGCTTGTGCCAGGAGCACCGGATAGTCACGATGAGCACGGCTTAGACCTATTGTCGGACAATGCTCAGGATATCACCCCTGTTGTAGCTCCGGACCTAAATCTGGAGCAGGTTGTGTTGCCTAAGGACGGAGGGATGGACCCCGCCCCGCAGGCTGCACACTCATCGGCAGTGGATCCGAACACATGTCTGACCTCTGTGGAAGCCTGTGACTGCGGACCTCCGGACTCATATCCGGTTATTGGTTCCAGTCCGCGCGCTCTCGAGCCAGCCGAGCCAGGTTGGGCCCAAGTAATGGAGTTTACTACGGCGGATATCTTACAGCACTCTCCCTTTGGCGACATGACGAACACATTAAAGTCTGTCTGTTTGTCAGGAGGCTCTTGGCCGAACTATGTCCGGCTCGAGTGGGAAGCAGGCGACGAAGGAATTCGCTGCCCACCCACCACCCACTTCATTGCCATGGTCGATGATCTAACCGACGTGCTTGACTTCAACTCCGAAGACATCAACGGTATGGACGACGATGTAGGAGAAATACAGGAACCACCTCTCACAGGGCGATGGACAGCCACCTCCTCATACGATATATATATGGTGGACACTCCGATGGAAACCAATGGTGATGAGGCAACGGAGGATAACCCCTCAGGGAGAAAAACAAAAGCATGGGCGTCGTCGGCGCCGCTCCAAGCCCCGCCACAGCAATACCGGCCCAGGAGACGAAAACAATCCGGATGGTGTCGAAGAGGAATACAACCCTGATCAGCCCACCTTCGAGCAGGCCGAGCAGGAGGTTGAGCAGGTCAGCCCAGACGAATAGGTGATGGACGGATATCTGGAGGAGGACAACTACATGCCCCCCTCCGAAGACGAGATTAGCCTTGGCGACAATGAGTTCAGAGTGCCTGAGGATCCCGTGGAGCAGGAGCGCTTCAAGCGTAGGCTTATGGCCACTGCGAGGAGCTTGAAAAAGAAGCAGCAGCAACTCCAAGCTGATCAAGACCTGCTCACATATAGGTGGACTGAGGT
Organism: Triticum aestivum; assembly: GCF_018294505.1. Taxonomy (NCBI): domain Eukaryota; kingdom Viridiplantae; phylum Streptophyta; class Magnoliopsida; order Poales; family Poaceae; genus Triticum; species Triticum aestivum. The sequence goes on along the minus strand of NC_057807.1, from coordinate 77,650,257 downwards.
CCTGGCAGCCGAGGAATACGAACTCGAGCGCCACACGGCTGACCGGCCACCCCGCGGTCAGGATAAAACGGCGTATCAGCCCGAATACCAGCCTGCACCCCCACGCCAATACACTACTGTCGTGGACCGAGCCCCTTTCGGTTCGGCGGGGGGCGGAGATCGCGTGAAGAGCAGAACGAGGCGAAGCACACGAGCGATTTACCCAGCTTCGGAGCTCTCCGGAGAGATAATGCATGTCTGAGTATATTGAGTTCTTGCTCGGGAGCGCTGAATGCTACAGTACACACTAGCTGCTAACGAGATCGAGCGTGAGTGTTTTCTGGCTTCGAACCCCCCTCTACGTTGCGCATGGGCCTCCTTTTATATGCTCAAGGGGTCACCGACAGGTGGCAACGTAGACAAGGGTAAAAATGGAAAGGGACTGCGGTTGGTACAACTACTTGTGCAGTGCGCCATTCCTAACCCTGACGACAGGGGACAAAGGCATTAAATGCCCATCTGCATCGCCCAAACAGTGCAAAAAAGGACCGTCAGGGGCGCCACCGCTTGCCACGATGGCAATCTTGTCAGCGTCACTTGCCAGCTCGCACCGCTGGCTGCACAACCTCTTGCCACGCGCGCCTGGAAAGGTCTCAGGGCGACACATTGGTGGATGTGCTGGAGCGCGGGCACAGAGTGGTAGCTTGCCGTGGCAAGTGCCTTGCCGCGGTTGTTGTCTTGTCGCGTCCGGAAGCTTGTCGCTCACCGGGCCTTGCCGGGACGCGTGGCGCGTCGCGGCAAGTTTCTTGAGATGCCTTGGTTGGCCTTCCCGGCAAGCTCCTCTTGTCGGGGCCTTGTCTCCTTGGCTTGAATACTTTGTTCTTGAATGGCTCCAAAAGGAACCACGGAGGACCTTGGCGGTCACCCGGCAAGCCTTGCCGCGGGGTGCTGAAACTGCCCGAGCACAAGTTCGGGATACTAGGGTACCCCTACTCTAGTACACCAACAACTACGGCCCGGGGCAACAGGCAAGACCTGCAAGATATACTGGAAAACAAAGCAGGATAGCCAAGATCGATCTACGGATAGAGGGGGCGCACCCCAGCACGCGATGATGACCGTCGCGACGGATACACCATAAACAAGTCCGATTGGGAAGAACACAGCCACCCAGACCAATTCGAACTGCGTAGCCATATAGCCCGGCACAGAGGCGCCGCACACCCCCTCTGGTTCACCGATGAAGTGATGGATCACGAATTCCCAGAAGGGTTCAAACTCGTAAACATCGAATCATATGTTGGCACAACAGACCCCGTAGTATGGATTGAAGATTTCCTTCTCCATATTCACATGGCCCGCGGAGACGACCTACACGCCATCAAGTATCTTCCCCTTAAGCTGAAGGGACCCGCCCGCACTACAAAAAAAATACACTTCCGTGATGATACGTATTTGTCACAGTAGGTCGCGTTTTTTGTCATGCATGTACATTCATGACAAATTTATGACAGAATCAACATAGTCATACCTGTGCTGTCGTAGAAGTGTTCCATGACATTACCAAAATTATCATCATGGAAGTGTCCACTTCCATGACGATAAATCACGCGTCACAGAAGTTCTTTCATCAAGGGTGACCGACACATGGCATCCACCGTAACGGAACGCCGTTAAGCTATCGGGTCGTGTTTTGGATCCGATAACCCGTTAACAGCCCCGACCAATGGGGATTTTCCACGTGTAAAATCATCATTGGCTGGAGGAAACACGTGTTGGCTCACCGTTGGGACAGATGTCATCCACTCATTGGACAGAAGGCGCCTATGATACGTCGACATGTGGCACGGCCCAACAGAGGCCCATTCTTGTGAAAAGGCTGGCCCGTTTGACTTGGTCAAAAGGTGGCGGGCCGGCCCATGTAAAGCCTGTTAACGGCCTGTTCGCATATAGCCCATTTACAGCCCGCTAACCCAATGCCCGTTACGCCTTACCCAAATTAGGCCCAGTAGCATCATCTGGGCCATCCAAAATGATTCCAGCCCGTTTTCACTTCTGGCCCATGTATGGCCCATGATGTCTTTCGGGCCATATGAGGCCCTATGTAACTTTTGGCCTATTAATGGCCCGTGGTGAAACTGGCCCGTAATGAACAGTGTTTTACTTTACACCCATTAATGGCCCGTGGTGAAACTGGCCCGTAATGAACAGTGTATCGCTTTATACCCATTAAGGGCCCGTTATTCCGTTGGGCCGTTTCCAGCCCATGTTATCTTTCGGCCTTCTCAAAGCCCATTTATTCTTGGGCTCATTTCCAGCATTCGTTTACTTACGGCCCGTTACTGTTCATTTTCTGCTTATGGGCCAAATTCAGCCCGTGGTTACAGTTGGCCCGTTTGTGGTCCGTTAACACGTTGGGCCATTTTCATAGCGTCATGAAATACGGCCTATTAACGATGGCCCGTTATGGTCGGCCCATGAACGGATGATTCCAACTCTAGCCCGTTTACAGCCATAATGCGGCCTGTTATTGGCCCATGTTTTGACAATCGATCATACTGCCCGTATAAGGCCCATTGATGATACGGCCCGTAGAAGGCCCATTGTTTCTACGGCCCGTAGAAGGCCCATTGTTTCTACGGCCCATAGAAGGCCCACTGTTTCTACGGCCCGTAGAAGGCCCACTGTTTCTATGGCCCGTAGGAGGCCCAGTGTCACTACAGTAAATATTAGCCCATGTTTATTGTGGCCTAGTTTTAAAAAATAGGTTATTGCAGCCACTAGCAAACCGCAAAAAAAGAACTGCAATGACTACAAGCAAACAAATAAACAGGACAACAAAGAAATAAATAAGAAAGCAACTTACGCTAGGCTATCACGGCTATCACACATATTACATCCACTAGGCATCAAAGTTCGCCATCAGTGCAAATAAATGCGCCGACAAAAGAATATACAAAACCGAGAGCACTTTAGAAGGCACTAGGCCTGGCCAGATCGAGCCCCCCAAATAGCTGAAGAAGCTGAGTAGACCTCAGTTGTGTCAACGATAGATGCATCAACACTAGATTTAAGGCATGATGGTGCGCACGGCAGTCCTGTGACATCTTCATTGCATCTTTGACTTCAAGTCGAACTGATAGAGGCAGCGACTGCACAGAGGTTGTCACACACCTGCTGGTGAGTAGCTTCAACTCACTGTATTCATCAAGACAGGACCTTGGGGTCATCTCGCTGTCCTCAAGATGGTTTGGCTCACTATCTTCCCTAAAGTTCTGCCTGGCGTAAGAGATACGACTCTGAAAGAGAAACAAGGAGACACGTAACAAGTTTCACAATTACATAAGAAAATAAATGGATCTATTCTGCATAAGGAACACGTTTTTACAACTAAAATTTGAAACTGGTAGTTGTTGCCAACATCCAATCAAATGTAAACAGCAAAGCAAACAGCAGTGGAGGCAATGATGCCTATCCAAATCTATACTAGAACAAAGTTTGAAGGCTTGAGAAGGATGAACTTACATTACATGTTAAGACGGGCTGGACAAAGCCCTTCTCCATGTTGATGGAAGGATAATTCAATAAATTCCCCAAAGAAAATTCTTTATAAGCGTTGCCATTATTCTACATTTTGCAAAGAGTAAATATAGATCAGATAGTATTGGAAGAAACAGAGGATAATGAAGCTCAGGTGCAGACTGATGATACATAATCAAATAGCAATTAATTAAGTACAGTGTTACAAGGCAAAAGGGAGAGAGGTACTGACAAGAGCAATGCAGAGCCCATTATTTTTTTGAGATCGTATGATCCTTTGAGCAAGGAGATTCATCTGAAATTAGTTTTCATACAAGAGAGGAGGTAAGGCACAAGCAGAAATTTAGGAGTTCAAATGTTGAATTGATATCATAGACAGTACCTGACGCTGGGCTCCCAGCAGTTCTAATAGGGGTTTGGCCACTGGAGTAGGGGTAAAGTGTGGTACAGTTGGGCCTGTGTTTTCTGGGGCTGCTGATCTATCTGATTTAACAGGTACCACTACCTTTTCCAAATAGCTAGTCTGTACTCCTGGAGGATCTGCACTCACCCTCTTCCTTTTGGACATCTATCACGAAAGAGCAACATTTGACTGGAAAAACATAGAGTGACGACACATGGAATAGGTACAGAAAATGGATAGTTATGGCATATACTCATATATGATGCTTAAACTAAGCAGATGGTGTAACAAAGTAGAAAAAATGCAAGGGGTCAGATGCAAAATATGTGCGACCAATACAACTTTGCAAAGTTAGAGCAAGCACCTTGATGGGTGAATAAGATAGGCCATCCTCCACCATGCCAAGTTTGTTAGCCAGTGGATCGTTCCGCAATATTCCTCTCGTGCGCCCATTCTCATGTTCATTTTGATAATGTTCAATATCTAACATGCATGAAAACATAAAAACAAGTGAGATTTTCTTTGTAATGCAGAAGTGATTCGAATCCAATACTGCCTCCCTGTAAACCCCTTTGTGCTATCTCTGCAATTCTTTTAAAAGACGCCATGCATGCTGTAATTTGTTATGTGCATTAATATAATGTGGCCTACTACTCAAAATATGAGAGCTCCAGAAGTGGTGACACTTCGTAGATGATAGCTTGAACATATAGTAAAGAAGAACAAGTCGACATGACCTGACATATTCGAAATATACTAAGGGAGAACAACTCGACCTGATCAGTCGACCGCAAGATAAGAGTATCATCTTAAAGAAGAGCAGAAGAGCAAGCAGATTGAAGATATTACAAGTGTTTCAATACAATGTCGGTTGGCCACCCATGATGAACTAGAGCGCACAGAGAAATACTATTCATTCCAGTCTCTCCATATGTGGCTCACATGCATTTCGAAACTAAAGTAGGAACATTTAGCTAACCAATTAAACATCTCTCAGTTTTACTAATATCAGATATGAATTTGTACAACTAAGCGTGTTTAGCTCGATGGGTGGAGCAGTGCTATTACGACACGAACCACGTAGGCTGATTGTGGTCATCATAAAATGGGGAAAACATAAGCATGATCAGTACAGTGTTGACTGTGGCAGTGGGATGGCAGATCTAAAGCTGCAAACCGTGCAAAGGGTAGTTAGCAACCGATGTTTGCTTTGAAATATCAACTAATATTTGGTATGGACAAAAAGTACGGTCAACAAGTGACAAAGAAATGCAATTATGCTATCTCTCTATATGTCGCGACATGCATTTGGAAACTCAAGTGGGACCTTTAGCTAACCAATTAAATGTGTCGGCTAACTAATATCAGTATCATATCACAATCATATTTGAACAACTAAGCTTTCGAATTCTGAGTGTTGTGTTGTTTAGCTTGAAGGGTGGAGTAATGCTAGTACGACAGAAAGCACCTACGGAGATCATAGTAGAGTAGATAAAAGGGGAAACCCCTAAGCATCAAGAGAAAAATCAGGAAAGTGGAACTAGCTGGACCAGTGGGTGGCGCACATGCTTTTTGAAACGAATATAGGAACATTAGGTGAACAATTAAACATTCTCTGTTTTAGTGATATGAGCATCATATCAGATTCGTATTTCAACACGTAAGCTTTGGGTTGAGGTCTTGAGGAGCAGTGCTAGCACGACACGAAGCACCTACAATGATGGTAGTGAATATAAGGGGGGGAAACCATAAGCTTTATGAGTATAGTGCCCGTGCCATGGCGGATCTGAAGGTGCAAACCGGACAAAGCTACTTCGCAACCAATGTTAGCTTTCAACTAGCCACTATGATTTGGCACGGACAAGAAAAGTACAGTAAACAAATTACGATCTATTTTCCGGGTGAGATCAATAACTTAAGCACATATGGAAGATTACCACCTCTCTTGCGACGCCGTGTAGGCCTATGCTGATACGTTGAGGGTGCTGCGGGTGCGATGGTTGTCGGCGGCGGGGAAGAAGACTTTAGATGGTAGACGGCCGGGTCGGGGGATATATCCTGTTGCCGTGGACAAGGCGGTCGTAGGAGCGGCAATGGCAAGGTGGACGATGGTGCCGATAAAGCGAGAGGAGGCGATGAAATGATCCTGGTCCAGCGCCGTGGATGAGAGACATCCATCTCTTGTAGTGGACGAAGGGGTAGGGGTAGCGGCTCCGGCAAGGTGGAGGATGGGGTGGCGGACGGAGGAGGCTGGCCGCAGTGCGGAGGTTGTCGTGCCGCCGACGATGTATGAATGGGGAAATGGAGGGGAGGGGGGCGATCTCAAACTTTGGGACACGCTTCTCTGAAATGGGGGAATGTTATGAACTTATCCCACGTTTAAAATTCCAGACATCTCGTCGGTTGGGGATAGGACGGTAATTTGCATCTCCCAAATATTTGCCCGTAACTATTTCAGGCGAGGAGATGGTGTTTTGCCGCCCACGGTTGGCGCCCACGGTTGGCGCCCACGATTGGTGTATGAACGGGGCTGACAGGTAGGACGGTTGTGTCACGTCTGATGGAAGTTAACATTTGCCCCTATTTAAAATATTAGCCTACATCAATTTTGGACGAGGAGAGTTTGTTTTGCCGCCCACCGTGTATGAATGGGGAAATGGAGGAAGAGTCACATGTCTTTCGGACGAGCTTGAATAAAATGTGTTTTACCGCCCACGTTTGGCGCCCACCGTGTCTGAATGGCCTCAGAGGCCGCCGTGTCACGTCTGACTGAAGTTACTAGTCTACCCCTATCACAGCAGTGTAACTCCGATCGATAAGGATGTCAAGTGTCAGGGGTAGACAGTAATTTTCATCTTGCAAACACTTGGTTCGGGCAGCCCACAAATTATAGTGTGTGTTTAGCCGCTTCGTTCAAAACTTGGGAGAATTAGCATTCATGTTTCCCCTGGGACCTGGCAAACTAAATTCAAATCCAGTTTGTATTCCATTACGAATATCCACAGATATTTATTTCTTCAAAACCACAACAAAGATTTATTCCACCTTTATATATGATTATTATTTAGAAATGCCGTGATCTTCGAATTCAGTAGGTTGGATACACTCTGATTCAAAAAGTTATTTCATCCAATACAATATGCTCACACGAAAAACAGTTCACCTTATTTCAATCATACAAGTATTGAGGATTACCTCGCGTAAAAAATTCGGATCATTACAACACATGGACAACATGGAATTTCGGACAACATAGGGGGTCTTGCAACATAATCCATTCAGAGACATGACACAACATGCAAGCACCATAATCTAATGACAATTTCAACTGGTATCTAAAGAAGAACCGGGATTACCTTGGGCTTCAGATAGCAGAAACAGCAGGACCTCCTCCGTCTTCAAATGCAACATTCTTACTTCCTCCAATTCTTGGGTTGCTTGCATAATGCATGCCACTAATTTCATAGTTTCCAGCCTCAAGATAAAGATTACCTCATTCATGGCAGCCACACCATCTCTTTCTGCCTTTAGTAGAGCCTCAAGCACTATAATATTTGTGCTCAGATTGGTCTCCGGCGGTGTTGCCTCTGAACTGCTACCATCTGGTAACATGGATGGCGCACTGCTTCCACAAATAAATTCTGGGGTTGTACATTGTGTCCTAGTGTGAACGACATCCTGAAAGGTTTCTGCTGGACATAAGTAAGAGATAGTTATTGTATGATCCAGGCAGTAATCTTACATGATAAAGGCCGGACAAATTATTGCAGAGCATGGCAAACTATATTTAAATGGTTTGAAGCAGCATCAGCCGAAAAGAAATTAAAATGGTAAGATGAAAGTTGAAAGGGAGTGTACAACCGCTATATTTAAGTTGCCAAGGCATCTAAGCAGTTGAAATAATCTGAGAAAGCACTTAACAGTGTGGCCTCATATAAACTATGAAGACAGTCTTGTGACGAAGTTGAGAGGAAAAGTTTAGGACTCAAATGAAATAGGCATGCATTTCTTTACGATAGTACAGCAGGCACTACTGACATATTGGCCAACTTAGGTATAACGTAAAAACAAACAAGCATTCGAATCAAGCAATACAGCAAAGCAGACAACTGAACTATTTGTAATTCGGTAGGATTACACATTGAGGGCACAAGCCAAGAAAGCAGCCCACTTGCATTACATTTAACACGTACTAAAACACACTGGCTTACCATATGTTGATGTGAAGCCTAGCTGCTGTTGCAATGTTCTTTGAAGATATCGTCAGCATCCCGTGGTTGCAAATCTAGTTGTTGTAGATTATTTTGCACCATCTATTTAGGTAAAATTATTTTTAATCGCATGCACTGGTCCGAATTGATCATCAATGGTTCATCTAAACTAATGAAAGAAGGGTGTGTGCATACACGACAATATATCTGCTTCCCTCTATTTTTATGCTTGTTCGAGGTGCCAGCACCAAAAGAACAAATATTTTGCTTGATGGGGTTGGCAGCTCAATAATTAATAGAAGCATCAAATTAGTCATGCAACTTGGGAAGATCAAGAACACACAAACAAGTAATGAACAGAGGCTCGGAGCAGTGATGTAATAGCTAGCATCAGAAAATGTAGGGTAAAACAAGCAAAAAGCAGTGGAACCACATGCTAGTTTGCTGATGTGTAATTAAGCATAGAGAACATTAAGCAGTCTGATGGAACCAACATGTGGCACCAGAACAAAACTAAAGTATATTAACTACATGTGCACTTGTATGTAATTTAACACATGTAACATGTTCACTGCCAGAAGTATGGCCCTACAGGTGCAAGCAGAATAACGCGTCTCATGAAAAACTGAATGATGCCCTGAAGAAATTCAAAGGTGTGGTGCTTATGCTAGGAAAGTGAACGTAGGCGCCGGCCGTGGGATAATAGTACCTGATTCTCGGCGGCGTATGGGTATCGTTGTCATACTTGATAGCTAAGGATCGTCGATGGTGCCCGTGTTGCGGTTGAGTTTGGGCCGGCTGTCGCTGTCGCTGAAGCTGCTCCGGTGCTACGGTTGCGGCGCCTGTCGACATACAAGAAAGCTCATCTGTGGTAAGTGAACAGACGCATGATAAAGAGAAAAACCGAAGGAGTACAAATCGAAATAACCTAATGAGGCTGCAGCGTCGGTAGAGCAGGGACGATGGAGTTGAATATGGCGTCCGTGGAGCGGGTTCGGTGCAGTGGACGAAGGCTTCGGCGGGCGCATTGTATAGTGCTTTCGGTGAGGCGGATCTGTTGCGTCGGACGAGGGCTTGTATGAAGGGCCAGCGAAGGGGCAGATAAGGGAGTCAGTGAAGGGCCTATGCTGTGGTGGAGGGCGCCGGTTAAGCAGATCCGGTGCGGTGGACCACGATGGCGGTCAAGGAGATCTGGAGCGGTGGACAAGCCAGTCACTGAAGCGGCTCTGGTGAAGTGGTGAGGTTGCAGTTGGGGGTTCCAAGGTGCGGAAGGTAGATCCGGCGGGGTGTGAGGTCATCCGCTATGGCGGAGGACTAGATTCGGCGGCTTGCCGTTGTTGGGGGGGGGTCGGGGAGGGGAACGGGAGGGGCTCTGGGGAAGAATGTTGGGGGCAAAGAGGGGAAAACAATGGAGTTACGAAAGCAGCCCTTTTCCGTTCATGTGGCAGGGGTAAAATAGGAATATCGTAGGGCTAAACTTTCGGGCGCGTGATATTTCGATGTGAGCGGGAAGTTTGAAAGCTTTTGGCGGCTAAAATTACAAGTATTCTGCTCTCATACGGCCGACTATGATGTCATGGCCGACAATTTGTTTGTTTTGCACGCAAAAAAATGTGCAAGTTTTGAAAATCAATGTCTCCAACTCGATAATTAGATTGTCCATTCAATTCAAATATCATTGAGCTACTAGAAGCAAATACCATCATACGGTCCAATTCAAATGAAATTCCAAATGTGTTTATCCTAAATATGATGACAAGAGCAAAAATGTGTATGTGTATGAATAAAGTGGATGATTATAAAGTTTGAACATGCACGTATGTGTATATCTCTAGGTTTGATATATGAATTTGAAATCACGAAATCCCGGCTTAAAAAATGTACCTCCATTTAAATGAATTATAAAAGCTAATGATGGAGTCGAATTCCAAATTTCCTTCTTAGGTTTGTAATTCTGGTACATCAAGGTATATCACGCATGTTCAAAAGTATCGTTATCTCATAGTACAAACTTTGAAACAAATGGATCAACCATGAGTGCACAATATCTCAATTACGCTAAAGTCCCTCAAATATAAACACCTCACTCTTTATCTGAAGTCAACCCCCCACCACAACCACCACACACATACACACACACACATAGAGAAGTCGTTCTCTCCCCCAAACACCAACACACGAGCACATTAACACCCCTCTCTCTTGTAAAGTCTAGACCCCAGCATAGGTCTCTATCACTTTGTCTCTCGGGCATGCACACATCTCTTCCCTCCCTCTCCAGGTCTCCCGCTATCTCTCCTAGCCAAGCACACGCACTATGTAGAGTGTATATTTCCCATACACACAAAACGTCACCCCCAAACGTCTTTCTCCCTAGTTATGAGGTTCTCGCGCACTCACCTCACACACCACCCCCACTGCAAACAAGCACACTTTGTCTCCTTGTGCACCACTCTCCTCTTTCTATCTCTCCCACATGCGGACCCGCCCGAGCTCCTTCCCTGCATACATATATGTCGTGACTCTTTGCATAGCTCCCTAATGTATAATCGTTCTCGATTTCGCACATTGTTCTCTACACCATCTATTCTAGATCTCTCATGAAGTCCCTATCACACACACGATGACTCGCTTCATTTGCGTCTCCGTTCATAGGCCAATTTCGGACAACGTCAACATTTTCTTCCTACCTATACGCCATTTATGGACACGAACGACCCCTCTCGCCCCCTCTCTTCCTCTCTCTCTCTCCGTTGCTAGCTCTCTCTTTCTCTCGCTCTCACACCCCTATCCCGCTACTACACATGTCACACCATTCCCCCTTCCCTTATACTAGGTTTACATCATCAGTGGTCTCTCTACTCCATGTACACTCTCTCCCTCTCACACACAAACGCGTGCACAAACACACACAAACACGCACAAACACCCATTTATCCGGATCCTCATCTCCCCCCATGTCCGCATGTGTGTCTCACACACTCACTCCCTAATTATGTATATGTGTCTCCACGTTACACAACACAAAGCCCCATGTACATGTCTCTCTCTATCCTCCACACACATAGACACAAAGAATCTGTTATCATTGCCTCAGTCTCTAACATATCATACACGCACACTCTCTCTCTCTCTCTCTCTCTCTCTCTCTCTCGCAAACACGCTCATCAAGGGTTTCCCCGTGAATAACTTACCGTCTTTTCAGCAACAGTCGTGGTAGTACGGCGAACACGAGACGTGAAAAAGAATAAATCTACACGTGCTTAGACCACCTAGTATCACTACTAGGACTAGAGCAAGCCAAAAAGCGCGCCGCCGTCACCCCCTCCTTGTCGGTGATGGGAAAATCTTTGTTTTACACAGTCGAGAAGTCATTGTGCTAAGGCCCCACATGCCGAAGCGTTGAATAGAATGTAGATGCTAGTTTACGGAAGCAAGTATTGATAATACATTTGTATCTCCATACTTATATTTCTTCTCTTATAAAAAACCGAGGTGGTGATGATGGTACGTGTGCCATCTTGCAATATAGACCGTCCGATCTATATCCGACGGATGGAAATTGAACTAAAAGATACCCGCACCCCTCTCCACATTTGCAGACAAGGCCTTTCCTCGTTCATCCATATCTCCAACAAACCTCATTGTTGAGCAATTAAGAAAGGAAGCCTCTGGAACAAATTGGCCTGGTGGCCGCTGCCGGCGTCGTCAATCCCCATGCCTCCGCTCAGTCCGACCACCAACCACCACTACACCTCACTCCCCTTCACCTTATCTCATATTTCTCGAGATATCATTAGTTTTTACACATGGGATTACTCCCGCAAGGGTCAATCACAACAAGTGTTTTATAAAAAAATGCATCTTGATGTTCCGTGCAATGCACGGATCTTGCTAGTACTCCTACACAAGACTAAGTTGGTGACGCTGGTGTGTCTGCCATCCGTCGTTTCTGACAATTAGATCTACATTTAACGATTGTGAGGTAAGTTGTTGCCTTTTCTCACCAACATCCCACTTCTATACCAATTTGCAGAAAAACCCATAATTAGTATCTTAAATCCAACCACATCCCTCCCTGACCTCACCAAAGTAGCCCAAGGAATATATTCTAATTGAAACATATGTATATCAAAATTAGAGTGTTTTGTACCAAGTTTGTGAATAAGTATTATTCCAATTATGATTCATTGCAACAGACATGAACATTGCTTGTATTTCCAACCATGCATTTTTTCCTAGTATTCCATAGTTTCGAGTTTTCCATCAAGATATTAGTCACTCATGGTTGATATTTACTTTCAATCATGTACACATATGCACTATGTAACTAGCCTTGCTTATTGGCTTCCAAAGCTTAACTTTCACTCCTACTAACAATATGTAGAGTATCTAACAAAAAACTACCACTTTCAACCAGCCCTAGGAAGAACCTATTGTACAAAAATAGCAAAAACCATACCCAAAATTTCTTAATCCACACCAAAAACTACTACCTAGTACTCCTACCGATTAGGTTTGTTTAAACCCATTTATGGCAGGGTTGGCCCACACGTCCGTGCTGACTAGGCAGCTTAAACCAACACATTTTGTTTGACCGTTGACACGAGGGACCCACATCTGACCTTCTATCCTGTTATTCCCCCTCAAATCATTATTTTTCCTGAACATTACTTCAAACAGTACTGATGCGTGTTCGTCGGTAGCGCCAGTGATGAGCGAGTTGGCCGCCGCTCCACCGGACAGGCCGGATGCCGCGCTGGCCTCCGCACGGGTTGGCAGGCTGGCCCGAGCGTGACTCACGAGCGAGCAAGCCGCCGCGCTGGCCTTCGCTCGAGCTAGATGGCTGGCCTGAGCGCGGCGCGCGTGAGCAAGCCGCCGCGCTGCCGTGCCAATCTAGCTAGCAAGCCTTGCAGACAAGCAGCTGGACGGAGCTATCTTGGCTAGCTAGCGGCCGCGAGCGCCGGACGGAGCTGGCATCCGGGCTGCCGCAACATGGGCTCTGCACCGCCGGCGGTTTTGACCTCGCCTTGTGCCGGCGGCGGTAGCTGCGTCCCATGGCCAAGGATGACTAGGTGGACGGGCCGGAGGTAGGAGGTCACTCGAGGATTTTTGTTGGTAAGAGCATGTACAATGGTTGATAAGGTAGTCTTATCTTAAGTCTGCCACGTATGCAAGTGGTAGTAGTTTCTTGGCATTTTAGTGGTTTCTTGTAAGGAACAATGTACGTACTACTAGCGACAAAAGGCGATTCTAGGTTGCGTTGTACTCCAACGAGTACTACTAGTGGTCGCGGGAGTGTATACCTCATTTTGTGGGTTTGATCCCGGCCGAACGCACGGCGGCCTTTTTTTAAATAGTACTACTACACTTTGTTGCGAGCCATATTTTACATGGGTAGTTTGAGTTTTGAAGTCGAACGGACGTGCGGCCCCACAATCTGGGTGCACTGGACAGCCTAGCCACGTGAACGGGTTTTCCTTCCCAGCATCCCGTGGCTCGCGTGCTCGCCCTAGCCGCACCTCGCTTGCAGCTTCCTCATCAGCTAGTAGCATACTAAAACTAGCGCCTCCCAATTAAGCCCGAGGAGCTGGAAAAGCCTGGCGGGGCATTGGGAACTGTGCAATATGGCTCCGTACGTAAAGTGCTCTACTACTACTATGTAGCTTGTGGCGTTGCACGCATGGACTTCACTCCATTATCGGCTCTACTATAAAAGAAATTCCTATTGACGTGTTTTTTTAAACGGAGGCAAAAGATTTGCTTCATCTCATTCATAAAGAAGGAACTACTAACAAAGTTCAACGAGATCCATTACACCTCCACAAATGGAAGCGAAAAGCCTAGTCTCGCTGTATCAAATAACTCAAATGTTCTGCCCCCGCACTAACTTTCGCTGATAAACAGGCTGCTAGTGTGTGCGTGAGAGGAGCGGCTGAGTAGGCCAGCTACTCCTACGTGAGAGGAGCGGCTGAATATAGCACCGAGAGTACCCACTAGGCCACTACTCAGGTGTACTTCCCCTGCATTGATAGTACAACGATGGCTCTAGAGAACAGTAGTACCCTCCACTTCCAACTGTAGCTCCTTGGCCCTGAGATTCAAGAGTTCAAAACTGGTGCTCTATACTAGACTAGACTAGAAGTACAGTACATCGCACTACTAGTTGAGAAAAGTAGTACTGGTACTGCTACAGTACGAGTACGTACTCCTCCGTCACATAATGTAAGACGTTTTTTGACACTAGTTGGCGTGTACAAAAAATGGCAAAAACATACCCAAAATTTCTTAATCCACGCCAAAAACTACTACGTAGTGCCAAAAATTTCTTACTAGTGCTATTATTTGCAGTATAATGCAATCCCATAACGTTCCATAATGCTAGTACTAGTAGTAAATAATAGCCTCACCCCTTCGCTGAGGAACGATCTACAGTTGGAAGGGACGAGGCCCTGCAGTTACTACGCTCTTATCTCCTCCTCGCCAGTTCCCCTCCCCCCGAAGAGAAGGTAGTTCGCCGCTGCTCCCATGGATTCTTCGGGCGGTTCTCCTCCTCGTGGGGGCTGGGAGACCTTGCACGACAATCCTCTGGGAGAAATCGCACGCCACTCCGACGTCCTCACCGCCGTAAGACTCAGTGCTTCCTGGACCAACTTTTTCAAGATGCTGCTTAAACAGGCTTGGGAAAAGGCCATGCTTGTTGGTCTTCCATGTGTCCTCGAGGAGAAGGTTCTTCTCTGGAACAATCCTTCGAACAGTCCACCGCTCCCTGGCCATGGTTGCATGTTGACTTCGCTAGAGTTGCCGACGTTGAGAGGTAGTCGGATTTTGTCTGATGAGCAGGTCAGTATGGAGTTTGATCATGTAGTACTTAGTTATTCCATTTCCACCCCGTAATTTCTCCGCTGCCCACCGTCTTATATATAGGTCTGGGTCGGTGCCAACAAAGATTGGCTTGCATACCTCCGGCCGGATACCACCATCATTTTGCACAACATCCGCAGCAGTGCGGCCGTTACGGTAGACCCCTTCTCCACCATTGGGATCGGACTTCCGGACTAGCTGGGCTTGAATACGTATGATGATGCCTACATGAGATTGAAGAAGATAGCAATTGCGAACCCCCCGACAAAGCGATACAGCTATGACGATTACTATCTCATCGCGGTGTTCGACATAAGGGTTGCCATCAATGCAAGACACAGTAATGGCAGAGGCTGGCGCATGTTGGTGACGGCAGATTTGTACCCCTACACGTTCGAAGACGCCGTGCGCCATCTAGGCCGCATCTTCGCGGTGACAAGCCAGGGGACTAGTTCCATCTGGTTGCCATCCTATGGTACGAGAGATTACAAACGGAATGCACAAACCATCATTTGCATCCCTAACTGTACTCCATTATTTTGCAGGGACCAGTCATCCCCCGATCAAAATAAGATCGCCGATCCTACATGTGCATTTGCATCCGCGATTCGGTCTAACTTTGAACCTTGTAGCTGACTTTGGCATATTGGGATCAACTATCTTAGCAGTCGTTACCCATGGTACCACTGATGTGCAACATGGTCACACAATCTACCACGATTGGACCGTCACCATCTCCCCAGGTATTCCATTTTTTAACCCTCTCGCCTTCTCTTTCATTGTTGTACTAGTAGTATACTTAGTAGTACTAGTAGGAGTACTTTTTACCTTGGAGGACGCATATAGCTAGCTAGGCCCTTGAAGACTTGAACCCACTAGCTGCCACCATTTTTGTTTTTCCATGTATTACTATCTCATCCATGTAGCCAAGAGTGGCTATATATAATAAGCTGGTTATTTTACTTCCTCTATACCAGAGTAGTACTATTTGCTGCATAGTATTACTGACCGCCATATTTGATCACAACATTATTATGCATGGACCTTGACTATGTACGTCACCATGTGTCCAGATCTGGGATGCCGCGTGTAGATGAACCGCGCCGAGTTCGACCTCCGTGATGCTACGTGGGTGCCGAGGAACAGTCTTGGAGAGTACTCGCTTTTCATTAGGGACAGCTACCCCATTGTGAAGCGGATGCCACCTTCCTGCACGACACGGAAGGCCTGCCATTCATGAAGCATGATTGTGTCTTCATTGCGCACCGCCGGATGAACGACATGCTGGGACATGCTATCCCTGATTTATGCCGCTTCAGCTTGGATGAGTCTCCATCGTGTGGAACCGGACTAGAAAGCTGCGACAATGATTCCCGTTGCCCACCGCTATGGATCGTGCCATCCATGAAGAACACCTGGGACTGGAACCTGGAGGAGGACATGCATGTAGCCCATCTATAACGTGTAACTGGAGTACGGTAATTGTGAATGGTAGCGTTGTGAATATATGTAGACTAGTCGTGCACAAATTTATCATATGAATTGGAGATGAACTTGTGTGGCATACTGGCATTTGTCCTTTAGAATTTATTACTAGTAAATGTGTTATGTGTACGTGCAACTTGTGTGGTTGTTGAACGGGCTCCAACACGCTCTTTGAGAAAAAAAGGTGGCACAACTTTGGATATACGTGACGTGGCGGCATCATACAGTAGCATCATTCGCTATAGTTGTAGTACACTCCTACTAGGACGACAACTCCTATAAAACCTTGCGCTTGGATCTTTGCCTCTTTGGGAGGTTCAACAGTTCATACTCGTGTGAACCTTGCACTTGGCTCTTCGCCTCTTTGGAAGGTCCAACAATGATGATACTACAGTACAATATGCTGCTGGCAATCTGACACCGATTGAACTGCTGCACATCCACCGCGAGGGCGAGGGTGAGGGCGAGGGAGAGGGAGAGGGCGCTGTAGTCAAAACCCTCTCCTCATCCTGCGAACCACCGTGCGCGTGGGCGAGGGAGAGGCGTAGTAAGCAAGCTTCTCCTTGTTTGGCGAGTTGACGGGACACATCAAAGGAGTACTAGTACTAGTAGTAGTCCATACTGCGTCCTTTCCGATTAATATGGCTCAATTTGAAACGACAAAAATACACTGGCGGTCAATGTATGTAACAATACGCTCTTTACGGTCACTATATATAGTTTTGCGGCGATTATACGATCACTAGCTCATCGTAGAGCACCGTATTGCACCCTATTGACCGGCCACATAGTTGACATGGCACTTTGTTGATTGGTTAAATTGTCACCTGGTTTCTGGGTCCCACCTGTCAGTTGGCAGAGCAAAGAAATCAGTTAAACAAAACTTTACGCAGGCGCGACATGAGTCCAACCCTTGCGCGCGAACCGCCCTGGCTGTGTATGTGAGTGCATGCACGTGTCCTCCCTCGGTCTTCCAACAAAGA
This sequence comes from Triticum aestivum, assembly GCF_018294505.1. Lineage (NCBI taxonomy): Eukaryota > Viridiplantae > Streptophyta > Magnoliopsida > Poales > Poaceae > Triticum > Triticum aestivum. Next base: position 77,632,792 of record NC_057807.1, on the reverse strand, counting down.
GTGTACATCGGATACAAAACAAAGAGTGTGGTACATAATGCACATCTACACTTCCAGTGCATTTAGCCTTTAATCTAAATAGATATTGATTGACTAATGCACCAACTTGTGCCGTAGGTATAGGCTACATGTCTATCCTTAATTACAGCATGCAACGGCCTTCATTTAATCTTCTTATCTCAATTAGCACATGCACACATAAGTCTGCTACTTTTGGGCGTTAATTATGCCCTCATCAATGTGTAAATCTCTAAATGTACAGTCTTTTACGGACGTAGGGAGTAGGTTGAGCACTTGAGCGTGAGCTGTGTGTGTTGCGTCGTGTGTTGTGTGCCGCATGGGTGCGTGAGTGTTGCGTGCGTCCATGTGTACGTGTGAGTGTTGCATGTTGCATGCATGCATGCATGCATGGGGCTTACTCCCTGCAATTGACATGTTCATATTTCAAGATTCCTCTGTTCCCTCCATATGGTGATACTCCCTCTGTTCCCAAATAATACAGAATAAAAGCCTCCCTCTGTTCCAAAATACGGAGTATTTGTCTTTCTACAGATTTCAACAAGTGACTAGGTACGGAGAAAAATGAGTGAAGTGAGCGTAGAGGCATAGGGATACTGTAGAAAGGAAGTCCTCGCGATCCATTATTCCCCATCTCGGTCAGAGAGAACTATTCAACTAGTCTTTGCAGTGAAGTGACAATACACGCTGCAGCAGATGGGACACGTAATTAATAAGCTGAACCAGCGTGTTGTTATTACTAAATCAGCCTTACCAAGTACTGCCATCATGTTTGCTAGTAGAGCACGCTTCCGCAAATACGCCTACGCACCTCTGTCCTCCATTAACTGACATATGGGCCCTCTTGTGGTAGACCCATATGTCATCGGTGTAACTATTTACACTCCGAAGGACGGTATATCCTGGTAGTAGTACTAGTAGAATTGAGATTTAATGCACTTTCTTCCCCGTCTTCCACTATTCTTCCTCCTCTCTTCCCCATCGTTGGCCGCACACCATTTACCCCCACTCATTGCTCGCCTGCCCGCGCCATCTTCCTTGGTAGCTCGTGCGTACCATATCCCCCCGCTCACTGCTCGGCCACATCAGGAGAAGCTTCTTCGCTCGCCCGCCCGAATCCACTTCCCTGCTGGCTCGCAGGCACCGAAAACCCCAACGGCCGAACCGACTGACACGCAGAGCCACGATTGGAATTCCCTCCCTGATGTTCTCTTGGAGCAAATCTGTAGTCGTATGGATCTACTCAGCACTGTCCGTCTGGCCGCATGCTCGGTTTCTTTGTACCGTCTACTCGTCTGCAACCGGCCAGCTCTTTTCAAGACACCCTGCTTGCTCATGCCTGATCCTCGCAGGTGGCCCAGACACTGACTTGACGATCCTATAGAGGTTGCCGTGGTGCCCCTCGACATGCTACCACTACCCGTCCACTTTTCCTTCATGCGCGACCACTACTGGGCGGGCATGAAGGCCAACAGGATCGTCCTCATCCACCACACCGGTAGTTCATGGCGTCTCGTGGATATGTACACCCAGTGAGAGATCACCCTTCCATCATTGGATACCGCCGACATCGAGCCTCGCGGCCCGCCGGACACTCCTGCCTACTACGCATGAGACGCGTCAGGCTTTTGGCTCGACCTCTGTTTGCAGAAGGTTGTAATCTGCGAAGTGCCCACACCATCAGAAGACTACATGGATTACAAGCTCATTGCCTTGTTCAACATGGGATTAGTGTATCTGGAGTCCGGTCGCCATACATGGTTATGGCTCATCATCAATCCTGTTGAGGCAACATTTTTGCCTGATGCTATAGTGCACGATGGCATCGTTTACGCGGTCGACGCACAGATTGGCTGCCTATACTGGTGGAATATATCATCGTGTAATTGTTCTATCTCATCTCATCTTTACCTTATGAATACGACTGCCTATTCATTTCTTACAAATTTAGAACGCATATCATGTCTATAACCACATCATTGCTATATGTTCCTCTCATTTCCTACATTTTTATGACCACACATGTTATTGTTATAGTTGATATGAGAACAATTGGCATCTAATGATTGTTAGAATACATATTATGAGCATGACATCATGATTGCTATATGTTACTCTCGTTTAGAGATTTTTATAACAACGCATGTTATTGCTTAGAGTTGATATGAGAACAATAGTAGTAAGTGCTATGGTAGAATATGAGTAGGCACTGTCATAGTTGTTTTCCTCTCATTGTTACATGATGTTTGAACCATGACATGTTGCTAGAATATGAAAGCCATTGGCTTATTTTTTTAACTTGGGGTATGATTATGACCACAGCATTGCAATTCTCTGTCTATGATATGTGTCACTGTTATAATAATCTTAATTCCACACATACTCTGAACATGATTGTTTATTTTGTCCTTTCGGTCTCCAATTTTAATTGTTGCAGCAGACGCAAATGCGCTGGCCTTCATGATTCCAGGACCTGGAAGCATACCAGCCGATGGGTGGTGGTTTATCGCTCGTTTAGCTGACGGCGGTCATTTGATGCTCATTCGCATGTACCAAATTGACCAAACCATTACATCAAACCACATGCAGTACAATGCATGGGGCGTTCGTGACATTGATGGCTATGGCTGCTTCGTGTTCGAGAAAGATCCCAGCTCTGTTGGGCCAGGCCTATTCAACTGGAGGCGGGTTTACAGCCTCGGCAACCACTCCTTGTTCCTCGGGCTCAATTATCCGATCATCCAACCAATCATCGATCATATCACCAGCGATGATTACTGTGCTATGCAACTTCCATTCACGAGGGGGGCTGTGTTTACACATCATACCATGGGTTTCATGAATCACCATATCCAGAGATTCATCGACACAGCTTGTTCCCAGGTAATCTTCAGTGTGTGAAAGGCATCAAGCTTCCATGCGATTGATGGCTTTTGCAAACCCGACATGCGGCGATGTGGTTCATGCCAACAGCAAATATGCACAACTTGATTCATGCTGATATCTAGACTGAGCCATGTATTCTGCTGCTGTAGCACGACCCTCTTTTGTTGGATATTATGTACTGTTGTTAGTTTGAAGCACTCCTCTGGTTTGAAGGATAGATACCTTCCTGGGATCAAGTGCATCCTAACTCACCTGCGTAGGATGTACTAATAATGATGATGGAGATGCTGTGCAGAAGCCATATATATATCAGTTAGGCTTCAAGTGCGTACTTGTTAGTTAAACCTATGTATAAATTGTGACACTAAATACGACTAGTAAGTAGTACAGTAGCAGTACTAGTCTACGTCGGTCAAATTATTCATCATGTCCACACATTGAATTGACGTGACAACACGTTGCGTGTGAGGTGACACAAGAATCCCAGCGGCGTGTTCGGGTATTCTGGACTTCAGATTTGGAGTACCACTTATCTGTCGAAATCTTTCATCATTCACTTAACACAGTCGATTGATCATACATTGAGTACCATATAACTAGAATTACCGATGCAAGTCGAAGAAGGATTGGCCGGTGCTGCCGGCTGGCGTCAAGTTCGATCCCACGGATCAGGAGCTGATCGAGCACCTTGAGGCCAAAGTGAGTGCTGACAGCGCGAGATTTCAGTCCCTCATCGATTTGTTCATACCAACCATCGACAGCGAGCACAACATATGCTACACCCAACCTGAGAAACTTCCAGGTAAGACACCGATCGGCCGTCTACTTGCACAAACATATTCCTTTGTTTATAGCTCTATTTTTCTTTTTAGACATAGACCTGGTGAAGCAATTACAATTTGACAGTTAGTAAAAAGTGAAACAAGTGACTGCAACATGCCAAAGATGTTATGAAAATGCCAACTACGTACAGTAAAACCTGTATTCCACAATACTATAGGTATCACACTGAGTGGCCTAAGGAAGCAATTCTTCCAGCGCAATTCTAGGGCGTTCAAAAGGGGCACGTGGACGCATCGCAAGATACAGTCGGAGTGCGGCATGCACGCGATGTGGCACAAGACCGGCAATACCTTGCTGGTGATGGTGAACGGCCGGCATACGGGCAGCAAAAAAGGTTCTGATGCTGCACACCAACAAGAACTTCGACCAGCAGAGGACCAACTGGGTGATGCACCAGTACCACCTCAGGGACCTGGAGCAAGAGGAGTGGGAACTGGTCCTCTACAAGATTTTCTACCAGACGAACACTAGGGCCAGGAGTAAAAAGATTATAAGTTAGTTAGGTATTGGTAATTGTACTTCCTTGTCGTCCACAAGTGGGTATTGTTGTTAACGATCTTTTGGTATGAACTTGCATTTGCTTCCAACCATCATGCCGAGGGTCGGCGTGGATATAAAGCTGAATCATTTGTTTCAAAACGAATTTTCAAGCACCTGATTTTTATTTGATGGGTAGCATAAGCACCCGCCGTTCGAATTCCCAGTTCTCTAATTTTTTTGAAACAAGTGCATGCACTTATTATCACGATAAAAAAATATCCGTGCTGCATCCCAGTTATCAGTCTGTACTTGCAGAATTCTCTCGTTTATTGAGCACGTATATTGTTTTTTCAGGTCGAGCAAGTTTCAACTGGGCTGCAGACTGCCCAGGGTTGGTTTTGTTTTTAACAGGCCCAACCCATGACGACAACGGGGCACAAAGATCCAGCAGGTATCTACTAGCCTCTGGCCCGCCAGCGTTAGTTATCTTTTGTCTTACAACATCCGCAGGCAGTTTTTTTTACTGAATCAAACACATAGCCCAGTTCTATTTTCCTCTTGAAACGCATGTCCTACATCCGTTTTCTAATCTCTACCTATTGTTTTACTATTTCATATACATGTATCATTATATTGAAAACACATGAAATTCCCTTTTCATATTTACATCCTTATTTTTGTTGTTTTTCCCACCCAGCGCTGAATTTTTTACCACTGGTTTTCCCTTAAACTAACTCAATTGTCCCACGTCTTATTTGCTCACAAAAACAAAATAATTTTTTTGGCAAATCAATAAGTTCATAAAAAAATGTTTATTATTTCGGGATTACAACAGTTCGGACTCCAACAAAATATGGAAAATAAGGTTGAACATTTTGACTGTGGTCCTGGGCAGAAAATGGATAGTAATAAATTACTTAAGAATTAGCAAATGGGCTGCAAATTATAAAAAATAGCAAATGGGCTTTATGTTGTCTGCCACAGATTTGGAGGCTGACTTGTGGGCCTACCAAGTTCATGCGTACACAAGGTTTCGCAAAAAAGTAACTTAGTCAACAATTGACTCTACCAGCGTCAGACCGTTAGATGTGAATCTAACGGCAATCGTGCTTGTTCAATCTCTAATCTTCCAGCCCCAGCCGCCCAAACCAGTGCCATCGGAACCGCCTGCTCCCGCCTCCCGTGGCCGGCAGGGCTGTCGGGCAGGCCTCACGACCCCATCATACTCGCATCCCTGGCCTGTTTATCCCTCTACTCACCCACACCTCTTGTTATTTTCCGGCGACAGCACCCGAACCAGTCAACCCTCGTACTCTCCACCGCGTGGGCAGCCACTGCCATGTCTTCCCCGGCTCCGTGTCATTCCCTTCGGAGGCCTCACCGTCGTCCACCACCTTGGTGCTCTCGGCGCGGCGTGGTCAACGATGTCCATCCAACGGCCGTAGTGCTTCTTCAACCTCTGGTCTTCTTGCCCCAGCCGCCCAAAGCAGCACCGGGCGTGCCGCATGTTCCTACCTCCCGTGGCCGGCTGTGCTGCCGCGGAGGCCTCGCTGTCCCCACACTACTCCCACCGCTGCCCAGGCCATCCCTCCACTCACCAACTCCCCCTGTTATTCTGCGGCGACGGCAGCCTCACACCGCAGCTGAACAAGTGAACCCTCGTGCTCCTCTCCGCGTGGGCATCCACTGCCGCATCTTCCCCGGCTCCGCATCGTCCCCTTCCTACACCTCGCCGTCGTCCACCGCTGTGGTGCTCTCGGCGCGGTGTGGTCAATGTGTTCAACGACCGACTTCCATCGGAAGAGTACTGTACGGGGAGAGGCTGACAGCTGGGTCCACGACAGCAACAAGGAAGTGCCTCCTTATTAGGCGCAAAATAATTATTCCTCCACCTGACAGCGGGGACCCACCGGACGGGCCACCAGTATTTCGCGGAAAAAATGTTTTGCCCCTGACTGCTGGGACCCACCAAACGGGCTACCGTATATCACGAAAAAAACGTTTGCCCCTGACTGCTGGGACCCACCGGACGGACCACCGTATTTCGTGAAAAAAAGTTCCCCCCGCTGTCAGCTCGGACCCATCGGAAGTTCCTCCTAATTACGCACAGAAAAATGAATACTCCCCCTGCTAGCTGGGACCCACCATGGTGGGAGGCTGACTTGTGGGCATACTAAGTTGATGGGGATGGAGGGCTTTGTTAACTTAGTCCATATGAATGATTCTAGCTCCAGTGACCGTACGATGTCCATCCAACGGCTGTCGTGCTTCTTCAATCTCTGCTCTTCCTGCTCCAGCCGCTCAAACAAGCACCGGCGGGACTGCCTGCTCCCTCCTCCCCGCGGCCGGCTGTGCTGCCGCGCAGCCCTCACCGCCGCACCGTACTCCCATCGCTGGCCTAGCCACCCTCTACTCACCCACAACTACTATTATTCTCCGGCGACGGCAGACAAACCTGTAAACCCTCGTACAGTCGTACTCCCCTCTGCGTGGGAAACAGCTGTCCAGTCTTCCATGCCTCCGTGTCATTCCCTTCCTAGGCCTCGTCGTCGTCCACCGCCCTGGTGCTCTAGGCGCGGCCTGGTCAACATGGTCAACAACTGACATGCATCCTTATTATGCACCAAAAAATGAATACCCCCTGCTAGCTGGGACCCACCATAGTGGGTGGCTGACTTGTGGGCCTACTAAGTTGACGAGGACAGAGGGCTTTGTCAACTTCGTCAATATGAATGATTCTAGCTCCAGTGACCGTACTATGTCCATCCAACGGCCATAGTGCTTCTTCAACATCTGGTCTTCTTGCTCCAGCTGGACAAAGCAGCGCCGGTCGTGTCACGTGCTCCTGCCTCTCGTGGCCAGCTGTGATGCCGCGGAGGCTTCACCGCCCCCTACTACTCCCACTATTGGCCCAGGGTATCCCTCTACTCACCCACACCCCCTGTTATTCTGCGGCGACAGTAGCCTCACGCCGTAGCCGAACCAGTGCACCCTTGTACTCCTCTTCGCGTGGGCATCCACTGCCGCGTCTTCCCCGGCTCCGCGTCGTCCACCGCCTTGGTGCTCTCGGCGCGGCATGGTCAATATGGTCAACGACCGACTTCCATCGAAAGAGTACTATATGTGGAGAGGCTGATAGTTGGGTCCAAGGCCACAACCCAGTTTTTTGTGATTTGCCAAGTAAGTCGCTTTGTCAGGCCTGTTGGGCTGCAAATCTTTCAAGACGAGGAGAGCTTCATTCGGCTGGCTAAGAAAATGGCCTATCAGTAATGAGAAATGGGCTGTGCATTTTTAAAACACATCAAACCGGCAATTAGTTTCAAATATCTTTTTTTCATTTCGAGATTTTAAATTACATTAATTTTTATGCGTGGAGAATTTGTTGGATTTTATATTGATATACATTTATTTTTAAAATCAGTTTGAATGTGAGTCGAAATTTCGGGATTAAAAACAGTTTGGACCGCACCGAAATATGCAAAATTTCGTATAATTCTTTAACCGTGGCCACAATATGGGCTGTAATGCTAACAAAAAGAATATGGGCTCCAAAAAAAACCTTAAGAATTATCAAATGGGCTGTAAATTCTTAGAAATAATGGCAGATGGGTTGTATGCTGTTTTCCATAGATTTGAGTCTTTCCTAAAAAAAGGTTGACGCACAAGCAGTGACTGTTGGATGTCCATCCAACTGCCGTCGTGCTTCTTCAATCTCTGATCTTCTTGCTCCAGCCGCTCAAACAAGCGTCGGCGGGAGTGCCTGCTCCCTCCTCCACGCGGCAGGCTCTGCTGCCGCGCAGGCCTCACCGCCCCACCGTACTCCCGTCGCTGGCCTAGCCATCCCTCACCCACACCTGCTGTTATTCTCCGGTGACGGCAGACGAACCAGTAAACCCTCGTACAGTCGTACTCCCCTCTGCGTGGTAAACAACTGCCGTGTCTTCCCTGCCTCTGTGTCGTTCCTTTCCTAGGCCTCGCTGTCGTCCACCACCCTGGTGCTCTCGGTGCGGCCTGGTCAACCTGGTCAACGACCGACATGCATCTGAAGTGGACTATACGTGGAGAGGCCGACAGCTTGGTCCACGGCCACACGCAAGGAAATGCTTCCTTATTACGCGAAAAATAATGATTCCTCCACCTGACATCAGGGACCCACCGAAAGGGCCTCTGTATTTCGCGAAAAAAACGTTACCACCGCCGACAGCTCGGACCCACCAGCTATATCTTCGCACGCAAGGAAGTGCCTCCTTATTACGCACAAAAAAAATGAATACTCCGCCTATTAGCGGGGACCCAGTATAGTGGCAGGCTGACTTGTGGGCCTACTAAGTTAACAGGGACAGAGGGATTTGTCAACTTAGTGAATAATATGCACGATTCTAGCTTCAGTGACCGTACGATGTCCATCCAACGGTCGTAGTGCTTCTTCAACCTCTGGTCTTCTTGCTCCAGCCGCCCAAACCAGCGCCAGTCGTGCCTCATGCTCCTGCCTCCAGTGGACGGCTGTGATGCGGCGGAGGCCTCACCGCCCCCTACTACTCCCACCGCTGGCCAGGCCATCCCACTAGTCACCCACACCCCCTGTTATTCTGCGGTGCCAACAGCCTCACCCTCGTACTCATCTTCGCGTGGGCATCCACTGCTGTGTCTTCCCCGGCTCCGTGCAGTCCCCTTCCTAGGCCTCGCCATTGTCCACCATCGTGGTGCTCTCGGCGCGGCGTGGTCAATGTGGTCAACGACTGACTTCCATCGGAAGAGTACTGTGCGTGGAGAGGCTGACAGCCGGCCGCAAGGAAGTGCCTCCTTATTATGCGCAAAATAATTATTCCTCCGCCTGACAACAGGGACCCACCGGACGGGCCACCAGTATTTCGAGAAAAAAACATTTCCCCCCTGACTGCTGGGACCCACCAGCTACATCTTCGCACGCAAGGAAGTGCGTCTGGGCACAAAAAACCCAAAACAATTCGCCCCCCTGACTGCTGGGACCCACCAGCTACATCTTCACAGGCAAGGAAGTGCCTGACAGTCGGGACCCACCTGGTCGAAGCGTACGTAGTGTTATCATTCTGGTCGTGAAAGTGTATGTACATACTGGTCGATGTAGAGGCACGCACGTGTCATAGTAGAGGCGCACACGTGTCGATGTAGAGGCGCGCACGTAGCATGTACACGTACGTACAGCGGCGAGGGTGCAAGAAAGAAAATACGGCCACGTACGTACATAAGGGCAACGTCTCGAATGTCTACTCGCGCATACGTACATGGCTGGGTCGGAACAGAGAAACAACATCGTCGTCGTGTTCATGGGGAGGCAACGGAATGCGTCGTGTTCATGGGGAGGCAACAGAATGCGTCGTGTTCATCGGGAGCCAACAAAACGCGTGGGAGCCAACCGGCTAGGTCGGAACGAAATGCGTTGTCGTGTTCGTCGGGAGGGCTTGGACGGAACAGGCGATGGAAACGAGGCCTGGCGTACCACACAACGGATGAAACGGACCTCCTACGTTTGGAACGGGGTCCTGTTGATCGGGAGGGGTGTGGCGTACCGCAAAACGGAGGAAACGGACCTCCTACGGTCGAAACGGGGGTCATGTTGGTCGGGAGGGGTGTGGCGTACCGCAAAACGGAGGAAACGAACCTCCTACGGCCGAAACGAGGGTTCTGTTGATCGGGAGGGGTGTGGCATACCGCAAAACGGACGAAACGGACCTCCTACGGTCGAAACGGGGGTCATGTTGATCGGGAGGGGTGTGGCGTACCGCAAAACGGACGAAACGGATCTCCTACGGTCGAAACGGGGGTCCTGTTCATCGGGAGGGGTGTGGCGTACCGCAAAACGGGTCCCCACGGGATACTGTTCATCTCCACCGTCGACCTCCTCCAGCCTCCATAGGCTACCGTCGACCTCCTCCAGCCTCCACGGGCTCTTGTTCATCCAGCCTCCACCACGCGCTACTCCACCGACTACTGTTCAACTACCCCTCCACTGTCTACTTTTCATCCAGCCCTCCACCGTCTACTGTTCATCCAGCCCTCCACACCACGGTGTCCTGTTCAACCACCCCTCCACGGCCACCCCTCCACCGTCTACTGTTCATCCAGCCCTCCACACCACGGGTTCCTATTCATCCACAGGCAACGCCACCGCTCACTGTTCATCCAACCCCCCCCCCCGCAACGCTCACTATTCATCCAATCGATCGGCTTCAGTCAGCAGCAGTAGCAAAGGAATCGCTCCATCCGGTTCAGTTAACAGCCATCGATCGATCGCTCGGGTTCAGTAACGCGTAGCCTGCAATGCAATCGCTCGAGTTCAGTTAGAGCCAACACCTCACACACACGGGCGTACGTACGAGAGAAACGCGCATCGCTCCGCCCCGACCTCCCACCTTAACCGGCAACTCCCAGAAATTTTCCTCCCCCTCACTTCTACCACGGTTTTTTCCATCATGGACGGCCCAAAGAATGTCATGCAGCTGCGTCTCCGGCCCACCCGGGACGAAAAGCCCATTTTCTGTCATGATTTTTTGTCATAGAAGTAGGAGCCCACCACATCTATGATGATACTGGGTTTTGTCACAATTATCGTCGTAGAAGTGTCATATGTATGACAGAAAAAAAATTCGTTCGGCCCAAAATGTCATGGATGTGCCTTTTTTTTGTAGTGCCGGTGAGGGAGTCCTGAACTAGGGGTGTCCGGACAGCCGAACTATCATCGTCCGCCAGACTCCAAGACTACGAAGATACAAGATTGAAGACTCCGTCCCGTGTCCGGATGGGACTTTCCTTGGCGTGGAAGGCAAGCTTGGCGATACGGATATGTTGATCTCCTACCATTGTAACCGACTCTGTGTAACCCTAGCCCTCTCCGGTGTCTATATAAACCGGAGGGTTTTGGTCCGTAGGACAACATACATTACAACAATCATACCATAGTCTAGCTTCTAGGGTTTAGCCTCCTTGATCTCGTGGTAGATCCACTCTTGTAATACACATTATCAATATTAATCAAGCAGGACATAGGGTTTTACCTCCATCAAGAGGGCCCGAACCTGGGTAAAACATCGTGTCCCTCGTCTCCTGTTACCATCTGCCTAGACTCACAGTTCGGGACCCCCTACCCGAGATCCGCCGGCTTTGACACCGACATTGGTGCCTTCATTGAGAGTTCCTCTGTGTCGTCACCGATAGGCTCGATGGCTTCTTCAATCAACAACAACGCCGTCCAGGGTGAGACTTTTCTCCCCGGACAGATCTTCGTATTCGGCGGCTTCGCACTGCGGGCTAATTCACTTGGCCATCTGGAGCAGATCGAAAGCTACGCCCCTGGATGTCAGGTCAGGTTCGGAAGCCTAAACTTCACGGCCGATATCCGCGGGGACTTGATCTTCGACGGACTCGAGCCACAGCCGAGCGAGCCGTGCTGTCACAATGGGCATGATTTAGCTCTGTCGCCGGATAGTGCCTTGGTGGCCGCACACGAATCCGCTCCGGCCCTCAGTCTGGAGCCAATCGCGCAGATCGAGGACGGATGGTTGGACACCTCCTCGGGAGCTGCGACTTCCACGGTGCTGGAGCCGAACACTGACCTTGTTCCCTATAAAGCTCGTGACTCCGAGGTGCCGGACTCCCTGCCGGACCCAGGACCTCCTTCGCCCCTGCCAATCGAATCCGATTGGGCGCCGATCATGGAGTTCACTGCTGTGGACATCTTTCAGCACTCGCCCTCTGGCGACATTCTAAATTCGCTAAAGCATCTCTCGCTATCCGGAGAGCCCTGGCCGGATTATGGCCAGGATGGTTGGGATGCGGACGACGAAGAAATTCAAAGCCCACCCACCACCCACTTTGTAGCCACTGTCGACGATCTAACCGACATGCTAGACTACGACTCCGAAGACATCGACGGTATGGACGACGATGCCGGAGACGATCAAGAACCAGCGCTCACAGAGCACTGGAAGGTCACCCCAACCCATGATGTATATATGGTGGATACCCCAAAAGGAAGCGATAACGAGGACCAACGGGGCACAGCAAAGGATAATCCCGCCGATAAACAACCAAAACGGCGACGCAGATGCCGCCCTAAGTCCCGCCTCGACAACAACAACGCTCCTAATGACCCACCAATAGAGCAGGGCAAACCAGTGGGCGACGAACATGTAGCCAAGCAACCGTCCGAACAGGAAGAGTGGGATAATCAATCCATGCCCGGCGAAACCAACAGTCCAGACGACCTCACACCAGACACACCACCGGAGAATAAGAGCCTTCGGAAAAGACTCGTCGCCACTACAAGAAGTTTGAAGAAGGAAAAACGGAAGCTCAAAACAGCGGAAGACATACTCAGAATGTGGTGGAGCAAAGTGCTCAAAACCACAGACAAATACGGCAATGGCCATCAATCAAAGAGCTACCCGAAGCGCAAGCTGCTACCAGAATTTGACGAGGAAGCCATAGAGCCCCCACAGTCAAAAAACAAAGAGGCCACCTGGCCGGATAGACGGCCAGATGATAGGCCAAAATCTACAAACGGCGCCGCACACAAGCCGACTCATGACCCTGGGAAAACAGATGGCCCAGCCAGGTCCATTTACGGGCCAAAAAAGAGGGCCCCAGGAAGCAACACAACACGCCAAGTGTTCGAAGACAGCGGTACACCCAAATACAGGGGCGCCGCACACCCACTATGTTACACCAATGAGGTGCTGGATCATGAATTCCCAGCAGGGTTTAAACCCATAAACATAGAGGCTTACGACGGAACAACAGACCCTGGAGTCTGGATAGAGGATTATATACTACACATACACATGGCTAGAGGAGATGACCTCCACGCCATAAAATACCTACCCCTCAAGCTCAAAGGGCCAGCTCGGCATTGGCTCAAAAGCCTCCCAGAAAACACTGTTGGAAGTTGGGAAGAGCTTGAGGACGCGTTTAGAGCAAATTTTCAAGGGACTTATGTCCGCCCTCCGGATGCAGACGATCTAAGTCATATAACTCAATAGCCCGGAGAGTCAGCGTGCAAATTCTGGAACAGGTTCCTTACTAAAAAAACCAAATAGTCGACTGTCCGGACGCCGAAGCCTTAGCAGCTTTTAAACACAACGTCCGAGACGAATGGCTCGCCAGACACCTCGGCCAAGAGAAGCCGAGGACAATGTCCGCGCTAACAAGCCTCATGATCCTCTTTTGCGCGGGGGAAGATAGCTGGCTAGCAAGATGCAGCACCAGCGACCCGAGTACATCCAAGATTAGAGATGGAAACGGAAAATCACGGCGCAGAAAGGATCAGCGCCAGAATAAAGAAAAAAGCCCAAAGAATACGGCGGTCAATGCCGGATTCAAAAGCTCGCAGACAAACAACAAAACACTGCCTCTTAAGGATAACAGTGATGAGCTATCCAACTTAAACAAAATTTTGGATCGGATATGTCAAATCCACAGTACCCCCGGAAGGCCTGCAAACCACACCCACCGAGATTGTTGGGTTTTCAAACAGTCCGGCCGACTCAACGCCGAACACAAGGGGCTCGACGCATCAAGCGAGGATGATGATCAACCCCACCAGCAGAGCACCGGAAAACAAAAGACTTTCCCACAAGAAGTCAAAGCAGTAAAATCACTTCATGTGATAATACGGAAAAACAATGCGGCACCCGCTAAGATGGGTCCCGCATGGTCCACCCCAGCGGAACCTCGAGATTGGATGTCAAAACCAATCACTTTTGACCACCTGGATTATTCAAGAAGTGTTCGAAACGCAGGATGGACTGCTATGATATTGGACCCTATAATCGACGGACTACAATTTACACAAGTCCTGATGGACACAGGCAGCGATTTAAACCTGCTATATCCAAACACAATCCACAAGTTGGGGATAGACCTTACTAAAATTTGACATAGCCGCACTTCCTTTAAAGGAGTGACGCCAGGCCCTTACGCCAAGTGCACAGGCTCCTTATTACTAGAAGTTGTGTTCGGGTCACCGAACAACTTCCGACGTGAAAAACTAATCTTTCATGTCGCCCTATTCAAAAGTAGCTATCAAGCACTATTGGGACGCGAAGCTTTTTTCCGCTTCAACGCCATACCACATTACGCGTCTCTTACACTTAAAATGCCCGGTCCACGTGGCATCATTTCATTGCGAGGGTCATTTAAAGACCCCGGACACGGCTAGACGAGTCCGGCATAAATAAGCTAGGGGCTCCCTAGCCGCACACCCCTTCACAAGGGGCTGTGCGTATAAGCAACAACGAGCTAACACAGACTCCGCTTTACTTATTAATATTATTCATATACTTTTTTCGCACGATTTCCTTTCAAACTAAGTTCCTCTCTTTTTACAAATGAACAACGTGCACACCCGTCCAGGATAACGGCACAACGGAGACACAGGCGCAGACGTGCTGTAGGGACCCGTCGCAAGGATTCTTTTCAGATTAAGACCCTGCGTAAACCTTTTTTACTGTCTCTTGTTGCAATAATCCCCTGGTTTCTCATTATAACCAGAGTGGAGCCTGACGGTTTGGCATCGGCCGCGTCAGAGGACCTTGCCCGTACCTGGACACTAGGGGCTTAGGGCATTGTTCTACCCATTATTATAAAGAGAGAACACCTTAGGGAGTGTTCGGCGTCTCGAGTTAGGCCTTATATGCATCAGCTCCGAATCATGTCTTTGGTCAAATGTTGGGTTTGCCCGGCTCCTATGTTTTTCTGCCTTACGTTCCGTATCATCGGCTAACGCGGCACCAGGAGAACTACTGCGATTGTGCCCCAGTTCGGCTGGGCGAGCACCTCTGTAGAGAAAGCCGAAAACTGGCTGTCATGATACAGCGAGAGACTGGTCAACCACTCGATCGACCACCGAAATGTTTAGAATTCCTCCGCTTTGACAAAGGACCGTTTCCCGGTCAGACACACACACGCCCCGAATTCGGAGAGCACGGTGCCCCCAGGGGCTATATCGTAGCCCCACCCTCGAACTCCAATGGCTAAGTGAAAGTCATAAAGCATCATAGTCCGGTTGCCTCGTTTGCTACGCTACCACCTCCTCAACAGGACCGGGACGTCGGATTAAGTGTGAAAATGCGCTATTTTTGCGAACACCCCCGCACCTTGTGCGTGGGGGCTGAAGCCGAAGACTGCCATCTTTCAGGTTATACACACGTATACATAAACGGCCCCATAGGAGATATTTCAATACTTGGAACGCACAAGTATAAAAAGTGATTACATCATAACCATTGTTTTACAAAATAAAACGTTCATTTGAACGTGACATTTTTTGAGCACTGCGACTCTATTACACGAGCACCACGCATAACTTCCCCAAAATAGTGCTCGGCGGGTAATCGGCTTTCGTCCAAACCCTGGGTTGCAACAGCGGTGGCATCCATCTCTGTCCAATGTGTCTTCACACGGGCAAGGGCCATCCGCGCACCCTCTATGTAGGCCGACCGCTTCATCTCCTTGATATGCGGCACCGCCCCAAGAAACTCCTGCAATAAGCCAAAATAGCTCGTCGGCTTGGGCTTCTCCGGCCAGACATGAGTCACGATATCCGTCATGGCAAGTCCGGACAACCTATTTAGCTCAGCCCATTCAGCCAACCGATCGGTCAGCGGAAGTGAACGATCCGGACTATGGAATTGAGACCAAAATAGCTCTTCCGTCCTGTGATCCTTCTGACTTCAGAAGTGCACAACGGCATCCGCCGCACTCGCCGCTAAGTCCATATATGGATCCGCCGGACCCCACAGTTGGCCAAGCTGGGCATACTTTGGATCCATAAACCTGCAGCGTAGCAGAAAAGGCTTGCCAGCCACAATGTCTCCGGCCTGACGCAACTCCTCCTTCATAGCCTGCATTGCAGAACGGGCATCCTTGGCTTCGGGAGTGGCCTTCCCCAGGTCTTCTCGCTCCGATAGGCGCTCCTTTTCAAGAGCCTCATTGCGGTCGGTAGCATCCTTCAATTTAACAGCCAATTCGGCCATCTCTTCCCTGCTTCGGCAGTGTGCAGCCCTTTTGGCTTCTAACTCCTCGGCCGCCCTCGAGGCAGCCGCATCACTCCTTCTAGCTTGCTCATTGGCTTGAGCAAGTTCTGCCCGAAGGCTCTCCACAGCAGCAGCACCATCTGCGTCAAGCATAAATATTGTAAGAGGTGGGCTTTAGCTCCCTTAATAGGTGACTGCGGAGAATCAATTTACCTTGCGACTCGTCAAGTCGCTTGTTGACTAGTGCGATGTCTGCATCCGCCACGTCGAGTTGCCGCATTAATTCAGCAACTCCATCAGTCCGGCTAGCCCCCGGACTATCCGCCACCTGCATAGGAAAGGCGACACTCAATACCTACGATTTTGATCCTCGGCACGTTGTCGCTTTCGACAACCTACCGAGTCTCAGGGGCTACTATCTATACAGGGCGCACTTTCATGTGCAAAACTGTCAAAAAGGCGCGTCATTTTTATGTACCTCAAAACCCGCCAGCAAACTCCTCACGGCATTATGCAATCCATTTTCGGCAGACGAAATCCTTCCAATCACCATACTCATCAATGCACGGTGATCTTCTGAGATGGACGCCCTCTCAAGCAGATCCTTCAGCTCCCCCGGCCGAACACTAGTCGGCGCCGAACTCTTCGGCTCTGCTGGGCTCGGGGATAACCTCCGTGATGACACATCAGGCTCGTCCGCCCTATCTGACGGCGTAGCAGACAGAGGCGTCTCGCTCTCCATCATCTCCGGACGAAGATCCCCCAAAGACGAGCTCATCTGAGAAGGTCGCAGGTCCGAACTACAAGGTAAAAATTTCAGTTATCCTCAGAAGCACAAATAGGGATGATTCTTATTAACAAACTCCCCCTTTTTACTCACGGCTCGCTGGAGGGCTGATTCTTTAGAGAAGACTGTGCGGTCGGGGCCTCCCCGGACGCAGGACCCTCTGGTGAAGATGTCTTCCCCCGCTTAGGGGCTTTGGAATCCGGGTCTTCTGAGGCGGTCCTCTTCTCCCCCTGGAGGGAGGGACTCTTGATCCCCCCTTCTTCAAGCGCCCCCTTGGGCGAGGTGGTAGCTCCAACACTGTATCAGCTTTGCTTGCGCTATCCACTCCTGTTGAAGGATAACGGGTTAAAAGGCGAATTGTAGAAAGGCAAACAAATGGTACGTCCGAACACTGAGCTACTTACTTGAGTATCCGGGCGATTGCAGCTTAGGCCGGCATCCTTGGTCAATTCCGGACACACCTCCTGTGATCCGAAGAACAACTTGTACATCTCCACGGGTGTCGTACCCATGAAGTGTTGGAGAATCCGTGGTCCCTCTGGATTGAACTCCCATAGCTGGAGAGGACGGCGTTTGCAGGGCAGGAGACGCCTAATTAGCATGACCTGCACCAGCACGACCAGATCGATCTCCCTCGCTTGGAGGTCTCGAATCCGGCCCTGCAATAGGGGCACGTCTTTTGACGGCCCCCAATTGAGCCCTTGGTTGACCCACGACATCAACCGTCGTGGAGGTCCCGAGCGGAATGGAGGCGGCGGCTTCTGCCTGTTGCCCTTTGGAGCAGTGATATAGAACCACTCCTGCTGCCACAAGCCGAGCTCCTCTTGGAAGGAGCCCTCAGGCCACGGGGCATCGGCCCTCCTGCTTACGGCAGCCCCGCCGCACTCTGCTTGACGCCCCCCGATCATCTTCGACTCCACATTGAAGGTCTTCAGCCACAGGCCAAAGTGGGGGGTGACACGGAGGAAGGCTTTGCAGACGACGATGAATGCGGAGATATGGAGGATGGACTCCGGAGCCAAGTCGTGGAATTCAAACCCATAGTAAAACATGAGCCCTCTCACAAAAGGATCCGTCGGGAAGCCTAAACCCCGACGGAGGTGGGATACAAAGACGACATACTCGCCGGGCTCGGGGGTGGGGATGGCCTGCCCTTCGGCGGGCAGCCTGTGCGAAATCTCGTAGGATAGGTACTTGGCTTCTCGCAGCTTTAGCACGTCCTCCTCCGTAACAGAGGAGGGCATCCACCGGCCCTGAAGGTCAGAGCCGGACATTGTTGAAGGTCTGAAGCGCTCGAATCTGGGCCTCTGGGTGTTGGAACTTGGAGCAAGGAGAAGATTCGGTGGAAGATTGAAGAAAAGGAACGAGCCTTGGTCCTATTATAAAGAGGGAGAATACCAAGAGCCATCTCCGTGACCGTTCGGGACTCGCCTTCGATAGAGGAGGCGTGGCGACGGGCGCGGTTGGGTTACCCACGTCCGTATTGATGAGAATCCCGGAATAAGGGGAACACGATCTCTGCTTCGACAAGACGTGCCAAGGAAACCGCTTCGCTAAACACGCTGAGGTGGTATAATAAAAAACAATTAAAGTAAAGGCTTGGTAGTGGTGTGACGTCATGCCGCAAAATACATCAGCAGATTGAACCTGTGCATATATTATTCTCTCTACGGTGGAACGTGGAATTTATTTTGCAGAGCCGGACACTATCCTGGTGTTCACAATCTTCTCTGGATTATTCAAAGGAGGAGCCCGCCTTGCAATGCCGAACATTATGCGCGCCGGACTCCTCGTCATTGAAGCCAGGTTCAGGGGCTACTAAGGGAGTCCTGGACTAGGGGGTGTCCGGACAGCCGGACTATCATCGTCCGCCGGACTCCAAGACTACGAAGATACAAGATTGAAGACTCGTCCCGTGTCCGGATGGGACTTTCCTTGGCATGGAAGGCAAGCTTGGTGATACGGATATGTAGATCTCCTACCATTGTAACCGACTCTGTGTAACCCTAGCCCTCTCCGGTGTCTATACAAACCGGAGGGTTTTGGTCCGCAGGACAACATACATTACAACAATCATACCATAGGCTAGCTTCTAGGGTTTAGCCTCCTTGATCTCGTGGTAGATCCACTCTTGTAATACACATTATCCATATTAATCAAGCAGGACGTAGGGTTTTACCTCCATCAAAAGGGCTCGAACCTGGGTAAAACATCGTGTGCCTCGTCTCCTGTTACCATCCGCCTAGACGCACAGTTCGGGACCCCCTACCCGAGATCCGCTGGTTTTGACACCGACAGCCGGCACTGGCTAAACAGCCTGCCCGCAAATTCCATTGGCAGTTGGGAAAACCTGGAAGACGCGTTCCTCGATAACTTCCAAGGCACATACGTGCGACCACCGAACGTCGATGATTTGAGCCACATTACTCAACAGCCCGGAGAATCACCCAGGAAATTCTGCACTCGGTTCCTAACTAAAAAGAACCAAATAGTTGACTATCCGGACACCGAAGCCCTGGCGGCTTTTAAGCATAATATCCTCACGACACTAATGACCCGCTTTTGCACGGGCGAGGATAGTTGGTTGGCTCGCAGCAGCACCACGCCACATTCTGGCACTTTGGACGTCCGTGACAATAACGGCAAGCCACGGCGCAACAGACACAAGCGATGGAACAACGACGACAACACTAAAGACACGGCAGTCAACGCCGAATTCAGCGGATCCAAATCCGGTCAGTGGAAGAAGCCGTTCAAAAGAAACAATCAAGGACCGTCCAGTCTGGACTGCATACTGGAGAGTTCGTGCCAAATTCATGGCACCCAGACAAACCAGCCAACCACACCAACAGAGACTGCTGGGTGTTCAAACAGGCCGGCAAAATAAACGCCGAAAACAAGGACAAGGGGCTACACAGCAACGATGATGAAGAGCCCCAGCGTTCGAACACGGGGGGACAGAAGAAATCCCCCCCCCCAAGTAAAAACAGTCAACATGATCTACGCCAGTCACATTCCCATGCGGGAACGGAAGCGAGCACTACGGGACGTCTATGCGATGGAGCCAGTCGCCCCCAAATTCAACCCATGGTTAGCTTGTCAGATCACCTTTGATCGTAGGGATCACCCTACTAGCATCCATCACGGCGGCTCAGCCGCATTGTTCCTAGACCCAATCATCGACAGATTCCACCTCACGCGAGTCCTTATGGACGGTGGCAGCAGCATGAACCTGCTTTATCAGGACACAGTGTGCAAAATGGGAATCGACCCTTCAAGGATCAAGCCCACCAAAACCACCTTTAAAGGTGTAATTCCAGGAGTAGAGGCTCGTTGTACGGGCTCTATAACATTGGAAGTGGTCTTCGGATCTAAAGATAACTTCTGAAGCGAAGAGTTAATCTTCGATATCATCCCTTTCCGTAGTGCTTACCACCCCCTGTTCGGATGAACCGCATTCTCTAGATTCAATGCGGTACCACACTATGCATACCTCAAGCTCAAGATGCCAGGACCGCGCGGGGTCATAACAGTCAACGGAAACATGGACCACTCTCTCCGAACAGAAGATCATACTGCAGCCCTCACGGCGGAAGTACAATGCGGCCTCTTCCGACAAACCACCAATCCGGCCACAGAAACTTCGAGCACCGTCAAGCGAGTCCGGAGCACCCCGAAATTGGACCATAAGGCACGCCAAGAGCGCGACTAGCCGTCCGGTCTCCACTCAAGCCCCATCAAAACAGCATTCGTGCCACGCGCACACAATTACACACTCAAAATACCATGGGCATAGGCGGAGGCGCAGCAATGACTCAGTCAATAGTGCGGTATCACCGTAGCATACCTTCATAACCTTCAGAAGAGCCGGATTGACGAACTTGCATAGGAGAGAAAACAAAGGAGGCAACAGGCTTTGCGCACAAAAGGAAACACCCAGGTCGAATCTGTTCACGATCGTTGTACCTATTTTATATACCTACATGCAGCCTGCCCTTGGATAGGACATGTTAAATAGTCCTATTTACTTCTGCCTAAACGCACCCATTGTAAACATACGCTTAAACGTATTATTCATCAATGGGAGATCATACATAGCGTCAGCTTATTACTATCATTTGAGCATTTTTTCCTGCAAATGTTTACTTAATATTGTTTTCGTACATCTTGGTACGATCAACTTTGCCAGGGGCTTCTTAAGGCACCTCATAATACGGTAAAACAAGTCTGAACACTTTCAACAGTGCGGCACCCCGAACTTATAGAAGTATATGGATCAGCTCCGAATCACGTCTTAGGTCAATAGTTGGGTTTGCCCGGCTCCCTTGTTTTGGTACCTTACGTTCCGTTATATCGGCTAAGGTAGCGTGTCAGGACCGGATTTCGGGATATTAATTTCCCAGAAAATGGCCCTTATGCTCACCAGCCCCAGGATTACTGTTAGCTGCTGAGCACAAACTTGATATAATAACTCCAAGCCAATTTACATGATATGTAGTACAAGACTATTCTGGCCTATGAGTACAACACAAGGTTTCTAGTGGTTGGTGGCGGAAGCGGTTTGTAGTCATCAGCGTTTGTGGAACTCCATTTCCCACGGGAACAGCTGACCAGGTTAACTCCTATCTTTGCGAGGCTGCTATCACCATTGATTAGGTTCTGGGGCTGTCGTCTCGTTGCTCCTCTCTGCGCGAGAAATCTGGGCAAGACAATAGCCAGGGACAAGCCCAGTGAGTACTTTGAATGTACTCGCAAACATTTTGAACACGGGTATAATATAACAAACGATAATCATGCTCTGAAATATTCTATGATCGCAACGTCAGTCACAGAAATAAAATACATGATGCACGCAGACAAATTATTCACACAACACATGAATAATGCAATAGGAAAGTAGAAATAGAATGCCTCAGACGGGCGCCTGAGCGACACCACAGAAAGGGCTCATAAGTGAAATAAATAACAAGCGTGCCGCAGTCGGGCGGCTGTGCGACGCCACAGAAAGGGCTTATAAGTAAAATAAATAATAAGCGTGCCGCAGTCGGGCGTCTGTGCGACGCCACAGAAAGGGCTTATAGGGTAAATGTATAACAAGTATGCCACAGTCGGGCGTCTCAGCGACACCACATAAAGGGCTTATAGGTAAATAAATAATAAACATGCCACAGTCGGGCGTCTATGCGACACCACATAAAGGGCTCCAAATAATCACAGTGAATATCCCGGAGGTAGAACCGTCCCAGAGATACTCCATAAATCAAAACAATGAACATCGTTAGTTCATAACAATAATAATCACAATTCATCATATGTCACTGGTCAAGATCAAAGTTCTGACTTAGTTGTTTTTCCTCCGAAGACCGACACTTGACCCAACCCAGACTGTAGTCCTTAACCATGGACACGGCTACTCGAATAGGTTTAATATCTCTGTAGAGGGTGTACTCTTTACCCACGAGTAACGGATTCCTTTAGTCCATCGGGACTAATTCCGTCTACGGTCTTTTAAATGAAAACGTACCTGACTTGCACACACCAGCTTAACTTACCGGTGTCTGGAATCACCCATGACACTCGTTAAGCAAAACTCTAAGTGGGCAGGCTACAACCTCGATTAGCATGGGATCACAAAATTATACCGCGCACAAACTAGGGAAGCTACCCCCTCGGCTACAACCAAAACACCCATGCCCCCTGACCGGATGACTGGCTTTAATCCATGGCCATGGTACCCTCATCCCGGCCCCTCTGTATGGTGTGTGCTTGAAAGGGATTGACAACTTACTAAACCGTACCCTACCTATGGTAGGGACATGTGGTAGTACGAAACAAGTGTGGGGGTTACCAGAACAAGACTCAATCTATGGTCGACTCAGGATGTTTAAGTATTCTCTACATGGTTGGCATAACAAGTATACTTTCAACCAACAGACATAACCATCACTCATCATGCCTCACTATGCCGTACCGGACACAACCGACTCAACGACCGGAGACAAGCTTGTGTCCACCCAAGACAGAGACTTTCTCGGGTTCCTTCCGGTATGCATGAGAGGCATCTGACGGTGACTACTATCCAAACATATCAAACTCCAATAGCAAGGATCATCAATATGCACTCGTGAGTTTGAACATATCATCACAAAAGAAATAATGAAAACTCCGAGATGAGAGGTGTTGTAACCATATCAAACAACACACGACGATATTATGCCAGGGTTCAGAATGCTTGCCTTCAAGTAGTGGGGAGGCAGGGTGCATTCCAAAACTTTGAAAGTTTTTTCTCCTCTCTCCAAAATCCTATTAAAAATATTTTTTAATCAATGTATAGTTTCAAAAACAGTACCAAAAAGTTATCTGAATTTTTTTGAAATAAATCTTAAAATAAACTAGACAATATTTGAGAGAGGTAGGAAAAAGAATCAATTCATTTGGAGTTATATTTAAAAAGTTATAAGCAGTCAAAGTTTTGGTCAAAAATCTGTTTTTAAAAATAAAACAGAAAAAGAAAAACGTTTCGATTACTGACCACGTCGAAGGTGTATTTTGGTTTTAAGCCTCCACTTATCCAGCATGGACGGCGTGTGTGCCACTCACAGTGGGTCCAGCGGGCCCACTGGTCAGGTTTGACTAGTCCTCTCCCTCCTCTTCCTCTGCCCCGAGCGGAGGCGGGACTCCGGCGACGCTCGCCGGCGAACGGCGGCACCGTTCGAGACACCGAGGGTGGAGATGGATCCGCGGGTCCAGGGCAGTCCTCCCGGTGGTTGCTAGTCAGGTGGGGACGGAGGGAGTCGCCGGCGGCGAGCTTCGCGGCGGCCGGTGGCTTCGGGAGTATTGGGCGTTTGAACTACGGTGGCTCCCAGTCGTGTTTGAGCTACTGGGCGGCTCCGCAAGATGAAGGGGAGTCAGGTGGTGGTGTTAGATGGACGGGGGAGGGCCTGGTTGCGAGAAACGGACCGGGGGGCGGCGGTGGCCGAGCTGGCCGGAGACGGGGAAGACGGCCTCTCCTGGTTGATTGCGAGCTTGGGGAGCGCTAGTCTAGTGGCTTGAGGCTGCCTGAGGTCTAGGAGGAGCTCGGGGTCACCATTTTATAGTGGAGCTAGGTCGGTTCCGCCATTGCTGAGGATAAGATTGCGGGCCGACCGTTTCTGCTGCGGCAGGGCATCGTGGCATCGACGAGCGCTTGCGGACGAGCGAGGGGATAAGCTCGGACTGCTCCAGGGGCAGCTGGCGCACGACTGCGGCTTGGGCGGCGCCGACCGTGGCAGGAGCTCACTGCGGACGCCGGCATGCCGCCTAGGGGCTCTGACGGCGGCGCTGCAGGGCACCAGGGACAGCTTGGCTCGTTCTGGTGAGTGGTCGAGGGTGGGGCGCGGCTCTGCAGGGCGAGCAAAAGTCAGGGGCGCAACGCGGCGGCTCGGTGCACGCACGTGCAAAACATGTGCTCTGGGCGCGCCCAGAGCATGCACGTGACATGATCGATAGAATGCCAAGGTGGTCTAGAGCGTTTGGGTGAGGCTGGCAACTAACAGGACCAGGCTAGGGTTTGCAAGAAAGCTAATGGACATTGGGGTTAGGCCAGGAGACCAAGCTTGCAATGCTAACTAAAAGTTATGTCAAAATTGGTCATGCCTACAAGGTGTTTGACAAAATGCCAAGGACACCTAGGCATTTCTTGGAGTGGTCAAAATCTCCAGATTGAGGTCTCTTTCGGAGTAGGTAATGGTGGCCAGGTTAGTTTGTCTAGGGAAGAAACTTGCTAGTGCAAATATTTGAGAAAGTCAGTTTTTGGCAGAAACTAAAGGCTGTCATTTCATGGACCAAAAATAATCCAATGTGTTCATGCTCTTAGACTTAAGGGTTTTGTAAGAAGGACTACAAGTAGGAAAAAAGGACCATGGGTAAATGAGCAAGTAAAAACATGGTTGCAGTACAAATCTTCAAGTTGGACCAGAATGAAAAAGAGGTTGATTCACTCAAAATTTTAAAAATACATAACTTGGTTTTTGCATAAAGGTGGATAATATACTCTTACTGACCTCCCCAAATTTTGTGGGAGTTTTAAAGAAATATTTAAATAGGTTGTAGTGCAAAATTGCCCACTGGACCAGATTTGAAAATAAGGTGTAGGGCTCAAAATCTCCAATGATCAGAAGATGCTTTTGCACAAAAGTGATTGAGGGACATCATATGTCATCCCCAAAATTTGGTGAAATTTTTGGAGGCATTTATCAAATGGTTGCAGTGCAAAAGAGACTCTGAAAAATCACTTTGAAAGAATAAAGCTCAAGAAAAACAAATATGCAAATAAAACCACTGATTTAGAATTGTTTTATTGAGTGAGTATAGAAGTCCAGTAATATTTTTGGAAAGTTTCCACTTGGGGGAAAAACTCCTCAATACTAAATAAAATTGGTTCTGAAATTAACAGAAAATCCAGAGAGCAAAAAATTTTAAACTCTTGGCAAAAAAAATTTAATACTAAAAACAGGGTTAAATTTTGGGGGTTTTACATAGCGCAGGGAGAACTACTGCGACTGTGTCCCTGTTCTTCCGGACAAGCATCTCAGTAGAGAAAGACGAAAACTGACCGACATGATGCGGCGAGAGCGGGTCGCTGTTCGAGAGGTCTTAAAATCCTTAAAGATTTTTACTCTTTAGGCGAGGAATCAGCTTCATCCGATTTAGGCGTATATAGTGCCCCAATTTGGCCCTCCGAATTCTAGGGGCTTCGCCGAAATTTAAAATTATAGACTTCTATGGCTAAGTGAAAGTTATAAAGTTCCATAGTCCGATTGCCTTGTTAGCTGCGCCAGATACCTCCTTAAGGGACCAAAAATTTGGATAAAAAGTATCTTGGTTTTTCCAGGAACACCCCGGTACTAGTTACGTGGGGGCGGAAGCCGACGACTGGCCTACTTTCAGAATTCTATAAATAGCCGCACAGAAGGTAATATTTTTAATCAAACAGTGCTACATAGCACAAGTAACTTCATCTTTAAATTACGACAGCGGCAGACATACATTTAGTCAAAGATCTTGTCCTTGGTACATTCATCAGCCCCGAGACGAGCGCCCTTCATAACGCCATCATAGTATTTCTCGGGACAGCGATGCGCCTTGCCCTTCGGCGGCCCGTCCTTCACCAGCTTCTTCGCATCCAGCTTGCCCCAATGCACCTTCGCGCGGGCAGGCCCGGCGGGCACCCTTAATGCAAACGGATCACTCGATAACTTCAAACCGCGGACAGGCATTCACCATCCGCTTGATCATGCCGAAGTAGCTAGTGGGCAGGGGCTCACCGGGCCACATCCGAACTATGAAATCTTTCATAGCCACTTCGGCCGCCCTATGGAGTTCGACCAACTGCTTCAGTTGGTCACTCAGAGGCATTGGGTGTTCGGCCCCAGCATACTGGGACCAGAACAGCTTCTCCTTGGATCTCCCCTCCTCGGCACGGTAGAACTCCGCGGCATCTAAGACACTGCATGGCAGATCTGCGAATGCCCCTGGAGAGCTCTGAATTCGGGTAAGTAAAAGAAACGCCTCCCCCACATGTTTGCTTTGCATAAAGAATGTCTTACCCGCCGCCTCTTCTTGGCCGCCTGGATTTCATGTTGTGCCTTGTCAGCTTCGGCCTTGGCGTCTCTCATACTCGCAAGGGCCTTCACAAGCTCGACCTCTTTCATCTTCAGATCATGCTCCACGGACTCGAACTTCTTGCTGAGGTCCCGGAGCTCTTGCTGTACCTCGACCACTCTAGCATCTTGCTTTTCGCGCTCCTTGCATTCCAAGGCCGCCTTGTCTTCGGCCTTGGATAGCGCTTTCTTCAAGAACGCCACTTCGGTGGTTGCCCCTGTTACACAGTCACAACGCTTCGTCGTTAGACTAACCAATTTTATCTATTCTTCGTTGTATGAGAGCGGTGAATCACTCACCTTTGTTCTCTTTGAGCTGCCTCCTCGTGAGGTCTAGCTCTCCCTGCACCTGCTCCAGGTCCTGCTTTAGTCCGGCGACCTCTGTTGTGCAGACAGCAGTGACAAGCAGCACAACCTGCTTATTCACATGCACACTTATTATTAGACTCCTGCGGATTATAATTGACCCTCCGTTTGGCTTTTCTTTTCGAACACCAAACGGAGTATCAGGGGCTACTACCTTTCGGGTGGTAATTTCACTTACCTCAAAGCCTGTCAAGAGGCTGGTGCAAGCTTTGGTTAGTCCGCTCTTGGCGGACAAAACCTTCTGAATCACCGCACTCATAAGAGTACGGTGCTCTTCATCCATGGAAGCGTCGCGAAGCGCTTCCAGCAAATCATCCGACGCCTCGGGCATAACAGAAGTCCCCGGCACGGACGGCTCGCCCTCCCTAACGAGGGGCTGCCCGCCTAAGTCCGGAACCGTTGGAGGTTCTGGAACAGTGTTCGGCTGAGAGCCCGGCCTACCGTGGCTCTCATCGACACGATCCGTGGGGTTCTTGAACCCTGCGTATCCGACATTTGGATTTTCGCCTTGGGGCGTCTCCAGAGTCACCTCCCCCCGCTCTGGGAGCCTTCGGGACAACACCTCCGTGTCGTCCGCGGCCTGAGGAGTAGTGGCCGTCGGGAGCGAGTTCATTGCTGAATCGCTCAGGGATCCGTCCAAAGACGATACCTCGGGATGAGCCCTGGGGGAACTGCATATATGTTCGGCGTTATAAAAAATACTATGAAGTAAAATCACGATAGAGTGCGGATACTTACGATCGCGCTAGGGTCTTCTCCCTGGGCAGCCACCCCTCCTTGCTATGGGCGGACGTGGCAGAGTAGTCCGGAAGGGACACCTTTCCCTTCTTGGACGTCCCAGCCTCCTCCTCCGAGGCGGCTTTCCTCTTTTTCTCCTCCCCACTGCGGGGAGGTAGAGTTTCTTCTTGTTTCCCCCCACCTCCACGGGAGGAATCTGCCTCATCGTTGTCGGACCATGAGGGAATGACGGCATTGCGCCGGGGGCCGCCTTCTCAGGCCCCTCATCCTTTCCGGATGGGGCGGCCCCTTCTTCTTCTTCTTCCTCCCCTTCGGGGGAGGAGTGTGCCTCGTCGTCTTCGGACGAGGCCTCCGGTACAACCTTACGCCGGGGACCCTTCCTGGTCCCCGGGGCCTTCTTTTTGGCCTTCTTCTCGGGTGCCTTGTAGGGCGCCGGGACTAGCATCTCAGTCAGGAAAGCATCAGTTGGGCCTTCTGGCAACGGAGCCGGACAGTTAGTCCGCTCCGCTGTCTCCTCATAATCCTGATTAAATATGCACAATTACTTAAGACTCTGCCACGAATATACTGGGAAGAGCTGAATCCGGTGGTAGTCAGAAAACTCACCGCACTAGGAGGCCGCGCGGCGTGATGTCCATGGTCCTTGGATGTGGGAGGAGGGTACTTCGGAGGCCTTGAACAGCGCCTTCCATGCTTCTTTATGCATCATGCCATAGAGCCTCCGAAGCGTCTGGTGTTCGGCCGGGACGAACTCCCACAAATTAAATGCCCGCCTTTGGCACGGAAGAATCCGGCGAACGAGCATGACCTGGATCACGTTGACAAGCTTGATGCTCTTGTCCTTCATGCTCTTGATGCAGTTTTGGAGCCCGGTCAGCTCTATAAGTTCGCCCCAGGCTAGGCCTTTCTTTTCCCAGGAGGTATGCTGCATGGGGGTTCCGGATCGGAACTCGGGGGCCGCTGCCCAGTTGGCACCGCGCGGCTTGGTGATGTAGAACCACCCCTATTTCCACCCTTTCACGGTCTCTGCAAAGGAGCTGTCAAGCCAGGTGACGTTAGGCATCTTGCCCACCATGGCCCCTTCGCACTCCGCTTGCTGGCCGCTCACTATCTTCGGCTTCACGCAGAAGATTTGCAGCCATAGGCCGAAGTGAGGGTTGATGCGGAGGAAGGCCTCGCATACGACGATGAACGCCGAGATGTTGAGGACGAAATTTGGGGCTAGATCATGGAAATCTAGCCCGTAGTAGGACATGAGCCCGCAAACGAAGGGATGAAGCGGAAATCCCAGTCCACGGATGAAGTGGGCGACAAACACGACCCTCTCGTGAGGTTTTGGGGTCGGAATGGCCTGCCCTTTGTCCGGTAGCCGGTGCGCGATGTCTGCTGCCAAGTATCCGACCGCTCGAAGATTCGCGATATGCTTCTCTTTCACGGTGGAGGCCATCCACTTGCCTCCTGCTCCTGACATATTAAGTTGTGCGGAGAAGACTTGGGCTAGGGTGCTGGAGCTCGAGGGGGCAAGAGTGGGCAAAGGAGGAAGAAGGCATGGGTAAAATTGGGGAGCTCTTATCCCTTTATAGGGGCGACGAAAGCGGTGCGCCTCCCCACTCGCCCGTTGAAAATCGCTTACTTCCCAAGCGCGACGATTGATGGCGCGGTGGGATTACCCATACCCGTATTGATGAGAATCACATGATAAGGGGACATGATCTCTGATTTGACAAGACGTGTCAAGGAAACAGCCTCGCAATATGCCCTGTGGCTGGTTGTGGGAAAACGGTTCGAATAATGACCCAACCATAATGACATGTCACGTTGTCTAAAAAAGTTGTCAGCAGATTGCATTTGTGAAATATCATTCTCTCTACGGCGGTATGTGAATATCATTTTGCGGATCCGGACACTGTTTAAGTGTTCGATAATTACTTTGGAGTATTCGGAGAAGGAACCCGCCTTGCAATGCCGAAGACAAGACTGCGCGCCGGACTCATCGTCATTGAAGCCTGGTTCAGGGGCTACTAAGGGAGTCCTAGATTAGGGTGTATCCGAACAGCCGGACTATATACATCGTCTGGACTAGTGGAGCGTGAAGATACAAGACTCAAGACTCTGTCCCGTGTCCGGATGGGACTCTCCTTTGCGTGGAAGACAAGCTTGTATTTCCTTCCTTCTAACTGACTCCGTGTAAACCCTAGCCCTCTCCGGTGTCTATATAAACCGGAGAGGTTGGTCCTTAGAAGGCCGATCACAACTACAATCATAATCATCATTGGCTAGCTCCTTGGGTTTAGCCTCTACGATCTTGTACTACTCATATCGTCAATAATAATCAAGCAAGAAGTAGGGTTTTACCTCCATCAAGAGGGCCCGAACCTGGGTAAACATTGTGTCCCTTGCTTCCTGTTACCATCAGCCTAAGACACACAGATCGGGACCCCCTACCCGAGATCCGCCGGTTTTGACACTGACACAACCCCCTTGGCCTTGGAGGTGTGTAACATCCCAAATTTTCAATTTGGAATGTTATACAATAGATCATTATTGCAAATCATATTTTTATTGCTTTTTGCCTCGATCCTAGAAATTTTACGCAACTCAAGGACCCACGGAGAGAGTTGAGGATTTCATAAATTTCATATTTGAGTTTTCTCAAATTTTCGAAATAGGATCATTTGATTTTATTTATTTTGTCTTCAATTATTTTAGATTATAAATTATGAGAGAGGGAATAAAATGACTTTCCCAAAATAAAGAAATATTGAGGATTTAACAAAAAATCAAATAAGATTTATTTTGGTGTTTTTGCTATTTTATTGGAATTTAGGAAAAATTGCACGTTTTTCAAAACTACATTTTAGGGCCAAAAAAATGTTCATCTTGTTCTAAATATTCTATTTGGACGATGAAAATTTATTTTGGTATTTCTAGATTTTATTTATTTTTCTAGATTTTTTTTCTGTTCGGCCAAATTGTTTAAAAAACGCACCCGCGCCCGACTGGGCCGAAGCCCAGCCAGGCCGGCCCACCCCAGCGCCGCCGCCTTCCCCGCGCGCCGCGCGCCGCCGCCGCAGAGTCCGAGCCGGACTCCGCCTCCCGCCGCCGCCGCTTGCCCCCTCCCCCAAGCCGCCGCACCCCCTCCCCCTTTAAATACCAAGCCCGGGGCCCCCTAGGGAGCCCCAAGCCGCACCCGCCGCCACCGCACTTCCCCGCCGTCGGAGCCGCCCCGCCCCGCCGCCTCGTGCTGCCGCCGCCGACGCCTGCCGCCGTCACCGCCAAACTACCCCACCCCGCCGCCGGAGCCCCGCCGCCCTCGCCACCCCGCCGGAGCCGCCCCGCCCCGCCGGAGAGCCTCGCCGGAGGTACCGCCCGAGCCGCCGCCGAACCGTTTTTTTAAGAAAAACCACTTCAGTTTTTTAAAGAAAACCCTAGTTTCATTTTTTTAAATAGATCGATTTTTTTCGGTTTAGTTGTTTAGCGAGCGTTCGCCCGCTCGTTCATTTTAGCGGACGCATTGGTCGTTTAGATCCAGAAAACGAACGTTCGTTCGTTAATCTGTTTGTCGTTTTTCTTTTTCTCGGATTTATTCCGCGATTTTTTGATCGTGATTTCTGATCCGATTTAGGTTTTAGTATAACTTTTCGCTCGTTTATCGGAATCAGGTGATTCAAGCGCCTAGAGTTTCGTCTCGAAACCCACTTTCCAAATAATCTAATCAAACCAGTTTTTGCTACTGTAAAGTTTGACTTAGGTCCAGATTAGTAATCGAAGCTTGTATCTTTCGCCGTTTGAGTTTCGTTGCTTCGTTCGATTTCATTCTTTTTGCAAACCGGAGTTCTTAAGTTGAACTTTCTAGTTAGATCTCTTATTTGAGTTTTACCTGTGAATTAGATGAGTACTTATTGTATGTTAGTTTGTTTGTTTGCGATAAAGTACCCGGATTGCGCCGCTTGCTACTTCGAATCCCTAGGTTTCGCGGATCATCAGCAAGGCAAATAACACTTTGATCATACCTCTTTACTACCCAGTTTTATTGCATTAGATCAAAACCTCACACAATTGCATGATTAGGATCTGATTAATATGTGGGTTTTGGGAAGTAGATGAGGTAGTACCTATTACCTGTTTTATTATCAAACATGTGGGAGTTAATTCTATGTTTTCTTATATTGCCATGCTATGCTAGTAGACGTGGATTGGGTGAGTGTATCCATGACAGATGTGAGATTGTTATTTAATGGTTTATTTAAGGTGGCAACTTTAATACACATCTGGGTGGATTGAGGTACCTGGGTATTCCAGGATTGCCTGTTTGTTTTTGGACCGCCACCCAGGCCCAAAGGGATCATAAAATTATTCATGATAGAAATTTCCGTGTGCAGCCACATGATATTATGGGCTCTAGTATAGTTTACTAAGTCATGCGAACTCTTATAGTGGTAGACTAGCAGATGTAGGGGAAAGTAGGTGTACAGGTCTACCCATCATAAGGTGCTAGCGCTTCTGGAAGACTATGTCTCGGTCACCCGTTTCTCAAACACCATGTAGTGCGAGAAAACCAACGAGGAGGTCGAGTCGTGTGGGGAAAAGTGCGCAACCTCTACAGAGTGTATAAACTAATCATGATTAATCGTGTCCCCAGTTATGGACTTCTTGATTATCTAGTACTTGGATTATCATGTGAATCTCATCATGTTACTTTTAATTAATACCGTTGGGTTTGTTTAGTGATGATGTTACTTAATTGGGTTTGAGAATGCTGTCAACCATTCTCAGTGTTTAACAACCACCATGATAGTTAAACAAAATTTATTCCATTGCAGTAGGGAAAAATTGGCTTTATGCAAAATGGTAACCATAGAGCTTTCCACCAGCCATATATGCATGTAGTATAGCTTTGTTCTTTCATTACTCTCTATGTGTTACACTGCCAGCATATTCCATGTGCTGACCCGTTTTTGGGCTGCAACATTCATGTTGCAGACTTTTCAGAGGACGAGTAAGATGCCTTAGGATCGTGGTTCTATACTCAGTGATGCCGTTGGAGTTGATGGATTCACTTAATTTCCAAGCCTTCCGCTGTTATCGTTACTAGATGGCCTTAAGCCATATTTATTGTAATAAGTTTTCTTTTGAGACATTCGATGTAATAAGTGTGTGATTGCTACTCTGTTATAAATGCTTCGAGTACTGTGCGTGTCAGCATTACTGATCCAGGGATGACACTGATGCACAGAGATCAGACTGTTTGAGGTCTGGTCGCTACAAGATGGTATCAGAGCACATGCTGACTGTAGGACACGACCACTAAGCTAAATCCCTAGATCGCTACTCTCTCTTCTCATTTCTGACTCCTCATCTTTTCTATTCTCTTAGGATGGCGGATGCAAGGAACAAGTTCACGCAACCGGATGAAGATACACCCTTTGGACGACACCTGAAGGAAGTCACCAAGTACCTGAAGATCGGAGTACCAAGCTTCACCGGGACTTACAACGCCACTTTACCTAAAGAGGAGCACTGGATGATTCAAGTTCAAGTTCCAGGAAGGAAGTTCATGCCCGTCACTGAGCCCATAGAGTTTTCCTTTGATGCACCAACCTGGAATCTAGGAAAGAGTATGGCAGCTCACATCACCATGGGACGTATTGGAGAAGTTTACCACAAGGAGCTTGAGGATACTACCTACCAGATTTGTGGGCGATGAGATGAACAATGGGAGATGGTCAGCACTAGGAAGGACAGATCAATTGCAGCTTTCATCCAGGAGTTAAATCAGCACATTCGACGTTAGGAGAACCAAATGTGCGCAAGCATGATGGATCTGAAGAAGTCCATGACCAAGATCACGGAACTGGAGGAAGAACTCAAGTCTACACGCGATGGATATGAGGAGTAAATAGCAACGCTAGTAGAGAAGAACGAAGATCTGAAGAAGAAGCTAAGAGTATTTATGGGATTTCCTGCAACTAGAGAAGACGAAGATTGCTCTTGTCCAGAGAACTACATCATCATCGACGACACCGACTCGGAACCGGATGATAGTGATGACGACTATGTTGATGAAGCTGAAGCAGATATCATGGAGTCTTCATCGGAGCAGTTTTTCTAGTAGACCACCATAACAGTAGTAGTATTTCCCCATGTATCTAGTATAGTTCGAGCACTTTTGTAACGATAGATAGACCATTGTATGCCCTTGCTTGTTTGAATGAAGTGTTTTGATTGAAATTTGTCTCATGTGCATATGGGTAGTGTTTTTCCCTCTAGACCTCATCCTATTCTGTATTCTCATCTTTTCTAAACCCTCAGATGCCTCCGAGACGTGACAATGGATTTGCTTTCCCACCGGAGCTCACCCAGTTGATCCAGTAGCAGAATGCATTGATGCAGATACTAGTCCAGAATCAGAATCAGGGGAACAACAACAACAACAACCCACCACCACCACCACCTGTTGATCACTTAACCCGTTTTCTTAGGCTGAATCCGCCGATGTTCTCCAGTAGCACCGAGCCGATTGTTGCAGATGATTGGCTTTGCAAGACAGCCAGGGAGTTGACCACTGCAGGATGCACAGATGCGGAGAAGGTGCGGTTTGCCACACATCAGCTTGAGGGACCCGCAACATCATGGTGGGAGAATTTCACAGCCACCTATCCAGTAGACACTGTCACATGGGATCAGTTTTAGCAGGCTTTTTGTACTGCCCACGTTCCAGCAGGAGCAATGGCCATGAATAAGCGGGAGTTTCGCAACTTACGCCAGGGAGGACGTACAGTTGGCCAGTATGTGGATGACTTCAGTAAGCTAGCACGTTATGCCCCAGATGACGTTGCTACAGACGCAGCTAAGCAAGAGAAGTTTCTGGAAGGACTGAATGATGATCTGAGTATGCAATTCATGGTAGCAAGTTTCAATAACTACCAGGAGTTGGTGGATAGAGCCCTCATGATTGAAGGGAAGCAACAGCAGATTGAGAACCGCAAGAGGAAGTATGGACAGGGGAAGTACAATTCGGGAGCTCAGCAGAAGCCACATTTTACCCCGAAAACGGGAGGACAGTTCCAGCATACCCATGGGGGTGGTAGCTCACATAACCATAATGGTTCCAAGAATGGTAACGGGAATGGAGGAAGCAATGGCCAGAACCGTGCCAACCTCTCAACCCCAGCCAAGAGAGATCTGAGTCAAGTCACTTGCTTTAAGTGCCAGAAGACCGGACATTACGCCAATGAATGTCCTGAAGGCCAGAATGGGAATGGCAATGGAAGCTCTGGGAAGAAGCCAAACCCTTTCAACAGAGGACAGGTGAACCACATTAGCATGGAGGAGGTTGAAGCCTAGCCAGATGCAGTAATAGGTGAGTTTTTGGTTAAGTCATTTATTGCACTCGTTCTTTTTGATACTGGTGCATCACATTCATACATATCAAGGGGATTTGTGGATAAGTATAGACTGCCTACCAAGGTTCTAGGAACACCCATGCTAGTAACCTCACCAGGAGCGGAGTATATGGCCAGTAGAGGATGTTTTCAAGTGCCGTTGAGTATAGGCAAGCATGTTTTCCCCTCAGACTTAATCATTTTGGAACCTCAAGGTTTGGATGTGATTCTGGGTATGGATTGGCTACCGATGTATGGAGGAAACATCGATTGCACCAGTAAGTCGATTTTGCTTACTACCCCAGAAGGGAGAAGGATAAGGTATGTATCAAGACATGAGCAAAAGGTGATGCACGTAAATTCCTTATCAGGAGTTGTGCAGGAGGAAGTACCAGTAGTGAAGGATTTTCCTGATGTATTTCCAGAAGAGTTTCCAAGCATGCCACCAGATAGAGACATTGAGTTTTTGATTGAGCTTCTGCCAGGCACAGGGCCGATATCCAAGAGACCATACAGGATTCCTGTAAAAGATTTGGAGGAGATTAAGAGTCAGATTAAGGAGCTACTGGATAAAGGCTATATTCGCCCAAGTTCTTTGCCTTGGGGATCACCTGTACTTCTAGTGGAGAAGAAAGATGGATCATTGAGGATGGTTGTTGATCATCGAGGATTGAATGCAGTAACAATCAAGAACAAGTACCTACTGCCGATGATCAATGATCTGTTTGACCAATTGCAAGGAGCAAAGGTATTTTCCAAGATCGATTTGCGATGAGGATACCATCAGTTGAAGATTCAAGAGCAGGATATACCTAAGACAACTTTTACCACTAGGTACGGGCTGTACGAGTACACCGTTATGTCATTTGGTTTGACTAACGCGCCTGCCTATTTCATAAACATGATGAACAAGGTATTTATGGAGTTTCTGGATAAGTTTGTCGTGGTGTTCATAGATTATATTTTGGTCTACTCAAAGAACAAAGAGGAGCATTTGCGTTTAGTATTGGAGAAGCTCAGAGAACACCAGTTATATGCCAAGTTCAGCAAATGTGAATTTTGGTTGAAGGAAGTTGGATTCCTCAGACATGTTATATCCAGAGAAGGAATAGCCGTAGACTCCACAAAGGTTGTTACCGTGACAAATTGGGTAGCACCGATGACAGTGGGAGAGATCAGGAGTTTTCTTGGACTGGCAGGATACTACCGGAGATTCATTGAAATTTTTTCAAAGATTGGAAAGCCCATGACGGAGTTGTTGAAAAAGGATACCAAATTCAATTGGACTGAGGAATGTGAGGCTAGTTTCCAGGAGTTGAAGGAACGTCTAGCCAGTGTTGATTCTGCCAGATCAGAGTAAGGATTACGAGGTGTATTGCGATGCTTCACGTCGAGGACTTGGAGCAGTGCTTATACAGGAGGGGAGAGTTGTTTCGTATGCTTCACGACATCTTTAACCTCATGAGTTGAATTATGCCACACATGATTTGGAGTTAGCAGCCGTAGTGCATGCGTTGAAGACTTGGAGACATTTTCTTATCGGAAATCATTGTGAGGTATACACGGATCACAAGGGTTTGAAGTACATTTTCACGCAGAAGGAGTTGAATCTCAGGCAAAGGAGATGGTTGGAGCTCATCAAGGATTATGATATGAGATTGCAATATCATCCCAGAAAGGCTAATGTGGTAGCCGACGCGTTGAGCCGTAAGAGCCATGTCAATACACTCATGACCGCAGGGTTGCAAAAGAGTTAGCCGAGGACCTTTGCGAACTATGTTTGGAGATAGTTCCGAGAGGCTATGTAGCAGCATTGGAAATTCAGTCGACTTTGATGGATAAGATCAGAGAAGCTCAGAAGACCGACAAGGAAATTGCCGGGATAAAGGAGAAGATGAGCAAAGGAAAAGCTAAGGGATTTCGTGAGGATGAGCATGATACCTTATGGTTTGAAGACCGTGTTTATGTGCCTAATGACCCGGAAATCAGGAAGTTCATTTTGCAAGAGGCCCATGATTCACCATATTCGATTCACCTAGGAAATACCAAGATTATTTGGATTTGAAGGACACTTTCTGGTGGACCGGAATGAAGAACGATATTGTGGAGTATGTAGCAGTTTGTGATGTATGTCAGAGAGTAAAGGCAGAGCATCAAAAGCCAGCAGGATTGTTACAACCGTTGCCGATACCCGAATGGAAGTGGGATAAACTAGGCATGGATTTTTATCACAGGATTGCCCAGGACTCATTCAGGCTATGACTCGATTTGGGTTGTAGTCGATCGTTTGACGAAGGTAGCACATTTCATCCCAGTAAAGACCACTTACACTAGTGCTAAGTTGGCAAAGATATACATGACCAGGATCATATGTCTGCATGGAGTTCCGAGGAGCATTGTATCAGATAGACGAACCAACTTTACCTCAAAGTTCTGGAATCAGTTGCATGAAACTTTGGGTACCAGGCTAGAGTTCAGTACAGCTT
Organism: Triticum aestivum; assembly: GCF_018294505.1. Lineage (NCBI taxonomy): Eukaryota > Viridiplantae > Streptophyta > Magnoliopsida > Poales > Poaceae > Triticum > Triticum aestivum. Next base: position 77,595,151 of record NC_057807.1, on the reverse strand, counting down.
TTCATCCGCAGACAGATGGACAGACCGAGAGAGTCAATCAGATTTTGGAGGATATGTTGAGAGCTTGTGCACTATATTACGAATCTAGTTGGGACGACAATTTGCCATATGCAGAGTTCTCTTACAACAACAGTTATCAATCCAGTTTGAAGATGGCCCCTTTCGAAGCCCTATACGGAAGGAGGTGCAGGACCCCGTTGTCGTGGGATGAAGTTAGAGACCGCCAGTTGTTTGGACCGGATTTGATTAAGGAGTCTGAACGGAAAGTAAAGTTGATACGCAATAGGCTCAAGGTAGCCCAGTCCAGGCAGAAAAGCTATGAGGATTCAAAACGCAAGGAGACATTTTACGAAGTCAGAGATAGAGTCTATCTTCGTGTATCTCCACTTCGAGGAGTTAAGTGTTTTGGAGTCAAGGGAAAGTTAGCGCCACGTTTTGTGGGACCGTACAAAGTTTTGGAGCGTATGGGAGAAGTTGCTTACAAGTTGGAATTTCTTGAGGGATTGTCAGGAGTTCACGACGTGTTCCACGTTTCTCATTTGAAGAAGTGCCACGCAGAGATGGCAGATATACCGCTGAGAGATACCGTGCCGCTAGAGGCGATTCAGTTGGACAGTAATTTGACCTATGAGGAGAAACGAGTCAAAATTCTTGAGTATGCCAGCCGAGTCACCCGCAGCAAAGTTATCAAGTTTTGCAAAGTTCCGTGGAGCCACCACACCGAGGATGAAGCCACTTGGGAGCGAGAGGAAGATCTGCTGAAGGACCACCTCACCTATTTTCTAGCCAACCCGAATCTCGAGGGCGAGGTTCATCTTAAGGGGGGTAGGTTTGTAACATCCCAACTTTTCAATTTGGAATGTTATACAATAGATCATTATTGCATATCATATTTTTATTGCTTTTTTCCTCGATCCTAGAAATTCTACACAACTCAAGGACCCACGGAGAGAGTTGAGGATTTCATAAATTTCATATTTGAGTTTTCTCAAATTTTGGAAATAGGATCACTTGATTTTATTTATTTTGTCTTCAATTTTTTCAGATTATAAATTATGAGAGAGGGAATAAAATGACTTTCTGAAAATAAAGAAATATTGAGGATTTATTATAAAAAATCAAATACGATTTATTTTGGTGTTTTTGCTATTTTATTTGAATTTAGGAAAAATTGCACATTTTTGAAAACTGCATTTTAGGGCCAAAAAAATGTTCATCTTCTTCTATATATTTTATTTGGACGATGAAAATTTATTTTGGTATTTTTAGATTTTTATTTATTTTTCTAGATTTTTTTTCTGTTCGGCGAAATTGTTTAAAACAACGCGCCCGTGCCCGACTGGGCCGAAGCCCAGCCAGGCCGGCCCACCCCAGCACCGCCGCCTTCCCTGCGCGCCCCGCGCCGCCGCCGCAGAGTCCGAGCAGGACTCTATCTCCCGCCGCCGCTGCTTGCCCCCTCCCCCAAACCGCCGCACCCCCCTCCCCCTTTAAATAACCAGCCCGGGGCCCCCTAGGGTGCAACAAGCCGCAGCTGCCGCCGCCGCACTTCCCCGCCACCGGAGCCGTCCCGCCCCGCCGCCTCGTGCCACCGTCGCCAACGCCTGTCGCCGCTACCGAACCAGCCCGCCCCGCCGCCCCTCGCCACCCCGCCGAAGCCGCCCCGCCCCACCGGAGAGTCTCGCCGGAGGTACCGCCCGAGCCGCCGCCGAACCTTTTTTTTAAGAAAAACCACTACATTTTTTTAAAGAAAACCCTAGTTTCGTTTTTTTTAAACTGATCGGTTTTTTCGGTTTAGTTATTTAGCGAGCGTTCGCCCGCTCGTTCATTTTAGCGGACACACTCGTCATTTAGATCCAGATAACGAACGTTCGTTCGTTAATCTGTTCGTCATTTTTCTTTTTCTTGGATTTATTCCGTGATTTCTGATCCGATTTACGTTTTAGTATAACTTTTCGCTCTATTATCGGAATTAGGCGATTCAAGCGCCTAGAGTTTCGACTCGAAACCGTCTTTTCGAATAACCTACTCAAACCAGTTTTTGCTACTGTGAAATTTGACTTAGGTCCAGATTAGTAATCAAAGCTTGTTTCTTTCGCCGTTTGACTTTTGTTGCTTCGTTCGATTTGATTCTTTTTGCAAACCGGAGTTCTTAAGTTGAACTTTCTGGTTAGATCTCTTATTTGATTTTTACTTGTGCATTAGATGAGTACTTATTGTATTTTTGTTTGTTTGTTTGTTTGCGATAGAGTACCCGGGTTGCGCCGCTTGCTACTTCGAATCCCTAGGTTTCACGGATCGCCAGCAAGGCAAGTAACACTTTGATCATACCTCTTTACTACCCAGTTTTATTGCATTAGATCAAAACCTCACACAATTGCATGATTAGGATCTGATTAATATGTGGGTTTGGGGAAGTAGATGAGGTAGTACCTATTACATGTTTTATTATCAAACCTTTGGGAGTTTATTCTACGTTTTCTTATATTGCCATGCTATGCTAGTAGACGTGGATTGGGTGACTGTATCCATGACAGATATGAGATTGTTATTTAATGGTTTATTTAAGGTGGCAACTTTAATACACATCTGGGTGGATTGAGGTACCTGGGTATTCCAGGATTGCCTGTTTGTTTTTGGACCGCCACCCACGCCTAAAGGGATCATAAGATTATTCATGCTAGAAACTTCCGTTTGCAGCCACATGCTATTATGGGCTCTAGCATAGTTGACTAAGTCATGCAAACTCTTACAGTGGTAGACTAGCAGATGTAGGGGATAGTAGGTGTACAGGTCTACCCATCGTAAGGTGCTAGCGCTTCTGAAAGACTATGTCTCGGTCATCCGTTTCTCAAACACCACGCAGTGCGAGAAAACCAACGGAGGAGATCGAGTCGTGTGGGGAAAAGTGCGCAACCTCTGCAGAGTGTATAAACTAATCATGATTAGCCGTGTCCCCGGTTATGGACGTCTTGAGTATCTAGTACTTGGATTATCATGTGAATCTCATCATGTTACTTTTAATTAATACTGTTGGGTTTGTTTAGTGATGATGTTACTTAATTGGGATAGAGAATGCTGTCAACCATTCTCAATGTTTAACAACCACCATGATAGTTAAATAAAATTTATTTCTTTGAAGTAGGGAAAATTGGCTTTATGCAAAACGGTAACCATAGAGCTTTCCACCAGCCATATATGCATGTAGTATAGCTTTGTTCTTTCATTACTTTATGTGTTACATTGCCAGCATATTCCATGTGCTGACCCATTTTCAGGCTGCAACGTTCATGTTGCAGACTTTTCAGACAACGAGTAAGATGCCTTAGGATCGTGGTTCTATACTCAGTGATGCCGTTGGAGTTGATGGACTCACTTATCTTCCAAGCCTTCCGCTGTTATCGTTATTAGATGGCCTTAAGCCATATTTATTGTAATAAGTTCTCTTTTGAGAGATTCGATGTAATAAGTGTGTGATTGCTACACTGTTATAAATCCTTCGAGTACTGTGCGTGTTAGTATTACTGATCCAGGGATGACACTGATGCACAGAGATCAGACTGTTTGAGGTCTGGTCGCTACAATGTGTCCGTGCTGATGGGCTGCCCCGCCGCAGCGGTCTTGAGGGTGAGCTTGAGCGCCAGCAGAGCATCCTTGGTATCTCCAGCTACGGTGAGGACACCGCTGCTCTCAGGCATCTTCATGAGGATGTAGGCCGGATGGATTACTAGCATGAACTGAGCCAAGGCAGTGTATCCGAGGATGGCATTGTACGGGAGGCTGATGTGGGCGATGTCAAAGTTGACCAGCTCCGTGCAGTAGTTGTCGTGGGTGCCGAAGGTCACAGGAAGGCGGATCTACCCCAGGGAGCTGGAGGAACCGCCTACAACACCCGAGAAGGGCTTGCTGCATCGGAGCCGTTCCAGTGGTACATGGAGGTGGTTGAAGGCCTCCACCGAGAGCACGTTGAGGTCGGCGCCGCTGTTGATGAGGGTTTTGGTGACGGCCACCTAGCAGATGGTGGGCGTGCAAAGCATCGGGAGCGCACCCGACCAGGCAGTGTTGACGGGGTGATCCTCCGAGTTGTAGGTCAGGTCGGCCTTGGGTGCCACCCAAGCCGGGGGAGCTCCTTGCCGCGCGAGGGCGGTGCCAATCTGGCAAAAGAACGGCTTGGCATGGCCGTCTGAGGGTGGCGCCTGCGAGCCACCCAGGAGAGCTGCGACGACCGGGGGCGTCGGCGTCGCGTAGTGGGTGAGGAAGAGGTCTTCCAGTTCTTCCCACGAGGCCATAGAAGATACCGACAGGTTGAGCAGCCAAGTGCGCGGTACGCCAGTGAGGGCCATGGGAAGCTAGTTGGCCATGACCTTATCGTCGCCTCCGGCCTTGAGGACGGCCTCCTCGTATGCCAGTAGGAAAACCAGCGGGTCCGCCGCGTCGTCGTAGCACGACGGCATCTCTGGCTTGAAATTGTGCGGCCACTACACCTGCCGTAAGGCAGGGGCCAAGGCTCGGAGCCCCCTGGCCCCGGCGCTGGCGCCGGCCACCGGAGCCGGAGGCGCGATGTCCGCCATGAGGGCGGAGCGCGGTGTTGGTGGAGAGCGGGTCGAGAGAAGGAAGAGCTCCGGAGCACCCCTAACTGGCGCGCCAAATATCGGATATCGGGTTCCGGCAAAACCCTTGAGGTTCGAACACTAGGGCGCGCACGAATATTTCCTCCTACCGAATCTCGCTCTCAGCGTCGCCGTGATCCCTAAGCTAGATAGATGAACTCACAGCACAAGCGACACAAGATTTATACAAGTTCGGGCCACCGTTGTGGTGTAATACCCTACTCCTGTGTGTGGTGGTTGATTGCCTCTTGGGCTGATGCTGAACAGTACAGGGCAAGAACCGCCTCGTGAGGGGAGGTGTTCTTGGGCTGGTGTGGTGTGTAGATGAACTTAACTTCATCCTCCTCTACTGTGGTGGCTATCTCTATTTATAGACGCCCTGGTCCTCTTCCCAAATATTGCGCGGGAAGGGATCCAACAATGGCCATTTTGAAAGGGGACAGCTAGTACAAGCTATCCTGACTAAAGGTGGTCTTCGCCTGTCAATGGTGCTGGTGATGACGCCGTCTTGGGCTCCATGGTGACCTCCGTCCTACCGTCCTGCTGGTCTTGGTCTTGTTGCACCGATATGGAAACCTTTGCCTGATGCCTCGCTACTCCGCGCCTGGGCTTGCCCCCCTTTGCACCAAAGAGGAAACGAGGACACTGCGCGGGCTGGCGCCCGCCTGGTCTTGATCGTCATGGCTTGTGTCATGGGAACCTCGCGAGGTACCCCTTGCCTTGATCTCTCCGCCTCCTCGCCCCCTACCTGGTGAGGCCACTCCTGAGGAAGCCTTGTGTCGTGCCCCCGCGAGGCTTGGCCCCTCGCGAGGGTCTTGAGTGTTTGATTGATGAAGACAGGCCGTACTGGGCCACTGGTTGAGCCACGTAGCAGGCCGCAGACAGGCAAGTCTGGGGACCACCGTTCCCATAATGTTGACAAAGTTTAAATAAGTACAATTTTAAATAGCAGCAATTAAATTAGGGCAAAATTACAGTGTGCAGGTCATTACGGTGCACACGGTTAATAAAGCATATCGTGTGCGATATACATCATAATTTGACACGGTTCATGGAGTGGAAACATGTGTAACAATGCACACAGTTGCTGTTTGCAAAACATGTGTGATGTGAGACATTGTCACATACGGTGCGGGAAAACTAAATATGTGTGAATGTCTACCTATTGTCCACAGTTTACAATCATGAACTGTTTGTGATGTGCCAGGCATCATAAACGTACAACTAGTTTGGTACGTGCCTAGAAAACTCCCGTGCCTAGAATCTGTCTGGTTTTAGGTAAAACCACAAAACTCCGACTACGATGGCAATGCAAGCACAAACGAGTGGCAAGGATGAAGCATTTCGGATATTCGAGACATCAGAAATAGTTATATAGGGGCAACTGTATGCATCAAGGCTCCCTATCCCCGACGGTTTCTGGGTCGTGTGGGAAGGACCCCCCCTATCGCCCACACTCGCAGAAAGGGGTTAAAAAGCGTTTGTATAGCACCTCGTTGTACCAGCGTATGATTCACGTTCGTTACTTTGATAATTTGATACATGGGTGGACCATTGCTTGGTTGTTGCCCTTCCTTGGACAAGCCTCCGACTAATGATTAACCCCTCTAGAAAGCATCCACAACTACAAAAGAAGAATTAAGGTAAACCTAACCATAGCATGAAACATATGGATCCAAATCAGCCCCTTACGAAGCAACGCATAAACTAGGGTTTAAGCTTCTGTCACTCTAGCAATGCATCATCTACTTATTACTTCCCAATGCCTTCCCCTAGGCCCAAATCATGGTGAAGTGTCATGTAGTCAACGTTCATATACCACCACTAGAGGAAAGACAACATACATCTCATCAAAATATCGAACGAATACCAAATTCACATGATTACTTATCACAAGACTTCTCCCATGTCCTCAGGAACAAACATAACTACTCACAAAGCATATTCATGTTCATAATCACTAGAGTATTAATTATCATTAAGGATCTGAACATATGATCTTCCACTGAATAAACCAACTAGCATCAACTACAGGGAGTAATCAACACTACTAGCAACCCACATGTACCAATCTATGGTTTTGAGAAAAAGATCGGATACAAGAGATGAACTAGGGTTTTAGAGGAGATGGTGCTGGTGAAGATGTTGATGGAGGTTGACCCCCTCTCGAGAAGAGGATGGATGGTGATGACGATGGCGATGATTTCCCCCTCCCAGAGGGATGTTTCTTCGGTAGAACAACTCCGCTGGAGCCCTAGATTGGTTATGCCCATGTTCCGCCTCGAGACGACAGCGCTTCGTCCCGAAAGCTTCCTTCTTATTTTTTTAGGTCAAAACAAACCATATAGCAGAAGATGGGTGCCGGCGACCTGCCAGGGGCCCAGGGGGTAGGGCGCGCCCTCGATCCTTGTGGATGCTAGGTGGCCCCCTGGTACTTTCTACGCCCAAATTTTTTACATTTTTCCAAAAATATTCTCCTTGAAGTTTCAGGACTTTTGGAGTTGTGCAGAATAGGTCTCTAATATTTGCTCCTTTTCCAGTCCAGAATTCCAGCTGTTGGTATTCTCCCTCTTCATGTAAACCTTATAAAATAAGATAGAAAAGGCATAAGTATTGTGATATAACATGTAATAACAGCCCATAATGCAATAAATATCAATATACAAGCATGATGCAAAATGGACGTATCAACTCCCCCAAGCTTAGACCTTGCTTGTCCTCCAGCGAAAGCCGATATCGAAAAATATGTCCACATGTTTAGAGATATAGGTGTCAATAAAATAAAATATGGACATGAGGGCACCATGATCATCTTTAAAACATCAACACATAATTTCATATAATTTCTTATGCTAAAGTAACATTTCATTCACAAGGTAAAGTATGAATCAAAAACTTCATCGGAAACTAACAAACTACGATCTCAGTGAATGAAGAAATTGCCATTTATCATAACATCGGAAAGAGTCAATATAAGAGCTTTTCAGCAAGTCCACATACACAACTATCATTTAGCCTTTCACAATTGCTAACACTCACGCGATACTTATGGGTACAAAGATTCAATCAAACACAGAGAAACGTAGGGGTTTATAGTTTTGCCTCCCAACCATTTACCTCAAGGGTAATGTCAACAATAATACTTTATGAAACCTACATCTGAGTCGATTATATATATATCCAGATCTCTGCAAAACATAGTGCCTGCAAAAGGAAAAAGTGTAAAAGGAAAGGTGAAGATCACCATGACTCGTGTATAAGGGTAGAAGGTAAAAATAAAAGATAGGCACTTCGTAGAGGGAAGCAGAGGTTGTCATGCGCTTTTATGGTTGGATGCACAAAATCTGAATGCAAAAGAATGTCACTTTATATTGCCGCTTCTGATAAAAAACTTTATTATGCAGTCTGTCACTTTTATTCCATATCACAAGTTTGTATAAAGCTTATTTTCTTCACACTAATAGATCATACATATTAGGGAGCAATTTTTAGTGCTTGCACCGGTGACAACTTACTTGAAGGATCTTACTCAATCCATAGGTAGGTATGGTGGACTCTCATGGCAAAACTAGGTTTTTGGGGTGTTTGTTAGCACAAGTAGTATCTTAAGAATTTGGTTAGCATGAGAGTGAAAGGCAAGCTCAACATGTTGGATGATACATGACAATATAACTTCTATTCGGATATAAGAAAACATAACCCATTATGTTGTCTTCCTTGTCCAATATCAACTTTTTAGCATATCATATTTCAATGAGTGCTCACAATCACAAAAGATGTCCAAGATAGTATATTTATATGTAAAATCTCTCTTTCTTTATTACATCCTATTAACTGCAGCAATGAACAAAACTATGTTTCTCAACTCTCAACTACTTTTATTCATCATACTCTTTATATGTGAAGTCGTTACTCTCCATAAGATTAATATATGATATTTTTATTTCTTTTTATTCTTTCTTTAATTCCCTCAAGATCAAAGCAAGATAGCAAAGCCCTCAACTCAAAACTACTCTTTATTATATATAACTCACTGACTCGATTACATACATAGAAAAACAAAACTCAAAGCTAGATCACACTAAAACTTTATTCTACTAGATCAAGATACACTACAAAAAAATACACTTCCGTCATGATACGTGTTTGTCACAGTAGGTTGCGTTTTTTGTCATGCATGTACATCCATGACGATTTTATGACAGAATCAAGATAGTCATACCTGTGTTGTCGTAGAAGTGTTCCATGACATTACCAAAATTATCATCACGGAAGTGTCCATTTCCATGACGATAACTCACGCGTCATAGAATTGCTTACGTCAAGGGTGACCGACACGTGGCATCCACCGTAACGCGCCGCCGTTAAGCTATCGGGTTCCAGTTTGGATCAGATAACCTGTTAACAGCCCCGACCAATGGGGATTTTCCATGTGTAAAATTCTCACTGGCCAGAGGAACCACGTGTCGCCTCACCGTTGGGACAGATGTCATCCACTCATTGGACTGAAGGCACCTATGATACATCGACACGTGGCATGGCCCAACAGAGGCCGATTCCAGTGAAAAGGCTATAGGGGAACATTGCATAAAATAAAAAATTTCCTACGTTCACCAAGATCAATCTATGAGTTCATCCAGCACCGAGAGAGGGGAGTGCATCTACATACCCTTGTAGATCGCGGGCGGAAGCATTCAAGAGAACGGGGTTGAGGTAGTCGTACACGTCGTGATCCAAATCACCGGAGATCCTAGCGCCGAACGGACGGCACCTCCGTGTTCAACACACGTAAGGTCAGCGTGACATCTCCTCCTTCTTGATCCAGCAAGCGGGAAGGAGAGGTTGATGAAGATCCAGCAGCACGACGGCTTGGTGGTGGATGCAGTAGGGATCCGGCAGGGCTTCGCCAAGCGTCTGCGGGAGGGAGAGGTGTATCAAGGGGGAAGGGAGGCACCAAAATGCAGGGTGCGGCTGCCCTCCCTCCCCCCTCTTTATATAGGGTCCCCAAGGGGGGGCGCCGGCCCTAGGAGATGGGGTCTCCTAGGGGGGTGGCGCACCAGTCCACCAGGGGCTGGTTCCCCTCCCACTTCAGCCCATGGGGCCCTCCGGGATGGGTGGACCCACCCGGTGGACCCCCGGGACCCACCCGGTGGACCCCCGGGACCCTTCCGGTGGTCCCGGTACACTACCGGTGACCCCCGAAACTCTCCCGATGGCCGAAACAGCACTTCCTATATAATTCTTCACCTCCGGACCATTTCGGAACTCCTCGTGACGTCCGGGATCTCATCCGAGACTCCGAACAACTTTCGGTTTGCTGCATACTAATATCTCTACAACCCTAGCGTCACCGAACCTTAAGTGTGTAGATCCTACGGGTTCGGGAGACATGCAGACATGACCGAGACTTCTCTCCGGTCAATAACCAACAGCGGGATCTGGATACCCATGTTGGCTCCCACATACTCCTCGATGATCTCATCGGATGAACCACGATGTCGAGGATTCACCCGTATTCAATTCTCTTTGTCAATCAGTACGTTACTTGCCCGAGACTCAATCGTCGGTATCCCAATACCTCGTTTAGTCTCGTTACCGGCAAGTCACTTTACTCGTACCGTAATGCATGATCTCGTGACCAGAAACTTGGTCACATTGAGCTCATTATGATGATGCATTACCGAGTGGGCCCAGAGATACCTCTCCGTCATACGGAGTGACAAATCCCAGTCTCGATTCGTGCCAACCCAACAGACACTTTCGGAGATACCCGTAGTGTACCTTTATAGTCACCCAGTTACGTTGTGATGTTTGGCACACCCAAAGCACTCTTACAGTATCCGGGAGTTGCATAATCTCATGGTCTAAGGAAATGATACTCGACAATTGAAAAGCTCTAGCTAAACGAACTACATGATCTTTGAGCTATGCTTAGAATTGGGTCTTGTCCATCACATCATTCTCCTAATGATGTGATCCCGTTATCAATGACATCCAATGCCCATAGTCAGGAAACCATGACTATCTGTTGATCAACGAGCTAGTCAACTAGAGGCTCACTAGGGACTGGTGTGGTCTATGTATTCACACGTGTATTACGATTTCCGGATAACACAGTTATAGCATGAATAATAGACAATTATCATGAACAAAGAAATATAATAATAACCATTTATTATTGCCTCTAGGGCATATTTCCAACAGTCTCGCACTTGCACTAGAGTCAATAATCTAGTTACATTGTGATGTATCGAACACCCATTGCGTTCTGGTGTTGATCATGTTTTGCCCTAGGGAGAGGTTTAGTCAACAGATCCGCTACATTCAGGTCCATATGTACTTCACAAATATCTATGTCTCCATCTTGAACATTTTCAAGGATGGAGTTGAAGCGACGCTTGATGTGCCTTGTCTTTTTGTGAAACTTGGGCTCCTTGGCAAGTGCAATAGCTCCAGTGTTGTCACAGAAGAGTGTGACCGGCCCCGACGCATTGGGTATGACTCCTAGGTCGGTGATGAACTCCTTCACCCAGATTGCTTCATGTGCTGCCTCCGAGGCTGCCATGTACTCCGCTTCACATGTAGATCCCGCCACGACGCTCTGCTTGCAACTGCACCAGCTTACTGCCCCACCATTCAAAATATACACGTATCCGGTTTGTGACTTAGAGTCATCCAGATCTGTGTCGAAGCTAGCGTCGACGTAACCCTTTACGACGAGCTCTTCGTCACCTCCATATACGAGAAACATGTCCTTAGTCCTTTTCAGGAACTTAAGGATGTTCTTGACCACTGTCCAGTGTTCCTTGACGGGATTACTTTGGTACCTTCGTACCAAACTTACGGCAAGGTTTATATCAGGTCTAGTACAGGTCATGGCATACATGATAGACCCTATTGCTGAGGCATAGGGGATGACACTCATCTCTTCTTTATCTTCTGCCGTGGTCGAGCATTGAGACGAGCTCAATTTCACACCTTGCAACACAGGCAATAACCCCTTCTTGGACTGATCCATATTGAACTTCTTCAATATCTTATCAAGGTATGTGCTTTGTGAAAGACCTATGAGGCGTCTCGATCTATCTCTATAGATTTTGATGCCTAATATGTAAGCAGCTTCTCCAAGGTCCTTCATTGAAAAACACTTATTCAAGTAGGCCTTTATGCTGTCCAAAAGTTCTATATCATTTCCCATCATAAGTATGTCATCCACATATAATATGAAAAATGCTACAGAGCTCCCACTCACTTTCTTGTAAACGCAGGCTTCTCCATAAGTCTGCATAAACCCAAATGCTTTAATCATCTCATTAAAGCAAATGTTCCAACTCTGAGATGCTTGCACCAGCCCATAGATGGAGCGCTGGAGCTTGCATACCTTGTTAGCATTCTTAGGGTCGACAAAACCTTCCGGGTACATCATATACAGTTCTTCCTTAAGGTGACCGTTAAGGAATGCCGTTTTGACATCCATTTGCCATATCTCATAATCATAGTATGCGGCAATTGCTAACATGATTCAGACGGACTTCAGCTTCGCTACGGGACAGAATGTCTCATCCTAGTCAATCCCTTGAACTTGTCGATAACCCTTAGCGACAAGTCGAGCTTTATATATGGTAACATTACCATCCACGTCCGTCTTCTTCTTAAAGATCCATTTGTTTTCTATCGCTCGCCGATCATCGAGCAAGTCTGTCAAAGTCCACACTTTGTTTTCATACATGGATCCTATCTCGGATTGCATGGCTTCAGGCCATTTGTTGGAATCTGGGCCTGCCATCGCTTCTTCATAGTTCGAAGGTTTACCGTTGTCCAACAACATGATTTCCAAGACAGGATTGTTGTACCACTCTGGTGCGGAACGTGTCCTTGTGGACCTTCGAAGTTTAGTAGGAGCTTGATCCGAGGTATCTTGATCATCATCATTAACTTCCTCTCTTGTCGGTGCAGGCACCACAGGAACATTTTCCTGAGTTGCGCTACTCACCGTTTCAAGAGGTAGTACTTCATCAAGCTCTACTTTACTCCCACTTAATTCTTTCGAGAGAAACTCTTTCTCTATAAAGGACCCGTTCTTGGCAACAAAGATCTTGCCTTTGGATCTTAAGTAGAAAGTAAACCCTATGGTTTCCTTAGGGTATCCTATGAATACGCATTTTTCCGACTTGGGTTCGAGCTTCTCAGGTTGAAGTTTCTTGACATAAGCATCGCATCCCCAAACTTTTAGAAACGACATCTTAGGTTTCTTCCCAAACCATAATTCATACGGTGTCGTCTCAACGGATTTAGATGGTGCCCTATTTAAGGTGAATGTAGCTGTCTCTAGAGCGTATCCCCAAAATGATAGCGGTAAATCAGTAAGTGACATCATAGATCGCACCATATCCAATAGATTGCGATTACGATGTTCGGACACACCATTTCACTGAGGTGTTCCAGGCGGCGTGAGTTGTGAAACGATTCCACATTTCCTTAAGTGCGTACCAAATTCGTGACTTAAATATTCTCCCCCACGACCTGATCGTAGGAACTTTATCTTTCGGTCACATTCATTATCTACCTCATTCTGAAATTCCTTGAACTTTTCAAAGGTCTCAGACTTGTGTTTCATCAAGTAGACATACCCATATCTACTCAAGTCATCAGTGAGCGTGAGAACATAACGATATCCTCCGCGAGCCTCAACGCTCATTGGACCGCACACATCAGTATGTATGATTTCCAACAAGTTGGTTGCTCGCTCCATTGTTCCGGAGAACGGAGTCTTGGTCATCTTGCCCATGAGGCATGGCTCGCATGTGTCAAATGATTCATAATCTAGATACTCTAAAAGTCCATCAGCATGGAGCTTCATCATGCGCTCGACACCAATGTGACCAAGGCGGCAGTGCCACAACTATGTGGGACTATCATTATCAACTTTACATCTTTTGATATTCACACTATGAATATGTGTAACATTATGCTCGAGATTCATTAAGAATAAACCATTCACCAGCGGGGCATGACCATAAAACATATCACTCATATAAATAGAACAACCATTATTCTCGGATTTAAATGAGTAGCCATCTCGAATTAAACGAGATCCTGATACAATGTTCATGCTCAAAGCTGCTACTAAATAACAATTATTGTGGTTCAAAACTAATCCCGTAGGTAAATGTAGAGGTAGCGTGCCGACGGCGATCACATCGACCTTGGAACCATTCCCGACGCGCATCGTCACCTCGTCCTTCGCCAGTCTTCGCTTATTCCGCAGCTCCTGCTTTGAGTTACAAATATGAGCAACCGCACCGGTACCCAGGAGCTACTACGAGCACTGGTAAGGTACACATCAATTACATGTATATCACATATACCTTTGGTTTTGCCGGCCTTCTTGTCCTCTAAGTACTTGGGGCAGTTCCGCTTCCAGTGACCACTTCCCTTGCAATAAAAGCACTCAGTCTCAGGCTTGGGTCCATTGCTTGACTTCTTCCTGGCAACTGGCTTACCAGGCGTGGCAACTTCCTTGTCGTCCTTCTTGAAGTTCTTCTTACCCTTTGCCCTTCTTGAACTTAGTGGTTTTATTCACCATCAACACTTGATGTTCCTTTTTGATCTCTACCTCTGCTGATTTCAACATTGAATATAACTCAGGAATGGTCTTTTCCATCCCCTGCATATTGAAGTTCATCACAAAGCTCATGTAGCTTGGTGGGAGAGACTGGAGAATTCTGTCAATGACCGCGTCATCTAGGAGATTAACTCCCAGCTGAGTCAAGCGGTTGTGCAACCTAGACATCTTGAGTATGTGCTCACTAACAGAACTGTTTTCCTCCATCTTACAACTAAAGAACTTGTCAGAGACTTCATATCTCTCGACCCGGGCATGAGCTTGGAAAACCATTTTCAGCTCCTCGAACATCTCATATGCTCCGTGTTTCTCAAAACGCTTTTGGAGCCCCGGTTCTAAGCTGTAAAGCATGCCGCACTGAACGAGGGAGTAATCATCAGCACGAGACTGCCAAGCGTTCATAACGTCTTGGTTCTCTGGGATTGGTGCTTCACCTAGCCGTGCTTCTAGGACATAATCTTTCTTGGCAGCTATGAGGATGATCCTCAGGTTCCGGACCCAGTCCGTATAGTTGATGCCATCGTCTTTCAGCTTGGTTTTCTCTAGGAACGCATTGAAGTTCAGGTGGACATGAGCGTTGGCCATTTGATCTACAAGACATATTGTAAAGATTTTAGAATATGTTCATGATAATTAAGTTCATCTTAATCAAATTATTTAATGAACTCCCACTTAGACAGACATCCCTCTAGTCATCTAAGTGAAACATGATCCGAGTCAACTAGGCCGTGTCCAATCATAATGTGAGACGGACTAGTTAACATCGGTGAACATCTTCATGTTGATTGTATCTTCTATACGACTCATGCTCGACCTTTCGGTCTTCCGTGTTCCGAGGCCATGTCTGTACATGCTAGGCTCGTCAAGTCAACCTAAGTGTATTGCGTGTGTAAATCTGGCTTACACCTATTGTATTCGAACGTTAGGATCTATCACACCCGATCATCACGTGGTGCTTCGAAACAACAAACCTTCGTAACGGTGCACAGTTAGGGGGAACACTTTTCTTGAAATTATGATGAGAGATCATCTTACTTACTACCGTTGTTCTAAGTAAACAAGATGGGAAAACATGATAAACATCACATGCAATCATAATAGTGACATGATATGGCCAATATCATATAGCTCCTTTGATCTCCATATTCGGGGCCCCATGATCATCTTCGTCACCGGCATGACACCATGATCTCCATCATCATGATTTCCATCATCGTGTCTTCATGAAGTTGTCATGCCAATGACTACTTCTACTTCTAGGGCTAATGCGTTTAGCAATAAAGTAAAGTAGTTTACATGGCGTTCTTCAATGACACGCAGGTCATACAAAAAATAAAGACAACTCCTATGGCTCCTGCCTGTTGTCATACTCATCGACATGCAAGTCGTGATTCCTATTACAAGAACATGATCTCATACATCACACATATATCATTCATCATTCATCACAACTTTGGCCATATCACATCACAAAACACTTGCTGCAAAAACAAGTTAGACATCCTCTAATTGTTGTTGCAAGTTTTACGTGGCTTCTATCGGTGATCTAGCAAGAACTTTTTCTTACCTACGTTAAAGCCACAACGTGATTTGCCAACTTCTATTTACCCTTCATTAGGACCCTTTTCATCGAATCCGCTCCAACTAAAGTGGGAGAGACAGACACCCGCTAGCCACCTTATGCAACTAGTGCATGTCAGTCGGTGGAACCTGTCTCATGTAAGCGTACGTGTAAGGTTGGTCCGGGCCACTTCATCCCACAATACCGCTGAAGCAAAATAAGACTAGTATTGGCAAGAAAGTTGAAAACATCTACGCCCACAAGAAATTGTGTTCTACTCGTGCAAAGAGAACTAAGCATAGACCTAGCTCATGATGCCACTGTAGGGGAATGTTGCATAAAATAAAAAAATTCCTACGTTCACCAAGATCAATCTATGAGTTCATCCAGCAACGAGAGAGGGGAGTGCATCTACATACCCTTGTAGATCGCGAGCGGAAGCGTTCAAGAGAACGGGGTTGAGGTAGTCGTACACGTCGTGATCCAAATCACCGGAGATCCTAGCGCCGAACGGACGGCACCTCCGCGTTCAACACACGTACGGTCAGCGTGATGTCTCCTCCTTCTTGATCCAGCAAGGGGGAAGGAGAGGTTGATGAAGATCGAGCAGCACAACGGCGTGGTGGTGGATGCAGCAGGGATCCGGTAGGGCTTCGCCAAGCGTCTGCGGGAGGGAGAGGTGTAGCAAGGGGGAAGGGAGGCGCCAAGATGTAGGGTGTGGCTGCCCTCCCTCCCCCATCTTTATATAGGGTCCCCAAGGGGGGCGCCGACCCTAGGAGATGGGATCTCTTAGGGGGGGGGCGCCGGCCAAGGGGGGAACTTGCCCCCCAAGGCAAGTGGAGACGCCCCCTCCCCTAGGGTTCCCAACCCTAGGCGCAGGGGGGGCGCACCAGCCCACCAGGGGCTGGTTCCCCTCCCACTTCGGCCCATGGGGCCCTCCAGGATAGGTGGCCCCACCCGGTGGACCCCCGGGAACCTTCCCGTGGTCTCGGTACACTGTCGGTCACCCTCGAAACTCTCCCGATGGCAGAAACAACACTTCCTATATATAATTCTTCACCTCCGAACCATTCCGGAACTCCTAGCGACGTCCGGGATCTCATCCGGGACTCCAAAAAACTTTCGGTTTGCTGCATACTAATATCTCTACAACCCTAGCGTCACCGAACCTTAAGTGTGTAGATCCTACGGGTTCGGGAGACATGCAGACATGACCGAGACTCCTCTCCGGTCAATAACCAACAACGGGATTTGGATACCCATGTTGGCTCCCACATACTCCTCGATGATCTCATCGGATGAACCACAATGTCGAGGATTCAATCAACCCTGTATTCAATTCCCTTTGTCAATCGGTACGTTACTTGCCCAAGACTCGATCGTCGGTATCCCAATACCTCGTTTAGTCTCGTTACCGACAAGTCACTTTACTCGTACCGTAATGCATGATCCCGTGACCAGACACTTGGTCACATTGAGCTCATTATGATGATGCATTACCGAGTGGGCCCAGGGATACCTCTCCATCATACGGAGTGACAAATCCCAGTCTCAATTCGTGCCAACCCAACAGACACTTTCGTAGATACCCGTAGTGTACCTTTATAGTCACCCGGTTACGTTGTGACGTTTGGCACACCCAAAGCACTCGTACGGTATCCGGGAGTTGCACAATCTCATGGTCTAAGGAAATGATACTCGACAATTGAAAAGCTCTAGCTAAACGAACTACACGATCTTTGAGCTATGCTTAGAATTGGATCTTGTCCATCACATCATTCTACTAATGATGTGATCCCGTTATCAATGACATCCAATGCCCATAGTCAGGAAACCATGACTATCTGTTGATCAACGAGCTAGTCAACTAGAGGCTCACTAGGGACTGGTGTGGTCTATGTGTTCACACGTGTATTATGATTTCCGGATAACAGAGTTATAGCATGAATAATAGACAATTATCATAAACAAAGAAATATAATAATAACCATTTATTATTGCCTCTAGGGCATATTTCCAACAAAGTCTGGCCATTTGACTTGGTCAAAAGGTAGCGGGCCGGCCCATGAGAAGCCTGTTAACGGCCTGTTTGCATAGAGCCCATTTACAGCCCGCTAAATCACGACCCGTTACGGCCTACCCGAATTTGGCCTAGTAGCGTCATTTGGGCCGTCCAATATGATTCCATCCTGTTGTAACTTCCGGCCCGTGTATGGCCCATGACGACTTTTGGCCCATAGGAGACCCTTTGTAACCATGGGCCCACTAACGGACTGTGAAGAAATTGGCCCATAATGAACAGTGTATCGCTTTATATCCATTAACAGCCCATTATTCCATCGGCCGTTTCCAGCCCAAGTTAAGTTTTGGCCTTCTCAGGGCCCATTTATTCTTCGGCTCATTCCCAAAATTTGATTACTTATGGTTCGTTACTGGCCTGTTCCGCTTGTGGGCCAAATACAGCCCGTGGTTACAGTCAGCCTGTTGTGGCCCATTAACCCATTGGGTTGTTTCCATAGCATCATTAAATACGGTCTACTAACGGACCGTTATGGTCTGGCCATAAAAAATGACTTCCACTCTAGCCTGTTTACGGCCCATTTGGCGGACCGTTAATGGTTCCCGAATAGTACAACCCATGTTTGGTGAAACGATTATACGGCCCATAGAAGGCCCATGGATCCAATGGCTCGTACAAGGCACACCGATCCGACGGCCCGTAGAAGGCCCATGGATCATATGGCCCGTACATGGCCCATGGATCGTACGGACCGTACATGGCCCATGGATCGTACGGCCCGTGGAGGGCCGTGGTCACTACAACGTTTGGGCGAGTTGGCCCCCGTTTGAACGATATAGCATATTCAAAGAATTATCCTACTCTATACTATCACCTCTAAAAAACATATAGTATACAATAAAGAGACTAAGGCATAGAAACATAGAACAACCCTACATTATAAAATAAAGAAATTATAGCCGATTATACCCACTGGGCATTATGGTTCGGCACCAGTGATAATAAAGCATACATAAACAATAAATTACATACACTAGGCAAATACAGCTCATACATCATGGGCGTGCATCAACGGAACTTACCATTTGAAGTATAATCTCCTCAGAAAATGGGATTGGCCGGATTCAAATAGCACAAATTTCAGTCTGCAAAATCTCCAATTCCTTCATGGTTACTGTAGGATTGAAAGTATGTTTAGAGGGGGGCTGATTAGAGTACTTTACCAAATAAAAACTTAAGCTTTTCCCAATTTTAGTTCTTGGCAGATTTTAGCAACTTAGCACAAGTCAAGCAATCTCAATACAATTCAAGCAAGCATGCAAAGTGTATATGAGCAGCGGAAAGTAAAGCATGCAACTTGCAAGAAAGTAAAGGGATGGGATTGGAGTGTGCAAACGCAATTGGAGAGATGGATGTTTTTGGCCTGGTTCCGATAGGTGGTGCTATCGTACAGCCACGTTGATGGAGACATCAACCCACGATGGGTAACGGTTGCGCGAGCCAACGGAGGGCTTCACCCATGAAGGGTCCACGAAGAAGCAACCTTGTCTATCCAACCATGGCCATCGCCCACGAAGAACTTGCTTCACTAGGGTAGATCTTCACGAAGTGGGCGATCTCCTTGCCCTTACAAACTCCTTGGTTCAACTCCACAATCTTGTAGGTGGCTCCCAAGTGACAACTAACCAATCTAGGAGACACCACTCTCCAAAAGGTAATAGATGGTGTGTTGTTGATGAACTCCTTGCTCTTGTGCTTCAAATGATAGTCTCTCCAACAATCAACACTCTCTCATAGGATTGGATTTGGTGGAAAGATTATTTGAGTGGAAAGCAACTTGGGGAAGGCTAGAGATCAAGATTCATATGGTTGGATTGGAATATCTTGGCCTTAACACATGAGTAGGTGGTTCTCTCTTAGAAAATGAATGTTGGAAGTGTAGGCACGTTCTGATGGCTTCCCTCACGAACGAGGAGAGGGTGGAGGGGTATATATAGCCTCCACACAAAATCTAACCGTTACACACAATTTACCAAACTCGGTGGGACCGAATCAAAAAACTCGCTCGGACCGATTTAGTTCATAATGTGACTGTTAGATATTTCGGTGGGACCGACATGCCAACTCGGTGGGACCGATATCATTAGGGTGAGGGCATAATGTAATCTCGGTTTGACGATTACACAAACTCGGTTGGACCGACTTTGGTAATAAGCAAACCAGGGAAATGGTCAGGAAAACTCGGTGGGATCGATTCGCTCATCTCGGTGGGACTGATTCACTTGTCTCAGTGGGACCGAAACTATCAGAAGGAAACAGGGAATTTGCATTGCAGACTCGGTGGGACCGATCGCTCATCTCGGTTAGACCGAAACATTACGAAGGGAAACAGGGAGTTTGCAATCCCATCTCGGTGAGACCGAGATCCCTATTGGCTAGACCGAAGTGACTAGGGTTTCTAGCAGTGGCTATGTCAAATGAACTTGGTGGCACCAGATGGATCAAATCGGTGGGGACGAGTTTGACTTTTGGTTTGGGACATATGTGGATATGAGAATGTTGTTGAGGGCTTTTGGAGCATATCACTAAGCATTTTGAGCAAGCAAGCCATTAAGCAACACCTCATCCCCTTTTAATAGTATTGGCTTTCCTATAGACTCAATGTGATCTTGGATCACTAAAAGTAATATGTAGAGTCTTGAACAATAGAGCTTGAGCCCATCCTTTGTCCTTAGCATTTTGAGGGGTCCACATTCCTAATCCATGCCATGCCAATCATTGAACTTTCCTGAAATATTTATCTTGAAATAGTATTAGTTCAGTGAGCTATATGTTGTTAATCATTACCAAAACCACCCAGGGATAGTGGCACTTTCAATCTCCCCATTTTTGGTAATTGATGACAACATATATATCAAAGCTTCGACAAGTGATAATAAGATTGAAATACATCATCGCTTTGAGAAGTATGTGATAAGCAAGAGCTCCCCCTAAATTTGTGCATTATTTAAAATTTGCTTTGGACTGCAAATGCACAATCTGTTAGAATCATGGGTCACTCTTTCATGTCACATACATCTTGGAGGAGTGCTAAAAATGATAACGATTGAAAACATGCACTCATCACCAAGCAAAGTGAATGATCATAAATAGATATAAGGGATAATATCATTCAAGCACACATTAAAGTAGCATATGATCAACCACATGATCATCCAAGTATCTCACAAAAGGACATAATGTATCAAGCAAACACACATTAAATTTCAACCAAATAAAGTGCAAGAGAGACAAAAAACAACACACACACTCTCTCTCTCTCGAAGACTATGATCTATACATATTTCTCCCCCTTAGGCAACAAGTTACCAAAAAGTTCAAATATTCATAGTGCTATGCGTCTCTGAAGCTTGGTCTCCATGAGGTGGTGTAATGATGACTCCCGGGACGAAGGCTTCTATTGATGTAGCTGGAGCTGGTGGAATGGCTGCTGGAGGTGGCATTGAAGTTGTGGCTGCTGGTGCAGATGTAGTTGCTCTAGTATCAGGAACAGGCACTACATCAGACCTCTGACCTCGTGGCACATGCATTCACTGAAATCTGTTGATGTCTTTCCTTTCTTCTCCTCTGCTTCCTCTTGGAGCTGCTCTACTACTGACTGAATCTCAGTTACTTTGACATCAAGATCATAGAACTTTTGCTCAATGATTCTCTCAAAACTCTCCTGATTTTGAGTTAGGGTGTGTCGGTGTCAAAACCGGCGGATCTCGGGTAGGGGGTCCCGAACTGTGCGTCTAGGCGGATGGTAACAGGAGACAAGGGACACGATGTTTTTACCCAGGTTCGGGACCTCTCGATGGAGGTAAAACCCTACTCCTGCTTGATTGATATTGATGATATGGGTAGTACAAGAGTGGATCTACCACGAGATCAAGGAGGCTAAACCCTAGAAGCTAGCCTATGGTATGATTGTTGTAATGGTTGTTGTGTCCTACGGACTAAAACCCTCCGGTTTATATAGACATCGGAGAGGGCTAGGGTTACACAGAGTCGGTTACAATGGTAGGAGATCTACATATCCGTATCGCCAAGCTTGCCTTCCACGCCAAGGAAAGTCCCATCCGGACACGGGACGAAGTCTTCAATCTTGTATCTTCATAGTCTTGGAGTCCGGCGGACGATGATCGTCCGGCTGTCCGGACACCCCCTAGTCCAAGACTGCCTCAGTAGCCCCCGAACCAGGCTTCAATGACGATAAGCCCAGCGCGTTTATAGTCTTCGGCGTTGCAAGGCGGGTTCTCCCTTAAGTTCCATGTACCTGCCGAACAGTGTTCGGCTTCCTTATCAATGTTGCGCTTCTTGGCTTCCACGCCCAATAATGGCCATCTTCCACGCGTCGCACAAATGCGAAAAGCCAGGGTATCTTTTATGTTTTACCCCCTAGCTGTGCAAATAATCTGCCTATAAGAGAGGCAAGAATCCAGATCCAAATCACACCATCTTCCTTCCTTGAGTACTCATCGGAGCGCTTCTTACCAAGAATCCATTCCATCATGGACCGTCGACGTGGCTCCTCTTCTCGCGCTCCCAGCCCTCCGCCAGGAGATTGGAGGAGATGTTCTGTCCCGCACAACGAGCTGGTGACGCTCCAGGCGAAGGGATATCTCCCTCCGGCCTTCATGGTTCCGGTTCGAGCCGGGTTGGCCACCTACCAAGGCGGGAAGCAAGCGGAGGCTACCCCAAATCCCAACAAAGGGGAGCGGGTATGCTTCGTCCCCTATCTGATAAGGGGGCTCAGATTTCCTATACATCCATTCCTCCATGGGCTCCTAGAGTTCTACGGACTCCAGCTCCATCACCTTACGCCCGCCTCTATCCTGCATATCGCGGGTTATGTAGCTCTTTGCGAGCTATTCCTGGGCGTTGAGCCCCATTTTGCATTGTGGAAGAGGTTGTTCTGCCTTGTGCCCTGCTCTCACAAGGGGTCCATATATCAAGTGGGCGGTGCCGAAATTTGGCGCATCGCCGGGACCGGATATCTATCCGGAACCCCTAAGAAGGCGTCCGAAGACTGGCCTTCAGAATGGTTTTATATAGAAGACGCTCCGCTGCCGGACCCTGTTCGGATCAGCCTTCCGGAGTTCAGTAATGCTCCTTTGAAGAAGCGCCTCAGCTGGCGCCCACAGAGCCCCCAGCTGGAGGAAGACAAGAGCGTCCATTATTTGATGGGCTGGATAAGGTTACTGGCCCATTCCGGGTTGACCATGATTGGAGTCATGACAACGTGCATTATGCGGGGGGTGCAGCCGCTGCAGTACAGGGGCCACCCTATGTGGGATTTCAACGGGGAGGACGATGCCACCCGTCATGGCCGCAAGGGGCCGGGATCGGCCGAAGACCTGGCGGAGATCCTGTCCGGCCTGTACAAGGGGGAGAAGGAGGATTTCCTTCAGACGAGCCCGTTGAATGGGTTCTCCATGAATAACCCTCGGCGTTGGGTAAGCGAACACTTTGTGTGCCCGACCCATACTTTCAAAGTTTTAAGTTTCTTATATTATGCTTTCGGCGCAGGAGCTGCGCCGGGTTGTGGAGGGCATGCTTAGTCCGGCTCCGCAACCCGAGGATCCAGAGAGATCCTAGGATCTGGCCTCCGAAGAGGATCCGGACATAAAGGTGGAGCTAATCGACGGGGCGTTCCACCAGCTCAGCATGGATAATGCTGTAGTCGCCATTACGGCTGACTACCCCGGACTATATCCGGCTTCCCAGGTGACTGTGACCGAAGTCCTGACACCATTATTCCTTCCTTGCTCATTTCTGACCACCGTATACGATAGCGCTTTGCAGGAGGTGCCTCCAAGGCGGGAAGCCGAGCCCGCAGCGGCCGACCAACAGGGGTCAGTCCGGCCCAGTAGGCGGAAGAGGAGTGCGGCGCGGATTGAAACGTCGCCGTGAAGGTATAGCCCGCAGTTTGCTATTTAGAGCGGCGTTCCTAGGAGGCGTTTGAGTGCTCATGACTTTTGTAGGAGAAAAAGCGCCCGCCGGACTGCGGGCATAGAGGTTGTCAATCCAACCTCTACCAGCCAGGCTCCAACACCTGGTCTGGAGGGGGAGGCGAGCGCAAGGCGCGAGCCGGATGCTCCTCCAACGGAGGATGCCGACAGACTGTCCGCCACCCAGTCTGAGGTGGAGAGCGCCATGAACCACAGGCGCCGCCGGACAGTTTTTCGTGACGCGTGCTTCTCCCCTGAGGCGTTGAATGCCTTTAACGCGGGGGACGCGCACCTCCGTGCTGCTCAAGATGATTTGACCAGAGCCGCGGAGCAGTATGTAAAAGACATACGGGTAAAAGAATTTAATAGTTGTATATGCCAGTAGCCCCCGAGACTTAAAGTAGTTATATTAACTAATTTAAGGATCATTTGAAACGCAGGATCTTACGGAGAAGAATTCCCAACTGTCTCAGGAGCTGCAAGAGTGCAAGGCCCAACTCGAGGCCGCACTTGCTGCCGCAGGAGGAAACACAGAGACCCCTCCTGGTAACACATTATTTTAAAAAGATAAGTGGTGTGCGGCGTGCGCGCAAGTCTAATAATGACATTGCAGGTGCTGCCGGACAAGATCCGGATAGGCAAGAACTACTGCGCCAGCTGAAGGTCGGCGAGAGGGTGCTGAATAGGGTGCAGCAGGAAAGGAACAAGCTCCAGGATGCCCACGCCCGGCTCGGAGAAGAGCTGAAAGGTGTTCGGGCCGAGCTGTCCGGCTCCGTTAAGGAGAATGAGCGGCTTCGTCGCGGCATCTATAGTAAGTGCTTGAGCGGACTCCTTTGAAAAGAAGAGTTCGGTGAGGAAGTCAATTGACAAAATGTGTCTTGTAGGTATACTCACAGGTTGCCCTGCGGAGGAGATGCCCGTATCAACGGGTGATCAACTTCCCGAGCTGTTGCAGCTGCTCGAACGAGTTCGGCAGGTAATGAGCGGCGTCGTCCAGGCTTTATGGACAGCCCTCTCCCTACCCGAGGGCCTTGGGGAGCTTGCGGAGAAGCTTCAGGGAGTGCGGCAGCGCTTCCGTTTATGGAAGATTTCGGCCTGCCACCAAGGTGCCAGGGAGGCTTGGGCCATGGTGAAGATGCGGTACAAGAAGGCGGTTCCCAACCACATGGCCAAGGTCGGACCTATGGGGCCCGATGGGAAGGAGATCCCTGTGAGTTTAGTATACGGCCAAGTAGAGTTGGCCGCTAAATTTTCCCAACGGGACTGTAAATTAGACAGCCTGTTAGACGGGATTGAGGAGGAATACACTCAGTAGATTTGACAATGTATTTTAGAATGACATGTGAAATGCCTTCTAGCCGGATTGTAGATCGTTTGTCTTTGCCGACCTTTTCGCTTCAACCTCGGGACCCTAGAGTCCGGAGTGTGTCCGAATACCTTCTCGGTTAAGAACCAACCGGGGTATGCATGGAGACCAGGCGTAGGGGTCATTAGTGCTTTATCAGACAAGTGCCCAACTAGTTATGTTATATTACATGGTTAGTAAGAAACATCTTCCAAGGAGAATAGTTCCGTTAAGGGTTCCTTTCCCTGGGAGGCATGCCCGAAAGTGCATGTCCGGACTGCGAAAAAAGCAGAAAAACATCTGGGGGCCGATAAGTAAGGAGGTAAAAATCATCTTTCAAATCACCAACCGAATATTCCCTTAAGAACGCTAGCTTTCGGCTTCACCCAGTCTGAGGTACACATCCGGCTGACCTGACAGTAACAATCGCAGAGGTGCTCCATTTACCTCCTAGCCAAACAATCGGGAACGTAGGGGTAAGCACAGGAGCCAGGCAACCCAGCTTGGCCAAAACTTAAGTCATATCGATGCATATAACGGTGAATAAAAGGTACATGTGGAAGCTTGACACATGTGCCGGGCATGAAGCCCTTATAATTAAGCTTCTGGTAAAGAAGCCCCCAGGTATAATGATTGTGGATGGCACATCAAGTGTGTGCGAACAATGCACAAGTAGGCCTTTAAGGGATTTTTAGAAAAAGGGTTGAGAGAAGAAAGAGAAACAAAAGACAGCTGAAATGTAAAAGTTTGGATGGGGGAAGGGGACGAACTCTTAGTCCGGCGCTAGACATAGAATCTTCGGAGGCGGGCTGCGTTCCAAGGGTTCGGCTCGAGTCGGTTGTCCGACGCATTTCGTAGACGGTACGCTCCGCCGGTCAGGACTTGATCGATAATGAAAGGGCCCTCCCATTTGGGCTTGAGTTTGTCCTTTTTCTTGTCCGGCAGGCGTAGAACTAGTTCGCCAACGTTGTATGTCTTGGCCCGTACTTCTCTGCTTTGATATCTTCGAGCCTACTGCTGATAGAATGCGGAACGAGCCTTGGCGACGTCGCGTTCTTCCTCCAGTGCATCCAAGCTGTCCTGCCGATCCAGCTTGGCTTCTGTTTCTTCGTACATGCGCACTCGAGGTGAGTCATGAATGATGTCGCAGGGCAGAACTGCCTCTGCGCCGTATACCATAAAGAATGGTGTGAATCCGGTAGTACGGTTGGGCGTTGTCCGCAGCCCCCAGAGTACGGAGTCGAGCTCCTCTACCCAGTGCGTGTCAGATTTCGTAAGTGGCCGCACTAGTCTGGGTTTGATGCCGCTCATTATTAGACCGTTCGCTCGTTCCACTTGACCGTTGGTTTGAGGATGATAGACTGAAGCGTAATCGAGCTTAATGCCCATATTTTTGCACCATGATTTAACCTCGTCGGCCGTGAAGTTCGTGCCGTTATCGGTGATGATGCTGTGGGGGACACCATAACGGTGTACTACCCCAGATATGAAGTCTATCACTGGTCCGGACTCTGCCGTTTTAACTGGCTTGGCCTCTATCCATTTGGTGAATTTATCCACCATGACCAATAGGTACCTTTGCTTGTGGGTTCCCCCTTTAAGGGGTCCAACCATGTCAAGCCCCCAGACCGCGAACGGCCAGGTAATGGGTATAGTTTTGAGGGCGGTGGGTGGCATATGGCTCTGATTAGCAAAGAGCTGACAACCGATGCATCTGCCCGGGCCGTCGGCCAATAAAATCCTGTGCGGAATGCCTTTCCTACAAGGGCCCGAGCTGCTGCGTGGTGTCCGCCTAGTCCGGCATGAATTTCAGCCAGAAGGTTTCACCCTTCCTCTTCGGAGATACACCTTTGAAGGACTCCGGTTGTGCTTTTCTTATAGAGTTCTCCCTCATGGACCTTGTAGGCTTTAGATCGTTGGACTATGCAGTGGGCCTCATTTTGGTCCTCGGGGAGTTCCTGCCTAAGCAAGTAGGCTAGGAATGGCTCTGTCCACGGGGCGATTACTGCCATTATGTCGTGGGCTGAAGGTGTTATTTCATCGGCTGAATCGCTGGTTATGTCAGATTGCTCTGTGTCGGTTGGTGCGGCTGCTTCCGGTTTGTTATTTCCGAACTCCTCTTCCCATAGTACGGATGGCTTAAACAGCCGTTCCAGGAAGATGTTTGGAGGGACAGCGTCACGTTTTGCACCGATGTGTGCCAATACGTCGGCCGCTTGGTTATTATCCCTGGCTACGTGGTGGAATTCAAGTCCGTCAAACCGAGCTGACATTTTTAGGACAGCGTTACGATATGCTGCCATTTTCGGATCCTTGGCATCAAAGTCTCCATTTACTTGGGATATTGCAAGGTTTGAATCCCCGCGCACCTCTAGGCGTTGAATGCCCATGGAGTGTAACGCCCCGGATTCGATGCGCCAGGTGTCTGCCAGTTATTCTCCGTCGTTGCCATGTCATTTGCTTGCATGTTGCATATTGCCATGTCATCATGTGCATTTCATTTTGCCTACATGTTCGTCTCATGCATCCGAGCATTTTCCCCGTTGTCCGTTTTGCAATCCGGCACTCCTATGTCCTCCGGTGTCCCCTTTTTGTCTCTCGTTGTGAGCGGGTGTTAAACGTTCTCGGGATGGACCGAGTCTTGCCAAGCGGCCTTGGTATAGCACCGGTAGACCGCCTGTCAAGTTTCGTGCCATTTGGAGGTCGTTTGATACTCCAACGGTTAACCGGGTAACCGCAAAGCCCTCTTTTGTTGCAGCCCAACACCCCCTCCAAAGTGGCCCAAAGCCCAGCAAACTCCCCTCCATGCTCTCGGTCGTTCGATCAAGATCGCGTGGCCGAAAACCGCTCCTCATTTGGACTCTCCTAGCTCCCTCTACCTATAAATATGCCCTCCCCCTCCAAATTTTCGGGTCCAAACCCTAGCCTCCTTCTACCTCCCGCCGCCGGACGCGTCCGTTCAGCGCCGGACACATCCGCCGCCATTGCCTCCAGCCAGCCCGTGTGCGACATGTGCCCTGCACCGCCTCCGCGCCCGCCGCCGGCCCGCTCGACCCGTCGCAGCCTGCAGCCAGCCCGCCGAGCCCATCTGGGGCCCGGTCGGACCCGACCGCGCGCCGCCGGCCGTCTCGTCTCGCCGGCATGGCCTCGCCGCTCCTCCTCGGCCGCCGTCCTCCGACACCCCACCGCCTCGCCGGTGCGCCTCCCCGCGTCGCTAGCCCGCGCCCCGCGGCTCTTCTCCCCGCCGCCCGGCGCCTCCGCCGCCCGGCGCCTCCGCCGGAGCTCTCCCACCTCCGTCGCCGCCCATCTTCACCGTGGCGCCCCGCCGTCGCCATCTGCCGGCCTCGCCGGGCCTCTTCTCTCGTCGGCCTTCGCCAGCCCCGCCGCCGGCTCCCGCGGGCGCCGCCCCCGCGCCGAAGCTCCCCGCCGCCCTCGCCGGCCGGCCGGATCGAACCGTCGCCGCCGTTGCTTGACGGGATCGGGGAGGAGCCCCAATCCGCCCTGCCCGTCGCCCGCGTGGGCCGGTCCCTCGCCGGCCCAGCCCAAGCCTCCCACCACTGGCCCAGCGGCCCAGGGTGAGTCGCCCCTATCCCACGCTCTGGGCGTCGTTTAGCCTTTTGGCGCTCGACCATTTTTTTTTCAGAAACTGCTAAGTCCCGAGTGTTTTGCATATTATCATGCCATGTTTGTTGCATTGTATCTCTGCATCCGTAGCTCCGTTTCGTGCGTGTAATATGTCAAATTGTTTGCCTCAACGAGTACTCCATTTCATTCCATTGCATCATTTTCATTTGAGCTCATATTGATGCCCGAAATGCTATTGGAAGAGTGCATGTTGATGTTAATCTGCTGAAACTGTTATAACTTGCTCATTTGTCATTTTTGCCATGATTAATGTGTGCATTCTATGAGGTTGATGTCTACATGTGTTTTGATCTATGCCATGCCATCTTTCCAGGGGTGTCTGCCATGTATTTTTGTGATCAATGTGGTGACTAGCACAAGCATGCAAACTAGGCTTCGTGATATTGCTGTTTTTAGTCCCTGTTCTGCTGTTATTTTGATGCCATGTAAACTTGATGCTACAGAGAGATCCATGCATATTTTGAGATACTTCAGTAAGGGTGTTTTGAACATATGGTTATTATATATCTATTCATGTCCTTGTTTGCAATTATGGAGTAGCCTAGCATGTCATTTGAGTGCTCTACTTTTGCTTCAAAATGTTTCCTGGCAGATTGTTTACGTGTTATTCAATATGGCCAAGCTTGCTATAGTTGATCCTTGCATGCTATGGACTTTTTCTTGCCTTGGTTTGTTTCACAAACATGCCTTCTTGATGATGCTATGACTATATTGTCATCCAATGACTTGTGGTGAGTGATTCAACCTTGTTAAGTAGTGTACTTGCTGTTGCTGTTTTCCTGACAGATTCTGTTATAATTTGTGGCTATGTTAACATGTTGCTACTAATTATTCTTTGCATAATCTGGAGATGTTCTATAAACATGTTTTGATCTACATGTTATGCCCTATCCATCCATGCCCCTGGTTGCATTTATAGCTTGCTGTAGATTGTTCATTTCTTGCTCCAAATTTGCTTGATAATGTTGCTGTCAGCCTGTTAACATTAAGTTCACTAGTTCCCATGTGTTTTGCTAGTGTTCCATGCACCCTATGAACTTGCTCTTGCCATGCTTAGCTTCATAAATATGCCTTATTACTGTTGGTTGCCTTGCCATGCCATGTATTGCTCTGTGGTGAGTGGTTCAAGCTCACCAACATGCCTACTTATTGTTGTTTCTGCCATGTTTGAATCTGTAATATAACTTGCCATGTTTACATGGGTGCCATCATATTTTCTATGCCTTTTTGGCTCATGGTCAGTAAAGGACTTTTGATCTATGCATTTAGTAGTATCATTCCATGCCTTTGTTTGCCATGACATGTTCTTGTAACATGTTGTTTGATAGCTCTAAACATTGCAACATGATGTTATTTCCTGATAAGTCTGAAATTGTTATTATTTGCAATCTTACCAGGTGTGTTTGAGCATGTTCTATTCTTTTCTGGAGATAGCTCAGTGTTCATGTTTTGTTATGCTTTACCTGTACTTCATGCCCATGCCTTTTGTTATTATGTTGGGGTGCTGTAGCATTTTGTTTTGATGCTTGCAATATGCCTAGTTGCTATTTTGGACAGATTGTTGTTATGACTTGTATAGTCTGCATGTGTTGAACCGTTGCTCCGTTTTGAGTGTGCTCTATATGAAACTTGCTTGTTTTTGCATGTAGTTTCATATTATCATGTTGCATCCTTGTTTTGGTGTGTTTGCTTGATGTTTGTATGCATTTTGCATCAATGCCATGTTTAACTTGTTTTGCTCATATCTTCTAGGTCGTAGCTTCGAATTAAATGAACTTTATATGTAACTTGACTAGAATCTCGTGTAGATCATCTTGGCGCATTTTAACTTCCTATTTAACAACTTGAAAGGTTTATTCAGTTCTGGACCAATTTCGACATTTGCATATAAGGACTTACCGGAATTGTTATATGTTGTTCTCGGCCTCATTTAAACTTGCCTTGATGTGTTGTTCTTGTTTGCATCATCTTTTGTAATGAGTAGCTTCATGTAGACTTTGTCATGCATCATGCTTGTTGTGCATCATGTCTTGTTCATGTGTGGTGTGTTTACCATGTTGTGTGCTTCTTCTCGATAGTTCCCGTTTCGTTGCGATCGTGAGGATGCGTTCGTCTTCGTGTGGTTCGTCTTCGTGGCTTCATCTTCTTCATGGACTCGTTCTTCTTCCTTGCGGGATTTCAGGCAAGATGACCGCTACCCTGGATCTCACTACTATCATTGCTATGCTAGTTGCTTCGTTCTATCGCTATGCTGCGTTACCTATCATTTGCTCTTCAAGCCTCCCAAATTGCCATGAACCTTTAACCTTTGACACCCTTCCTAGCAAACCATTGCTTGGCTATGTTACCGCTTTGCTCAGCCCTTCTTATAGCATTGCTAGTTGCAGGTGAAGTTGAAGATTGCTCCGTGGTGGACAGGGTTTATGTTGGGATATCACAATATCTCTTATATTATTAATGCATCTACATATTTGGTAAAGGGTGGAAGGGTCAGCCTTATGCCTGGTGTTTTGTTCCACTCTTGCCGCCCTAGTTTCCGTCATACCGGTGTTATGTTCCCGGATTTTGCGTTCCTAACGCGGTCGAGTGATTTATGCGACCCCCCAGATAGTTCGCTTTGAATAAAACTTGTCCAGCAAGGCCCAACATTGGTTTTACCATTTGCCTCACCACCTACCTTTCCCTTGGGAGTAATTAACCCAAGGGTCATCTTTATTCACCCCCCCGGGCCAATGCTTGTCTAAGTGTTGGTCCAAACTAGAGCCCTTTGCAGCGCCCACTCAGGGAAACTTGAGGTCTGGTTTTAGTTGTACGGACTGCTCATCCGGTCGTGGCCTGAGACGAGATACGCGCGGCTACTATCAGGATGTCGGCACGCTGGGAGGTCTTGCTGGTCTTGTTTTACCATTGTTGAAATGTCTTGTAAACTGGGATTCCGAGACTGATCGGGTCTTCCTGGGAGAAGGTCTATTCCTTCGTTGATCGCGAGAGCTTGTCATGGGCTAAGTTGGGACACCCCTGCAGGGTTTAAACTTTCGAGAGTTGTGACCGCGGTTATGTGGGAGATGGGAATTTGTTAATTTCCGGTTGTAGATAACTTGACACCAGATCCGAATTAAAACGCATCAACCGCGTGTGTAGCCGTGATGGTCTCTTTTCGGCAGAGTCCGGGAAGTGAACATGGTTTCTGTGTTATGATTGATGTAAGTAGGTGTTTAGGATCACCTCTTGATCATTGCTAGCTTCACGGCCGTTCCTTTGTTTCTCTTCTCGCTCTCATTTGCGTATGTTAGCCACCATACTTGCTTAGTCGCTGCTGCAACCTCACCACTTTACCCCTTCCTTTCCCATTAAGCTTTGCTAGTCTTGATACCCATGGTAATGGGATTGCTGAGTCCTCGTGGCTCACAGATTACTACAACAACAGTTGCAGGCATAGGTTTATGCGATGATCTTGACGCGAGAGCGATGTTTGCTTGTTTTGGAGTTCTTCTTCTGCTTCTTCGATCAGGGGATAGGTTCCAGGTCGGCAGCCTGGGCTAGCAGGGTGGATGTCGTTTGAGTTTCCATTTGTGTTCCATCCATAGTCAGATGTTGATCTTATGTATTGTGATGTTGTATTCATGTGGCATTGTATGCCTGTTGTATGTATCCCCATCTATTATGTAATGTTGATGTAATGATATCCACCTTGCAAAAGCGTTTCAATATGCGGGTCTATCCTTGGTGGGACCTTCGAGTTCCTTTTGGATAGGGTCGCATATTGGGCGTGACAAGTTGGTATCAGAGCCTCGACCGACCCTAGGAGCTCCCTTGATTGATCGTGTAGCTTGGCCGTTGTTTACTCTAGAAGAAAACTGTTTTCTGAGTCTAGTTATATCGGAGAGTAGGAATTCTTTTTACTCCTCAGCCCCTTCGTCGCTCTGGTGAGGAATCTTGACGTAGGTGTTTTGAATTACTCCTCTTCCCCTTCAAATTTTTCTTTAGGATCACGTGGTTAGTTTCGTGAGTTGTCCATCCTCTTTTATCCGGTGCATCTCTCGTCAAGCTGATTCGAACCTCTTTGTCTTTGGGAGGTCAATCCTCAGCTCTTTTCGATCGATGTTGTTTCTCTGTCCGAAGTTGTCCTCGTTTTTCCCACCCGCCCTCCCTTCTTCTTCTCGAAACCGGAGTCCATAATCGAGTATCCATCCTACTCGTGCGAAGTCTTTGCTTTCTTTCCTCAATGATTTCAATCGGTGTTTTCTCTTCAAGTTATTGATAGGCTTTCCCCTTCCAAGTTGTCTTTGTTTTTCCCGCCCTCCCACCCTCTTCTTCCTGGAGCCTGAGTCTCTGTCGAGCATCAATTCCATTCGTGTGGAGTCTCTTCAGTCTTCCCTTAATTATTTCAACCGGGGAATTCTCGTCTCGTTTGACATTCTTCATCTCTTTTTCTTCTCCGGTGGATTCAATTCAAGTTTTTCAGTGGCGATTATATTCTTTTCCCGTAGCTCAAGTGTTTTCCTTGCTCGTTCGCCTCTCGCCAGTTTATCCTTCCGGAGTGCTCAAGACATCTCAAGAGATTCGTCTGTGTTCGAATTAATTCGAGGTTGTCACCTCATTTGAATATTTCAATTGTTCCGGTGCATCATTTATCTTTTCAACAATCCTTTTCAACGGCGTTTTCTTTTAGTGGGCCCTAACCCACAGGTTTTTTCCCATGATCTTACCTGACTCTTCTAATTCTCCCGGAGTTATTCTCAAATTCTTTTCAAAGTGTGACGTAAGTATGAATTTCATCAGTCACTTGCCTTCTCCAAGATCGCTTTCAAATTCTTTCATTGTTGGCTCAACCTTTTCGATTTTCATTCTCTCGGAGTATCTCAGCAATTTTGGTGGTGTTTCTCGTCATCATTTGAAGACCAAAGAAGATTTCTCTTTAATCTTGTCCATTCCCTGGAGATTCGCGGTGCTAGCTCGATGGTATCCTATCAAATTGTTTCAGGTCATGCAAATTCTTTTCATCCATCCGGAGCATTTCAGGAGTTGCTTTCTCTCTCGATCATCCGGAGGTCATCTTTTCAGAAGATTTTTTCGTTCTAAGTTTTCAGCTTCGGTCGTCTCTATATTCTCCCGGTGCTTCGTTCAAGTATTCTTCAACCAGTTCGCGATCCCGCCATTATCTTGTCTTTTATTCCTCAAGTATCTTTGTGCTTTTCTAATTCTTCCTGGTGATTCAGTCTCTTTCATCAGTCATTTTCGAATTCTTACAGTGGTTCGTTCAAGATTCTTTTCCTTCATTATCATTTTAATCCATTCGTTCTTTGCAATCCTACCGGTGGTTCTTGAAGACCATCTCAAGTTTGCGATATGTCACTTCTCAATCCTTTTTCAAGAAGAATAAGTAGTATGCAAAAATCCATTGCTTGTCATCAATTTAATTTGATGAAGGATAAGCATACAATAAATCTTATTCTTATTTCATCCAAGTGAGTAATCCCTTCCTTCGGAGTTTGTTCTTGATGAATAAATTCTAGTTCCAAGTGTTTTCATATTTTCTCTTCCGGAGTCCAAATTTCCTCGGCCATTTCGTCGGAACCGCCATCTAAATCATCGTAAGATTTAATCTTATCCTTTTCATCTTTCATTCTATCTCGTCATCCTTTTGGTACCGGAGTTCTTCATGGTGGTTCTTCGTGATTCAATTCATTCTTCAAGAGTTCATCAAGTATCATTCCATCCTCTCTAGTTCATGTTCTATTCTTTCCATAGTCAGTCAGAGTTCTGCCTAAATCCTTTCAGTCTTATCCGTTTCTTTTCTCATTCTAACCACTCCGGTTAGAACGAGTGGTTTCAGAGTCTATCTTGTTTCCATGAGCATTTGATTCTCGTCATTCTCGTCATTCCTCTCTTCTTCTCGAGTGCTCAATATTCTTTGATTCTTCTCTTGAGTTCTTGTTTCACCTCATCCCTTTTTCCCTTCCGTCTCGGTCCTAAGATCTCGGGACGAGATCTCTTGTCAGTGGAGGAGTGTTGTAACGCCCCGGATTCGATGCGCCAGGTGTCTGCCAGTTATTGGCCGTCGTTGCCATGTCATTTTCTTGCGTGTTGCATATTGCCATGTCATCATGTGCATTTCATTTTGCCTACATGTTCGTCTCATGCATCCGAGCATTTTCCCCGTTGTCCGTTTTGCAATCCGGCACTCCTATGTCCTCCGGCGTCCCCTTTTTGTCTCTCGTTGTGAGCGGGTATTAAACGTTCTCACGATGGACCGAGTCTTGCCAAGCGGCCTTGGTATAGCACCGGTAGACCGCCTATCAAGTTTCGTGCCATTTGGAGGTCGTTTGATACTCCAACGGTTAACCGGGTAACCGCAAAGCCCTCTTTTGTTGCAGCCCAACACCCCCTCCAAAGTGGCCCAAAGCCCAGCAAACTCCCCTCCATGCTCTCGGTTGTTCGATCACAATCGCGTGGCCGAAAACCGCTCCTCATTTGGACTCTCCTAGCTCCCTCTACCCATAAATATGCCCTCCCCCTCCGAATTTTCGGGTCCAAACCCTAGCCTCCTTCTACCTCCCGCCGCCGGACGCGTCCGTTCGGCGCCGGACACGTCCGCCGCCGTCGCCTCCAGCTAACCCATGTGCGACATGTGGCCTCCACCGCCTCCGCGCCCACCGCCGGCCCGCTCGACCCGTCGCAGCCCGCAGCCAGCCCGCCGAGCCCATCTAGGGCCCGGTCGGACCCGACCGTGCGCCGCCGGCCGTCTCGTCTCGCCGGCGTGGCCTCGCCGCTCCTCCTCAGCCGCCGTCCTCCGACGCCCCGCCGCCTCGCCGGTGCGCCTCCCCGCGTTGCCAGCCCGCACCCCGCGGCTCTTCTCCCAGCCGCCCGGCGCCTCCGCCGGAGCTCTCCCGTCTCCGCCACTGCCCATCTTCGCTGTGGCGTCCCGCCGTCGCCATCTGCCGGCCTCGCTGGGCCTCTTCTCTCGCCGGCCTTCGCCAGCCCCGCCGCCGGCTCCCGCGGGCGCCGCCCCCGCGCCGAAGCTCCCTGCTGCCTTCGCCGGCCGGCCGGATCGAACCGTCGCCGCCGCCGCTTGACGGGATCAGGGAGGAGCCCCGATCCGCCCTGCCCGTCGCCCGCGTGGGCCGGTCCCTCGCCGGCCCAGCCCAAGCCTCCCACCGCCGGCCCAGCGGCCCAGGGTGAGCCGCCCCTATCCCACACTCTGGGCGTCGTTTAGCCTTTTGGCGCTCGACCATTTTTTTCAGAAACTGCTAAGTCCCGAGTGTTTTGCATATTATCATGCCATGTTTGTTGCATTGTATCTCTGCATCCGTAGCTTCGTTTCGTGCGTGTAATATGTCAAATTGTTCGTCTCAACGAGTACTCCATTTCATTCCATTGCATCATTTTCATTTGAGCTCATCTAGATGCCCGAAATGCTGTTGGAAGAGTGTATGTTGATGTTAATCTGCTGAAACTGTTATAACTTGCTCATTTGTCATTTTTGCCATGATTGATGTGTGGATCCTATGAGGTTGATGTCTACATGTCTTTTGATCTATGCCATGCCATCTTTCCAGGGGTGTATGCCATGTATTTTTGTGATCAATGTGGTGACTAGCACAAGCATGCAAAGTTGGCTTCGTGATATTGCTGTTTTTAGTCCCTGTTCTGCTGTTATTTTGATGCCATGTAAACTTGATGCTACAGAGAGATCCATGCATATTTTGAGATACTTCAGTAAGGGTGTTTTGAACATATGGTTATTGTCTATCCATTCATGTCCTTGTTTGCAATTATGGAGTAGTCTAGCATGTCTTTTGAGTGCTCTACTTTTGCTTCAAAATGTTTCCTCGCAGATTGTTTACGTGTTATTCAATATGGCCAAGCTTGCTATAGTTGATCCTTGCATGCTACGGACTTGTTATTGCCTTGGTTTGTTTCACAAACATGCCTTCTTGATGATGCTATGCCTATATTGTCATGCAATGACTTGTGGTGAGTGATTCAAGCTTGTTAAGTAGTGTACTTGCTGTTGCTGTTTTCCTGACAGATTCTGTTATATTTTGTTGCTATGTTAACATGTTGCTACTAATTATTCTATGCATAATATGGAGATGTTCTATAAACATGTTTTGATCTACATATTATGCCCTATCCATCCATGCCCCTGGTTGCATTTATAGCTTACTGTAGATTGTTCATATCTTGCTCCAAAGTTGCTTGATAATGTTGCTGTCAGCCTGTTAACATTAAGTTCACTAGTTCCCATGTGTTTTGCTAGTATTCCATTTACCCTATAAACTTTCTCTTGCCATGCTTACCTTCATAAACATGCCTTATTACTGTTGGTTGCCTTGCCATGCCATGTATTGCTCTGTGGTGAGTGGTTCAATCTCACCAACATGCCTACCTATTGTTGTTCCTGCCATGTTTGAATCTGTAATATAACTTGACATGTTTACATGGGTGCCATCATATTTTCTATGCCTTTTTGGCTCATGGTCAGTAAGGGACTTTTGATCTATGCATTTAGTAGTATCATGCCATACCTTTGTTTTCCATGATACGTTCCTGTAACATGTTGTTTGATAGCTCTAAACATTGCAACCTGATGTTATTTCCTGATAAGTCTGAAACTATTATTATTTGCAATCTTACCATGTGTGTTTGAGCATGTTCTAGTCTTTTCTGGAGATAGCTCAGTGTTCATGTTTTGTTATGCTTTACCTGTACTTCATGCCCATGCCTTTTGTTATTATGTTTGGGTGCTGTAGCATTTTGTTTTGATGCTTGCAATATGCCTAGTTGCTGTTTTGGACAGATTGTTGTTATGACTTGTATAGTGTGCATGTGTTGAACCGTTGCTCCGTTTTGAGTGTGCTCTATATGAAACTTGCTTGTTTTTGCATGTAGTTTCATATTATCATGTTCCATCCTTGTTTTGGTGTGTTTGCTTGATGTTTGTATGCATTTTGCATCAATGCCATGTTTAACTTGTTTTGCTCATATCTTCTAGGCCGTAGCTCCGAATTAAATGAACTTTATATGTAACTTGACTAGAATCTCATGTAGATCATCTTGGCGCATTTTAACTTCCTATTTAACAACTTGAACATAAGGTTTATTCAGTTCTGGACCAATTTCGAAATTTGCATATGAGGACTTACCGGAATTGTTATATGTTGTTCCCGGCCTCATTTAAACTTGCCTTGATGTGTTGTTCTTGTTTGCATCATCTTTTGTAATGAGTAGCTTCACGTAGACTTTGTCATGCATCATGCTTGTTGTGCATCATGTCTTGTTCATGTGTGGTGTGTTTACCATGTTCTGTGCTTCTTCTCGATAGTTCCCGTTTCGTTGCGATCGTGAGGATGCGTTCGTCATCGTGTGGTTCGTCTTTGTGGCTTCATCTTCTTCATGGACTCGTTCTTCTTCCTTGCGGGATTTCAGGCAAGATGACCGCTACCCTGGATCTCACTACTATCATTGCTATGCTAGTTGCTTCGTTCTATCGCTATGCTGCGTTACCTATCATTTGCTCTTCAAGCCTCCCAAATTGCCATGAACCTTTAACCTTTGACACCCTTCCTAGAAAACCATTGCTTGGCTATGTTACCGCTTTGCTCAGCCCTTCTTATAGCGTTGCTAGTTGCAGGTGAAGTTGAAGATTGCTCCGTGGTGGACAGGGTTTATGTTGGGATATCACAATATCTCCTATATTATTAATGCATCTATATATTTGGTAAAGGGTGGAAGGCTCGGCCTTATGCCTGGTGTTTTGTTCCACTCTTGCCGCCCTAGTTTCCATCATACCGGTGTTATGTTCCCGGATTTTGCGTTCCTAACGCGGTCGGGTGATTTATGGGACCCCCCTGACAGTTCGCTTTGAATAAAACTTGTCCAGCAAGGCCCAACATTGGTTTTACCATTTGCCTCACCACCTACCTTTCCCTTGGGAGTAATTAACCCAAGGGTCATCTTTATTCAGCCCCCCCGGGGCCAATGCTTGTCTAAGTGTTGGTCCAAACTAGAGCCCTTTGCAGCGCCCCCTCAGGGAAACTTGAGGTCTAGTTTTAGTTGTATGGACTGCTCATCCGTTTGTTGCCTGAGAAGAGATACGCGCGGCTACTATCAGGATGTCGGCACGCCGGGAGGTCTTGCTGGTCTTGTTTTACCATTGTCGAAATGTCTTGTAAACCGGGATTCCGAGACTGATCGGGTCTTCCTGGGAGAAGGTCTATTCCTTTGTTGATCGCGAGAGCTTGTCATGGGCTAAGTTGGGACACCCCTGTAGGGTTTAAACTTTCGAGAGTCGTGCCCGCAGTTATGTGGCAGATGGGAATTTGTTAATGTCTGGTTGTAGATAACTTGACACCAGATCCGAATTAAAACGCATCAACTGCGTGTGTAGCCGTGATGGTCTCTTTTTGGCAGAGTCCGGGAAGTGAACACGGTTTCTGTGTTATGATTGACGTAAGTAGGTGTTCAGGATCACCTCTTGATCATTGCTAGCTTCACGACCGTTCCTTTGTTTCTCTTCTCACTCTCATTTGCATATGTTAGCCACCATACTTGCTTAGTCGCTGCTGCAACCTCACCACTTTACCCCTTCCTTTCCCATTAAGCTTTGCTAGTCTTGATACCCATGGTAATGGGATTGCTGAGTCCTCGTGGCTCACTGATTACTACAACAATAGTTGCAGGCACAGGTTTATGCGATGATCTTGACGCGAGAGTGATGTTTGCTTGTGTTGGAGTTCTTCTTCTGCTTCTTCGATCAGGGGATAGGTTCCAGGTCGGTAGCCTGGGCTAGTAGGGTGGATGTCGTTTGAGTTTCTGTTTGTGTTCCATCCGTAGTCGGATGTTGATCTTATGTATTGTGATGTTGTATTTGTGTGGCATTGTATGCCTGTTGTATGTATCCCCATCTATTATGTAATGTTGATGTAATGATATCCACCTTGCAAAAGCGTTTCAATATGCGGGTCTATCCTTGGTGGGACCTTCGAGTTCCTTTTGGATAGGGTCGCATATTGGGCGTGACATGGAGATTGCCATCCGGAGGCCATGTAAAAGGGCCTCGTATTCGGCTGCATTGTTGGAGTCCGTGTACATTATCTGAAGTACGTATTGGACTGTGTCCCCGGTTGGGGACGTCAATACGATGCCAGCCCCCAATCCGGCCAACATTTTAGAGCCGTCGACGTGCATAATCCAATTGGAGTATGCACCATACTCTTTAGGGAGTTCGACTTCGGTCCATTCAGCGAAAAGTCAGGCAAAACTTGTGACTTTATAGCTCGCCGAGGTTTGTAAGTTATATCGCACGGTAAGAGCTCAATGGCCCATTTTGCAATCCTGCCCCTCACGTCGCAGTTGTTTATGATGTCGTTGACGGGTACTTCGGATGCCACTGTTATTGAACACTCTTGAAAGTAGTGTCGGAGCTTTTGAGATGCCATGAACACCGCATACGCTATCTTTTGATAGTGCGAGTAACGGGACTTGCAGGGGGTTAACACCGTGGATACGTAGTACACTGGTTTTTGAAGAGGGAATTTATGCCCTTCTGTCTCTCGTTCGACGACGAGTACCGCGCTTACAACTTGATGTGTTGCCGCGATGTATAACAACATTGGTTCGCCCAGGTTGGGCGCAGCCAGGACCGGATTTGTTGCCAATATGGCTTTTATTTCTTCGAGTCCGGCGGTGACAGCATCCGTCCACTCGAAGTGTTCGGTGCGCCTAAGGAGGCGGTAGAGGGGCAATGCCTTTTCTCCTAGGCGGGAGATAAAGCGGCTTAGAGCTGCCATGCATCCAGTCAATTTTTGTATTTGTTTGAGGTCCTTTGGGATATTCAGCTGTGACAGAGCTCAGATCTTGGCTGGGTTCGCTTCGATTCCTCTGCCGGATACAATGAAGCCCAGGAGCTTTCCGGCTGGTACGCCAAAAACGCATTTTTCCGGATTCAGCTTGATGTCATATGCTCTAAGGTTTTCGAATGTGAGCCTCAAGTCGTCTACTAGAGTTTCGACGTGTTTGGTTTTGACGACTACGTCGTCTACGTATGCCTCTACTGTTTTGCCAATCTGGGTGGCCAGGCATGTTTGAATCGTGTTGAAGCAGAATGGTCTGTATGGAGTGATGAATGCCGTTGCGGCTTGGTCTGCTTCTGCCATCTTGATTTGATGGTAGCCGGACTATGCGTCAAGGAAGCACAATGAATCGTGTCCTGCGGTAGCATCGATTATCTCGTCGATGCGAGGGAGGGGGAAGGGATCCTTTGGGCAAGCCTTGTTGAGGTCTTTAAAATCGACACATAGGCACCAGGATTTGTCCTTCTTTGGTACCATTACCAGGTTTGCTAGCCAATCCGGATGTTTGATGTCTCTGATGAATCCGGCTTCCAATAGTTTGGCTAGCTCTTCTCCCATTGCCTGTCTTTTGGGTTCGGAAAATCGTCGAAGAGCCTGTTTGACTGGCTTGAATCCTTTTAGGATGTTTAGGCTGTGCTCTGCCAATCTGCGTGGGATTCCCGGCATATCTGAAGGGTGCCAGGCGAACATGTCCCAATTTTCCCGAAGGAATTCTCGCAGTGCGGCGTCTACATCAGGGTTCAACTGTGCCCCGATGGAGGCCGTCTTTGTCGGGTCCGTTGGATGGACCTGGAATTTTACTATTTCGTCTGCTGGTTTAAAGGAGGTGGACTTGGATCTCTTATCGAGTATCACATCATCCCTATTCACTGTAGAGCGTAGCGCGGTGAGTTCTTCTGCCGCTAGGGCTTCGGATAGTGCCTCCAGGGCTAATGCGGCTGTCTTGTTTTTGGCGCGGAGTGCTATGTCCGGATCACTAACGATAGTGATTATTCCGCCGGGCCCATGCATTTTGAGCTTCATGTACCCGTAGTGGGGTACGGCTTGAAAAATTGTGAATGCCTCTCGTCCTAATATACCGTGATATCCGGTGTTGAACGGGGCCACTTGGAACATGACTTCTTCGGATCTGTAATATTCCAGCGAGCCGAACACCACATCGAATGTGATTTTTCCGGTGCAGCGCGCTTCCCGGCTAGGGATTATTCCTCTGAAGGTTGTGCTGCTTCGCTCAATGCGGCTCCAGTCTATTTCCATTTTTTGAAGAGTTTCCTCGTAGATGAGGTTTAGTCCGCTGCCGCCATCCATGAGTACCTTGGTGAGTCGAAAGTCGTCCACTATTGGACTAAGTACCAGTGCGGCTGGTGCTCGGGCTGTTCGGAATTTAGGTTCGTCGCTGGTGTTGAAGGTGATGGCTGTGTCGCTCCTTGGATTTGTTGTTGCTACTTGGTAGATTTCGGCGAGGCTGCGGATTGTTCGTTTCCGCATGTTATTTGATGCGAAAGTCTCGAAGACTGTTGATACCGTACTGGTATTGTTGGAGTGGTTTCCCGGGGCTAGAAGCTCCTTGCCACTTTTGGCCACCTGCCGTAATATCCAACATGCTCGAAGGCTATGTGTTGGGGTGGCGCCCTCTGTACTGTGAATTTTACAGGGTCCGCTAAGCCACCCCTCCAGTACGGTTCCATGCCCTTTATGGGGTTTTCGCTTTTTGGTTTTTGTACCCGGTGCCTGAGTGTAATGCACCCTTTTGTTGTGGACTGGGGTTGTATTCGGGGCCGGATTGTCCAAAAAATTAATTTCGGTTTTTCGGAAACTCTCCATCGCACAGTACTTTCGTACTATGGACGCCAGGTCGGTGAAGCGTGTAACTTCACAACGGCTGATGGCGTTCAAGATTCCCTCATCCGTGCAATTATTGCAAAAGATTGAGATTGCATTTTCCTCTCGGCGGTCCTTTATCCTGTCCATAACCAGGAGGAATCTGGCCCAGTAATGATGTACTATTTCAGCGGGCTCTTGCCGGATTAGAGATAGATCGCATATGTTTGGGCGGGTGGGTGGAATTGAGTCTGGAACCCTGCCCATCTCAAGGCTCAAGGGCCGAGAAGTTTCCAAATTTGGAAGCTTGGAAAGTGGAA
The DNA here is from genome assembly GCF_018294505.1 of Triticum aestivum. Lineage (NCBI taxonomy): Eukaryota > Viridiplantae > Streptophyta > Magnoliopsida > Poales > Poaceae > Triticum > Triticum aestivum. The sequence goes on along the minus strand of NC_057807.1, from coordinate 77,552,356 downwards.
CGTTGTCCAACGAGTCCGGTCCAATGCCTGACTTTAGGTTCAGTGCTTGATCGAAGTCCGTCCCTCCGCGGGAATCCGGCATGGAGGGTTCGGCAGCCCGGACATGACTAGTTTTCAATATAGGAGAAGAGTCGCCGCATTGTTCCTCTACCACTGCAACGTGGTGGGTGACCTGGGGAGAGTTAATCTCTCTTAGATCGGTTTTAAGCCCAATCTGATTGTAGTCTGTAGCGACTCCCAGGGCAGCGATGCGATCCAAGAGCTCGTTTATGGACGAGAGCTCTATTGGATCCAGCCGCTCGGCGAATTCCGAGCTGACATGAAGATTGCTTTTGACGACCCAAGAGGTCATTGTCTAAGCGGTGGTCGGACAGGCGGTCATAAGAAAACCACCTAGCCGAATAGTTTGGCCGGTGGCCAGGGCTCCTTTGGCGAAAATACCGTCCTTGAAGACGGAGGAGGCATCCTTCCTATTGGTGACGGCACAGAGGAACTCTCAATGAAAGCACCAATGTCGGTGTCAAAACCGGCGGATCTCGGGTAGGGGGTCCCGAACTGTGCGTCTAGGCGGATGGTAACAGGAGACAAGGGACAAGATGTTTTTACCCAGGTTCGGGCCCTCTCGATGGAGGTAAAACCCTACTCCTGCTTGATTGATATTGATGATATGGGTAGTACAAGAGTGGATCTACCACGAGATCAAGGAGGCTAAACCCTAGAAGCTAGCCTATGGTATGATTGTTGTAATGGTTGTTGTGTCCTACAGACTAAAACCCTCCGGTTTATATAGACACCGGAGAGGGCTAGGGTTACACAGAGTCGGTTACAATGGTAGGAGATCTACATATCCGTATCGCCAAGCTTGCCTTCCACGCCAAGGAAAGTCCCATCCGGACACGGGACGAAGTCGTGATAGTCCGGCTGTCCGGACACCCCCTAGTCTAGGACTCCCTCAGGGTGGCCAAGCCCTTCTCAATCCTCACGGTGGATTGGATCAGATATCCAAGTTGATCTTGTTTGCTCTTTAGGAACACTTGAGATGCCTCTTCTGCACTTGGCATCTTTGCAGCTTTCTCTGCCCTTGCCTTTTCTCTCTTCTCATGTGCTTGTACTGATGAAGGATCTTTCTCATCCATGACCACAGTGTTATCCTCAAAATCTGGCTTGAGAGGTAAGTGCTCCTTGTCCAACAAAAAAGTGTTTGTGCCCATCTTTGAGTTGATGATCACCTGAATCTGTGGAGCATACCCATAAGACCTCTTATGATCTACTGTTGTCCTCTTGATTGTTTCCACAACTAGACTCATCAATTTGAACTTCTGAGGGACATTAAAAATGTGCAGCAAGTTGATGGAGTGTCCTCTTATCATTTTGTGATCTCCAAACTTGGGAAAAAGAGTATGCCTCAGGATGGTGTTGATTGTAGGCAGACAAGACAACAGAAACTTCACTGAGCCCAACTTATGAGTTTCCAGGGCATTATCAGGAATTTCCTTGTACATACTTTCCATTGAGTTGTGGTCTTTCCTCTTCTTGGCATACACATCCAAGTCATCCTCATGAGCTACTGGGGCATTTATCAACTTGGCCCATTCATCAACAGTTGATTGGTACCTAGTACCTTCTGACATCCATACAATCCTACCATCAGGATAGAAGTGAGCAGTGGAGTAGAACTACATGATCAGCTCATCATTCCACTTTGTGAGCTTCTGGCCAACAAACTTGTCCACTCCACGAGCTTTGAAGCTATCATAGACACCTGGGAAATGATCTTCATTCTCTCTGATGTATGTCTAGTCAAACCATCTCATATCACAAACAATTGGCTTCTTGTCAAGCAGGATTGTCTCATAAAAGTCTTGTTGTTCCTTAGTGCGGAACCTGTAATCCAAAGCAGTTCTCCTTCTCACAGCATAAGGGTCACTTTTTCTCCAAAGTCTCAGACTTGCATCCTTCCTGATGCTCATGTCCTCTGCCACTGGATGTGTGTCATTGTGGTCTGGGATCTTTGGTTTGAGCTTTCTCAGCACTTGGGCTTCAGCTTCTCCATCTTCAGCTTCAGGCACTAGGCCTTGTTCTTCTCCTCAGCAGGGATGTTTCTTGTGTTTCTCTTGGGAGCATACTTGGTGGCTGGAGCAGTAGCTTTGGGAGCAGGTTTTGGCTTAGGAGCAGTCCGTGACTTGATTGCATCTCCCATAAGCTTTTGTGCCTTAGGTGCTGGAGCAGCATCCTCTTCCTCTTCCTCTTCATCATCAGATGGATCTCTCACCATAGTTGACTTCCCAAGAACTTTAGTAGTAGTGGTTCTTGCCCTCTTCTTCTTCTTGTCATCACCAGCTGCCTCTCCTTCATCAGATTCTATTGTGAATTTCATAGTTTGTCCTGTGGCAACCTCTCTTGGCTTGGATGTTGGGATTCTCCTAGCTGGTGCCTTCTTGTTCATGCCAGGCTTTGTAGATGCAGCATTGCCAAACTCCTTCTTCACCACTTCCCTCTTTGAGATGGCCTCATCCTCAGCTGCAACATAATCTTCATCTTAAGAATATGAGGTTCTCTTCTTCCTTGCTCTAGTGGCTGCCTTGGGCAAGTTAATAGGTGTGCTGCTGCTGCCCTCATCATAGCTTGTTGAGGGGCTGGTGCCCTCACTCATATGCTCTTGCTATCCGGATCTGTTCTGGTTGTCACTCTGGTCAGACATCTTGGTAGGCAAACTGACAGCAAACCCTGTGAACAGATTATAGATGAGGTAGAATAGATGAACATCACATAGTATAGCGGTTTTGTGAAACAAATGAGTCAAAAACTTAGTTTTAGTTCTCTACAGAAATTATCTCGGAGCTACCGAATTGACAAACTCGGTGATACCGAAGCAACACTTGGAACCTAAACTAGTGAACTTGGTCAGACCGAGTCACAGTTTGGTGGCACCAAGATTGCTAGGGTTTCACGGAATATTGAACTCGGTCACACCGATTTGCACTTATCGGTTAGACCGAAAAGCGCATGTGCAATGGCCTAAGCCAAATCGGTGAGACCGATTTCTATGATTCGGTCGGTCCAAGATGAGTTCTGCGGAGAGCTAACCCTAAAATTTTCAAATCAAACTAAGCCTAAGGAAGATTTAGCTGGATAGATCTCGTGGCAAGAATCATGGCATTGTCCTCGTGCTAGGAATCGGAGTTTAAAAAGACAGCACAAGGGGTCGAACACATACCCTAGTTCGACGGGTGTTAGCTACGGCGGCAACGGCGGAGCAGATTCTGTCGACGACGGTAGAAACCAGCGGCGGGAGGTCATTGGCAGCGAGGAGGCTATTCGAAGACCCGAGGAGGCAGAGTAGGGACTGGGCTGAGGGGTTTTGAAGAATTTTTCAAAATCTCACCCCTGGATATTTATATCCCGACCCTGTCGGTGTGACCAAGTGGAACAACTCGGTGGCACCGAGATTGCAGAATTGCAAGCGGTTGTTGCAACTCGGTGTAACTGAAGTGTTCAAATCGGTTGTACCGAGATGAAAACCTAGATCAACTTAGTGAACTCGATTTGACCGAAATGTATGACACTGTCAGATCGAAATGCATAAAGAGGTTTTGTAAGTTTAAGTCTATGACGAATTGGGGACTCCGAGTGCTCCTCACACAGAGTGGTTCAAATCTGACTTGATCAAACTTTGTGATGTAGCATGAATAGAGTTTGAGACGAGAAAAGATTAGATAGCTAGAGAAGGTTCTTAGGAATTCTTGTCCATCCACTTGGAAAAAGAAAAAGAGCCCAACAATCAAAGCAACAAGTGTATGTCCTCGAATGAGTAAAATATGCAACCAACATGATCACACAATAAAATGGCAAATGAAATATGTGGCAAAGCATGCACAATCATACTAGCATCTACTAAGCAATTTGCGATGACTAGGTCATCTATATATGAGTATATTGATTTAGGAGTCAAATGAGAACATTTGATCATAGGTCATACTCATCGTTTAAGCACATGTGGGGTTACCACTTTTACGTAAAGCATTGTTGTGTTTACACCATTAGAGTTGCTTTAGTTCAATTCTTAGATTAAAGCTCCCCCTAGATGTGATATCCCCCCTAAGAGGGATGAACTAACCTTGGGTATTGTCGATGATGACTTCATGTAGGTGTTGAAGATGTGGATGCTCAATGTTGATGTCGATCTTTCGGAGTTATCCATTGGAGTGAGTTGCACTTTCAATATCTACACGGGTTAGTCCCACAAGGAACAAACAAGGATATCCGTAGACATAGAGTGAAGCACATACAATACGATGTCCATGAAAGCATTGGGTTACCTTGTTCCTTGTCTACCAACAAGAGGGTTTCTGACTCCTTGAACTAGTGCAAGCTGTGGGAGTTGATTGCACTTGTCCTTGCCAAAATGATATGAGTCAAGTGTGTTGGCGCAGTCACCCTAAAGAACTCTCTAGTTCTTCTTCTTTGGGATCCACATCATCTTGATGGGAATCCTTGGGGTTGTAGTCATACTTGATGAAGTAGAACTTGATGTAGTCTTGGGAACCCGTTTGACCAAGGCCTTAGAAGCTTCTTAAAATGCATCAATCTCCTCTTTAAGCTTGTCCTTGCCGTTTTTTTCTTGTGGCCTTGTGGTGGAAGATCATCTTGAGCTTGTGCCCCTTGAAAAGAAGTAGGATCACACTTCTCTTGTTGAGGAATGAACTTCGTCTTGGGGTATTGATCTTCTTCCCACTCAACTCCATTGGCATTGAACTTTCGTTCAAAACCAACACCTTGATTCTTCCAGTGCCTTCCTTGCTTGTGTACAATTTCCTCAAATTGCTTACTTCCGGGGAGGCTCTTGTAAACACATTTCTCTATAATTCCCTTCAATAAGCTATTTTCTTGCTCAAGTGTAACTTGGCTAAGAGAATCATTCATGCAATCAAGATAACTACTAGAAGTAACAACTTGGATTTAGCATGATTATTGTTACTACTAGATGAAGAATCTTTCTTACTCTTGTTGCTAGATTTTACTTGTGGCATGTAGGTAGATAAGAGTAAACTCTTGGCAATGTAAGAAGAACTTTTCTTGCAAAGATCATCATTGATTGCCATTAAAAACTCATGCTCTTGATCAAGGTTAAGCTTTTCAAAGCGTAACTTCTCATGAGTCTTTAAAAGTTCTCGATGATCTTCCAATGCAGTTTCATGAGCTAACTTAAGAGTGTTTAGTTCTTTAGTTAGACGCTCAATCTTATCCTTATCATTGTCATTCGTTTTATCTTGATTAGCATGATTAACTGACGTTTCATCATAGTATTCAACACTAGAGTTGTTAACAAGTAAATCATCATGACCTAACAAGTCATCTTCATCATTATTGAAATCAACATACTCGGGGTGTGATACCTTTGGGACTTTAGCCATGAAGCATCTTCCAAGTCCTTCATTTTGTGAGTCAAGTATGTCGTAGGAGTTGGTTGACACAAGTGCTAGACCGGCAACACCTTGATCTTGGGTATATTTGGAGTCGGAGTGATAAGTTCTCTCGGAGTGATTGTCGGAGTCGGAGCCGGATACCCATTCACCAACATGAGCTTGATGTCTTCGCTTTGTGTAGATCTTTGATGATTTGTCCTTCCTTTCTGAATCCTTGCTCCTCCGGGAGGTTCTTCATTTGTAACGATCATCTCTACTCCTTATCTCTCTTGGTGGTGATTCTTCTCTTCCACTTCTTCTTTTAGGTGAATCTTCTCTTCTTTTGTAGGGAATCGTACACTCATTGGAGTAGTGTCTGGGTCTTCCACAATTGTAGCAATTACGTTCACGACTCGAAGATCTTTTGTCGTTGTAGGACCTTGACTTGGAACTTCTTTCCTTGCTTCTACTCTTGTAGAACTTGTTGAAGTTTTTCACCATTAGGCTCAATTCCTCATTGATGGTTTGTTTCTCACTTGATGATGTAGGAGTATCACATGAGGCCTTGTAAGTGTCGGTGTCAAAACCGGCGGCTCTCGCGTAGTGGTTCCCGAACTTTGCGTCTAAAGTTGATGGTAATAGGAGGCGGGGGACACGATGTTTACCCAGGTTCGGGCCCTCTCTATGGAGGTAATACCCTACCTCTTGCTTGATTGATATTGATGAATATGAGTATTACAAGAGTTGATCTACCACAAGATTGTAATGGGTAAAATCTTAGAAGTCTAGCCTATATGATTATCATTGCCTCTATGGACTAAGCCCTCCGGTTTATATAGACATCGGAGGGGGCTAGGGTTGTACAAAGTCGGTTACAGAGAAAGGAATCTACATATCCGAATGCCAAGCCTTCCTTCCACGCCAAGGAGAGTCCCATACGGACACGGGAAGAAGTCTTCTATCTTGTATCTTCATAGCCCATCAGTCCGGCCCACGCTACATAGTCCGGCCGTCCAAGGACCCCTTAATCCAGTACTCCCTCAGTAGCCCCTGAACTAGGCTTTAATGACGAGGTGTCCTCCTCCGAATTGTCTTCGGCATTGCAAGGCGGGTTCCTCCTCCGAATACTTCAGAATAGTCTTCGAACACAAGAAACGTGTTCGGCTCTGGCAAAAAATTCCACACACAACCGCAAAGAGTCTAATATTTCACGAGTCCAATCTGCTGACAACTTTTTGTAGTGTGACATCACGCCGTCGCTCAGTCATTATTCGAGCCATTTTTTAGCCTACCGCTCCATATTTCGGGATGCGGTTCCATTGGCACGTCTTGTCAAAGCAATCGTGTCCCCAAATTGCGGGATTCTCATCAATACGGGTGTGGGTAATCCAACCCTGCCGTCTGCATGGCCCTTGGGGAATAGGCGAGTTTTAAGGCGAGTGGGGAGGTGCTTGATATTCACTTTCTTTATAAAGGGATAAGGAGTCACCCCTTCTCACCCACGCCTTCTCTACCTCCCCAATTCTCAAGCTCCAGCGCCCAAGTTCTCATCTTTTCCGTCCCAAAAAAGCACTCCAACCATGTCCAGATCCGGAGCGCAGGGCAAGTGGATGGCCTCCACCGTCAAGGAGAAGGACATAACCCAGCTCCGGGAGGATGGGTATCTGGCCAAGGAAATCGCCCACTGGCTTCCGGCCAAGGGACAGATCGTCCCTACCCCGGAGCCCCATGAGAGGGTGGTGTTCATCCCCCACTTCATCTACGGGCTAGGATTTCCTCTCCACCCGTTCGTCCGCGGACTCATGTTCTACTACGGGATGGATTTCCATGATCTGGACCCCAACTCTATCCTCAACATCTCGGCATTCATTGTCGTGTGTGAGCTCTTCCTCCGCATCCCACCCCACTTCGGGTTATGGCAAAAGATCTTCAACGTGAAGCTGAAGGTGGTAAGTGGCCAACACGCAGAGTGCGGAGGCGCCATGGTGAGCAAGATGTCCAACGTCACATGTCCCGAAGGCTCCTTCATGGAGATCGTCAAAGGGTGGTAGAAATCGTGGTTCTATATCACAGAGCCGCGCGGCACCACCTGGGCCGCGGCTCCTGCATTCCGGTCGGGAGCCCCGATGCGGCTCACCTCCTGGCCAGAGAAGGGCCTAGACCGGTCTTCACCGGATGAGCTGACAGGGCTTTATACGTGCATCAAGAGCATGACAAACAAGAACATCAAGCTTGTCAATGTGATCTAGGTGATGCTTATTCGACGGATCCTTCCGTGCCAACGCCGGACTTGCCATTTATGGGAGTATGATCCAGCCAAGACAAGACCTTGTTGCAGTTCTTCGGCACTATGCACGAAGACATCTGGAAGGTGCTCTGCAAGGCCAACGAGATGCAGCTGGCTATGACCGAGGACCGCGGGCACGACTTGGCACATCCTGCTAGTCCGATAAGTTTTTTCATGTTTTCAAGGTGTATCCTTTACTTGCATACTCGAGGAAAATGCCTAAGACTCCCTAGTCATTCTCTCAGGACTGGACAAAGAAGGCGGAGCGGATTCACTGTCTGGCTCCACTGCCCGAAGACCCAGAAAGTCCGCTTCTGACAAAGATGTTGGTTCCGGCGCCCTATCAGGCGCCGGAGAAGAGGGCCAAGGGGACCAGAGGTGGTCTCCGTCGCAAGGGTGCTTCGGACATGACGTCCGAAGACACCGAGACTCACTCCTCTGCCGCCGAGGATGAAGAGGAGGAGGAAAGAAATTCTCCCCCTGAGGGGGGAAGGAAAAAGAGGGCGACCTCCACATGTCTGGGGGCCGAAGCATCCAAGAAGGGGAAAGCCTCCCTCCCGGACAAATCCACAGCGGCCACCGATAGCAGCTCGGAGTGGCGCCCCAGGGACAAGCCCCGTCCAAATTGTGAGTACTCACAAACCCAGACACATTCATATACCCGGCCTCACTACTTCATAGTATTAATGTGTTGAATCATGTATTTGCAGTCCGGCTCGGTCCAACCTCTAGCGATCTTCATCTTCGGGGGATTCGCTGGACTCGTAGGTGATGGACATCGAGAACCTTCCGGCTGCCTCTTCTCCCAAGGCCATGGAGGACACGGAGGTGTTATCCTGAAGGATCCCAGGCCAGGCAGAGGTTCAGGAGGCCGTCCGAGCGGCGCCGGGGGGTGAAAACTCAGCCGTCGAACACATTGGGGAGCGAATCCCCATGGAGACTGGTGATGGGGTCCATATTAAGTTCGGCCCCCAACCGAATACAATTCTGGAGTCCCCTATGGCTCTAGAATCAGGCAAGCAGCCTATTTCGAAAGAAGGAGGTGCGCCTATTCCACCGGTGAACTATGTCCATCCAGAGGCACCGGATAATTTGTTGGATGCACTGCAAGGCGCTTCCATCATTGAGGAACACCATACCCTTATGGGTGCGGTGATTGAGAAGATCCAATCTGCAAAGAGCAGACTGACCGAAGCCTGCACAAGCCTTCTGACAGGCTTTGAGGTAAGCAACGCAATTAAGTAAAAAGAACGTCACAGTATAAAAAGTAGCCCCTGAGACACTGTCCGGTGTTCGAAAACAAAAGCCGGATAGAGGATCAAAAAGTTTCGCGAGAGACTAACCAGATGAGTCGATGTGAACAAGCAGGCGTCATAACTGGCTGCGACTTCTCACACTGCGGAGGTTTCTGGACTGAAGCAGAGTCTGGAGCGGGCCGAGGAAGAGCTCGGCCGTGTGAAGAAGCAGCTAGAGGATAAACAAGGTATGCAATTACCTTCTGTATGTTCAGAAAGGATGAATGATTTGTGCTGACTAAAGTGTCATGATATTTGTAGGAGCGGCGACCGAGGTGGAGGCCCTCAAGAAGGCGCTGGCCGAGGCCGAGGAGAGAGCGGACAAGGAATAGGCCGCCCATGAAAAGCATGAGGACAGGGTCAGTGAGGTCCAACAGGAGCTCTAGGACGCCGTTAAGAAATGTGAGTTCTTGGAGCGCAACATTACAGATCAAAAGTCTGAACTTGCCAAGGCCCGCCAAAGCGCACATGACGCCCGGGTTGAAGCCCAGGGCGCCCTCCAGGAAATCCAGGAGGCCAGAAAAATCGCAGCGGGTAAGGCCTTTATTATGCAGAGCAAATATGTGAAGAAAAAGTTCCTCTTACTGACCCAGATTTGGAGTTCTCCAGGGGCATTTGCGGATCTGCCGCACAATGTTTCAGATGCTGCGGAGTTCTTCCAAGCCGAAGAGGGGAGCTCTATGGAGAAGCTATTTTGGTCGCAATACCTTGTGCCAGAACATCCGGTGCTATTTAGCAATCAGCTAAAACAGTTGGTTGAACTATATAGGGTGGTCGAACTAGCCATGAAGGATTTGATTATCCGGCTATGGCCTGCCGAAGCCATACCCAACAGCTACTTCGGGCTCATGAAGTGGCTGGTCAATGCCTGCCCTCGGCTTGATGCCATCAAGCGGTCGGTCTACATCGAGGGCGTGCGAATGGCCTTCGCCCGAGTCAAGATGCACTGGGTGAAGATGGACACCGTGAAGCTTGTGACCAAGGTACTGCCCGCGGGCAAGGAGCACCGCATGCCCGAGCTGTATTTTGACAATGTCTTGGAGGGATCCCGCATTGTGGCGGAGCAATGTGCTAAGGATATTATATTTCCATGAATATATTCATGTTATCCTGTCATGTACTATGAAACAGTGATGTTATGTAATATAATGTCTGTTTATTTAAATTTTTACCTCATGTGCGGCCGTTTTGTTAAATCTGAGAGTTGGCAAGTCGTCGGCTTCAGCCCCCACGTAGGTAGTGTGGGGGTGTTCAGGATGAATCTAAACACTCTTTATTCCAAAGTTTTGGTCCTTAAAGGAGGTGTTTAGTGCAACGAACCAGGCAATCGGACTATGTAGCTTTATCACCCTCACTTAGCCATAGGAGTTTGACAACAAAAATTTAGGTGCAGCCCCTAGTGTTCGTAAGTCTGAACTTGGGGTGCTGTAAACATCTGATCGGATAAAAACCGATTCATCGCATAATGCGGAAAAAATTGCTAAAGATTTGTGACCTCTCGAACAGCTGACCGGCTCACGCCGCATCATGACAGTCAGTTTTTGGCTTTCTCTACTAAGGTGCTCATCGGAATGAACCAGGACACAATCACAGTAGTTCTCCCTTTACTACCCTAGCCGATATAGCAGAACGTAAGGTAGTAAGCACAGGAGCCGGGCAACCCAACTATTGACCAAAGACATGATTCGGAGCCAATGCATATAATTCTATAAGTTCGGGGTGCCGAACTATACTATAAAAAAGTGTTTGGACTTTCTTGTCGTATTATGGGGCATAATGAAGCCCCTGGAGAATTAAGGCATACCAGAGTGTACGGGTGCAATTGATAAGAATATCAAGAAAAAGAAAAAATGAAGTAATAGGCTAATGCCGCAGAAATTGGGCGCGAACCATTTTCCATTGTAGTTTGATTAATACGTCAAAGCGTATTTTGTACAAATAGTGCAATAGGCAAAAAGGGTTATTTAACATGCCACGACCAAGGGAGAGTTGTGTGCGGGTCCTTAAAGCAGGCATAACGATCATTTAAAGAGACCACCTGGAAATTCCCTTATACGTCAATGCTTCTTGTCATCTTGGTATATCCGTCCCTAGATAAGTCTGACAATTAGGTCACCATGAAAGGCCTGGGAAAAAAAGAAACCTGAAAAGAAAAAGAAAATGTGAAAGTATGTGGGTCCAGGAAAGGTGAACCGTATTATGGACCGCGATCTAGCTGTGCCTCCATATTTGCCCAAGCTATTTTGAGTGCGTAGTTATGTACGCGCGGTATGAATGCCGCCACTTGGTCGGGACTGGGACGGAGGCCGAATTGCTAGTCATGCACTTGACGAGCTGGATTCTCCTGCTACAGAGTAGTTCGGACTCACTTGACAGTGTCCAGGAGCTTGGCCGCCGAATTAAGGTTCTGTCTGAAAAGGCTGCACTGTACTTCTACTGCGAGGGCAGCGGTGTGGTCCTCAATACGGAGGGAGTGTTTCGTGTTTCCATTGACTGTTATTACACTGCGTGGTCCGGGCATCTTGAGCTTGAGATAAGCGTAGTGTGGCACCGAATTGAATTGAGTGAATGCGGTTCGTCCGAGCAGTGCGTGATAGCCACTTCGTAAGGCGACGATAGAGATCAACTCTTCGCTTCGAAAATTGTCCGGGGATCCAAAGACCAGCTCCAGTGTGATTGAGCCCGTACAGTGGGCCTCTACACCTGGGATGGCACCTTTAAAGGTGGTTTTTGTGGGCTTGATCCATGAGGGATCGATACCCATTTTGCGCACTGTATCCTGATAGAGCAGGTTCAGGCTGCTGCCGCAGTCCATGAGGACTCGCATAAGATGGAATCCATGAATGATTGGGTTGAGGACCAGTGCGGCTAAACCGCCATGACGGATACTGGTCGGATGGTCCCTGTGATCGAAGGTGATCGGGCAGGACGACCATGGGTTGAACTTTGGGGCGACTGGCTCCATCGCGTAGACGTCCCTGAGTGCGTGCTTGCCTCTTGGGGATATGGGTAGCATATATCATGTTCACCATTTTAAATTGGGGGGGGGACTTCTTCTGTCACCCTGTGTTTGGTGGCCGGGACTCCTCATCATCGTCCTTGCTTTGAGACCCCTTCTCCTTGTTCTCGGAATTTAACTTGCGGGCCTGTTTAAAAACCCAACAGTCTCTGCTGGTATGATTGGCTGGTTTATCAGGAGTGTCGTGGATTTGACATGGACGATCGAGTATGCGGTCCAAGCTGGACGGGCCCGGATTGTTTCTTTTCTATGTCTTCTTCTGTTGACAGGACTTAGAGCCATTGAATCCGGCGTTGACTGCCGAGTCCTCGGTATTGTCACTATTGTTTCGATGTTTGTGTTTGTTGCGTCGGGGCTTGCCGTTGCTATTTCTGGCTTCAGAAGTGCCAGGTTTGCTTGTGTTGTTATTGCTGCCAGCTAGCCAGCTATCCTCGCCCGCGCAGAAGCGGGTCATGAGCATCGTGAGGGCTGCCATAGAGTTTGGCTTTTCTTGGCCGAGGTGTCGGGCGAGCCATTCGTCACTGATGTTATGTTTAAAGGCCGCTAGGGCATCGGCATCCGGACAGTCGATGGTCTGCTTCTTTTTAGTTAAGAACCTAGTCCAGAATTTCCTGGCTGACTCTCCAGGCTGTTGAACTATGTGACATAAGTCATCTGCATCCATGGATCGGACATATGTACCTTGGAAGTTTTCAAGGAAGGCATCTTCCAAGTCCTCCCTTGGATCGGACATATCACCGAGGTGGAGGCCCTCAAGAAGGCGCTGCCAATCGAGTTTTCGGGCAAACTGTTCAACCAGTGCCGAGCTGGTCCCTTGAGTTTTAGCGGGAGGTATTTGATGGCATTGTCACAGCCCTAGAATTTGCTTGCCATTAGTTGCATTAAAGCATCCATGCATCATGTTAATTTTCAATTAAAGTTGAAATGGGGATGATAAAACCCTAGCACCAGAAGAACTCAAATAGGTTCAACCAAAATATTTTCAGTGACCTCAAAATATCCTTTTAAAATGTTCATGATTTATGGAAAAAGGTGAAAGCCTCTACCAGAGATGATGCATATTTTTCCAGGACATTTTGGTCATTGAATTAAATCATTATGGTATTTGAGTTGGATTTTAAAAGTTACCATTAAATATTGGTTGCTCCAAATATTCTGAAATTTATTGTGTGGTTCGAAAATAATTCAAATATTCCTCACAAAAATTTTCAGAATTAACAAAAGTGTTTTGGTTGGTATTCTATTTTCAAACATAAAGCAGAAAAATAGAAAACAGAGTAAATTAGAAAAGAGAGAAAGAAAAGACCCGTACTTAGGCCGCACTTACATATAGCCGGCCCAGCTGCACCAGTCTAGCCCACCGTGGCAGAGCGGCTGTCTTCAACCTCTGCCAGTAGGCAGAGGCGAAGTAGCACGCACGCACACGGAGGCCTCCACCTCCTGCTTCGCGGTGGCAGCCTCCCCAACATCCTCGCGCCCACCGAGACGCCCCCAGACCCCTCTCTCACTCTCTCCTGTGGCCCTCCTCTCCTCTGCTCTCTCTCTCACGGGCGCCCAAACCAGTCAGTGCCCACCGCCGCAAAGGACCGAACCCACCGCCGTCCCCTTGCCCCATGGCTGTGACCTCTAGCTCCGCCTCGATGCCGTGAAGATCCAAGCCGAAGAACACGCCCGCGGATGCCCTGCAGCATCGTCACCGTCGCCATCTTCCTCGTCTGCTCCGACGAACGTCATCACTCGATTCGCCGACCCTATAGCGTCCCCGACCTCGCCCTCGCCCTCGTTGGCCTCGCTGTGAGCTCATGCACCGTTTACCTCCCTCTCCTGCCTCATTTCAGCGCTTTAGCCCCGATCCCCACCGTACCCGCTCCCACGAGCCCCCCTAGACGCGCACGAGCCAGAGCCGCCTCCCAAGTGCCTCGGCTGGTCGTTCCATGGCCTCCCGAGCGGACGCCACAGCGTTCCAAGGTCGCTGTTGTCCTAACTCCGGCTGGCCGACATGGCCACTTAATTAGGGGTTTAACCACCCAGTTAATTCGGACCAAGGACACTGACAATGGGCCCCACTGCTCAGCTGAACCACAGTTTAAGTTAAACCTTATTAATTAAAGCTATAGACGCAGATAGTTAGGCCCCGTCAGTCGGCTTTTGACTTTGATCAATGCTGACGTCACTATGACGCAAGGCTGACGCAGTAACGTTTTTCTGGGTTTTCTTATTTTAGAAATGATTTAGAAAATCCAGAAAATGTCCTAAACTTCTAAAAATCATAGAAATTCAACCGTAACTCCAAATGAAATAATTTATATATGAAAAATGATCAGAAAAATCCAATTTATCCATCTGTGAAATTTTCATGCATGTTTGAGCAAGTTAACTCCACTGTTTAGGATGAAACATGAATATGACAACTTTGATAATAGTTTTGGAGTTGGAATTTGATGTAGTTTTGAATTCCACTTCAATCAAAATGGCTTGTTGTTGCATTAGCCCAAATCATAGCATTTGCCATGTCATGATCATGCATCATATTGTTGCATTGCATTGATTGTGTTTCTTCTTTGTTTGTCGGTGTTTGTCCCCTCTCGGTAGACGTGTTCCGACGATGTGATCGATGACCCCGATGAAGAGCTATACTATCTTCAGAAGTGCCAGGCAAGCAAAGCCCCCTTGTTCATTCCGATACAATCCCACTCTCTCGCTCCTGCTCTCTTTTACTGCATTAGGACAACAACGATTCAACTATTACATGCTATGGTAGTTGAACCCCTTTCCTCTGCATGACCTGTCATTGCCACAGTAAATAGATGAAACCCACTAGCATGAGTAGGAGTTGTTTGAGCCCTAATGTGCCTAATCATTCATGCTTGTTTGACATGCCTTCTATTGCTTAGAGTTGTGTCAGGTCTGATTCATCGGGGATGAATTGGAATGTGGTGAAGATGTCCTACTGTTGAGAGTGTGAACATGATTTGGTAAGGTAGCGATGAGAGGCCATGTAGGAGTACATGGTGGGTAGTCTCATTGAAACCGTCCTCAGGAACTAAGTTCTGTGTTTGTGATCCATGAACAGTTACTACCACACATTGGGTTCCGGTAACTCAACCCCTCTCGACTTATTAATCAACATGATCTCTGTCCATGAGTTGCAACTAGTTTCTGGTGTTTGTAGGATGTGTTAGTAGTCTACCAAGTGGCACCCGGTACAGGTGGGCTTGGGACTGACTAGGCATAGTGGCCCGGCGTACCAAGTGGCACCCGGATGGTGGGATTGGGAACCCTGTACACATCATTTGGGGTCATGAGCGACACCCCGGCCAGATCTCCTTGCGGATGGAACACGAATAGGCGATAAACCTAGACGAGAGACTTGTGTGGTTAGTCAGGTCGTGGCCGACTCCCTCGCCAGGCTTCAGCTTGAGGGTTGCCGAGATACACGACGTGTACATGGTGGTAAGTGGCGAGAGCGTGTGTGAAGAAGTACACCCCTGCAGGGTTAATATGATCTATTCGAATAGTCGTGTCCGCGGTAAAGGACCTCTGGGTTGCATGTACAGTTCATAGACAAGTGAAAGTGGATACTCTAAAATACGCAAGATAAGCGTGAGTGCTATGGATGGCGTTCTCATAGGGAGACGGGAGCGGATCCATAGTGGTGTATTGATATGGTGAATATGTGGACTCGTGTGCGCCCCTCAAAAGAGTTACATGCAGTCGTAGTTCAGGATAGCCACCGAGTCAAAGCTGGCTTGCTGGAGTTAAACCTCACCACCCCTTTGTTGATAATGATGCATATGTAGTTAGTTCTGATGTAAGTCTTGCTGGGTACATTTGTACTCACGTTTGCTTAATTTATGTTTTTGCGGAGAGACTTCAGTCTCGCTAGTAGTTCTGCTTGGACTTCGACGTTTAGCTTGTTACCTCAGCTACGATCTTGTGCCCTCGGCAGGATCTGGTAGATAGTCAGGCTTATCAGCCTTTTTCATTTGTAGATGTCTGTACTCGGACATGTTAAGCTTCCGCTTGTGCTTTGACTTGTGTGCTCTGAATGCTGGGTCATGAGACCCATGTTTGTAATATCTCGCTCCTCGGAGCCTATTGAATAAAATACTTGAGTGGTAGAGTCATGTTGTGATGGCATGTTGTATTTGCACATATCGAGCATATTGTGTTCTTGAAATGCTTGGTATGCGTGGGATCTGACTATCTAGTTGTTTATCCTTGGTAGCCTCTCTTACCAGGAAATGTCTCCTAGTGCTTCCACTGAGCCTTGGTAGCTTGCTACTGCTCCGAAGTGCTTAGGCTGGCCGGCATGTGTCCTTCTTCGTTACTGTGTCTGTCCCTTTGGGGAAATATCATGCGATGTCTACCAGAGTCCTGTTAGCCTGCTACAGCCTGGATTACCGTAGTCCTGCTAGCCCGATTGCTACAACCCAGATTACCGTAGTCCTGCTAGCCCGGTTGCTACAGCCCAGATTCACTCGTTGATGACCGACACGTTCGTTGCTGGGTCATGTATGCATGTCCCTGTAAGTTAGTGCCGCTTTGGGTTCACAACTAGCCATGTCAGCCCGGGCTCCTTGTCATATGGATGCTAGAGACACTATCATATATGTGTGCCAAAAGGCGTAAACGGTCCCGAGCCTAGTAAGGCGACACCCGTGGGCATACCGTGCGTGAGGCCGCAAAGTGATATGAGGTGTTACATGCTAGATCGGTGTGGCATTGAGTCGGGGTCCTGACAGCTTTGGTATCAGAGCTTGACTGCCTGTAGGATTACCAAGCCAAACTGGTCGAAGTTGAGTCTAGAAATTCTTTAGTTATATAAGGGAATTGATTGTGGGATGGAACGTAAGGCTCCTTTTACTCCTTATACCTTATGCCCTTCTGATCTGAGTCATCTTATCTTTCCTACGGGGTTAAGGAACTAGGGTTTCTCTTCTTTCTATCAGGATCATGTGTTACTAATCCATAGACCTATAGGAT
Source organism: Triticum aestivum (assembly GCF_018294505.1). NCBI lineage: Eukaryota > Viridiplantae > Streptophyta > Magnoliopsida > Poales > Poaceae > Triticum > Triticum aestivum. The sequence continues at coordinate 77,535,364 of NC_057807.1, read as the reverse complement.
TGATGGATTCAAACCCTGTTCAGTTCCTACTACCTCCGTGTGTTGACAATTGATCTCAGAACCTTGTTATCATTATGTTGAGTGGTTATGCCACCATTTTGCAGGATGTGTCAAATGTTTTGAGCATTTACAGCTGTTATGATATCCGAGTCATCCCAGGTTTCTACAATAGTTTGATGCATTTGCAAAACCCTTCCTCCTGTTTCCAATGTCTCTTTGGGCCAGTTTGACCACACTAATCGGTGAGTTGAGGTACTCTGTTGCCTTGACATGTATGTTGGAGTTATTATTATGAACCTAGGTGTTTAGAGGATCACCTAGTAATCTGGCCATGTTTGTGTTCCCAGTGTGATGATTCTGTCCGCCATTCCCGAAAGCATCCCGTGATGCTATTTCGCTAGTAGGCATTCAATTATTGGGCTCTTGAACCCGAGACTCACCCTACCTACTTCATGTTGTTAGTGTTTGCTCGTTCCTTTAGGTTATCAGTAACCTTTGCATTAGTCCTCAAGGTCCGTGGTATTCCCTTCTTCCAAATACTATGAACCACATATGGCAGAAGTTTGTTGGATCAAAAGAACATAACAGGAGTACCTTCGATGAGTTCTCCATTCTATATTGTGACTCTGCCAGTTCAACCTTTCTGCATGGGTTATCCGGAAGAAATATGTTGAACTCGTTCAACATGCTAATCCATGCATCCACAACTCAGAAAGTTATATGTTCCTTGAGTTGTTCCTCTTTAGTTGTATTCTGACATCCGTCTATCAATTGATATTCAAGAGTATGTGTGCATCTGTGTTCATTGATGCCTATTATTCTTGTGACCCATAAAGCCATTCTATTCTGAATGACTAGGAGAAACAAACTCCAGAACCTCATCCATATCTAGGATTGGGTCAAGGCAATTGTATTCCGCAGATCAAAATGCCAATCTAGCTTCTGCTCTGCTCTACCTTGGAGTGTTACCATCTTTATGTCAAGAGTGTCATGTGAATTGCACCACCTCTTATGAATTCTTGACGTAGTAATGCTTCTTGCCATCATTGTTAATTCCTCGGTTCCCGTGTTATTGTACCTGGAATGCTGGCAAGTGAATTGTGATGTGTGAAATCAATACTGCTAGCAACCCCGTTGCTTGGTAGTTAATGGACAATAATCTCATTCTTAGCGTGTTGGTATTGAATTATCATTCTAAGATTGATCGTGCTACCTAGTCCATTTTCCTTGGTGCACTCCTCGATCAATGAGATAGGATTGTGTCCATCCATCACTCTCTTGATCACATCGTCTTGCCCTGAAAAGCAAGATTGATCTCGAGCTTAGTAACATACCGGTGGTCCGTGATTTTTTGAATATCTTCTCGAAAGTGTTACTAGGTTATCCCTTGACTGTTATATTGAGCTTGTGATCAAGTTGGTTTTCTTATAAACCACCCCTTCTCCAAGAATTTGTGTTGGATACCCCTGAGCTAGTTGGTTAAGCTGAACAGCAACTTGGAGAGTTGGAAGATAAAAGCTTTCCTAACTTAGTTCATTTCAAAAGGGATATCTTGTGTTTGTGTGTTTGTTGTATAAATATGATTTCTTCATCGATTGGTCCTCGTGATCAGTTGTTGAACCTATCGTCTTGCCCAAACTTTGACTTGAGTATTGGCTATCGTCAAGTCAAATCAGAACCAACGATGTTTGTAATGTTGTCTTACTCGTGGTTTATCCCTCGAGCAAACACCATTACATCTTTTGGTCTGACCAATGCTATCACCGTGTTCACATGATGGTGGAAGTCCAGTGATATGGAAATTCCTGTGAGTTGCTATTGAGCCCATCAGCAGCATTTTGTTTCCTCCATGATTCATGTTGAACATCAAGCTAGTGTTGGAAACTTTTTTAAGCAATGCATTCGTGTTCCGTTCATGAAGCTTATGCTTGGATGGAAGAAGTCACTTCCTCTAAGTTCACGTGCATTTGATGCAAGTTGCCGCCGTGAATTTGACAAATTTTGTTTTTGTTTCCTTTGGAATCATCGCAAGTCAGTTATGCATGTGTGAATGTATTCTATGGTTTGGTAGATTAATTACCTCCACTCCATTGTATGCCCTAGCACACCAAGCCACTGATTGATTTGTTCAAGAAAAGGGAGTCTCATGTGCTAATCCTAGGTCATGCACATGACTTCATTATCTTCAATGATGGTTCCCAACCTGAACTCGGTAGTGTTTTATTATAAGACTACTACATGGTCGTGCTTGTCTGGGACAGCATGTTCACATGTATGTAGCAGAACCAGCTCATGTTTTGGACCTTTCTATCGTAGTTCTTATACCGAGAATCTCGCAACGTCATCTCATCGGTTTGTGTTGCAAACTTTCTTTTCCAAACATGTTGCCTAAAATATTCAGTTACCAACCAGATCTGAATCTCAGGCAGATATGATGGTTGGAACCTTTCCAAGATCTATGATGTACGTCCCGACAAGGTTGCTGTTCTGGCCGACACACCTAGCCGGAAGATCTATCATTGTAGTATCTTGATTGAGCAAGTCGACCATCTTCTCCATGAGGATTTCGAGTGACTTATTATAGAAGTTGTTCCTTATGGATTCTTTGTATTCCGAAGTCCGACCTTTACTTGATGGCCATGTCAATGCTTTTAAGCCTGATCATGGTACCAAGAACGTCAAGGAGAACATTAGAAGTGGAGTGATAAATGTCTCTCGGTCGATCCTCCAGATTTTGTTTCCTTGGCATCGTCAAGGTAAAATCTGAGAAAGTGTTGTCCTTCTTTGCACCTGCATCCTCCATCGTTATTCATCATCATAGTAAGTTGTGTTGCTAGGATCCTTGCACAGATGTTGGTAAAACCTTGATGAATATGGAAATGCTCAAGTTCTCGAGAGCATGCTCAGTCACTAGGTTATATCCTTGGTATCAACTGGAATGTGCCTTCTGTTTGCCGAGTTGTCTTATAACTCTACTTTCCTTTCTAAACTGAGTATGCCATTCTTTCGAATTCATTCAAACGATCGTTTGTGAATTTCCTTAGGCTGGTATAGAGAGTTTCAATGATCTCTGTATCAAGAGTAATCCTTTTTGCCATTCAAGGGAATAATTCTACGAGCCGTTACGGGAACATGGTAATTGCTTCGCCGCTACTTTGAAACCCTCGTCAAATTGTTTCTTCCGTCCCTCCTAATGCATGTTTTGCCTCTCAGCTCCAGAGATGTTTCTACGTCTCATTCCGCTAGAAATCAAGAAGATTGATTCTTCTAAAATTCTCCCTTTCCTCTTGTTGTCATGTTGGATGAAGTTCTCAAAGCAAGACGCCGAGATCAAGATGATGCAATGAATCAACATCTTCGAGAAGGACAGTTGGATCTTGGAAATCTTGTTAGCTTGTGTCCCTTTGTCTTCTTACCTCACGCCTTGAATCTCGGGAAAAGATTGTTGTTTAGTGGGGGTGAGTTGTCACTGCCCTAGAATTTGCTTGCCATTAGTTGCATTAAAGCATCCATGCATCATGTTAATTTTCAATTAAAGTTGAAATGGGGATGATAAAACCCTAGCACAAGACGAACTCAAATAGGTTCAACCAAAATATTTTTAGTGACCTCAAAATATCCTTTTAAAATGTTCATGATTTATGGAAAAAGGTGAAACCCTCTACCAGAGATGATGCATATTTTTCCAGGACATTTTGGTCATTGAATTAAATCATTATGGTATTTGAGTTGGAGTTTAAAAGTTACCATTAAATATTGGTTGCTCCAAATATTCTGAAATTTATTGTGTGGTTTGAAAATAATTCAAATATTCCTCACAAAAATTTGCAGAATTAACCAATGTGTTTTGGTTGGTATTTATTTTCAAACATAAAGCAGAAAAATACAAAATAGAGTAAATTAGAAAAGAGAGAAAGAAAAGACCTGTACCTGGGCCACTTACCTGTAGCCGGCCCAGCTGCACCAGTCCAGCCCACCGTGGCAGAGCGGCTGTCTTCATCCTCTGCCAGTAGGCAGAGGCGAAGTAGCACGCGCGCACGCGGAGGCCTCCACCTCCTGCTTCGCGGTGGCAGCCTCCCCGAGATCCTCGCGACGCCATGGAGACGCCCCGAGACCCCTCTCTCACTCTCTCCCATGGCTCTCCTCTCCTCTGCTCTCTCTCTCACGGCCGCCCAAACCAGCCGGTGCCCGCCGCCGCAAAGCACCGCGCCCACCGCCGTCCCCTTGACCCGTGGTTGTGTCCTCTAGCTCCGCCTCGATGCCGTGAAGCTCCAACCAAAGAACGCGTCCGCGGATGCCCTGCAGCGTCGTCACCGTCGCCATCTTCCTCGTCTGCTTCGACGAACGCCGTCACTCGATTCGCCAACCCCAGAGCATCCGCGACCTCACCGCTGCCCTTGTTGGCCTCGCTGTGAGCTCTTGCACCGTTTACCTCCCTCCCCTGCCTCATTTGCACGCTCTAGCCCCGATCCCCACCGTAGCCGCGAGCTCCGGCCGCCGCCCAACTCGATGCCGCCGCCACTAAAAGCCACCCCACGACCTCCCACGAGCCCCCCTAGACGCGCACGAGCCAGAGCCGCCTCCCAGTGCCCTCGGCTGATCGTTCCATGGCCTCCCGAGTGGACGCCGCCGTGTTCCAAGGTCACCGCCGGCCTAACTCCGGCGGGCCTACATGGCCACTTAATTAGGGGTTAACCACCCAGTTAATTAGGACCAAGGACACTGACAATGGGCCCCACTGCTCAGCTGAACCATAGTTTAAGTTAAACCTTGTTAATTAAAGCTACAGACACAGACAGGTAGGCCCTGTTACTCAGCTTTTGACTTCGGTCAATGCTAACGTCACTATGACGCAAGGCTGACGCAGTTATGTTTTTCTGGGTTTTCTTATTTCAGAAATGATTTAGAAAATCCAGAAAATGTCCTAAACTTCTAAAAATCATAGAAATTCAACCGTAACTCCAAATGAAATAATTTATATATGAAAAATGATCAGAAAAATCCAATCTATCCATCTATACCATTTTCATGCATGTTTGAGCAAGTTAACTTCACCGTTTAGGATGAAACATGAATAGGACAACTTTGATAATAGTTTTGGAGGTTGAATTTGATGTAGTTTTGAATTCCACTTCAATCAAAATGGCTTGCTATTGCATTAGCCCAAATCACAGCATATTGCCATGTCATGATCATGCATCATATTGTTGCATTGGATTGATTGTGTTTCTTATTCGTTTGTCGGTGTTTGTCCCCTCTCGGTAGACGTGTTCCGACGATATGATCGATGCCACCGATGAAGAGCTATACTATCTTTAGAAGTGCCAGGCAAGCAAAACCCCCTTGTTCATTCCGATACAATCCCACTCTCTCGCTCCTGCTCTCTTTTACTGCATTAGGACAACAATGATTCAACTATTACAAGCTGCCGTAGTTGAACCCCTTTCCTCTGCATGACTTGTCATTGCCACAGTAAATAGATGAAACCCACTAGCATGAGTATGAGTTGTTTGAGCCCTAATGCGCCTACTCATTCATGCTTGTTTGTCATGCCTTCTATTGCTTAGAGTTGTGTCAGGTGTGATTCATCAGGGATGAATTGGAATGTGGTGAACATGCCCTACTGTTGAGAGCTAAGTGTGTGAACACGATTTGGTAAAGGTAGCGATGAGAGGCCATGTAGGAGTACATGGTGTGTTGTCTCATTGAAACTGTCCTCAGGAAATGAGTTCTGTGTTTGTGATCCATGAACAGTTACTACTACACATTGGGTTCCGGTAACTCGACCCCTCTCGACTTATTAATCAACATGATCTCTGTCCAGGAGTTGCAACTAGTTTCTGGTGTTTGTAAGTAGTGTTAGTAGTCTACCAAGTGGCACTCGGTACAGGTGGGCTTGGGACAGACTAGCCACGGTGGCCCGATGTACCAAGTGGCACCCTGGTGGTGGGCTTGGGAACCCTGCACACATCGTTTGGGGCCGTGAGCGACACCCCGGCCGGATCTCCTTGCGGATGGAACCTGAATAGGCGATAAACCTTGACGAGAGACTTGTGTGGTTAGTCAGGTCGTGGCCGACTCCCTCACCAGGCTTCCGCTTGAAGGTTGCCGAGATACACGACGTGTACATGGTGGTAAGTGGTGAGAGCGTGTGTGAAGAAGTACACCCCTGCAGGGTTAATATGATCTATTCGAATAACCGTGTCCGTGGTAAAGGACCTCTGGCACTACAAAAAAATACATTTCCGTGATGATACATGTTTGTCACAGTAGGTCATGTTTTCTGTCATGCATGTACATCCATGACGATTTTATGATAGAATCAAGATAGTCATACCTAGGCTGTCGTATAAGTGTTCCATGACATTACCAAAATTATCATTATGGAAGTGTCCACTTCCATGACGATAAATCACGCGTCACAGAAGTGCTTTCGTCAAGGGTGACCGACAAATGGCATCCACCGTAACGGAACGCCGTTAAGCTATCGGGTCGGGTTTTTGATCCGATAACCCGTTAAAAGCCCCAACCAATGGGAAATTTCCACATGTAAAATTCTTATTGGCCGGACGAAACACGTGTCAGCTCGTCAGTGGGTCAGATAGGCGCCTATGATATGTCGACACGTGCCACGACCCACCACTGGCCCATTTAGCTTACAAAGCCGGCCCATTTGACTTGGTCAAAAGTTAACGGGTTGGCCCATGAAAAGCCTGTTAACGATCTCTTTGCAAATAGCCCATTTTACGGCCCGTTAACTCACGGCCCGTTAGGCACTAAAGGAAATCGACCCAACAACGTCATGTGGGCCATTGAATATAACACCAGCCCATTTCACTTTTGGCCCATGTATGGCCTGTGATGTCTTTCGGCCCATATGAGGCCTTCGTATCTTTCGGCCCTTTACAGGCCCACGGTGACTCTAGCCCATAATGAATAGTAATTTTCTTTGTACCCGTTAACGGCCCGTAATTTACATGGGTCGTTTCCAGCCGGTGTTAGCTTTCGGCCTATTGACGGCCCATACGTTCTTGGGTTCCTTTTTGGCCCTCAATTACTTCCGGCCCGTTACTGGCCTGTTCCTCTAATGGGCCAAATTCGGCCCATGGCAAGAGTCGGCCTGTTACTGGCATGTTCCCCAAATGGGCCAAATTCGGCCCATGGCAAGAGTCGGCCCGTTACTGTCCTATTACCCTAATGGGCCAAATTCGGCCCATGGCAAGAGTCGGCCCGTTTTTGGCCAGCCCGTCCTATATTCTGGCCCATTAACGACCCGTTATGCCTGTGACAGAATTAAGCTTTTGCAGTCCTACGACCTGTTAACGGCCCGTTACCGTGCTGGGCCGATACCAATTACGCCCGATTACGACCCATGTAGACCCATTTATCCGATGGCCCAAGGCCCACCGATTACAGGCCCATTTATCGACGGCCTGAGGCCCACGGATTACAGGCCCATTTATCGACGGCCCGTAGAAGACCCATGGATCCTACGGCCCGTATATGGCCCATGGTAGTTGCGGCCACTAGCAAACCAGGGAAAAAGAAGACTAGGAAATAAATAAGGCCAAAACTAACGCTAGGAAAAAAGCTGGTGGATGCACGTTAAGAATAAATTTTGTATCGCACCAAAACAAATTACAACTATATAACAAAAGGAAGGTTGGCATAAAACTTAACAGTCTAGCAGATAAATGCACCACCAGAAGTTCAGAAGCTCGGTTCATTTGACCTGACTGTTACGTTTTCATGCTGTATTGTCCGATGGTGCACCATAACCCTCGCCTTCATTTCCCCTAGGCTCCTGAACAACATAGCAAATGTCTGATAGTCTGGTTTCAAAACCATGCATATCTTGATGACATTGAGCAATGTTTCTACTTGTTTCACAAAGGGCCTCTGTTAGGGAATGGACTTGTGTCTGGAGCGCAGATACAACATTGCTTTGAGCTTGCATATCTTGATCATGAGGCAGTTTGGACGATATTGCCTTAACAACCAACCCAGTATTACGCAGGAACGTGCTTTTGGCACTGTTAGTGGACAGGTACAGACCCACTGCAGCAAGAGCTGACATTGCGGTTATAGTTGCCTCGCCACCTTCAGAAGGTGGCGTTCCACCATTTTTTCCATAGCTCGCTGAAAAGTTGAGGTTTTACATTAGTAGTACCAGAACAGAAGATATTAAGGAGGCAGCAAAACCAAACAAAATAGCTTTGATCTATATACAGAACTTATTCTGGTGAACCCATGTAAAATATTAGTTGTATTTTATTGCAAAGTACATAATAAAACCAGGTTCCAAACATATGACCATGTACCATCGCTAATGTATTGTCTATTTCTTCACATTGTATTGAGGGCTAAGGATAAAGAGACAAAGTTTATAATAAGGTAAGCATAGTAAGACATCATTCATATCACAAAACAACTGAGAACAGACAAACAGGCAATTGTAACGTTGTGTGGGCAAGTCCAGCACGGAACTAGATTACGGGTCAAGATCAAAGGAAGATCACTCCTCTCTTTTAAACCTTGTAAGGTGCAATGATACGCTAAGACAATTGTGTATAAAATTGAAAAGAGTAATAGACATTGGCTGCAAACCATGCAGTTCAAGGCACAAGTTAGAGTAAGTAGTACTTAAAAGGCATGAGGATTAAGGACTTACAAAAGCGGCTTTGATTGGTGTAGTCATGCCCTTCTTCTTGCTGGTGTGATAGTCTTTGAAGATTTCCACAGCATTTGGTTAGGTACTTTTTGGTCCTTGCGGGCTTTCCTCTGCATTTCGAACAAGTCAATATAGATCTGATAATATGGTACAATGAAAAGAGTGAAATAGCAGCTAATTACAAGAGCCTCGCAGTGTGCAATATAGCTACGAGATCCTGTCATCTGTTGGAATTTCGCTTTCGTACGGTTGGCCTTGTTTTTTGAACAATTCACCTACAAGAAGATAGATTTGTGTGGCACATGCGTAAATAGGACTTCAACATGTGATCTAGTCACATATATATAATGTACCTGATACTTCAGATCAGACCAGTGTTTAACAAGGCCCCTCCAGTCTTCATCCGATATATTTTCCACTTGAGATGTTTGGGAAAGTTCACTGTTAGCCTTGCCTTAAAGTGAGTTTTCCTCAAGTTATACTGATACTGTCACAGAGCAGACTTGAAAACATGGGTGCAAGCTCGTATGGTTGCATCATCTTGGCTATCCAACTTGAACCTCATCTGTGAAAATTATGGGAGTCTCATTATCAGTAATCTAGAAAGTATGGTACGGAGCAAGACGATATTACTAGTTTCCATACATAACCATACTTATAGATAAATGGTCGAGGAAGGTGTTGAACTGGGTTTCGTCTTTGTCATTCCTGTACTGAATCCGTGTTGGGAGGATACATACATGACACCTAACGGCAACCGCTGCCTCTGATACTAACTTGGCTGACTCTGTAGCATCACGTGGCCTTTTTAAACCTGCCTCAAAACGGATCTCCATTCTTCCTCCTCTAGATTTAGTTAAACTATTGAGAATTATCCGTGATGTTTGTTTCCTCTTGCGCCTAGGTGCTAGTCCAACAACGAACATAGGAAGTGTTAGTGTACATCAAACTGTGAGACTACATATAAAGAAGCATGCAAATTTAACTTGACTCCAGCAACTACCTTCTTGCTGTTGAAGCTCACAAGGTTCATCTGATATTACCAACTCATCGTGTGTCATGAGTGCTTGGGAAGTAGTGTCAGGTGGCAAGGGAGCTTGGGAACATGCTGCTAGCTCAGTTGACGCACGAGTAAGTCGTGCAGATGGTAGTACTGTGGTAGGTGTTGCAAGAACTAGGGATGTCTCTGCTTGTTTGGTGGCAGCTATTTGTTTCTGTTTGGCTTTTTTTGCAGCTCGTGTAGCAAGGGATGCCATGTTTGTAGAATTTTCCGTTGGAATTTCACCTTCTATTGCACCGTCAGTACCAGCAGAATCTACAGGATTCATCCGCTTCTCATTCCCTGCCATTCTATGTTTCTCCCTCTTTCTCTGTGCCATGTTAAGTCAAGCCGACAAGAAAAACGAATAACAATTTAGTTCTTCAGAACAAATTGATGCGTGATGCAGACGAACTGACCTTTGATGTTAGACGACCACATGATAGGAGGATGTAATATGTATTTAAAACAGGATGGAAGAGATAACCAGAACTGTGATGTGTAAACTAAGAAGAAGACATTTCACCAAATTAGAAGCAATGCAGTGGAAGGTAGACACCATATGAAAGAAGCTACAAATATCGCTCTGCCAAGTTAACAGTGTCTTAGCATAAATGGCATTTAAACAAATGTGAAATAGTACAAGAAATAAATCATATGCAAGATGCAAACAACATCACACTACCATGTTAGAAGTCTCTCGTCATTAGTGCCATTGCATATTCACAGCATTGCATATTCACAGCTTATGATGTGTAATCTAAGGAGAAGGCATTTCAACAAATTAGAAGCAATGAAAGCTAGACACCATATGAAAGATGCAACGAATATCACTCTACCAAGTTAAAATTGTCTCGTCATAAGTGCCATTTCAACACATTAGTAGTACAAGCTTGAAAAGAATGTCAGATGTAACCTATATCACACTCCGAAGTCAAACGTGTCTTATGATAAGTGATTGTTGCAGGTTACACAACAGTAGTAATTTGATGTAAGAACATGGTGTGATAGACAGATATTGTATGTTCTAGAAATAGGAACACATGTCTTATTCAAGTATAATGTGTAAAGTAAGCAGATGGAATTCAACAAAATTAGAAGCAATACAAGCTAGACATCACACATAACATGCAACCACATATAACAGTGCCAAGTTAGAGGGAGCACCAGTGATGCTGCACTAGGGGAGACGTGCTCATCATAAACACAGCTTTGTTGAGTGTCTATGCATGTGTTGTCTTGGAAATCATCTTGGGGTGTGGAGGAGTAGAAACTGTAGAGGCCCTGCGTCCGGATGGAGCACCTTTATCCACTGCCTTGCTAACTTCCTTCCGCTTTATTGATTTTGAATTGTCAAGTAAAACCGACAAGAAAAAGCAATAAAATTCTCTCTTCATAACTCATTCATGCATGATACTGACAATCACTACTTTGATGTAAGGCAAACACATGATACCAGGATGGAATATGTACGAAAAACAGGACGACATGGCATGTTCACAACTGTTTGTGTAAACTAAGTAGAAACCATTCCAGCAAATAAGAAGCAATGCAAGCTAGACACCACATGAAAGATGCAACCAATATGACTCTGCCAAGTTATAAGCGTCCCATCATAAATGGAATTTCAACAAATTAGAAGCAGCGCATGCTATACATTATATGAAAGATGCAACTAATCGCACTGCATATACTAAAGGCGTCTCGTCATATTGATTGATGCGGGATACAAAAAAACAATAGTTTTATGTAAGGACATGCTTAATAGACAGATGTACTATGTACTAAATACAGGAAGGCATGTCACATTAACAGGTATAATGTCATTAAGGTAAGCTAAGCAGACTAGCACATGCAGTTTAACTAGATTGGAAGAATTACAATCTAGACACCATATGCAACATGCAACCACATATCACGCTGCCAAGTTAGAGCAAGCACCTGTGATGCTAGTGTAGGGGAAATGCTGTAATCAACTACAGAGCTACTTTCACTATCTTCATCTAGCATTTCTATTTCTTGAGAATCATGTCGGGAGGCTGACGCTGCATTCTTTAAATGAGGAGTAGTCCCCTTGCCTGCCTGCCTCGTCATAAGTGATTGATGAGGGATACACAAGAACATTAGTTTGATGTAAGAACATGGTTAATACACAGATGTACTAGTATGTACCAAAAACAGAAAGGCATGTCATATTCAAAGGTATAATGTGTAAGCTAAGCAGATGCAATTTAACCAAATTGGAAGCAATACAAGCTAGACATCCGGCTAGAGTGGTGAGCATGATCATCTAGGACCTGAGAGCCTGGTGGGAGGCGGGCTGCTTCGCCACCATCGCAGCTTTTTAGTTGGCTTCCAGGGGATGCCTGTCTTTGCTGGGCTTGTCACTGGCTCGGCCAGTGCCCTGACTAGCTATTTGTCTTCTGGTGCTCACGGGATGGTGTTTCACGTAAAAATATCTTTCCTTATCTTAATAAAGACCGACTTCGGCCTTTTGAGTACAAGCTAGACACCATATGGAACATGCAACCACATATGACACCGCGAAGTTAAAGCAAGCACCTGGGATGGTGGTTCATTGCAAGCGAGGTCATCAACTCCAGAGCAACATTTACCGTCTCCATCTGCTAACACTACACCCTTTAAAGCGATGTAACGTGCCACGCCTAGCCAGATAGAAAGCTGACATGACTTGTGTCTTTTCTTTTTTGCTTCGCTTTCGGCAGACTCTGAAATACCCTTGCATAAAAACACAATAGTGAGAGTATGGGTGAAGTGTGTGCAGAACTAGTGCACTATAAAAGTAGCAGATAGCAGGTGGCTGAAAAATAAATGACAGGAGACATATGATAGCTCTACAACATTGCATGGCAAACAAAATTAGATTCTACTCCATATGATTTTGTAATATATGAGCACAGGAAATGCAGGTACTCCTCCAGCACACCACCACATGTGGTCATATCTATGATAACAATTGACTGAAAATAAATAGGTCAGTCAATTTTTTTTAATGAACCATCCGATCTATAAGGAACGGGCAGATGGCCTTCGTCTACCTCCCGCCAGTCACTGTTGACGATCTTTCTCGAATCGCCAATGACCACCGGCCCAGACCCGTGCCTCCGCCGCCCCACCCTCCCATCAACCTCACACCACCGTCGTGCTTGGCAGCACCCCCAAGCCATCCCTTTAATCCCGGCCGACCTCCAGATCGAGCGCCAGTAGCTCTAGGCCGCACACGCCCCTAACATAAACACCAAGGTGCTGCTTCCCCGGCGTACTAGTCGTACTAGCGCCTGTTACGCCGAGGAATGCTTCCGTTAATTGGGAATCAACTGGCCAGAAATTGAAATTCAGGGGGGCGACGGACCTCTAGCTAAGGTGAAATAGTATATGAGGAGAAACCTTGTGTGTCGCGAGTTACTAGGAACATCTAGTATCAAGAAGAAGCGGTCAACTAGTGTCTTCTGTGGGATGAATACCATGCAAGCAGAGACGTAAGATTTGCACGAATAAGGGAAGAGGAATACGTTCTTCAGTTGCCGGTGTGGTCACCTCCACATGTCGCGCTGATCTTCTTCTTTTTACCGGGGAAACCGGTGTTCTGGAGGGTGCAGGCTTGGATGAACCCATGGCCAAATTGTTGACTGTGTTGCCGTGGTCGTATGTTGGCAGTGGGGAAGCAGATCCGAGGCGGCGAATGACGGCGTAGCAGGAATAGCTCTAGTGCGGTGGAGGGCGGCGAGTTGGAGCGGCAGCGGTGAGGCGCAGGACGGCGTGGTTTAACTGGCTTGGGTACGGACGGCTCGGCCTCGGCTTCAACTACTAGCCATGGAGGGCGTTGCGGTTGAGGTTGCGGTGGACTACGACGTCAGGGTATCGGCTCCGGCGTGATGGAGGAGGGCGACGGTTGATGGGTAGGATGGGGTGGCGTACAGAGGACGCCGGGGTTTCGCGGCTGGTGGAGAGGTAGTTTTGGCACCCACGGAGTACGAATGGGGAATCGGACGGTGGGGGGGGGAACGATGTTTCGGTCTTGTTTTTGGCTTTTTTGAACGTAAGATGGGACGCGCTTGTTTGAAATTTGGGGAAAGTACAAACTTCGCACCCCTCTTAAATTTTGGACCTACTACGGGTCGGGGGTAGGATGGTAATCCCAGGTGTCCCAAATAGTGGGCAGGAGCGATTTCCACCGCGCGCATGTGTGCTTAGGCGGCCATTGTGTATGAATGTTTTTTGGAGGCGGTTGCATGGCGTCTAGATGAAGCTACAAACCTACCCCGGTTTAGACCTTTGGACGTTGGGCCGGTAGGTTTGACGGGTCGGAGTTAGTAGAAAAGTAATTTCCTTCTACTACCAAACATTGGTCTCACGCGGTTTCGGGCAAGTAGAGGATCTTTTGGCGCTTCGTTCAAAATTTTGAAACACAAGCATTCACGTTTAGAGTACTCTTGAACTATGAGGATTGACCTAAATAGACAACGTTATATTTGACCTTGTATGTTTGAAAACCTCATTAAGTTATCCGCTGCGTTTTGAAATTTTGACACTTAAAAATCCTATAACTACGATTATTTTGGAATGGAGGAGCTAAATTTGAATCTATTTTGTACACGACTACATATGCTATTATGTACGAAATCAGAGCAAAGATTGGTACCCCCATAATTTAGGTATGGTTTACAAATGCCATGATATCAAATTCAAATAATTGAATGGACTTCATGTTGAATTCGATTTTTTTAAAGCACCTTAAGTTGAATTCAAATGTATGCTAGTTCATAGGTAGCTATTTATAAATGTCCATTGTGTAACTTTCTTGTGTATAATGTGCTTTACACACACAACATGAACTATACTCACGTTTATATTCGATTGCTAAAGCGATGCATTGTCTGGAGTTCAAAATACTAACTATGTGGATCAATTGTGTCGAATAATAACATAGACATGCTCAAATTTGATAGAATCTAGATGTCTGATGGATCAATGACCGCTCCTTACGGAATTGCAAATATCATGATCCCATCCTAATATTTGGATACAATTTATATCTTTAATCAATGTGTAGAGCAGTCTTTTACGTGTAGTTTCACTCTCCATCGGTGGTCTCTCACACATGCTCACACACTCTCTCCCAAGGTGTCTTTCTCGCACACATGCTCTAGATATAACCCTCCCTCCCTCTCGTAACCATTTACAACTGTTTTCACTAACCTTTATCACAAGCACTCTTCCTCTCGCAAACATACACACGCACAATCCTCATCGACCCTTTCTATATACATGGACCTGCCTACATGTCTCATGTACACACATTATCTTTACGCCCGTCTCTCATGCATTATCTCACACCTCTCTTCCTACTCGACGAGTATGATTCTACCAGAGCATTCTGTAGGATGCCCCTCAAAGTTAGGTTGGATGAATAGTAATATCAGAGATAAAGGGGTTACCTTAGTCCAAGAACCTAGGGTTACAAATCCTAGCCGGCTATCTTTGTCCGAGAACCTAGAGTCCTTCACAATTCTGCTATCTTTGTCTTGTACGACTAGTCATCCATGGGTCTTCCTAAATGTGTCATGGGCCGACCAATGTGGCGCAGGACGGAACTCACACGGTGACACACCCTCTGCCCCCACGTCTCATTATCTTCTCACACCCACACATACCAACACAAACACCACACATGCAGAAAATTTCTCCTGGTACCTCTATTCCCTCCCCCCCTTGCATATACACACTCAAGGGAATGGAATCACTTGTCGTGACGTCATATTTGTCTCTCTCTCTCTAGACCACTCTCATTTCTCATGCTATCTCTCCCACGCCCCCCCCCCGGTCGGCCCCTCTATCCATGCCTATCTCGAATACGTAATACACACACATACCTCTCTAGGCCCCGCCAAATGCATCAACTACACATTCGCACATGTTACATCACGTACCCCATTGATCTAAAAAGCCCTCTCTTCACTTTTCTTTCGCATACAACATTCCTTTTGAATAAAGTGTGGCCAAAAAATTATTTTAGAGTTTCTACATATATACAACATTACAAAGTTATATGGAGGAGTACGAACGCTAATTTGCATTGCATGGTGCCCACAATGATATTTATTCCGCACTGTGAATTTGTATATTTTTATACTATATACAAAGTTAGTCATAATAAAGAGAAATGAAGAGCATCTCTCTCTCCATCGCATACCCCCCCCTGTACGCCCCTTTCACGTATGCACACAAAACTATCTCCAGGTCCTCTTAAAGTAAGCCCCCAGAAAATTCATGCGTGTTTCATCTTTCTCTCGCGATATATGCAATGACGATCATTGTATTTGAAGCGAAAGCACGATACATACATTGGACTTCATAATCCACTCATTACGGTCACCGTTTACGTTTAGTGGTTATTATACAGTCACGGGCTCACCGTACAACTTTGTATTTGCTCATGACATGACTAGTTGACCTGTTAAATGCTCCACATGGCACCTCTAGTGTTGCATCACATTATCTCACTACCATCGGGCCCACGTGTCGACTTGTATCTACTCTACATCTACACTATTATAAAATACATAAAATACACTCTTATAAAAAACAGAGTTGGTGATGATGGTGTGCCTGCCATCCTGGAATATAGGCCGTCCGATTTATATCTGACGGATAGGAAAGAAACTATGGCAATTTTGCAAAAACGTACCCACACACCTGTCCACATTTGCAAATAAGGCCTTCCCTCGTCCATCCTTTTCTCTCACAAGATACACAAGTCATACAAATGCATCTTGATGTTACGTGCAACGCACGGGCATCTTGCTAGTAAGAATGAAAACAAACGACAAAAAAATATTTTGACGGTGGGTCGAAGTCATGACCGCGGGCACAGCAGACAAGGTGGCCTTGTATTGGTATGCTGAGCCGTCTGTTTTAACACACAGGAGCTGGTGTGGTGATTATACACACACACACGCATGCACACGAACTCCATCCATGCAACACTCACACAAACACATGCACCCATGCACGCACGCAACACTCACACATACACACGCAGCCACGCACGCATGCAACACTCACACGCACACACGCACGCATGCATGCACACACCAGTACACCACACGACCAACACACACTCTCAGGCTCAAGTGCTCAACCTACACGTGCATGCGCACACATCAGGCCCTGACAGACACACTACTAGGAAAAGGGCTATAGATGGAATTGACACTAATGGCGCACCAGACATGTGGTGCGCCATTAGTATATACTAATGGCGCACCACCTCCTGATGCGCCATTAGTGTTGAAACTACTAATGGCGCACCCTGCCCACGGTGGGCCATTAGTACCAATTTTTTTTTGAACTAGTGCGCCTGTCCAAACATACTAATGGCGCATCCACTGGTGGTGCGCCATTACTAGTTGTAACTAGTAATGGCGCACCAGCCAGAAGGTGCGCCACTAAAGTTATTTTTTTATTATTGTTTTTATTCCTTTTTTTGCATTAGTACTAATGGCGCACCACCAGGGGGTGCGCCATTAGTAACCTGGATTACTAATGGCGCATTTGTTGCTGGTGCGCCATTAGTAAGTGGGCAGCAACAAGATATTTTGGACAACCTCTCCTCCCACACTCACTTTCTCCCCACTTCATTCTCTCCACCGCCTCCTCCTTGTCTCGGGTGCCTCCTCTTTTTCACCGCATTTCCACCATAGATTCATTCAAATTAAGTGGTTAAGTTACCTTGTTTTGCTAGGTAACTAAGGGGGGAAGCTATATTTATGTTGTTCTCCCTACAACAATGTGCACATGCACTTTTTATGGCCTAGCTAGATCTACGTATGTTCGTGGTGTTGCATATGTTTGTGGTGTTGCATATGTGTTTGTGTTTGGAGGTGTACCGGTATTTGAAATGCGATAGTTGCCAATATTTTGCCGGAATGTTGATTCATTTCCGTTTTGGCGAGAATTTTGGCATTAAGCATTCTTTTTGGTCCTATTTTTAGGGAAAGTCATGCCAAATTTTTTCTTGGTTCTAAAATATTGTTTTGCTCTACCCCGCAGGCGACCATGGTCCGCACGATGACCGAAGGCATCATGAATAGGTTTTTGAGGTCCGCGAAGGCCGAGATGCTTCAAAAGAACGAGACGGAGATAAGATGTCCGTGTCGAAGATGCAAGCTGAATAGCCTTATTGCGGACCCGGATTCCGGGCAGGTGCGGGACCACCTGCTCTTGCGTGGTTTCATGGATGGCTATCGGTGGCAAGGTGATGAAGATGACTACGAAGTCGTGCATGGGGGCCGGGCAAGAAATGAGGAAGGGCAGCAAGACAACCACCATGGCTCGGGGGGGGGGGCGAGAAGACGAAGAATCCCCAGGAGATGATGACGACGGTGATGCTGTACATAGTCATCATGTAGAAGATGCAGGACATGATGATGATGCCGGCGGAGCAGACGACGCTGGACCATCGATGGGCTGGGTGCAGGACCCTCATATTCAAGAGCTGCTTCTCAAGCAGACGGATAACGCAAGAGCTGTCGCCCGAGAGAAAGCCAAGATGGATCAACTTGTGTTAGACGCGGTTACTCCATTGTATGAAGGATGCAGGCCCGAGGATACCCGCCTGAAAGTAACGCTCATGGCTCTGGAGATGAAGGTAAAACACAAAATGACCGACGCATGCTTCGACGAGAACATATCATTCTGGCACGAACGTCTTCCCAAGGGGAACAAGTGCCCGAGCAGTTTGGAGGAGGCGAAGAAAATCGTGTGTCCTCTGGATTTACCGCACGTGAAATACCATGTGTGCATGAACAATTGCATCATTTATCGGGACGAGCACGCGGAGTCTACCATATGTCCGGTGTGCGGTGTCACTCGATACAAGAAGAGGAAGAAAGCTCCTCGAAAAGTGGTGTGGTACTTTCCGATCACTCCTCGTCTGCAGCGGTATTTCGCGGACCCTAAGGTAGCAAAGCTCCTGCGTTGGCACGCGGATAGGGATGAGAAGAAGCGAGAAGATGACGCAAATGATCCGGAGATAGATAAAAAAGACAAGATGCTGAGTCACCCTAAGGATGCGAGCCAGTGGCAAGCGTTGAACTTCGAATACCCAAAATTTGGGAACGATCCAAGGAACATCGTGCTGGGAGCGAGCACCGATGGAGTCAATCCGTTTGGTAGCCAGAGAAGCACACATAGCACCTGGCCTGTGTTTGTGTGGATGTACAACCTTCCCCCCTGGTTGTGCATGAAGAGGAAGTACATTCACATGAGTATGCTAATTGAAGGGCCGAAACAACCAGGGAACGACATCAATCTGTATCTGGGGCTGCTGAAAGAGGAGCTTAACCCGCTGTGGAAAACGCCAGCCAATACGTGGGACGCCGCAGAGAAAGAATATTTCCCTATGAGAGCCGCACTGCTCACGACGGTGCACGACTATCTCGGTTACGGATATCTTGCGGGGCAGGTAGTCCACGGATTTTCTGGATGCGTAAGGTGCATGGATGACACAACGTATCACCAGCTAGATAACCGTGTTCATGGGACATTGAAGGTGGCTTCGCGACGATGACCCGTGGAGGAAACGCAAGGATATGTTCGATGGTGAAACCGAACCCCGAAAACGCCCGTGTACGAGGAGCGGCGAGGTAATAGACAAGCTGTTGAAAAATTGGAAAGACTGCCCACTGCCGGGAAAGAAGCAAAAGGCGCCAGAGCCGGGAAAGAAGCGAAAGGCGCCAGAGCCGCTGCTGAAGGTATGGAAAATGAGGTCTGTTTTCTGGGACTTGCCGTACTGGAAGATCCACCGTGTGCCTCACAGCCTTGATGTCATGCATATCACGAAGAACGTGTGCGAGAGTCTGCTTGGTACCCTGCTCAACATGCCAGAGAGGACCAAAGATGGGCCGAAAGCAAGGGCAGACTTGAAATCAATGGGCATCAGGCAGGAGCTTCACGCTATATATGATGATGATGATGATGATGATGATGATGATGATGATGATGATCATGAGGCGAAGCAGGACACAGAAAGTCGTCGCAAAGGCAAAAAGGCCAAGAAGACCGGAAATGACTACCCTCCCGCCTGCTTCACTCTAAGTCAGGAGGAGATCGAGCAGTTTTTCACCTGCCTCCTAGGAGTAAAACTTCCTTACGATTACGCGGGGAAGATAAGGAGATACCTAGACCCAGCGAAGCAGAAGTTCAGCGGGATGAAGTCTCACGACTGTCACGTGCTGATGACGCAGATACTTCCAGTTGCAATCCGTGGGATCATGGACGTGCACGTCCGTGAAATGCTATTTGGCCTATGCAACTTCTTCGACCTCATCTCTCGGAAGTCGATTGGCGTGAGGCAACTGAGAAGGCTACAGGAAGAGATCGTGGTGATACTATGCGAGCTTGATATGTACTTCCCGCCTGCATTCTTCGACGTTACGGTGCATCTGCTGGTCCATATAGTGGAGGATATCATCCAACTCGGGCCGACGTTCCTGCATAGCATGATGCCGTTCGAAAGGATGAATGGTGTCATCAAAGGATACGTTCGCAACATGTCACGTGCAGAAGGAAGCATAGCCACGGGCTTTCTGACCGAAGAGTGCATCTCCTACTGCACGAATTATCTAGGCATCGAGAACCCCGTTGGTCTGCCCGTCAACAGGCACCTCGGCAGGCTCGCTGGATGGGGTCACCGTGAGGGTCGCCGCGAAATGCATGTCGACTTCGAGGGTCGACTCGCCGACTTTGAAAGAGCAAACCTAGTCGCGCTACAACACATAGACGTGGTCGATCCTTGGGTGGTAGAGCACAAAACCTTTATTAAGAAGATGTACAATGACCGAGGCCAACAGAGGACGGATGGAGATATACTCAAAGAGCACAACTCATGTTTCACGTGTTGGTTCAAGCAGAAGCTTCTGTCGTACCCTTTACATGAGGATTCTTCCGCGGAAGAACAACTCATATTCGCCTTGTCACAGGGCGCCGAGCACAACCTGATGACCTATGAGGCATACGATATCAACGGCTACACATTCTACACCGAGGCCAAGGACATGAAGAGCGATGGTTATCAGAACTCCGGGGTAACGATGG
The DNA here is from genome assembly GCF_018294505.1 of Triticum aestivum. Taxonomy (NCBI): domain Eukaryota; kingdom Viridiplantae; phylum Streptophyta; class Magnoliopsida; order Poales; family Poaceae; genus Triticum; species Triticum aestivum. The sequence continues at coordinate 77,514,536 of NC_057807.1, read as the reverse complement.
AATCCTACACCGGTAACGACAAGGACAGATACTACGGAAGGATCGAGGAGATCTGGGAGCTGAGCTACGCTGGAGAGAAGGTCCCGATGTTCTGTGTCAGATGGGCCAAGAACGTCATAAAAGAAGACCGGTATTTCACCACCATGGTTATACCCGAAGCCAAATCCAAGACCGCGGGCGCAAACGTCACCGCGAAAAATGAGCCATGGGTACTGGCTTCCCAAGTGGACCAATGCTTCTTCATTACCGACCCGCCAAAGCCCAGTCGTGTTGTCGTGAGGAGAGGCAAAAGGAAGATCATCGGAATGGATGGAGTAGCCAATGAGCAAGACTTCGACAAGTACGGCGACCCAAGGATCGAACATGACGATGATGATGAAGTAGCAGCAGACACCACAAGAAGAAGCAGGACCACCCTACCTAAAGGACGTCCGTTCCACAAGTTTAGTGGAATTATTGTGTATTTCCATGGTTTTTACACTGTAATTATTAGTGTAAGATATTGTTGCAATTAAATTTAGAAATGGCAGCTCTTGGTGGCTTGGTGTACCTGTATTTTCTCTCTGAAAATTCTCTAAACAAGCATTGCAATTTGATTTTGGCCCTGTTACATGTAGTAGTAGTAATGTTTGAGGGTTGCATGCTTCGGTGCTAAATTTGCATCAGCGGTTGACGTTTCTTGAGTGATTATAACTTGTGGAATATGCTGTCTCAAACTATGGAACATGAGATCTGCGTTTAGGAGTAGCCAAGGTGGTTTCTTTTTGTTGTACACTCCAGTTTGATTCTTGTGTGCATCACACTGGTTCATAGTTTGGAACATTCAGTCTTGCTTGCTCTATGTTTGTTCGATGTCCAGGGGCCCAATTACAGTTAAGTTGTGGATACAACACCTATTTCACCAACAACAGAGAACACAACAACACAATTAGGGCTCACAATAAAGCAATTGCAGTTTTCCCACAGCCAACATGCCACAGGAGCACAAAGGTCTAAACTTGTATCCTAAAGCACATCTGGAACTGAATTACTGAATTAATCTTGCACTGTCTTACTAACAGCCAACAGTATTTCTATCTAGTGAAGACTAAAGTTGCATCATCAGCAGCTTCATATAGAAGATAATGATTCCTGTTTTTTAGTCTACTGTAATTGTTTTTTAGCCCACATCACTTTGCATTGTTTTGAGGTTTTGTACATCAGCTTTCTTTCTAATCCAGCCCACGCGGCTGCTGTACTACTTGTCAAGTGATGCTGCTGCTGCTATCTGCGAGTTGTTGCTGCTAGTTGTGATTTTGTCAAGTGATGCTGCTGCTACTTGTGATCTTCTAAAATAACCCCTTTCTCCTGAAATGTTGATTAATTTCCGTTTCGGTTGAGAAATGGGGCACTCCTAGGTCAAGAAAATTAGCAAAGGTCATGCCCAATTTTCTTGACCTAGAAGGTGCCCGATTCTCAACCGAAATAAAAATTAATTTGCTTTAGTGGTAGGATTAGTTTAGTATTTTATTCACACACTCAGACACCCTTGCTTGCCATGTGTGATAGAGAGATAGTGAGAGGAGAAAATAAGCTATCTGCAGCTTAATTTGCATTGCATACTAGCTAGATAGCTTTTGTTTTTCAGGACCAACCGAACAATACATACATATACCTGTAGGCACCAGCTTAATTTCCAAGGCAGGACAATTACTTGCTTCATTATATTCATCCATCCATCCATTTTGCATCATGTACAGAACCAAAAATAATCGGAGTTTCTGTCTGGCTTCAGAAGTCATAACACATGCATTTGGGTAACCCTAAATGTCAAAATTGCACAAGTCTAGACCCCTTTATGCCATATACTTTCTATTTTTCTTCATCGGAGTTCGACTGCGCATTAACCCAACGTGTGCATGACTCGATGGTCCAGGAAGGAAATCGTTTCCTTTCATCAGCTAGAAAAATTGCCAACGTTTCAAAACTGCAACTTGATGAAGATTGGAGTATATCTTAATAAGTTTACCCTGTTGGGGCACATCACATACACACATTTGCTCAAGTCCACTCTGGCCCATGTAGAGCTGAAACCCAGTTTAGTTCCTTGTATCACTTGTCGCTGAAAACCGTTTGATTGTTTTCACGGAAATGATTTACAAGTTCAGCAAGTGATGAGCTGTGAGAATAACATATTCATTAGGGTAGGCGTCTCCTGCCCTATGCTGAATGTGGTGCAATTTTCGACGCAGATTCATAATTTGTAGCTTAGCTTATCTCTTGGCCCTCCAATTAAAATATAGGGGTTGACCTTCACCACAGCCGAAGCTTCTCTGCATCTATATATAATGGACATTCCCTAGCTTCTGAACAATCAACACAAAGCAGCAGGCCTGAGTGTCTCCAATAGTCATCCATGAGTGTCTCCAATAGCCTGCTAGCGTTTATCCTCTCCGCGTGTTTGAACACCCTGCGGTGTAGTAAAAAGTAATTACAGATACACTCACCCACATAAGTATTCAACACAATGAAAAGGCAATACCATTTCAGACGCTTGTCTTCTAAAAAGAAGAGTGAACTTTCTAGACACACCCCTCAGGAACTAGGTTACCCTGAGAACGTGGACTTGGACCTTAGCAACAACACACTAACAGGTTCTATCCCAAAACACCTAGGCAATATCACAAACATCTCTCAATTGTTCCTTGACAATAACCAACTTTTTGGCGACATTCCTCGAGAATTAGGTTATTTGGTCAACTTAGAGATCTTGTTCCTTGACAATAATCAACTTTTTGACCAAACTTTGTTTCTATTTAGAGAGAAACATGGCCCCCAACGATGATGCCGGGGGTTCGGGCGGCAAGGCATTCTGGGAGCTGTCCCAGGAGATGGAGGAACAACCTCACTTGTATGAGGTCGCCGCCTTCCCCACCGATCCTGAGACCACTGATGGTGCCGCCGAGGATGACCACACTGATGCCACCACTGATGGTGCCGCCGAGGATGCCACCACTGATGATGGCGGCACCCGCACAGATGGCAGCCAACCAAAGGACCGGCGCCCGATCGTGCTCCTCACCCTCAAGGAGGAAGTTACTGAAGTGGACTCCAACGGGAATCCAACGGCGCCCGAACGAATAGTCAAGGGGTACTCGCTTCAGCTCGGGTGCATTGTCCAGAGCACCGTCTCGATCAACACCGAGAACCTGAGGCATCTTGACCGAGGGAATTTGCGCCACCTCCTCTTCATGAAGCTGCACGAACGATACAAGTTCCCCGCTGAATTTGCAAACACAAGCCTCAAAGGGAATAAAGTGAACAATGTTGCCCTCACGAAGATGAGCAAGGCCCTGTCTACTTGGACAAGCAATGTGAAGAAAATGATCGGGAAAGGTGAGAGTTATCAGAAGATCAAGGAGAAAATCCTTCGATCACCGAAGATGACTATAATGACTTCAAGATCAATTGCTCGAGCACCGCAAGCTCCCAATCAAGTGAGTGGGGGCAACAAATGCGGGAGCTGAACATAGGGGAACACACACTCGGTCCCGGCGGTTACAGAGTGGTGGAGCCTATATGGGACAAGGAGGAGGCGGACCGTGCCGAGCAAGGCCTACCGCCCCTCTTCGAGAAATACAGCGGTAACAAGGAGACCAGGAACTTTGTCAGGGCCCGGTACAAGAAGGACCCGAAAACAAAGGAGCTTACCACGGATCCGAAGACCAGGCAGCTTGAGCTTGTTCTGGTAAGGAATACACCCCCGCGTAATTAGCTCCATATGGTTGCATTCTAATTAATGAAGCCAAATTTCTAAATGGTTCACATTCCTTCCGCAGGCGACTGAAAGCAGTAGCGCGGGGTCGACTAAGAGCAACCCTTGGGACACCATTCTAAATAGGGCGTTGAATGTAATGAAGAACAAGGATAAGCTCAGTAAGCCGACGTCAGCTGGTCGTGTGGCCGGCAAAGGCTTGTCGACAAAATGGGGGTCATACTATACCGCTGGTGTGCGGAAGGAGAAAAAGACCAGCTCGCAAAGCCAGGCGCGAGAGGTTCAAGAACTCAAGGCACAGGTGGCGCGGATTCCGGAGATTGTCCAAGAGCAAGTGGAACAACGACTCGGAGCGACGATCACCGCCCATGTGCCTACCTTGATCTCGGGGTTGAGTGCATGGATTGCGGGCGGCCAACAGGGGCCGCCCCCGATTCCTAGCTTCACGGCCAGCAACTCACATAATGCGATGGCGGGGCCATTGGTGCCTCCGGCGGAGGCGGCATTGGTGTCCCCGACGCCGGCACGGGAGCTTAATGCACCCGGGTGTACGCCGGCCGGCACCTCTTCAGCAAGCGGCCCCTCCGTCAACTGCACGCCCGCCGTTGGCGGTGCGTCGACATTAGCCGAGCTCGACGCCATCATCACGGTAACTAATTAAGCCTCTCTCGGCCGAGGACTTCATCTCCTTGCCTTTGACTGGGCATCCCTGACGCCCTACATGTTTTCGCAGGGCGCCGCCGACGTTCCGTGCACTCTCCTCCACTTCGTGAACAACGAGTTGGTCGATGTCGCCAAGGGCAAAATCATTCAACCGGGCAACCCCTTGTTCCACGGTACCCAGATGCCACCCAACTTAATTGTTTAGGGTTCAACTGGTTCGGGTACTGCCAGGCTGCGACGACTTGTTACCTCCGATTCGACCCGTCAGGGCCGACGATGAAGACGTGATGACCCTCAGCGCCTGCCTGAGCTGGCCCCTGCTTTGGCCGAAGAGCCAGATTCGTTTGGGGGCGGGGGACACCACCCCAAAGACAACACCGCCAGTCGTGCCGGCGCTAAGTCGGCCCCATGGCAAGACCGCCGTAACGGTGCCGGACATCCCTATGCCACTGGATCCAAACATGCATATGGCACAGGATCAGAACGACGACGACGACGACGATGATACATTTGGCAACGTCGATCAGTACTTTGCCGATCATGGGTACGATGGCAACTTCATGGGGCCTCCTTCTCAAGAACCAAACCCAACAAAAGACGTGTGCGATCTAGCTGGTACCGCGGAGAAGCCAAGTTGCAACAGGCGCCGTCTGGCGTTCGGCTCTCAGGAGACGCCTCTAGCTGCCGACTTCACCGAGCCTCAGATAGGCGAGGTGCGAAATATTATCAGCCCCAACACACTCAAGAAGGCGGTCTGTGAGCAGAACTCGGTCCCATTACAGGAGAAGAAGAAGGCACGCAAAAGAAAGACTAAGAAGGGTGCGAGCCAGCCGGCACCGAGTACGATCCGTGCTAAGGACGGGCCACCTTCACTGCAGGATATCTCAAGGAGGGTGCATGTGGCGGGTTGGGCGATGCTACCGACAAATATGCTCAATGCTGCAACCGGTGCTATGCGGAGTCTGCATGACAGTGTTCTTGCTTTGGAGAAGCGGCGTCTCAGAGAGAAGGATGTGGCATACCCGGTTTTCGCGGCCAAGGTGCCAGAGGGCAAGGGCTTTGTGGATAACTCCATCGGGCGTACGATCGTCCTGCGTTTTGATGACATCCATGCTATGTTGAACCTTCATCCGCTGTACTACACCTTCGTTCGGCTATTTTCGCTGAGTATGGAGATGCGGATCATTCGCGACAAGACCCCGGACATCGTGATAGTCGACCACTTCTACATGCGTGCCAAGATCTTGGGCAGCGCTGGGGACCAGCAAGTCGCGAGTTCTTACCTCGAAGGCGTCATTCTGGCAAACCAAGATAAGGATAACTTCCTCGTGCCTTACTTTCCCGAGTAAGTCCTCCCCTCAACCGGCCCGTAACATATGAATTCTTACATTTCGATCGTGTTTCTTTTAACATTCCGTGTTTTCTGCAGTGACACACGTTGCACGCTCATCCTCCTAAGCCCCAAATATTCCATGGCCACGTATTTCGACCCGGACCGTCAGTCGAACGTAGACTACACAAATGTCAAGAAGGTTCTTGATGATGTTCTCCCCGGCTACGCCAAATCTGGAGGCACCTTCACCAGGCCTATTCGTAAGTACGGCAAGCACGTGTTCTCCCGCAATACGACGTTCTCCTGCATCAAGCAGCCGCCTGGCGGTCAGAAGGGTGCCTACTATGCCATCCATCACATGCGGGCGATCGTACGGGACCATCATCAACTTTGGCTACCGAGTAAACTCAAAGATTGGTCAAAGAGCGTGTCGGCAATCTAGGACGCGGACCTCCGACAAGAATTCTTTCGCATCCAGTCGGAGTTTGCGGAAATCATCCATCAAGATGTCCTTCGTACCTCGGGGCAGTTCGACCTCAACAATCAACCGTCCAACAGTGACATCGACACAATGCTACAAATGCAGGCTGACAACGACCGTTATTTCATGACTCCCATGATAGATGGCGGCTTCATCCACGCTCCGGTCTAGTTCTGAAACATCGATTGGCTCATGTTGTAATTAAACTTTAATGAACTTGTAGTATGTCTCTTTGGTTTCGAGAGTCGTTCAACTTAGATGTAATCAATGCTATTAATGTCTTGCTTTTCTCTTCCGATCGCTCTGTTGCATACTTATATATTGCTTATGTATTGTCTGTGAATTGGTACTAACGTTTCGTTTGGCTAGTGCATAGCGATGCCGACGTATGTTGTGTACAAGGGTAAGGTTCCCGGAGTCTACGATGACTGGGAGGAGTGTCGAAGATAGGTTCACCGATTCAGCGGTAACAGTTACAAAGGGTACACCACTAGGGCGGAGGCCAAATCTAGATACGCCCGCTATCTAGCGGGAGAGGGGAGGAAGCGTTGGAGGAACCGGATGAAGACGAGTTTCATCGTGATGATGCTCATCGTGATGACTGCAGCTCTCTTCTATGTGATGGTAGTTTAGATGATCGATATCGACTTGTAATGTGAAGACAAACTCGCTACTCGCGGTCTCGAGACTTGTAATATAATGTTCTATCTTTGTTCGGTCTTTTCAATTCGGAGACTAATATGATGAATTGTATTCGGAGACTAATATGATGAATTGTATTCAAAGACTAATCTTCTATTGTATTCGATGAATCTGTTGTTGATGTGTGTTGTCTATATTTTGTCAAATTATACATTTTGTAACCTGTGCAAAAAACAGAAAATAAAAAATAAAAAAACCTAATATTCATACTAATGGCGCATCACGTGACAGTGCGCCATTAGTATGACAGTGCACACTAATGGCGCATCACTAGGTAGTGCGCCATTAGTATGCCGCGGTTACTAATGGCGCATCCAGTGGTGGTGCGCCATTAGTATGCCAAGGCAGCTGGGTATACATGGCCCCTGGGAGGCATACTAATGGCGCACCCTGGCCTATACTAATGGCGCACCGGCGGTGCGCCATTAGTATACCAGATACTAATGGCGCACCAGGTGGTGCGCCATTAGTAAAAATTACTAATGGCGTGCTATCAATGGCGCACCACAGATGCGCCATTAATGGCCATATTAGGTGCGCCATTAGTAGGGGTTTTTCTAGTAGTGACACATACAAAACTAGGTGATTCCCGCGCATGGGTTGGAGCCTTGTCGCGCCTTCGTAAATTTGTGTTTATCTGACCTTTTCCCTATGTGAACTGAAAGGTGGGACCCACAAGGAACGTGGTCAATTTAACTAGTCAACATGGCGCCACGCAGATTATTTGGTCGGTTAACAAAGTGCAATCCGATGATGAAGTGTGAGCAAGTGACCGGATAATCACCGCAAAATGTATATAGTGACCGTAATCAGCTTATTCTGAAGTTCGATGACCGTATTACGCTTTTCTCTCTGTAGGCCCTCCAAAACTACATCTCTACACGTTCTCGCATGTTACATCTAACAACTAGGCAAGACAGCACTACTACTACACTCACAATAAATCATATGTCTTTTTAGTTTTACTAGATATCATATTGTTACATAGATTTATTCAGTTTGCATACATTAAAATTGCCTTTGAAATGTATGGCCAGTATCATCTACCATGCGGGAAAAATCCCGCCGTTTCCTGTTTAATCGGGTTTGTATCGATGGATCGTGCGAAACAGCAAAACTATAGTACTATACAGTACAAGAGACAGTTCACTGGGCCGTCGTGTCGTCTACTCCTCCATCGTAAGAGTGGAGTGCTCTCTTTCATAAATCTTCTAGTCCCTTTCGCCGACATGTGGGACATCAAGCTACTGGGTCCACGTGCCATACCGGAATACAGTGCAGAGCAGCCGGGGTGAAGCACCCCAGTCATGGCGCCGGCGTAGTAATGAGCAATGAGGCGTCAAATCACAAAGTTGCACCTTTCCCGCAGTTAAGTTGGAGGGAAGAAGTAATAATGCTAAAAAAAGAAGTTGGAGGGATGAAGCAACCATCATCACTCGTTGCTGAATCCGTTTCTCCCTCATCTTCTTCCACTTAACCACGTGTTGCTTCTGCCGTTGTTCTGCCTCATGTGGGACACGGATCAGCTTGGTAAAGCGCTGACACGTGGGACTGCATGTTAGCAAACCGCCAGGACAACGTCCTCCGAAAATAAGAAACCTCCCCCGCCATCCGCGCGGCAAAATCACCTCGTTTCTACTAATCTTTGATTCTATAATTTTTTAGATCAATATAATTGAGATTTGTATAGATAGCACACAGGAGCAAAACCAAGTGGTACGGTTAAGGGCATCCACAATGTGTAGCCAAATGTGAAAATAGCTTTTGGCATCGTGGGAACCATTGGGGACGGTGTTGCCAAAGCCAAAAAGATGGAATCGAAGCTCCCTGATTGATTGATTCAAGGAATAGAAAAATGCAACGTCTCTCCTCTTTCTCCCATGCTTGGACGCATGTAGTACAGTATAGAGCACAGAGTCTACTCCCCTGTCCCTTCTATCACAAATCACAAAGCAGTGTGGCGTCAAATCACAAAGCACGGACGAAGCAACCATCATTTCACTCTTCGCTGACTCCACTTCTCCATCGTCTTCTTCGCGAAACCATCTCACCGCACTAGTACTCCTAGTAGTAGTACTAGTAAAGGACTTCGTGGATGCAAATAAGGCGGTTGTCTCGGCTTGCAGGCGGCACATGCGAACGACTTACATGGTCTCCCTCAATGGTGTTCTCCGTCGAACGCACTTCGCCAAACCACAAAAAAAATCGTCGACGTCACCGCAATGGGCAAGGAATTCAAATATAGTTACTACCTCCATTTTTTTTATACACAAGGCCAGTATATCAAAATTACAATTTGCAAAGGGCCACTAACACTAATCGAGGCAAAATTGATGGGGTTAGCAACCAAGGACATTAATATCCCCTGCATGCATGCGGAAGTGAGAAGGTTCGTTTGCATGGCGCTGCATTAATCAAGCGATGAGGAGTGAGATGGTTAGCTCTTTGGTCTTTCGAGAAAAAAAATACGCATTAATTGACACATGAAACGAGGATTTGTATCGATTAAATCCCGCGAAGGAAAACCCCGCCTTTCTTTTTTAACACTAGTACTCCTAGTACGTACGTACTTATCATGTTTGGGTCTAGGCCTTACATTGCCAAACTTCGCCACACATTTTTGCCAAGCTTGCCTAAAGTTTTCAAAATGAGAAGGAGGTACACTTGCGCACGGCTGTCGCGGTCGCACCGCACCCTCACATGGTCACTCCTACACGCCGCGGTCGCACCGCACCCTCACACAGTCGCTCCTGCACGCCGCAAACCCAACCAAGGGAACGCACCCTCATTGACACGTGTTGTCGCATGTGAACAAACCAAACTCAACCATCCTATCGCTGACACATAATTTTCATTCATAGAGTATGTTTATCCAACCGCATGTTGGGGAGTATCCATACGGCCCGTGCGGTGGTCTGGTGGGGATGAAGAAGAGGTAAGGAAGAAGGAAACAAGGGTTAGGAGACATAGGATATTCATCCAACCGCCTGAAATGGTAGACTGACCCAAGTCTGGCGACGTGCATGACAAATAGTATGTTTTTACACAGCAAAAGATCCATAAAAACAACAACATAAAGAAAAACTATCACTGCTCGCCGAAAGAGACGGCCTCGTCGTCTTTGGCTGCCGGTGCGAACCAGCCGTCGCTGCCGACATGTGGCTCTGCACCGTGGTTGTCCTCGGCCTCCAGCTACTCGTTCAAGCGGAGCGTGTGGGCGCTCTGCACGGACGAGAGCACAGCCCGGTTCAAGTCGAGGACATCCAGTTCTGCCTGTAGGAGGGCCTCGATGGCAGCGGCATCTGCGCGCTCCGCGTCGAGTCGAGCCTCCGCCGCCCGGTTCAAGTCCAGGACTTCCAGTTCCGCCTGCAGGAGGGCGTCGATGAGAGCGGCATCCGCGCGCTCTGCGTCGAGTCGAGCCTCTGCCGCCCGGTTCATGTCCAGGACATCCGGTTCCGCCTGCAGGAGGGCCTCGATGGAAGTGGCATCTGCGCGCTCTGCCTCAAGTTGAGCCTCTGTCACCCTGTTCACATCCACGACATCCGGTTCCGCCTGCAGGAGAGCCTCGATGGCAGCGGCATGTGCATGCTCCGCGTCGAGTTGAGCCTATGCCTCCCGGTCCTCCTTTAGTATCGCCATGTTGAACCACTGGTCCACCTACACCATGGGGGACTCGGACGCCGGCACGAAGGCGATGTCCATCATCTCATACCCATCGGGGGCCTTTTGCGCCGCGACCTCCGCAGTGAACATTGGATCGGGTTCCTCCTCCTCGTAGCTTGGCTCCAGAGAACTCGGTGATTGGCCCGCCGCAAAGCGAGCTTGTGAACGGAGGTCTGTGGCGCCGACCGCCATCGCGATTTCTGCACGGCGCTCCGGCGTCAGCATCTTGTAGTAAGTGATCTTGCGGTGCACCATGGCTTTCCGGCGAACTAGGGGACACTTGATGCGGGCTAGGGGATCGAAATGTGGGGGAATGGGCTAGAGATTTGGTGTGGTTTTAGGGCAGTGGCTGGCGTAGGCCGAGCAACGAAGGTTCTCATGTGAATAGTGGTTCTGGTGACAACCGGTCAATCGGTTTTGATTGTACATCGCTCTTGTCGCGTTCGCGTTGCAGCCCGGCACGCTCGACCCTCCACGTCGCTCACCGAATGGAACGCTCTTCGTCTTGCATTTTCGCTCGCTTGTGGGACCGAAGTTGAGAGCAAACCGACGTCCCTCCCCCTCCCCCGCCCGCGTCATTTATTATACCACCACTCCCTTCATTTTATGCGGAGTAAATAAAAACAGAGGGAGTATACTACGGATGAGGATCCCCTGACGTGGCCGAACCCATTGAGTAACTGACATGCGGGGCCTAGCAAGAATTGGGTCCGCCAGTAAGTGACCGAAAGGGAGGGTAAGGCAGGGATACCTACGTCAGAGGATCCACTTCCACTATACTACTTTGACCAAATGTTAGAGTAATAATATATGACATGCAACTTACACAAATGTTAGAGTAATAATATATGACATGCAACTTACACAAAGCATACAGGGTCTAATGCGTTTTTCGAGGCTAACTTTGATGAAATGTTAGAGTAATAATATATGACATGAACCTACACAAAGCATACGGTCAATTTCGTATGTGAAAGGAGTTTCCAATGATATAATTTTCACATTATACATCTCATGTACTCCCTCCGTCTAGGTGTGTAAGTCATCTTACGAAAACCAAATAATCCTCAAACATGTAGGCATCGTGCATTAACTTCTACCTCGTTTCTTATTTCTTGACATATCAACCAATAAGAGATGAGGGTGTGCATGCTTTTAATGACCCGAGACTATCAAACATGACATGAAGTGGTTAGTTCATTGCATGCAATACTATTAATTAGCAAATAAACATTAATGTCTCTCGTTTTCCCCTCCTCCTTGGTCATGGTGCACAGCCTAAGATGACTTACTCACCTAGACGGAGGGAGTACTATTAATCTTGTCAATAGTCAAATTGGAAACCATCTCGAGTACAAATCTAGGAGTACGTACGAATCTAACAATATTGATTGGGCGTTGTTGAATGTTGATACCTTTTTTATCATAGTAGAGATACTTTGACTACACATAAAACTTATTTGTAAAGTAGAAAGGATAGGAGGGAGTATATTGTACGTTCAAAAATGAAACGAACATTGAATACCCTTTATATATGATTTGCGGATGCTATGATCACCGGCTCAAAATTTTGAATCCGCCTTAGGTATCACGTGCCCCCACTCGTTCCCTCTCGATTTCATCTCGGGGTCCAGAGATCTATTGAAAGAGGACTAGGGTGGGTACATGCGAATGATACTCGGCGGAATGTTCAAATGAGGCATGCGGGAGGATGGACTCGACTGGAGGGCGACATGATCGATGGAGAAGAGGGTTGGAGAGGAATGAGAAATAAGAAAATGCCACATGATTACACTTGAACGGCTCAAATAAACAATAAGTTGTCTCGCTTGGCCTACATAGTGAAAGGCCTAATGCGCAACGCAGAGCACTGACGCTCGAATATGGTCGGGAAAACAAGGAAACCAACACGTGGGGCACACCCGTCGGGACGACGTAGCACAGACTAGTCCAATGGAGGAGCTGGCCCACGACCTCCTCGCGACCGACAACCGTTCATGTGGGTCGTTGGGGCCAACAACGGGGCGCAGCTCCAGCACCACCTCTGGACATAGCGACCGCGGTGAGCGACACGCTCATATCGTCGATAGACACGGTCGGTTTCAGTGTGCCGAGGGTGGGGTTAGTGCTATGGCATGACCAACGGTATGTTTGGTTTGTGCCCAAGGTTGCCCCATCAAAGAATTGGGTAGCTAAAATTTTGGTTGAGGTATTGGTTGCCCATGATTTGGCCAACATTGGCAAGAAAAATGAACTAGAGTTGGCTAGAGTTCATTGGCATGCCAAAGAAATGGCAACCATCCAAACAAAGACCAATCTTTGGGTCATGACCAAAATTTTGGTTGAGGTATTGGTTCCCATGATTTGGCCGACATTGGCAAGAAAAATGAACTAGAGTTGGCTAGAGTTCATTGGCATGCCAAAAAAATGGCAACCATCCAAACAAAGACCAATCTTTGGGTCATGACCAAAATTTGGGTAAGGTGCACTTTGGCCACAATCCAAACACACCCCAACACCCGGCTCGTCGAGGATGCACGGGGCGCCGCAATGCGTCCACGGAGTGGTGTAGCGCGGCCAACTGCATCCTCTGGACATGAGACCATGCCAGGTTGTCTTGCTTTTTCAATGACATGCAGGGATCGCATTTGAGCAAAGGGCATCTCCAATGTTGCCACGACCGCAGCTGACTACCCTGGCACACCAAAGCCCTCGTCCCTCGCACCGTCGCACGGTGTGTTCGCAGCTGGCGCCAGCTGCCCGCATTCATGCCGTCCGTTCGTATGTCGTTGTTAAGAGGCTCGGTACCCGAGGAACCAACTCCGGCGACTTAATGACGCACCCGGACGCTTGGCCTCACCGGAATGCGCTACTTAAAGCGGCAACGCCCAGCTAACCTCCACACCATAGCGCATCATCCTCCTACCTGGCACCACATCCGCCATGACTGCAAGTGCGAACGCTCTGCGGGAGAGCTTGTCTTCGGGGATGAAGCTCGAGATCGCCGCCCTCGCTCAAGTCGCCTCTCGCGACGCAATAGCAGCGTAGTCGGACGCGGACACGACCGCCCAAGCGGTGGCCACGCTGGCGGCCGACGACGGGAGCACCGTCATCCACGCGTCCTACTTGCCACCGTCCAACGTCCGGCACCGCCGAGGTCGGGGACTCCTCCGAGGATGAGTAGGGCATGGGAGGCGGCAGGGCATGGTGTGCCAACTGGCCGGTCCGTATCCCGTGTTCTACTCTTCCTTGCTGGAGACCGCACCTTCACTTCACGGGTCTTGAACCCCGCCCCCGTACATAGAGATCGCAGATGGAGGACGTCGGTCGCTGCCGTAGAATTGGTTTAGGGTCGGATTTCTTTTATTTTTCTGTCCTATAAAAGTTCGAAATGTAATGAAAATTTGCCGTGTTTGCATTAATCTCGGCCGGTGTATATGAACTTTCACAATAATATACATATTGTAGGAGTACTAGCAAGATGGCCGTGCATTGCACGGAAGATCAAGATCTTGTGGGAGAAAAGGATGAACGAGGGAAAGCCTTATCTGCAAATGTGGAGAGGAGTGCGGGTAAATTGTCATAGTTACCTTCCTATCCGTTAGATATAGATCGGACGGCCTATATTGCAGGATGACAGGCACACCATCATCACCAACTTTGCTTTTTATTGAACCCAGACAAATCTAAAAAACCCAACAAGCCAACCTCCCAGCATATCGCACGGGAAAAGACCCGGCCGCGCCGTTTTAGTTGGGATTACCGGATTACTAGTAGTAGTATCGATGGATCGCGCGAAGCAACATTTTTTTTGAGGGGGCGAAGCACCTAGTTTAAAAGGAAAAAAAGCGGTACACTCACAGCACTCCTATCACAGTCGCATTGCACCCCACACACGTTCGGTCCTGCACACGGCTCACCCAAACGGAACGCGCTTCGGCTTGCCTCTTCACTGACACGTGGGACTGCACTTCGAGAAACGGACCATGCGCCAAACTCCCACCGCCCACCGCGCGAAAATCCTCCCCCCCTCCCCGCCCCACACACAAAAATTCCCCCAAATCCGATTCAACCGCCCTTCGACCAAATATTCCCCAAACCCCCTCCCCCGTCCCCCCTCCACTCCATTCGCTCCGCCAAAGCCGCCCTCCCCGCCGCGTCGATATGTCAGCGCCGCGGTTCGTCGATGGGACGAACAGAGATCCTCTCGCTCCCACAGTACGCTCTCGTAGACTGCCGTCCTCTAGCCGCACCGCCACCTTTGGCTACGTTCTTGTGGAGGCGCACGGCGGTCAGCGCCGCCACCGCTGGCGACGTTCATGTGGAGATGCATGGAGGTCAGCTTCTCCCATGGTACGCGCATTCTAGACTGAGGCCCCGTTCATGTCGGTGTAGCGCTGAATGTTAGCTGATAGACGTTGTTAATCTCACTGTTTGCCGAAGTAGTTTACTATCAATATGCTCTGCTTAAGAAGCTTCCTTGCCTTATTCTACACTCAATCTGCTTAGGTGAGATGGCATGCCAAGGTCGATTAGTTGCTAAAATATCCTGCCATATATTTATTGTGACGTAGATTGCCATGGTCTAGTAGCCAATCTGTTAGGTGAAATAGCTCTACACCGTTTTATACTCGATCTTTGTTGCTGCGATGGCCTTCGATAGTTTGATGGCTGTGTGCTCGGCCTCATTGATTGCTGAAATAGCCTGCCATAATTTAGCACTCAAATCTGTTTGCTGAATTAGCTTTACATATATTTTGTTACTTAGATCTGCTCGTCCAAATATCTTGCCATAGCTTTAGACATCGACCTAGGTATTTTTTTCTGGACTTCATAAAAAAAGCATATATGTTTTTCCTGTAATATCTAGTAGAAGAACTAATTTGTATGTCTAACAGATGGATAGGACTTGGATAACTTCTGCTCGAAGATTCTCCGCTGCATATGTTGAGGGGGTTGAAAACTTCATGAACTTTATCAGAGCTGAGTACGGTGGTCCGAAATCAGATGTGCTCTGCCCGTGTAGCAGTTGTATGAATTCAGTTATAAGACCCCAGTCAACTGTGCAAAATCATCTACACTTGTATGGGATGTCGGTCACATATACTAGGAGGGTTCATCATGGTGAAGCTGTGAACGTCAATGTTATTGACTACGTGGAAGCAGCAGATCACCATCTGGATCTGCCTGATGCTCAGGTGGAAGAGGAGGAGGAGGTGGTGGTGGCGGAGCCAGTGAGTTTGACCAACATTGAAACAATGCTAGGGAATGCTCGTGCATTCCGTGAACTTTCACCTGCAGAATAAAAACGATGGGCCCGCATGTTGGAACAATGCAACGTTGCTGTCACCCCAGGAAATAAGTTGTCAGTATTCTCAGCTATGGTCACCTTTCTTCAGGTGAAGACATCTGAGCGGATGACCAATAAATCATTCGATGCGATGTTGGCTGCTTTCCGCAAATCTTTCCCAGATGCGTCTGAGCTGCCACACACCTATAGTAAAATGAAGAATTTCCTTCGTGCAGTTGGAATTGGATATGATATGATCCATGTTTGTAAGAATAATTGTGTTCTGTTTCAGAAGGATTATGCCAACTTAAGTGAATGCCCGAAATGCAAATTATCAAGATGGAAAGATGGCGATGCTGTGAAGAGGGTTCCTCATAATGTTCTGAGACATTTTCCAATTACACCAAGATTGCAGAGGTTGTTTCATGATGCTGAAACAAGAGAGGATGTACTGTGGCATTCTAGGAACCAGGAGTGTAGAGATCAGAATGTAATGAGCCATCCATCTCATGGTAGTGAGTGGAAAAGCTTCAATGATAAACATAAAGAGTTTGCTGCTGACCCTAGAAACATTAGACTTGGCTTAGCTTCAGATGGATTTAAGCCATATGGCCACCAGAGCGCCACATATAGCCTGTGGCCAGTGCTTGTTATCCCTTACAACATGCCTCCAAATGTCTGCACCAAAGAATCAAACTACATGATGGCCTTGCTCATCCCAGGTCCAAAAAGTCCTGGAAAGGATTTTGATTTCTTCATGGAGCCTCTTGTGGAGGAACTTCAACAGCTATGGAAGGGTGTTCTCACTCGAGACCTCTATAGCAACCCACGAGCTGATTCTACGTGTTGTTGTAATTTTGTGCATCCATGATTATTCGGCTTTGGACATGAAAGTGCGTTATATCGACTAGAGGGGGGTGAATAGTCGATTTTTATGAATTCTTCACTGAGGAATTTGCTGGTGAGGAAATTCCTAAATGAAGAACTACTAGCAGTGGAATAAGTACTCAGAAGTAAACATAACATAACACAAGCATAGTCATCATGATGAAATGAAGACAAGCACAGAGTACAGAAAGCGTAAACACAGGATAACACAAGAAAGAAGACGGACAGACTGAAGAAATAGAACTGAGGAAATTGAGAATGTCTTCAGTCAAAGTCTTCAAACAGATATGAACAGGCACACAACAACAGACATGAGGAAATGAAAGAGTTGAGGAAATAGAACCAGCAAGCTCGGTGAAGACAATGATTTGGTAGACCAGTTCCAACTGTTGTCTCAGTTGTACATCTGGTTGGAGCGGCTGAGTATTTAAACTCGAGGACACCCAGTCCCGGACACACAGTCCTCACTGTATTCTCCTGGAGCTAAGGTCACACAGACCTCGCCCAAACACTCGTGGTAAGTCTTCAGGTGACTTCCGAACCTTCACAAACTCGGTCACTCGGCGATCCACAATTCCTCTTGGATGCTCTAGACCTTGACGCCTAACCGTCTGGAAGAAGCACAGTCTTCAAACGGAAACAAGCGTCGGATCCATGCAGGATCAATCTCCTCAGTGATGCTCAATCACTTTGGGTTTGTAGGTGTTGGGTTTTGGGTTTTCCTCACTTGATGATTTTCGCTCAAAGTCCTCGGAGGATGGGATGCTCTCAATTGATAAGTGTCAGTTTCTCTCGGAGCAGCCAACCAGCTAGCGGTTGAAGGGGTGGCTATTTATAGCCTAGGGAGTAGACCAACATGATAAGACATAAATGCCCTTGTCTGAGATGACCGTTAGGTGGGTAGATATTTTGGAACTGCTGGTGCATAGCACAGCAACGGTCGGAATTTTGACTATCAAAATCCTCAGGGCTAGCATGTTCCTCACTGTGTAGGCTATTCACACTGGTGAATTCCTAACTCCTTAGTCAGAACAAATTCCTCAGAGACCAGAAGAACTTCGTCTCTGTCAGTGAAGAATATGACTGAACTGTATGAGATTTCCAATGGCTTCACTCGAAGGGATTGGTAGGTGTAAGATTTTGAGTTGAGCATCACATGGAAATTTTTCCTTAGTATTTCCTCGACCCCCTTTAACAGTACGGTGTTTCCTATGACTCAAGAAAGAGAAAATGAAACTACAAAAACAAAAGTCTTCACGCTTCATGTTCCTCGAATGATTGCCTAGTCTTCAAGGTCACACCAATTTCTTCACTTTCAAAGTCTTCAGAAAGTTTTCAGAAATCCAAAGTCTTCAGTTGAAGAACTTCATTTTTAGGGGTCGACTTTCTCTGTAAATATCAAACTCCTCATAGACTTATAGACCTGTGTACACTCACAAACGCATCAGTCCCTTAACCTATAAGTCTTCAATACACCAAAATCACTAAGGGGCACTAGATGCACTTACAATCTCCCCCTTTTTGGTGATTGATGACAATATAGGTTAAGTTTTCAACGGGGATAAACATGTGAAGTGTAAATACCGATATTGAGGAATTTTATTGCAAGATATAGAAGAACTTCCCCTGAAGGTGTGCATAGTGAGGAATTTGCTTTTGAAGCAATGCACACTTGAAGAGTATAATCATGGAGATCTCCCCCTATATCTTGTAATTCATCCACGCATTTGATATATAATATGAAGAATTTGAAATGCATGATGAAATATGGTGACTGATGTAATTCAGCATGCGTGCACTGACATTAATGAGTAGTAAGCATGCTCAAGAACACAGCTAAAGTATCAGGTCACCATAGAGTTTAAGATTACAACTCGATCCAGCAAAGTCATCAGAAGAACAAGAGTTGTAACTTAGCAAAAAGCGCCCATATAAGATAGACCCGCTTGAAGACTAACTCAATTTTCTCCCCCTTTGTCATCAAATGACCAAAAGGGTTGAAACTGAGGACTAACGGCCCTGAAGAATATCATGAAGATGGAGGAGCGCCAGTGTTGTCAGGGTCTAGAGTCGTTGTAGGGCCTTCTGCAGTGCGTCCAAGTCTTCATGCTCGTCCGTGGCGCGTGATGAAGAATATGAGATGGCCACCAAGGAAGGAACCTTGACTTTCTTGAATCTCTTCGGTGGAGGTGCAGACCAGTCAAAGTCTTCCTTGAAGCCCATTTGCTTCAGATCTTCTTCACCATATAGATGTGACAGAATAGCCCAGGTGCGATCAAACACTTCATGGAGGTAGTAGTGGTTTTTCTTCACTGCATTATGTGTAGAAGTCATGTTGTGAAGAATAGAGCCAAACTGACGCTTAACCCACTTGTGGTTTCAATCCACCTTCTGGTGAAGACTTATCAGCAGTTCACGATCAGTCAGAACACAAGGAGCAGTAGCTTGAGGACTTGTCTTGGTAGCATTGGCAGCAGTATCATGAGTGGTAGAGTCATCATTGGTGGAGTAAGATGCAGCTTTGCGGATCTGACCATCCAATGGACGAATGCCTTCATCGATAACGGCTGGTGACTTGCCCTTCTCATCAGATGAGGAAATTGTCCGCTTGAGGACTTCAATAGGAGGCAAGTAGCTGAGGTGATTCTGAAAATCAGCCTTGTAGTTGAGTGAAGACCTTGTTCTGAGGAATCTCATGATCCACGGCGTGTAAGGCTTCAGCTCAAATGGAGAAAGTGCAACATTTGCCAGAGTCCTCATGAAGAAATCATGATAATTTATGGGAATGCCATGCATGATGTTGAAAAGCATATTCTTCATCATTCCGATAATTTCTTCATTGGATGAGTCATGGCCTTTGATGGGACTCATGGTCTTCGTCAGAATGTGGTAGATTGTTCTTGGCACATAGAGCAATTCCTTCACGAGGAATTTGGTCCTTGGAGCTTGTCCTGGCTTCAGCGGCTTCATGACCACTTGCATATAGTGATCAGTGAGTTCAGGCTCATCATACAGACAACGAGCACTGAGGGAGTCCTAGACTAGGGGGTGTCCGGATAGCCGAACTATCATCATTGGCCGGACTCCAAGATTATGAAGATACAAGATTGAAGACTTCGTCCCGTGTCCGGATGGGACTTTCCTTGGCGTGGAAGGCAAGCTTGGCAATACGGATATGAGATATCCTACCATTGTAATCGACTCTGTGTAACCCTAGCCCTCTCCGGTGTCTATATAAACCGAAGGGTTTAGTCCATAGGACGAACAACAATCATACCATAGGCTAGCTTCTAGGGTTTAGCCACCTTGATCTCGTGGTAGATCTACTCTTGTACTACCCATATCATCAATATCAATCAAGCAGGAGTAGGGTTTTACCTCCATCAAGAGGGCCCGAACCTGGGTAAAAACATCGTGTCCCTTGTCTCATGTTACCATCCGCCTAGACGCACAGTTCGGGACCCCCTACCCGAGATCCGTTGGTTTTGACACCGACATTGGTGCTTTCATTAAGAGTTCCTCTGTGTCGTCACCTATAGGCCCGATGGCTCCTTCGATCATCAACAACGACGCGGTCCAGGGTCAAACTTTTCTCCCTGGACAGATCTTCGTGTTCGGCGGCTTTGCACTGTGGGCCAATTCGCTTGGCCATCTGGAGCAGATTGAAAGCTACGCCCCTGGCCATCAGGTCAGATTTGGAAGTTTAAACTTCACGGCCGACAGCCACAGCCGTGCGCGCCGCATTGCCATAACGGGCATGATCTAGCTCTGCTGCCGAACAGTGCCTTGGAGGCCGCACGAGAGTCCGCTCCGACCCTTAACTCGGAGCCAGCTACGCCGGTCGAGGATGGGTGGCTAGACACCGCCTCGGGGGCTGCCACCTCTACGGCAATGGAGCCGAATACCGACCCTGTCCCTTGTGAAGCTCAAGACTCCGAGGTGCCGGATTCCTCGCCGGACTCCGAACCTCCCGCGCCCCTACCAATCGAATCCGATCGGGCGCTGATCATGGAGTTCACCGCTACGAACATCTTTCAACACTCGCCTTTTGGCGACATCCTGAATTCGCTAAAATATCTCTCGTTATTAGGAGAGGCCTGGCCGGAATACGGTCAGGACGGTTGGGATGTGAATGACGAAGAAATTCAAAGCCCGCCCACCACCCACTTCGTAGCCACTGTCGATGACTTAACCGACATGCTAGACTTCGACTCCGAAGACATCGACGGTATGGACGATGATGCCGGAGACGACCAGGAACCACCGCCTACCGGGCACTGGAAAGCCACCTCGTCATATTACATATACATGGTGAACATCCCAAAGGATGGGAATGGAAAGGGAACAGCGGAGGAAGACCCCTCCAAGAAACAGCCTAAGCACCGGCGTCAGCGGCGCCGCTCTAAATCCCGCCACAACAAGAATGGAGATTCCGGCACCGGAGACAATAACACCCCGGACAGTGCTGAAGACAACCCCCTCCAGCAAGATTCAGCACAGGAGGACGGAGAAGCCAGCCCTCATGAGAGAGCGGCAGACGAAGAGGTAGAGGACGATAATTACATGCCTCCCTCTGGAGACGAGGCAAGCCTCGACGACGAAGAATTCGTCGTGCCTGAGGATCCCGTCGAACAAGAGCGTTTTACACGCAGGCTTATGGCCACGGCATGCAGCCTCAAGAAAAAGCAGCAGCAGCTTAGAGCTGATCAAGATCTGCTAGCCGACAGATGGACCAAAGTCCTTGCGGCCGAAGAGTACGAACTCGAACGCCCCTCCAAAAGCTACCCCAAACGCAAGTTGCTGCCCCGATTAGAAGAGGAAGCATATAAACCTACATCACCAGCGCACAATACGGCCGACCGGCCACCTCGTGGCCGCGACAGAGAGGCCTCTAGGCCTTCCACTAAAGCCGTACCCCGGCATCGCTCGAAAAGTACAAAGCCATGGGGGAATGCGCCGGACTTGCGAGACATATTGGAGGATAAGGCAAGACAATCAAGATCGATCTATGGATCGCGTGGGCGCCCCACGACACGCAACGACAACCGTCGCGCCGGATACAGTAATTCTGGTCGGGCCGAACACAGTAGATAAAGCCCTTGAGCTACGTCGTGATATAGCCCAATATAGAGTCGCCGCACACCCACTATGCTTCACAGACGAAGTAATGGATCATCAAATCCCCGAGGGTTTAAACCCGTAAACATTGAATCATACGATGGCACAATAGACCCGCGGTCTGGATCGAGGACTATCTCCTTCATATCCACATGGCGCGCGAGATCTTCACGCCATCAAATACCTCCCACTCAAGCTTAAAGGCCCAGCTCGGCATTGGTTACAGCTCCACAGTCATTGGGTTGGAAACCTGAGCAGAATTTCCATATGTGCGACCACAGACGCCGATGTAGCCAATTTCAGCACCAGAGAATGTCACCACCCTAGCTAGTCATGCATTAGAGTGTTGCATCATGTTTATTCTTTCATCAGGAAACTTGAAATGGGGATGACAGAACCCCCAGTTCCCTCTGAAACCAATTAGGGTTACTAAAATAATTTTTCAATGAACCTGAAATGCCCTTCTAAAATGTCCATCATTTTAGCCTTGGTTTCAGAACCTCTGCCAAAAATGGTGCACACTTTTCTAGGCCATCCTAGGGTTCTTGAGTTAAATCATAACTATTTGAATTTGGGCATTTAAAATAATATAAAATATTTAAATGCTCAAATATCTCCAAACTAAAATGTTTCATGTTGGAAATATTCCAACTATGGACCAGGAGTAGTTTGGTGATTTTTGGAGTTGCCTAGGTATTTTATTTAATTCAACAAAGTTGCAGAATTATTAAATAAAACAGAAAACAGAAAAGAGAGGAGAAACTTACCTGTGCGGCCCAGCCAGCTGGCCGGCCCAGCTAGCCAGCCCAGCACTGTAGCTCCCCGTCGTCTTCCTCCCCACGCCCCGAAGCTGCTGCGTGCTCGCGCGCGCGCGGCCGCGCGGCCACCTCCTGCTTGCCGACGCCCCCCTGGCCGCGTGGACGACGCCCGCAGCCCGTCCCGATCCCCCCTGCTCTCGCTCACTCTCCCCCGTTTCTCCCTCGCTCTCTCTCGCTCTCGGCCGAACACCACCGTCGCCGCCGTTCGCCGTAGCCACTGACTCCGGCCACCCCTCGCTCCCCCGAGTAGCTCAGAAGCTCCGCCTCGACTCCCTCTTCCTCCCCACCGCTCCACGAGTCCCCGGAAGCCCTGCATCGCCGCCACGTCGCCGTTCCCCTCTTCGGACTCCGACCACCGTCGCCGACGAATTCGCCGTCTCCAGCGCGTCCCCGAGCCCGCTTCGACGCCCACTGCAACCGCGGTGAGCTACGCCACCGTTTCCCCCTCTTCTCCCCCTCGTTCCCTCACCGTAGCTGCATCCCCACCTCGGCCGAACCTCCGCCGTCGCCGAGCTCGCCGTCGACGCAGCTCCGGTGACCATTTGGTCACCCCGGCGAGTCCAACGCGTTCACAGAACCCAGTAGAGCATCCCTAGCGCCTCACTTTGCTCGACTTCGAGCTCCAGCACCACTCCCGTGCACGACCGAACCCCGGCGGCCGCAGCTGAGCTCGCCGCCGTCGACTCCGGCCACCCCGACCCCAACGGACTCCGCCAAGAGCCGCGGGTCGTCCTCAGCTTCACTCCGGTGGTCGCCACGTTCCATTTGGTGGCCGAAACGACCAAAACCACTATCGCCGCCGCACTGTTGGTCGCCGCCGGCCAGAACTCCGGCGAGCTGACGTGGCCTAGTTAATTAACCACTAATCCACCACCTACAGACGCTGACAAGTGGGCCCCAGGGGTTAGTCAAAGCTAACCAGCCCGGGGTCAACGCGGGATTAGCCCCTGTGACACTGACGTGTGGACCCCACACGTCAGGTTTGACCCGAGCCAGCCCTGTTGACCTGCTGATGTCACTATGATGTCAGGCTGACGCAGTAAATGATATTTCTGGATTTAAATTAAATCAGGAAATTCCAGAATATTATTTAAACTTCAAAAATTCATAACTTTTATTCTGTAACTCCAAATTGGACAAATAATATATGAAAAATGATCAGAAAAATCCA
Source organism: Triticum aestivum (assembly GCF_018294505.1). Classification (NCBI taxonomy): domain Eukaryota; kingdom Viridiplantae; phylum Streptophyta; class Magnoliopsida; order Poales; family Poaceae; genus Triticum; species Triticum aestivum. The sequence continues at coordinate 77,490,655 of NC_057807.1, read as the reverse complement.
ATCTATCCATCTGTACCATTTTCATGCATGATCAAACAAGTTAAGTTGATGTTTTAATCAGAACAAGGAAAGGCACTTTAAAAGGCCATATTTGAATTTGAAATTTGAATCTTTGATTCAAATTTGTTCAAACCCTTCTGGTTTTAGTTGCATTAGCCCAACACACTCATATTGCCATGTTTCATGCATGCATCATATTGTTGCATATTGTTTGGTGATGTTTGTGTATCGATGTCCTTTGCGACAGGATCTGTTCCCGAGGAGTACCGTGATTACCCTAACGAAGAACCGTATCCGTGCAACGAACCATCAGGCAAGCAACCAACCATTTGATCATATCGATACAATCCCATGTTCTCGCTCCTGCTCTCTTTTACTGCATTAAGACAACGCGATTCAAACTGCTGTGTGCTACGGTAGTTGAACCCATTTCCTCTGCATGACCTGTCATTGCCACAGTAACTAGATGAAACCCACTAGCATGTGTAGGAGTTGATTGAGCCATATGTATGTGTTGTTCCTACCTTGCTATGCCTGCTATGCTTAGAGTTGTGTCAGGTCTGGTTCATCTGGGTGATGGGCTAGAGTGAAATGATTATGTCGGTAATGAGAGTGGTGTGGTGAACACGATTTGGTAAAGGTATCGATGAGAGGCCATGTAGGAGTACATGGTGGGTTGTTTCATTGAAGCCGACCTTAAGCACTGAGATCTGTATGTGTGATTTAAGAATCAGCTACTACCATGCATTGGGCCCGAAACCAATGGACCCTCTCGACTTCTTATTCACCCTAGTTCTCCGTCCAGGAGTTGCAAGTAGTTTCTGGTGTTTGTAGCCTACTGGAGGCCGTGGACAGCGCTGACCGTAGGGGTGGGCTGTGATGCGGTAGGTACGTGGCACGGTGTACCGAATACCCGTTAGGTATCTCGGGAACCCTGTTCACATCGTTCGGGGCCGTATGGGAAACCTCGGCCGGACTCCCTGCGGATGGAACCTGAATAGGCGATAAACCTGGACTGGAGGCTTAGGTGATTAGGTAGGTCGTGGCCGACACCCACGTTGGGCTTCCGCTTGAAGGTTGCCGAGTACATGTCGTGTAAACGACGATAAGTGGTGAGAGCGTGTATGAAGAAGTACACCCCTGCAGGGTTAACATGATCTATTCGAATAGCCGCGTCCGCGGTAAAGGACTACTTGGTTGCCTATACAGTTCATAGACAAGTAAATGGAAACTATTAAAAGCCTCAAGATAAGTGTGAGTGCCGAGGATGGCTCTTCCGTAGGAAGACGGAGGTGGATCCTCGGTAGTGTATTGAAGTGGTGAATAGTGGACTCGTGTGCGCAAAACTATTTCAAATGGAGTATCGTAGGATAGTCTAGCCAGGAGTCAAAGCTGGCTTGCTGCAATAACTCCACCAACCCTTCTTGATACTATGCATGTATGTAGGATCTGATGTAAGTCTTGCTGAGTACCTTTGTACTCATGTTGCTATAATCTACATTTTTACAGAAGACGCTGCAACCCCTTCTGATGGGTTCTATGTAGACGTTGACATCAACGAGTAGGCTAAAGACCCAGGTGGTGACCCTGAGCTTGTGATGGACCACATAGTATAGTTAGGCTTCCAAGCCTCTTTTATTTTACTAGTTGTCTGTACTCAGACAAGTTACTTCCGCTGTTGGCTTGTATGACTGTATGACTTGTATGTTGGGTCGTGAGACCCGTACCTGTGTGTATGATATGTATGGCTCCCTGAGCCTTAAATAAAGTACTTGTGTCATAGAGTCATGTTGTGATGCTTCGTTGTATTTGCACATATCGAGCATATTGTGTGTATGATTGAAATGCTTGGTATGTGTGGGATCTGACTATCTAGTTGTTTATCTTTAGTAGCCTCTCTTACCGGGAAATGTCTCCTAGTGTTACCGCTGAGCCATGGTAGCTTGCTACTGCTCTGGAACACTTAGGCTGGCCGGCATGTGTCCTTCTTCGTTCCTGTGTCTGTCCCTTCGGGGAAATGTCACGCTTTGAGTACCGGAGTCCTGTTAGCCCGCTACAGCCCGGTTTACCGGAGTCCTGCTAGCCCAGTGCTACAGCCCGGACCCACTTGCTGATGACCGACACGTTCGAAGCTGGGTCATGGATGCCTGTCCCTGTAAGTCTGTGCCACTTTGGGTTTACGACTAGTCATGTCAGCCCGGGCTCTTTATCATATGGATGCTAGCGACACTATCATATACGTGAGCCAAAAGGCGCAAACGGTCCCGGGAAAAGGTAAGACGACACCCGTGGGGATACCGTGCGTGAGGCCGCAAAGTGATATGAGGTGTTACCAGCTAGATCGATGTGACATCGAGTCGGGGTCCTGACAGCGTTGGCATCAGAGCCGGACTGCCTGTAGGTTCTCCAAGCCAAACTGGTCGATGTTGAGTCTAGAAATTCTTTAGTTATATGTAGGGGAATTGTTTGTGGGTTGGAACGTAAGGCTCTTTTTACTCCTTATATCTTATGACTTTCTGATCTGAGTCAGTCCATTCTTCCACCGGGGGTTAAGGAATTAGGATCTGCTCTCTCTATCAGGATCACGAGTTACTAATCAGTAGTACCTTATAAGTTTGATGGTTACAAGCCTAGTTCAGTTCTACTACCACATTATGTTGTAAGAATGGTTTCAAGACTTGATATGATGATGTTGAGTGTGTACGAAATCCTTTGTCAAATGTCTCAATATCCTTTTTGAGCATTTACAGCTGTTATGCTGCCGAAATTTTGCTAGAAATTCTAATGCCTTTGCATTATAATTGTGCTTTCAGATGGCCACTCGCGACCTCAATCAAGTGGTTCGCCTGACTCGGTGCCTAGATGTACCCGGCCATACTGCTAAGTTGGTCAGGGTAATGACTGAGGCTGGATACCGCTGGTATCCTGAGTACACGGTCGAAGAGCAATTCCGAGACTTTAATCAAAGCCAGTATCTCTGCACTGTCAGGATATTTCCATCTTATCCTGGATCCACTGAGCCTCTTCACTGCTCCTATGGACTCGGGGTTACTATCGAGATGGCTGTGCAGGATGCCGCCTACTCTATGATGACCATTATGCGAGTCAGATCTGGTCTATTTCGGGACTCTGACTTCCGGTATATGCCAGGATCACTTCCGGGAGCACAAGGATATTTTCAGGCTATATATGCTGACTCCACTCAGGAGGATTCACGGACTCGCACCACTGCTGAGATGCTCGAGGATAAGGACCGTGAAAATCGGGCCTTAAGGTTAGAGCTCTTCAATACCCGTGCTGACCACTGGGCCACTTTGACTCGGTTCGCACCGGCGGTGCAAGCTGGATATTCAGATATGCGCGATCTCTATCCTGTGAGATCTGCTCTGCCAGACGTGATGGTTTGGCGTGATGTAGGAGGCATCACCCCACCTCGCGGTCCCCGCAGGCCACCGTTTGCTGGTCCAAGACCTCATCCTAGCCCCTATGGTCCACAAGCTCCGCGAGACCGTCTGTTTCCGGATGATCATGTTGAACTTCCGGGCTATGGAGGTGACTTCTACGAGGACTATTACGGATCGGTCTGAGTTAGTAGTAGTATCACCAGTTCGCACTAGCTGTGTCGTCTATCGTCCTGCGTGACTCGTGGGATATGACTAGTTTGTACTCCTTCCGGAGGTGTAGAAAAATAATGTATAGTAGCTTGAGATGCCTCCGATGAGATGTAATCCTCTTTTCACCGTAATAGTACTTTGTTTGGTCTTGTACTAAACCTTGTATGGTGTGTATGACGATGGAATAAAGAAGCAGTTTCTGTATCTACCATGTCATACGGATGATCATCTTGCATTCCGAGTTATTCCTTGCATTATGTATCCTATGTCGGAATTTTATCATTCTGACTAAATCATTGCCTTGTTTACCTAGGATGGTCAACACGCGCGCCAACCCTGCTTCCCAAGAGCAGGCCGAAGGCAGTGAAGCCAGAAATGAACATCTGCCTCATCCTCCTTCACTAGCCGAGGTGATGATGGAAGCTGAGAGAAACAAGCGGGAGACAAACCGTTTGTTGGAGCGTATTGAACAGAACACAGCACACCATCAGAGGGCTAACGTGGTGTCACTCAGTGATTTTATCAAATTGCATCCACCCACGTTCCACCACTCCGTCGAGCCTCTCGACGCTGATGACTGGCTTCGCAGTATCTCTCACAAACTGCGTTCCGCGCTGGTAGCGGAGGCTGACAAGGTCACCTTTGCTGCATATCATCTTGAAGGCCCCGCCAGTCTATGGTGGGAGAATTATGGAGCCATGCGCCCAGCGGGCCATGTCACAACTTGGGCTGAATTCAGCGACGCTTTCCGTGAACACCACATTCCGGAGGGTCTCATGGACCGTAAGCGTGAAGAATTTTGCAATTTCACCCAAGGCCGACTTTCTGTGGATGTCTATAGCAGGGAGTTTGGTAACCTTGCACGATATGCAACCGAGGAAGTTTCTACTGACGCCAAGAAGCAAGCAAGGTTCCGTAAGGGCCTTAGTCCTGAGCTTCGTCGCGACCTCCGTCTGCATGAGTGCACATCTTTTTCGAAACTTGTCAACAAAGCCATCAGTGCTGAAACTGGTCAGACTGATTATGACGCAACACGCAAGCATGGACGTGATATGGGCTCCTCATCCGGTGCTGGTCCTCAGAAGCGCCGCGTGTGGGTACCCAATACCGCCCTGCCACCCAGGTTCACACCGAGGCCATCTTTTCAGGCGCCTCGCCCTGTTCAACAGTCTGCACCAGCCAAGCCCTATGGGGGTCCATCCAATAATGCTCCTCCACGTACCAGTTCCGTGACTTGTTTCAAGTGTGGGGAATCTGGTCATTATATGCGTGAGTGTCCCCAGACGAACCCCAATCAATCTGCTAAAGCTGTTGGCCGTGGCAAGCCGACAGGAAAAGTGTTTCATGCCAAACCGGTCACCGCTTCACGTGGCCATGTCAACTGTATCTCTGCCGAAGAAGCTCAAGAAGATCCCAACGTCGTTCTCGGTACGCTTCTTGTTAATTGCCACCCGGCATCTGTTCTTTTCGATACAGGAGCCTCTCATTCTTTTATATCTGAAAATTATGCTCGTTTGCATAACGTTGCATTCTGTGACTTGCCATCCTCCATGGTAATTCAAACTCCGGGATCCAAATGGCAAACTTCTAGAGTAAGCCATGGAAATGAAATCCAAGTCGACAGACTTGTTTTTCTTGCATCTTTGATAGCCCTTAAATCTTCAGATATTAATATCATTTTGGGTATGGACTGGATGTCAGCTCATCAAGCCAAAATTGATTGCTTCTCTAGGACCGTTCAACTCACCCATCCTTCGGGGAAGATAGTCAATGTTTTGACTCGAATAGCCAAGCGACAATTATATTCTCTTAACGCCAGCCCTTTGCCAGACCTTGAGGACGTTCCGGTAGTTCGTGATTTTCCGGATGTCTTTCCAGAGGAATTGCCAGGGGTTCCACCTGACAGGGATGTTGAGTTCGTAATAGACCTCATTCCAGGAACCGTTCCGATTGCTAGAAGGCCTTATAAGATGGCACCCCTAGAACTAGCCGAGCTTAAGAAGCAACTCGATGAATCCTTGAAAAAGGGTTTCATCCGCCCTAGTTCATCTCCGTGGGCTTGCCCCGTCCTATTCGTTAAGAAAAAGGATGGTACGGACCGAATGGTTGTAGATTACCGACCTGTCAATTTGGTCACAATCAAGAACAAATATCCACTTCCCAGGATCAACGATCTGTATGATCAGCTCGCTGGATCCTCAGTCTTCTCCAAGATGGATTTGAGGTTGGGCTACCATCAAATCAAAATCAGAAACGGGGACATTCCTAAAACGGCCTTTGTTACTCGTTACGGCCAATACGAGTACACCGTCATGTCCTTCGGTTTAACCAACGCTCCAGCCACTTTTTCTCGGTTAATGAACTCAATCTTCATGGAGTATTTGGATAAATTCGTCGTAGTTTATCTCGATGATATACTCATATACTCCAAGAACGAGGAAGAACATGCCGAACATCTAAGGCTAGTGTTGCAGAAACTTCGAGAGCATCGCCTTTATGCCAAATTTTCTAAATGTGAATTCTGGTTGCCAGAAGTGACCTATCTGGGTCATGTAATATCTGGTAAAGGTATTGCTGTTAACCCTGAGCGAGTTCAAGCTGTCCTTGACTGGACTCCACCCGAATCGGTCAAGCAAGTTCGGAGTTTTCTAGGCTTAGCGAGCTATTGCCGTCGCTTTGTCGAGAACTTCTCCAAAGTCGCTAAACCTCTAACCGAACTCCTCAAGAAAGATAAGAAGTTCGAATGGACTCCACAATGTGAGCACAGCTTTCAGGAACTGAAAAGACGCCTGACTTCTGCTCCCGTGCTGGTACCACCAGACTTCTCCAAAGACTTTGTTATCTACTGCGACGCCTCGCGACAAGGACTAGGTTGCATTCTCATGCAAGATCGACACGTAATTGCTTACGCTTCACGGCAATTGCACCCACATGAGGAGAATTATCCTACTCATGATCTAGAACTTGCAGCCGTAGTCTATGCACTTAAGACCTGGCGACATTACCTCCTCGGTAATCGTTGCGAAATATTCACTGATCACCAAAGTCTGAAGTACATTTTCACCCAACCGGATTTGAATCTCAGGCAAAGACGTTGGGTTGAATTGATCACAGACTTCGACTTAGGGATAACCTATACCCCAGGGAAAGCCAACGTCATGGCTGATGCGCTAAGTCGTAAATCTTATTGTAACAACCTGATGTTACAACAAAGTCAACCGCTTCTCCATGAGGAATTTCGGAAGCTTAACCTTCACATTGTACCTCAAGGTTTTCTCTCCACCTTGGTGGCAAAACCTACCCTTACGGATCAAATCATCAAAGCACAGAAGGTAGATCCGGGAATCTCCCGCATCAAGAGGAACATTCAGAAAGGAATTGCGAATTGTTTCTCCGTTAATGATCAAGGAGTCGTGTACTTCGGGGATCGATTAGTAGTTCCCAAAGTGCGCAACCTAAGGCGATTAATCCTTAAGGAAGCCCATGAATCTCCTCTCACCATTCATCCCGGTAGTACTAAAATGTATCAGGACCTACGCCAGAGGTTCTGGTGGACTAGGATGAAGAGAGAAATTGCTCAGTATATTGCCAATTGCGACGTCTGTCGTCGTGTAAAAGCAGAGCATCAACGGCCTGCTGGCACCCTTCAACCCTTAGCTATTCCTGAATGGAAATGGGATAAAATTGGTATGGATTTCATTACCGGTTTTCCCAGGACCAAGAGAGGGAATAATGCTATCTTCGTCGTGGTCGATCGTCTTTCCAAAGTAGCTCATTTCCTACCTGTTCGTGAGAGTATAACCGCTAGTCAGCTGGCAGACTTATACATCTCCCGAATAGTGTCCCTCCATGGTGTTCCTTTGGAAATCAATTCGGATCGAGGAAGTCTTTTCACCTCTCGATTTTGGGAAAGTTTCCAAAATGCTATGGGAACCCGTCTCTCCTTTAGCACCGCTTTCCACCCTCAGTCAAGTGGTCAAGTGGAACGCGTCAACCAAATTCTAGAAGACATGCTTCGAGCCTCTGTTATCTCGTTCGGAATGGACTGGGAGAAGTGCCTTCCATTTGCCGAATTCGCTTACAACAACAGCTATCAATCTAGCTTGGGTAAAGCCCCTTTTGAAGTTCTCTATGGACGACGATGTCGAACACCCCTTAACTGGTCAGAGACCGGGGAAAGACAATTCTTTGGCCCGGATATGATTCAGGAAGCAGAAGAACAAGTTCGTATCGTTCGTGAAAAGTTGAAAACAGCCCAATCCCGTCAAAAGAGTCAATATGACCGAAAACATAAGGCTATGACTTTCGAGGTTGACGAGAAGGCTTATCTTCGGGTCACCCCTCTGAAGGGAACCCATCGCTTCGGTATCAAAGGCAAATTGGCTCCTCGTTACATTGGACCTTTTCGCATTCTTGCCAAACGAGGAGAAGTTGCCTACCAATTGGAACTACCTCCGCACCTCTCCAGAGTTCACGATGTCTTCCACGTTTCTCAACTCAGGCGTTGCTTCTCGGATCCTATCCGTGAAGTGGACCACGAAACGCTTGATCTCCAAGATAATCTTACATATCGAGAGTACCCCATTCGTATCCTCGATCAAGCCGAACGTACCACGCGACGTCATAACATCAAGTTTCTCAAGGTTCAATGGTCGCACCATTCTGAAGATGAAGCAACTTGGGAAAGGGAGGATCGTCTTCGACTCGAGTATCCCGCCTTCTTCTCGGAGGAACCCAAATCTCGGGACGAGATTCTTTTGAGTGGGGGTGAGTTGTCACACCCTAGCTAGTCATGCATTAGAGTGTTGCATCATGTTTATTCTTTCATCAGAAACTTGAAATGGGGATGACAGAACCCCCAGTCCCTCTGAAACCAATTAGGGTTACTAAAATAATTTTTCAATGAACCTGAAATGCCCTTCTAAAATGTCCATCATTTTAGCCTTGGTTCAGAACCTCTGCCAAAAATGGTGCACACTTTTCTAGGCCATCCTAGGGTTCTTGAGTTAAATCATAACTATTTGAATTTGGGCATTTAAAATAATATAAAATATTTAAATGCTCAAATATCTCCAAACTAAAATGTTTCATGTTGGAAATATTCCAACTATGGACCAGGAGTAGTTTGGTGATTTTTGGAGTTGCCTAGGTATTTTATTTAATTCAACAAAGTTGCAGAATTATTAAATAAAACAGAAAACAGAAAAGAGAGGAGAAACTTACCTGTGCGGCCCAGCCAGCTGGCCGGCCCAGCTAGCCAGCCCAGCACTGTAGCTCCCCGTCGTCTTCCTCCCCACGCCCCGAAGCTGCTGCGTGCTCGCGCGCGCGCGGCCGCGCGGCCACCTCCTGCTTGCCGACGCCCCCTGGCCGCGTGGACGACGCCCGCAGCCCGTCCCGATCCCCCCTGCTCTCGCTCACTCTCCCCCGTTTCTCCCTCGCTCTCTCTCGCTCTCGGCCGAACACCACCGTCGCCGCCGTTCGCCGTAGCCACTGACTCCGGCCACCCCTCGCTCCCCCGAGTAGCTCAGAAGCTCCGCCTCGACTCCCTCTTCCTCCCCACCGCTCCACGAGTCCCCGGAAGCCCTGCATCGCCGCCACGTCGCCGTTCCCCTCTTCGGACTCCGACCACCGTCGCCGACGAATTCGCCGTCTCCAGCGCGTCCCCGAGCCCGCTTCGACGCCCACTGCAACCGCGGTGAGCTACGCCACCGTTTCCCCCTCTTCTTCCCCTCGTTCCCTCACCGTAGCTGCATCCCCACCTCGGCCGAACCTCCGCCGTCGCCGAGCTCGCCGTCGACGCAGCTCCGGTGACCATTTGGTCACCCCGGCGAGTCCAACGCGTTCACAGAACCCAGTAGAGCATCCCTAGCGCCTCACTTTGCTCGACTTCGAGCTCCAGCACCACTCCCGTGCACGACCGAACCCCGGCGGCCGCAGCCGAGCTCGCCGCCGTCGACTCCGGCCACCCCGACCCCAACGGACTCCGCCAAGAGCCGCGGGTCGTCCTCAGCTTCACTCCGGTGGTCGCCACGTTCCATTTGGTGGCCGAAACGACCAAAACCACTATCGCCGCCGCACTGTTGGTCGCCGCCGGCCAGAACTCCGGCGAGCTGACGTGGCCTAGTTAATTAACCACTAATCCACCACCTACAGACGCTGACAAGTGGGCCCCAGGGCTTAGTCAAAGCTAACCAGCCCGGGGTCAACGCGGGATTAGCCCCTGTGACACTGACGTGTGGACCCCACACGTCAGGTTTGACCCGAGCCAGCCCTGTTGACCTGCTGATGTCACTATGATGTCAGGCTGACGCAGTAAATGATATTTCTGGATTTAAATTAAATCAGGAAATTCCAGAATATTATTTAAACTTCAAAAATTCATAACTTTTATTCTGTAACTCCAAATTGGACAAATAATATATGAAAAATGATCAGAAAAATCCAATCTATCCATCTGTACCATTTTCATGCATGATCAAACAAGTTAAGTTGATGTTTTAATCAGAACAAGGAAAGGCACTTTAAAAGGCCATATTTGAATTTGAAATTTGAATCTTTGATTCAAATTTGTTCAAACCCTTCTGGTTTTAGTTGCATTAGCCCAACACACTCATATTGCCATGTTTCATGCATGCATCATATTGTTGCATATTGTTTGGTGATGTTTGTGTATCGATGTCCTTTGCGACAGGATCTGTTCCCGAGGAGTACCGTGATTACCCTAACGAAGAACCGTATCCGTGCAACGAACCATCAGGCAAGCAACCAACCATTTGATCATATCGATACAATCCCATGTTCTCGCTCCTGCTCTCTTTTACTGCATTAAGACAACGCGATTCAAACTGCTGTGTGCTACGGTAGTTGAACCCATTTCCTCTGCATGACCTGTCATTGCCACAGTAACTAGATGAAACCCACTAGCATGTGTAGGAGTTGATTGAGCCATATGTATGTGTTGTTCCTACCTTGCTATGCCTGCTATGCTTAGAGTTGTGTCAGGTCTGGTTCATCTGGGTGATGGGCTAGAGTGAAATGATTATGTCGGTAATGAGAGTGGTGTGGTGAACACGATTTGGTAAAGGTATCGATGAGAGGCCATGTAGGAGTACATGGTGGGTTGTTTCATTGAAGCCGACCTTAAGCACTGAGATCTGTATGTGTGATTTAAGAATCAGCTACTACCATGCATTGGGCCCGAAACCAATGGACCCTCTCGACTTCTTATTCACCCTAGTTCTCCGTCCAGGAGTTGCAAGTAGTTTCTGGTGTTTGTAGCCTACTGGAGGCCGTGGACAGCGCTGACCGTAGGGGTGGGCTGTGATGCGGTAGGTACGTGGCACGGTGTACCGAATACCCGTTAGGTATCTCGGGAACCCTGTTCACATCGTTCGGGGCCGTATGGGAAACCTCGGCCGGACTCCCTGCGGATGGAACCTGAATAGGCGATAAACCTGGACTGGAGGCTTAGGTGATTAGGTAGGTCGTGGCCGACACCCACGTTGGGCTTCCGCTTGAAGGTTGCCGAGTACATGTCGTGTAAACGACGATAAGTGGTGAGAGCGTGTATGAAGAAGTACACCCCTGCAGGGTTAACATGATCTATTCGAATAGCCGCGTCCGCGGTAAAGGACTACTTGGTTGCCTATACAGTTCATAGACAAGTAAATGGAAACTATTAAAAGCCTCAAGATAAGTGTGAGTGCCGAGGATGGCTCTTCCGTAGGAAGACGGAGGTGGATCCTCGGTAGTGTATTGAAGTGGTGAATAGTGGACTCGTGTGCGCAAAACTATTTCAAATGGAGTATCGTAGGATAGTCTAGCCAGGAGTCAAAGCTGGCTTGCTGCAATAACTCCACCAACCCTTCTTGATACTATGCATGTATGTAGGATCTGATGTAAGTCTTGCTGAGTACCTTTGTACTCATGTTGCTATAATCTACATTTTTACAGAAGACGCTGCAACCCCTTCTGATGGGTTCTATGTAGACGTTGACATCAACGAGTAGGCTAAAGACCCAGGTGGTGACCCTGAGCTTGTGATGGACCACATAGTATAGTTAGGCTTCCAAGCCTCTTTTATTTTACTAGTTGTCTGTACTCAGACAAGTTACTTCCGCTGTTGGCTTGTATGACTGTATGACTTGTATGTTGGGTCGTGAGACCCGTACCTTGTGTGTATGATATGTATGGCTCCCTGAGCCTTAAATAAAGTACTTGTGTCGTAGAGTCATGTTGTGATGCTTCGTTGTATTTGCACATATCGAGCATATTGTGTGTATGATTGAAATGCTTGGTATGTGTGGGATCTGACTATCTAGTTGTTTATCTTTAGTAGCCTCTCTTACCGGGAAATGTCTCCTAGTGTTACCGCTGAGCCATGGTAGCTTGCTACTGCTCTGGAACACTTAGGCTGGCCGGCATGTGTCCTTCTTCGTTCCTGTGTCTGTCCCTTCGGGGAAATGTCACGCTTTGAGTACCGGAGTCCTGTTAGCCCGCTACAGCCCGGTTTACCGGAGTCCTGCTAGCCCAGTGCTACAGCCCGGACCCACTTGCTAATGACCGACACGTTCGAAGCTGGGTCATGGATGCCTGTCCCTGTAAGTCTGTGCCACTTTGGGTTTACGACTAGTCATGTCAGCCCGGGCTCTTTATCATATGGATGCTAGCGACACTATCATATACGTGAGCCAAAAGGCGCAAACGGTCCCGGGAAAAAGGTAAGACGACACCCGTGGGGATACCGTGCGTGAGGCCGCAAAGTGATATGAGGTGTTACCAGCTAGATCGATGTGACATCGAGTCGGGGTCCTGACATGTTGGGCGGACCTGGAAGCCGCATTCCTTGATAACTTCCAGGGCACATATGTGCAACCACCAGACGCTGATGACCTAAGCCACATAATTCAGCAGCCAGACGAATTGGCCAGACAATTCTGGACACGTTTCTTAACCAAGAAAAATCAAATCGTCGACTGTCCGGATGCAGAGGCACTCGCCCGGCACCTAGGACATGAAAAGCAGAAATCCATGGCAGCCCTCACATCACTCATGACCCGCTTCTGTGCGGGAGAGGACAGCTGGCTAGCCCGCAGTAACAACCTCAACAAAAATCCTGGCAGTCCGGATACCAAGGACCGCAATGGCAGGTCACGTCGCAACAAGCAAAAACGCCGCATTAACGGCGATAATACTGAGGATACGGCAGTCAACGCCAGATTCAGAGGCTCCAAACCCGGTCAGCGAAAAAAGCCATTCAAAAGAACTACTCCGGGTCCGTCCAATTTGGACCGAATACTCGACCGCTCGTGCCAGATACATGGCACCCCCGAAAAGCCAGCCAATCACACCAACAGGGATTGTTGGGTATTCAAGAAGGCAGGCAAGTTGATCGCCGAAAACAATGACAAGGGGCTGCACAGCAATGACGAGGAAGAGACCCGACCGCCGAACAATAGAGGATAGAAGGGTTCCCCCCACAAGTGCGGACGGTGAACATGATATACGCAACCCACATACCCAAAAGGGAGCGGAAGCGTGCACTCAGGGACGTATACACGATGGAGCTAGTCGCCCCAAAGTTCAACACATGGTCCTCCTGCCCGATCACTTTTGATCGAAGGGACCACCCCACCAGCATCCGCCATGGCGGGTTCGCTGCATTGGTTCTAGACCCAATCGTCGATGGGTTTCCCCTCACTAGAGTCCTAATGGACGGCGACAGTAGCCTGAACCTGCTTTACCAGGATACAGTGCGCAAAATGGGCATAGACCCCTCAAGGATTAAACCCACAAAGATGACCTTCAAAGGTGTGATACCAGGTGTAGAGGCCAATTGTACAGGCTCAGTTACACTAGAAGTGGTCTTCGGATCCCCGGATAACTTCCGAAGCGAGGAGTTAATGTTCGACATAGTTCCGTTCTGCAGCGGCCATCATGAACTGCTCGGACGAACCGCGTTTGCAAAGTTCAATGCGGTGACGCACTATGCATACCTCAAGCTCAAGATGCCAGGCCCTTGAGGAGTCATCACGGTCAACGGAAACACTGAACGCTCCCTCCGAACGGATGAACATACAGCGGCTATCGCGGCAGAAGTGCAGAGAAGCCTCTTAAGGCAATTCTCGAGTCCGGCCGTTAAGCGATCGGACACTACTAAGCGCGCCCGGAGTAACATACAACAAGACCACCTGGCACGTCCCGAGCTTGCGTAGCAATGCGGCCCCAACCCCAGCCCTCGCAAAACTGCAAGACCAGTACTTCGCGTACATCATTACGCTCTGGAAATACCATGGGCATAGGGGGAGGGGCACGACCACGGCAGGCCCAGAGTGCGGATCAACCACACCAGGGGCTCCCAAGTGTGTCATCCTTTTTTCTTTCTCTTTTTTTTTCCTCAGGACTCCATTTACCAGAGGCCCTGTCTGGCAGCAGACCTGTGGAACTCATGATGCAACAGCCAGGGAAGGAGAAAAGCTACAATGAGTATCCAGGTGGTCTCCATTATGAGCATTATACCTGTTTTATACACCATTCCGCAGCCTACCCCTGGAGGGGGAGATGCTAAATAGTTCCACCCCTTGCTTATCGCACTATTTGTATCGTTCTACATTCACGGCAGTATTTTTTGAATAAACAATGCATCACTTTTTGCCTATAATTGCATTCCTTTCTTACACATATGTTCATTTATGACATGTTGCATCCGTACACTTTGGTACGGCTAAATACACCAGGGGCTTAAGTTCCCCACATCATGGTGTGATAAGTCCGAACACTTTCACAAGTACGACACCCCGAACTTATAGCATTATATGCATCGGCTCCGAATCATGTCTTGGGTCAATAGTTGGGTTTTCCCGGCTCCCATGTTTTGGTACCTTACGTTCCGTTATATCGGCTAAGGTAGCACTGGGAGAACCACTGCGATTGTGCCCCAGTTGAGCTGGGCGAGCACCTCAGTGGAGAAAGCTAAAACTGACCGTCATGATGAGGCGAGAGGCGGTCGCTGTTCGAGAGGTTTTTTGAGTCCCTAAAGACTTATGCCACTTAGAGCGAGGAACCGGCTTTGTCTGGCCCAGGCGTGGATAGCACCCCGAATTCGGCCTTCCGAACACTAGGGGCTTCGCCGAAATTTAAAATTATAGAATTCTATGGCTAAGTGAGAGTGTTCAAGCATTATAAGTCCGGTTGCCTCGTTTGTTGTGTTGAGCGCCTCCCTAGATGGACCCAAAAATGGGAACAAGAGCGCTCAAGTTTATCCCGAACACCCCAGCACTCATGGCATGGGGGCTGAAGCCGATGACTTGCCATCTCTCAGATTTAATAAACGGCCGCACAGAAGGTAATATTTTAAATTAACAAGCGTTGCTTAGCGCATACGAACAAAGTTTTTGGCGCACAGGATAACAAAATGCGAGTCTACTCAAATATTACATCTTTGGAGCACCACCCACAATAATGCGGGCACCCTTCAGGACACCCTTATAATACATCTCGGGCATGCGATACTCCTTGCCCGGCGGTGGCGCGTCCGTCACAAGCTTCTCAGCATCCATCTTGCCCCAGTGCACTTTAGCACGGGCAAGGGCCCGACGGGCACCTTCAATGCAGGCGGAGTGCTTGATGACTTCAACCCAGGGACACGCATCCACCAGCCGCCGCACCAGGACGAAGTAGCTCCCACTCATGGCCTCTTTGGGCCACAACCAAACTATAAGGCCCTTCATGGCCTGTTCGGCCACCTTGTGGAGCTCGACCAGCTGCTTCAGCTGGTCGCTAAGGGGCACCGGATGTCGGGCCTCAGCATACTGAGGCCAGAACACCTTCTCCGTCGAGCTCCCCTCCTCGGCTCTATGGAAAGCGACAGCATCGGACACGCTGCAGGGCAGATCTGCGAACGCTCCTGGAGAGCTCCGAATTCGGGTAAGTAACAGGTAATTCACTTTTACATGCTTGCTTTGCATGAAGAATGCCTTACCCGCCGCTATTTTCTTCAATTCCTCGATTTCCTGGACGGCCCTGTGGGCTTCGGCCTTAGCGGCTTTGGCACTCTCAAGAGCTGACGCAAGCTCGGACTCTCGAGTCTTCGAGTCACGTTCCAAACTCTCGTGTTTTTCCACGAGAGCCTGGAGCTCTTGTCGTACCTCCGCCACCCGCGCCTCCTGCTTCTCTTGCTCGGCGCGTTCCGCGGCCGCATTGTGTTCGGCCGCGGACACCGCCCCCTTCAGGGTCGCCACCTTGTTCATAGCCCCTGGAGTACCCACGTTATGCTTGTCATTTCTCTTGCAACCAAATCCTTTTCTATAAGGTACAACTGTAATAAGGTGTTACTCATATTCCTTGTCCTCGAGCTGCTTCTTGGCACGGCCGAGCTCGCTCTCGGACCGCTCGAGGCTCTGCTTCAAGGTATTGACCTCTGCAGTCAGTGTCGCAGAGGTCAGCAGCGCAGCCTGCATTCCCATATTGATATATTTTTTAAGACTCTTGCGTATATCTTTTTAGATTCTCAGTCCGGCTTTTCTTTCCGAACACCGAACTGAGCATCAGGGGCTACTATCTATGCGGTATTATATTACATATCTCAAAATTCTTACCTCAAAGCCTGTTAGAAGGCTGCTGCAGGCTTCGGTCAGCCCACTCTTGGCGAGCTGAACCTTCTGAATCACCGCACTCATAACAGTGCGGTCTTCCTCTTTGATGGAAGCGCCGTTGAGCGCCTCCAGCAAGTTATCCGGCGCCTCCAGTTGGACGGAGGCCACCGGCGTCACAGTCTTGCCCTTCTTACGAAGGGGCCGCCCGCCGGACTCCGGAACCACTGCAGGTTCCGGTGCGGAGTCCGGTCCAAAGTCCGGGAGGTTGCCCTGTGGCACCTCCGGGGCCTCCTCCTCTTGGTGGGTCCATTTCCGGGATCCCACCTCGGCGTCGTCGGCGTCACGGGGGGAGGAGGCGGCCGGAAGTGAAGTGCTATTCACATCCGACATACCCAAGGACCCGCTCGACGAAGCGGGAAGATCGTCCTTGGGCGAACTATAGGGTTGTATGCGGCGTTAAAAGATGCTATGCGACAAAAAGAAAATTATGAGTTATTCAGGAGTTCGGATACTTACGATCTCGCCAGGGGCTTGGCCCTTGAGGGCCACTCCTCGTCGCCATCATCGGCGTTGGTGGAACAGTCCGGGGGAAGGGTCCTTCCCTTCTTGGACCCTTCGGCCTCCCCCGTTGGGGAGGCCTTCCTCTTCTTCTCTCCCCCCGCTGGGGGGGGGCCTCTTTCTTCTCCTCCTCGTCCTCGTGGGAGGAGTCCGCCTTGGAGTCATCGGACGATGAATCCGATAACACCTGACTCCGGGAACTCCTCTGGGTTCCCGTGGCCTTCTTCTTGGCCTTCTTCTCCGGCACCAAGTAAGGCGCCGGGACCAGCAGCCCTGTCAAACGGGCGTCCGCTGGGTCTTCTGGAAGGGGGGCCGGACAGTTAACCTGTCCGGACGTCTCCTGCCAGGCCTGTTAAAGGTATTGGGAGTTTAGATCCCACATAGAGTCAAACTATGAAAAGCAAGTGTCCCACCAAGGATAGCATGGCTTACCTCGCCAGCCGGACGCTGTGAGCTAAATCCGCGATCTTCGGTAGCGGATGCGGGAGTCTCGGCGCCCTTGAACAGCACCCTCCAGGCCTCTTCGTACGTAGTGTCGAAGAGCCTACTCAAGGTATGGTGTTGTGCCAGATCGAACTCCCACAAGTTGAAGTCCCACTGTTGGCAAGGGAGAATCCGGTGGATGAGCATAACCTGGATTACGTTGACAAGCTTGAGCTTCTTGTTCACCAGGGTTTGGAGATAGGATTGGAGTCCGGTTAGCTATTCCGAACTACCGCATAGCAGGCCCTTCTCTTTCCAGGAAGTGAGCCGCGGGGGGATGCTAGATCTGAATTCAGGGACGACTGCCCATTCAGGGTCACGCGGCTCGGTGATGTAGAACCATCCCGATTGCCACCCTTTGATGGTTTCAACAAAGGCGCCCTCGGGCCAAGTGACATTGGGCATTTTGCCCACCATGGCACCTCCGCACTCCGCTTGGCTGCCGTTCACAACCTTCAGCTTGACATTGAAGGTCTTTAGCCATAAGCCGAAGTGGGGCTGGATGCAGAGGAAGGCCTCGCACACGACGATAAATGCCGAGATGTTGAGGATGAAATTCAGGTCCAGATCATGGAAATCCAGGCTGTAGTATAACATGAGCCCCCGGACAAAGGGGTGGAGTGGGAAGCCCAGTCTGCGAAGGAAATGGGGAAGGAATACCACCCTCTCAAGGGGCCCGGGGGTGGGGATGAGCTGCCCCTCGTCGGGGAGCCGGTGCGCGATGTCGCTGGACAAATATCCGGCGTTGCGCAGCTTCTTGATGTGCCCCTCCGTAACGGAGGAGGCCATCCACTTGCCTCCCGCTCCGGACATGGCTGGAGAAGGTTGAGGTGAGATGTGCAGACTTGGGCGCTGGGGCTCGAGTGCGCGGAGATGGATAAGCAAAGGAGGAAGAAGGCGTAGGTAAAAAGGTGGACCCTTATCCCCTTATATATGGGCGGATGAAACTATGCGTCCCCACAAGCCTGGTAAAACTCGCTTATCTCCCAAGCACCACAATCAATGGTGCGGTTGGGTTACCCACGTCCGTATTGATGAGAATCCCGGAATAAGGGGACACGATCTCTGCCTTCACAAGACGGGCCAAGGGAACCGCTTCGCTAAACGCGCTGAGGTGGAATAATAAAAATGATTCGAGTAAAGGCTTGGTTGTGATGTGACGTCATGCCACAAAATACGTCAGCAGATTCAACATGTGTAAATATTATTCTCTCTACGGTGGTATGTGGAATTCATTTTGCAGAGCCAGACACTATCCTGGCGTTCACAATCTTCTATGAATTATTCGGAGGAGGAACCCGGCTTGCAATGCCGAAGACAATATGCGCGCCGGACTCATCGTCCTTGAAGCCTGGTTCAGGGGCTACTGAGGGAGTCCTGGACTAGGGGGTGTCCGGATAGCCGAACTATCATCATTGGCTAGACTCCAAGATTATGAGATACAAGATTGAAGACTTCATCCCGTGTCCGGATGGGACTTTCCTTGGCGTGGAAGGCAAGCTTGGCAATATGGATATGTAGATCTCCTACCATTGTAACCGACTCTGTGTAACCCTAGCCCTCTCCGGTGTCTATATAAACCGAAGGGTTTAGTCCATAGGACGAACAACAAGCATACCATAGGCTAGCTTCTAGGGTTTAGCCTCCTTGATCTCGTGGTAGATCTACTCTTGTACTACCCATATCATCAATATCAATCAAGCAGGAGTAGGGTTTTACATCGTGTCCCATGTCTCCTGTTACCATCCGCCTAGACGCACAGTTCGGGACCCCCTACCCGAGATCCGCCGGTTTTGACACCGACAAGCACCGTCAGGTGGAGGACTGATTGGTAGGGCACGAAGCAATTCAGAGGCTGGTGCCTTGTAATGAGTGTTTTCAGTCATCCAGTCCAACACCCACGAGTTGACGTCAACAGCATCGCCTGTGATATGCAAAGTTGCGTAGAACTAAAGAATAAGCTCTTCATTCCAATCAACTATGTCAGAGCAGAAATTGAGCAAGCCAGCATCATTAATCATGCTGAGGACTTGAGAGAAGCAAGGCATGGATTCCATGTCCACATGAGGAATATGCTCATGATCGAAGACTTTGTCCTTATTGAAGAGCACTGAGGAATACAAGTTGGCCTGGCTGGCAGTCCAGAAATGCTTCCTTCTAAGACGAGCATTGTCATAGGGGTTGAAGTCCATGAAGAATACGTGCTTGCCGAAGAAATCATCAGCCTTGAATTTTTGCTTCTTGGAGAAGGGATCCTTTGGCTGGGGCTGAGGAGTGTCAGTCAATTGCAGCACCACTTCAGGAATCGCAATCTCAGGTTCCTCAGGCTGAGGAATTTCAGGCTCTTCTGCAGCTTCAGCCTGTGTTGTCAATTCTTCATTGACAATTTATTTAGCACTAGTGGCAGGAATTTCTTCATGAACACTTGGGGTTGCATGACGTTCTTCAGATGCCATTTGCACTTCAGTGGCGACAGGGGACTGAGGAATAGCTTGGAGTGGAGTGAACATTGGAGAGTTTGGATGTTGACTGTCCCAAAATTCATCATTGAGCACATGAGTAGTACACCCAATGTCCACATCCTCATCTTCAATTTCTTCAACACCAGCCTCTTCAGCAGTAAACTGAGGCATAGGTGAGGAAATGACTGGGGTTGAAGGGATCTTATCCACTTCAATTTCTTCATCCAACTTCTCCGACGAAGCAGCAGAAGGAGTTTCTTCATCAGATTCATCAGGAATTACATAATCTTCACCAAATGGAACAAGGTCCATTGATGGCATTGATGAGACTAGAATGGCATCAATTGGATTGTCAATTGAACAGATCAGAGTCTTTATCTTCTTTGGAGCTGAAGAATTTGAAGAAGTTGATGCCTTCCTTTTCTTCACATCTGCACGTTCTGCAGCCTTGGTCTTCTTCGCATCTGATGCAGATGGAAGGATCGGAGTTGGTGTAGGCGCAGGAGGTGCAGAGAACTTTGGTTCATTTTGCTCAGGCATAACTCATGCAGTTGTCCTGATTTGTTCACTTTCCTCAGGTGCATCACTAGTGGATGCCCTGGCAATATCTTCAGCGGCTGGAATGGAGTCATCAGCCCTGGCGCTCTCATTTTGTTCAGCAGCCTGATTGTCATCAGCGGTGCTAGCATTTTCTTCAGTAGGCTGAGCAGATGCCTCAGCCTGAGTAACTTTAACGTGCACAGGTGGAGAAGCACTTGAAGTGAATTTCTTTGTCAAATTGACAAAACGCACCTTGGTGCCCTTCCAATCAGCATGGTAGCGATCAAATTCATCACTCAGCTATTTGATTTCAACTTGCAAGGCAAGGAGCAGATCAGGAGTGAGAGTGAGGACATTGTCCTTGAGGTAGCGCTGTTTCTTGTACTGCGCTTTCTTCAAACTTCTGCCTTGTTCAAATTTCCATTTTTCTTCCTCAATGAAGGTAGTAAGAACGTGACTTTGACCAGGAGTGAGGTTCATCTCCGGCAAAGGCGTGTTAGGATCCTTGTGCCACAGGTCAATGTAGTCGAGGATCAACTTTGGATCCAGCATCAGCGGCACATTGCTGCCTTTGGCTCTAGCGGCCCTGGCTTGCCTATCTCTGATGATTTTGGCAAGTTCTTCATCATCAGCCTCATCATCATTAGAGGGTACATGGAAGGCGACCTGCTTCTTTTGAGGACTTGGTTGAGTGCCTCATCCAGCAGTGGCCTTTTTCTTCAGCAGAGAGGGACCTGCTGAGGAATTACGAGCAGCTGAGGAGCTTGTAGATGCTCCTGAGGCAATAGAGAAGCCTTGAGTCCTTTGGCACGTGGCGAGATGCACAAGTGCCGAGGATTTTGTCGGAGCAGCTGAAGAATTTGACGGAGGAGCTGAGGACTTTGAAGGAGCAGTCTGAGGAATTTGCCGTGAGGGCCTTGAGGAATCTGGCCTTGATGGCGTAGCAGAGGAGCTTGGCCGTGAGGGCATTGAAGGTGAAGCACTGGATTTATGTGCAGGCTTCTTGTGCATTGCCTTCTTTGGCTGACTAGTAGAGGCCTCAGTAGAGGCAACAACAGTAGCAGATTCTGCGTTGAATTTCTTCACTTCTTCCTTTGCTTGCTTAGCTAGTTTCGCTTGGCGCTTTGCCCATTCATCAGGATAATTCTCACCACGCTTGAGGCTTGTGGGATTTGCCAACTGGCCTGGTGCCAATGGAGGTCTTGGGCATGGAGGTTTGAGTGTGAATTTCTTCATATACTTGGGAGTGACATATATGTACTCCCTCCATTCTTGTGCCCATCTCCTCTCTATCCTTTGTATGCGCACCTTGCGCTGATTCTTGTTCTCTTTGCCGAATTTGGCTTCATCAGGTGTGCAGTAGTCCTTGTATATGTCCTCAGGATTTCAAACGCGGTATTGACCTCAGGCCTCTTTCCTCCCTTTTGTGGCCTTTTGTCACCCATTTTCTTCAGCCGAGGAATATGAACAACTGAAGTTTCTGAAGAGGTATGCAACTTTTCTTCGAGGAACGCTGCAAATGAGTTAAGTTGATGAGAACCTAGTGATTCAGCAGCGGACATTTGTACCTGTGAATAGAGTATAGTTGCGAGGAATTTGGAGAGGTCATATGTTCTAAGAAGTTTTTTTTTTCAAAAAGAATAGGTTTTGAGGAATTTGACCAGGTGAGTCTTGAGGAATTTCACTAAGCGTTCTTTGTCTTAGGTTCCAGAGTTGTATAGATTGAGAATCCACACAATTGAGGAATCTTGAAGAAAATCATTGCTTAGAGAAACGAATCAAGAGCAGATGACGTGTGAGGTGTTCATGTGTGTGAAGATTTTAAGAATAAACACCTTTGAAGATTCTCAGGAAAGCTTCAGAATCAAGGCGAGCAGTAAAAGTAACTTTTAATTACCCGAAGTGAAGAACACGACGAACTGGGAAGAACAGATGTGAAGTTCGTCAGGTCAGATCTTCCACGCCCTAACTCGGCAGAGGAAGACGGCTACGGGGGCGGCGAGGTGAAGAAATCCGCAATCGGCACGAGTACGACGGCGACAAGGTCGAGGCAGTGAAGCTCTTCCTCACCGGCGATGATGAAGTAGCGGCGGCACTAGGGCTTTGGGAAGCTCGAGCGGGAGAGAGAGCACGAGCGAGATGAAAGTGAAGTGAGGAAGAGACACGGGTATTTATAGAGGGAGTGAAAAACTGTTCAACCGACGAAATCGGACGAACGTGCCCCTGGCCCCTTCTCATTCGCTTGACATGTGTCACCCACGTACTGAGAGGTGGAGATCATGTAGGATCGTGGGTGAATAGATAAGTATTATTGTCAGAAGCGGAACGATTTGAGCGGCAAAGCCGAAAATTCATATAAGATAAGTTAAAAGTTCTGTTCGCAATTTCTTCAGCTGTCAAGGACACAGTAAAGAATTTGAACGAGTTTCAAATAGGACGCATATGAGGAATTTGTGAATAGACTGGGTTGAGTTTAGCATAGAGGGGGAAGGGTCCGACCACATTCACTTAGCAGAAGAAATCAACTTGAAGAAATAACAATAAGTGAATGTTGTAGAGGACATTAAACTCATATATATATATATATATATATGTGTGTGTGTGTGTGTGTGTGTGTGTGTGTGTGTGTGTGTGTTCAAATGAAGAACAACACCGGAAAGGGTGAAGATAATGCAAAGTTGAAGAATTTTAAAAACTGAGGAATTTCAAAAACGAAGAAAAACTCATATTGAAGAGTTTCAACTTTGGTTGGTTGCGTAACCCACCGTATAAGAAAGCCGATTTTAGACACCGCGTACAATTGTCGTAGGGCTCTGAGAATCAATTTCCTCATTAATTTCTTCACACTTAGAGGGTTAGTCTTCATTAATTGAAGAAAAATGTTACTTTGTGTGTTGCGCATCTAAGTCATCAAGTCAGCATAAGTGTTAGGAGGTGTGTCCATTTCAGAGAACATTCGAAGATTCTAGGAATGCACTTTTCACATCCATTTGTTGTAAGATAATATCATGATGGTTAGCATAAGCAAGTAATATGCGAATAGCCTCAAGTCTAGCAACAGGTGCAAAAGTTTCATCAAAGTCAATTCCTTCAACCTGTGTGTAGCCTTGAGCTACAAGCCGTGCCTTATTCCTCATCACAAGGCCATTTTCATCTTGCTTGTTGCGGTAGATCCACTTTGTGCCAATAATATTGTGCTTGCGATGATCTGGACGTTTGACCAGTTCCTA
Source organism: Triticum aestivum (assembly GCF_018294505.1). Classification (NCBI taxonomy): domain Eukaryota; kingdom Viridiplantae; phylum Streptophyta; class Magnoliopsida; order Poales; family Poaceae; genus Triticum; species Triticum aestivum. The sequence goes on along the minus strand of NC_057807.1, from coordinate 77,467,175 downwards.
GACGTTGTTGAGCTCAAACTGATGTAATTCTTCTTGCATAGCTTGAATCCACTCAGGCTCTAGAAATGCTTCATCTACCTTAGTGGGCTCTGTGATAGAGACAAACACAAAGTGACCACAAAAGTTAGATAAATGTGAAGCTTTTGAGCGTGTGAGAGGACCTGGTGCTTCAATGTCATCGATGATATTCTCGATTTGCACTTCGTTTGCAATACGAGGATGAGTGGATAGTCCTCTAGGAATTTGATCTGTATTTTCTACAGGAGCATTTTCCTCAGCACCATTTTCTTCAGGTGCGCTAGCTCGACGTTCATCACATTCTGGAATGAATTCTTCAGCAGATTCTTCAATAGGAATGACATCCTTAGTGGCTTTGAACTTGATAGAATCCTCAGGTGCTGGTTCATCTATCACAGAAGGTAGGTGCTCTCTTTGTGAGCCATTAGTTTCATTGAACCGCACATCCACAATTTCAACAACCTTTTGAAGAATGTTGTTGAAGACTTTGTAGGTGTGCGAGTCCTTTCCATAACCAAGCATGAAACCCTCATGTGCTTTTGGTGCAAATTTAGAATTGTGATGAGGATCTCTAATCCAACATTTTACACCGAAGACTTTGAAGTAACTCACATTGGATTTCTTGTCAGTGAGGAGTTCATAGGCAGTCTTCTTGAAGAATTTGTGAGGATATACTCTGTTGATGATGTGGCAAGCAGTATCAATTGCCTCACTCTAGAAACGATGAGGCGTCTTGTATTCATCAAGCATAGTGCGAGCCATCTCAACAAGAGTTCTGTTCTTGCGCTCCACGACGCCATTCTGTTTAGGAGTATAAAGAGCAGATAACTCATGAGTAATACCAAGTTCATCAAGATAGTCATCAAGACCGGAATTCTTGAACTCAGTTCCATTGTCACTCCTGATGTGCTTGATCTTCACACCAAAGTTGGTTGAAGCCCTCGAGGAAAATCGTTTGAAGACTTCCTGCACCTCATGTTTGTAAGTGACAATGTGTACCCATGTGTAACGAGAATAATCATCAACTATAACAAAGCCATATAGAGATGCATCATTTGTAACAGCAGAATAATGATTAGGACCGAAGAGATCCATGTGAAGCAATTCAAATGGTCAAGTGGTAGTCATGATAGTCTTCGCTGGATGCTTGGCCTTTGTCATCTTCCCAGTTTCATAGGCTCCACATAAGTGATCCTTGAGGAATTTGACATCCTCAATGCCAATGACATGCTTCTTCTTCGCGAGCTTGTGCAGATTCCTCATCTCAGCGTGACCAAGTCATCAATGCCATAGCCAGCCTTCTGAAGCTTTTGCAAGTAAGCACACGGCAGGTTGTGGTCCTATAGAGAAATCAACAATGTACAAGTCTCCTCTCCTAAAGCCTTCGAAGACTTTGGAATTGTCAGCTTCCAAGATCACAACACAACGATACTTGCCAAAGATAACAACCATATCAAGATCACAAAGCATTGAGACAGACATGAGGTTGTATCCTAAGGACTCGACAAGCATGACTTTGTCCATGTGTATGTCCTTAGAAATCGCAACCTTACCTAGACCCAATACCTGACTTTTGCCTTTGTCAGCGAAGATGATATGCTTCAGATGTGACGGTGATAAGGGAGCATCCATCAATAGATTCTTGTCACCAGTCATGTGATTTGTACATCCACTATCGAGGACCCACTCATTGGCTTTGGGTTGATCATCCTGTAGATGAATTAGTGCAGCTTACAAACTCATATACTTCATCAGTGAAGAATATGACATCAATATCATCAGGTCAATTTGATCAAGAAATTAGAACAGATTATCAGTATGAGGACGTGAGAAATGAAGGTTCATTTCATCATGATTAGCCTGCGTCCTATCAGGCACCGTTCAGGTCTCCAGCAAATTCTTCAGTAGTTTTGAGCACGAGTGAAGACCTGACCCTGCAAAAGAGATTAGTTATTTTTCTTCACCACCCACATCTGGAGGGGTGGAAAAGAATTCATCACTCTGTGAGCACCATATGAGAAAGGTGGCATGGACGCAAGTCCACTTCGTTTCACATAAGAGGGTTAGGGTAAGCATATGAATAAGCAGAGAAATTCTTCGAGGACTTATGAACATAATGATTTGAAGAATAATGCACATATTCATAGCCCTTAGCTCTACCCTGCGAAACAGAAGGGTTAGTACGATGATGATCATATGAGGACTTTGATCCTTTTGAGGAATTTGATCCATGTGAGGAATTTGGTCCACCTGAGGACTTGGATCCATATGAAGAATTTGGTTCATACGAAGAATTTGATCTAGAGTTCCTATTCTTCACAGGTGGTGTCATGAGGACATTCACCTAAAGACTTCCAAGGCAACTTTTGGGAACCCAGATTTTCTTCATAGGGGAACCGTTCCTGCAGTTAGTCCCAACATATGTAGCAAATACTTCACCATTCTGATTTTTTAATAGTTTATAGTTAGAGTCAAATGACTCATCAGAAGAATGAGGAGATTCACATGTAAAGCCAGACAAGTTGGATGGATCAACTGGAGGTCCCTTTGTAGCAACCCATGAGGTTTTGGGGTACTGCTCAGGCTTCCAATGTGTTCCATCAGCATTGAGTTGCTTGAATCTCTTCACATTAGTAGTGTTCAGAGAAGGTGTGACTGAGGGAACACCATTTTCCACAACACACCAGAGATTGTTGTCAATTGCCTCAAGATGCATTCGCATCTTGTTCTTCCAGTAGGGGTAGTCTGTTCCATCGAAGGTAGGACACCCAGCAGAGACCTTGATCATACCTGCGGTCGACATAACTAAAACTCCAGGCGGTTAAACCAAAATCACACAGAACAAGGGAGTACCTTGCTCTGATACCAATTGAGAGTGCATTATATCGACTAGAGGGGGGGTGAATAGGCAATTTTTATGAATTCTTCACTGAGGAATTTGCTGGTGAGGAAATTCCTAAATGAAGAACTACTAGCAGTGGAATAAGTACTCAGAAGTAAACATAACAGAACACAAGCATATCCATCATGATGAAATGAAGACAAGCACAGAGTACAGAAAGCTTAAACACAGGATAACACAAGAAAGAAGACGGACAAACTGAAGAAATTGAACTAAGGAAATTGAGAAAGTCTTCAGGCAAAGTCTTCAAACAGATATGAACAGGCACACAACAACAGACATGAGGAAATGAAAGAGTTGAGGAAATAGAACCAGCAAGCTCAGTGAAGACAATGATTTTGTAGACCAGTTCCAACTGATGTCTCAGTTGTACATCTGGTTGGAGTGGCTGAGTATTTTAACTCGAGGACACCCAGTCCCGGACACACAATCCTCACCGTATTCTCCTTGAGCGAAGGTCACACAGACCTCGCCCAAACACTTGTGGTAAGTCTTCAGGTGACTTCCGAACCTTCACAAACTCGGTCACTCGGCGATCCACAATTCCTCTTGGATGCTCTAGACCTTGACGCCTAACCGTCTGGAAGAAGCACAATCTTCAAAGGAAACAAGCGTCGGATCCATGCAGGATCAATCTCTTTAGTGATGCTCAATCACTTTGGGTTTGTAGGTGTTGGGTTTTGGGTTTTCCTCACTTGTTGATTTTTGCTCAAAGTCCTCAGAGGATGGGATGCTCTCAATTGACAAGTGTCAGTTTCTCTCGGAGCAGCCAACTAGCTAGTGGTTGAAGGGGGGGCTATTTATAGCCTAGGGAGCAGCCCGACATGATAAGACATAAATGCCCTTGTCTGATATGACCGTTAGGTGGGTAGATATTTTGGAACTGCTGGCGCATAGCACAGCAACGATCGGAATTTTGACTATCAAAATCCTTAGGGCTATCATGTTCCTCACTGTGTAGGCAATTCACACTGGTGAATTCCTAACTCCTCAGTTAGAAAAAATTTCTTAGAGACCAGAAGAACTTCGTCTCTGTCACTGAAGAATATGACTGAACTGTATGAGATTTCCAATGGCTTCACTCGAAGGGATTGGTAGGTGTAGGATTTTGAGTTGAGCATCACATGGAAATTTTTCCTTAGTATTTCCTCGACCCCCTTTAATAGTACGGTGTTTCCTATGACTCAAGAAAGAGAAAATGAAACTACGAAAACAAAAGTCTTCATGCTTCATGTTCCTTGAATGATTGCCTAGTCTTCAAGGTCACACCAATTTCTTCACTTTCAAAGTCTTCAGAAAGTCTTCAGAAATCCAAAGTCTTCAGTTGAAGAACTTCATTTTTAGGGGTCGACTTTCTCTGTAAATATCAAACTCCTCATAGACTTATAGACCTGTGTACACTCACAAACGCATCAGTCCCTTAACCTATAAGTCTTCAATACACCAAAATCACTAAGGGGCACTAGATGCACTTATAGGGCGCTATGTCAGGGCGAACGACACATGGTTACAATGCATGTGTTCGCTGTGACAGGAATCCGCTGTCATACGCAATACTTAGCAAGATCTGTTACATTGGACACCGCCGTTTCCTTGCCAAGGACAAGCCGCATCCTAGAAGACATGTGTTCAATGCATAGCATGAAAATTGTGATGCTCCAAAGAGGCTCACCACCGATGTGTTGCAAGTGGAATTAGAGAAGGTCAGGCATATTACACCAGGAAACCATCCTGGTAATGGTAGCGGGAAAAGGAAGCGTGGCACAGTAGAAGAGAGATTATTGTTTACCCGCAGGGCCACTTTGTGGGACTTGGAGTATTGGAAAGATTTGGATCTGCGGCATAATCTTGATGTGATGCACATCGAGAAAATTATATGTGACAGCATTACCGGCACACTTCTTAACATTGAAGGCAAGACGAAACATACCTTAAAATCTAGGATTGATTTGACACACCTGGGTATCATAAAGGATTTTCAGGTGCAAGATGAAGGTAAACCACGAGATATGGCACCAGCTGTGTATGTCTTGGACAAGGTAAAAAGAAAAGAATTCTGTGAGGTCCTGTCATGTGCGAGATTCCCACATGGATTTGCTTCTAACCCTGAAAGTAGAGTCAGTGTAGATGGAAACAAGGTACAAGGGTTGAAAACTCATGACTTCCACGTCCTACTTCAAAGGGTTTTACCTGTTATCCTTAGAGGATTGGGCCGCCCTGACTTATATAGAGCAGTTGTAGAGTTGGGACAATTCTTCAGGGAACTCTGTAGTAGAAATATCAGGATAGATGCTTTGGAGCATCTTAGAGACAAGATACCAACTATCCTATGCGACCTTGAGAAGATATATCCTCCAGCCTTCTTTGATGTGATGGTGCATTTGGCTGTTCATCTACCTGATGAGGCACTACTTAGAGGTCCAGTACAGTATGGCTGGATGTACCCTATTGAAAGGCGGCTACGGACTTTCAAGGGCTATGTTAGGAACAGAGCTAGACCCGAGGGTTCCGTTGCGGAGGCCTACATTGCTACAGAAGTGTTGACATTCTGCTCAAAATACATTGAAACAGCTGATCAGCTTAGCAAAGAAGTGGGTGAAGACAATCCCGGGCTCAATGTTTTCGATTATTCTGTTTGAGTTACAGGGAAGAGTCGACAAGAGGACAAACCTAAAGATTTGGACAGAATGGTTTGGTATGTGTTGAATAACTGTCCTGAGATACTACCTTATATCAAGTAAGTGCAGTACTTCAGCTTATACATCATAATCTACTAAACTTGCAGCACATTCTTATATATTTAGATGTTTGACGCGATCACTATGTTGTGCAGCATCTACAAAGAGGAGTTACTGCCGCAAAATCCAAGAAACATTGACAAGCTGGCTATGGCAGGATTTGCGGAATGGTTCAAGAACCATGTAAGCTTTTGAAGTGCACTGTTTGTTTTTTTAATATTGAGTACATAAGATGATCAGCTTGTCTATTTTCTAACCATAGGTTAAGAAGATGCGGGAGGATGAGCAGGCAGTTGATGATGCCCTTTACTCACTAGCATTGGGTCCTGATACTCGGGTAAGACATTATGAATCTTGCGCTGTTAGAGATGTGCGCTACAACACCCTTGCACGAGACAAAGGCAGGAAGACACAAAACAGTGCCATCATGAGCACGGATATGTATCACAAAGAGAAAACTGAAATGTATGCTAACATAACAGACATTGTTCAGTTGCAGTATATCTCCAGTTTTGAGGATCATCGGTGTGTGGTTCTGTTGTGTTGTCGTTGGTATAACTTGTTTTCCAGAATCGCAAAAACCAGAGCTGATGATTATTTCAAATCCACCAATGTCAAGGCGGCATACCAGACCAACGAGCCTTTTATTTTGGCAAATCAAGCAACACAGATATTTTTCTTGGAAGAAACATTTGCATCTAGCAATGACTGGAGAGTATTGCAAAGGTTTGAGCAGAGGAATTCGTTTAATGAAGTTGCACAACAAGATGATGCTTACACTGCTGCTGATGTACAAGATAACACAGATGTTCCTAATATCTTTGAGAACCATCACGTCAATGACGCCGGCAAAAAGATTGCCTATCGTGCTGTGGACATACAAGAGTTGATCAAGAAGAAGCCAACGTTCGAGGACGTTGAGGACGAAGAAGAAGATGACACCGTGGGGAATTACGATTCAGACTGATACACATGGCGAATATGTTGATGCTGCTGCTGGGGATGATGATTACATTGCTTTTGTCATATTTTCCTGTCAGAAGACATTTTTTATCTACTATGTGAAATTGTGTTTGCTATGACAACTGAAACCTAATGAACATGTTGTTTAGTATTTTGCTGTGAGAACATCACTTGTTATGTATGCTGATTTGTGTTTGGTGATTGTATGACAACTAAAACATGATGACATTGTTGTTTAGTTGTACTCATATTTGGCTACCAAACTTGAATTTGATGACATAGTTTGCTGTTGGACTGCAATTTGCTCGATGTCTTCGAATGAGAACAAAGCTGACCCGATAGGGCCTCTGCTATTTATTTATTTATATGAGCAAAAGGGCATACCCCCTGATTTCCGTTAATAGAAATCATTAGATGTTCACAACACTACGCCCAGCCTGCTACATAGGTTTCATTCATTACTAGTTTCAGCAAAGTGCTCATGTCGTAGCCACTGAATACATCACGAATGCTACATACACTGCAAATAAAGAGACAATCATCCTACAGAGCACATCGATTTTGCCCATTATCTTCACAAGCTCTTTCATCTCCTCATTGCTGTCAAGGTCGTTCAGCAGCTGTTGCTTGGCCATGATCAGAGGAACTGCATCTTTAACCTTCTGCTCTGCATCTTTCTCTTCTCCCGTTCCTTCAGTTACTTGTCCAACACCCCAACCTGCTGGTATTGGGATTCCTCGGCTAACCAAATAATCAGCATAGTTGCATTCCCCCACATCAGCAACTTCCCAGAAATACAAATCACACGAATCTTCCCTTTTCTGCACGAATCAAATTGGAAGATCATCAACCAAACTATTAAAAAAATCAGCAACTGAAAGCAACAGAACAACACTTAAACATATTATTACCCCATGATTTGGGCATTTGTAGAAGACTCGGCCAGGGCTGTGGATTGTGGTTGAGACGCGACAGATGACTCTGCATGATTTGCAGCAGTGGCACCACACCAATGGTAGCACTTTGCGATGAGCAATCGGCTGCGGTGCACGTGCCGATGGGGGTGTGATGAGACCCACAGGCGATGGTACGGGTGGCGACTTCGTGCATATCTGGTTGTTGCCTGCTGAAGAGTAGGTGGACGAGCAGCCAGCGGACATGGTTGCTGCGGCCAGAGCTTCTGACGCTAGGTAGAGTAAGTAAAGAAGAGGAGAAGCGAACGTTGGATATGTTAGTTTCATTACTTGCAGAGTAGCATAGCACCATATATATAGTCTAGGTTTGGATTAGAACCAGCTACAGGAGCACGTCTTTCTTTTTTCTAAAACTCGGCAACGTCTCTTTACTGGTACACTAGCTTGTTCTGTACGCCTTCCCAAGTCTTTGATTTTCTTTCCCTTTTTTTGCGAGGCAGGAAGGAGGACAAAATTGAGAGTTCCTCGGACACGAACCCAAGACCTCTCGGTTGAAAACCAAGGGTGCTAGTCACTTATGTGGCGAACGTTCCCTGTGAGGAGGACGGCAGACGAACGCATTTTCCTCGCGGTTTTCTTCCTATATATAAAAAAGTATGCTACTTGGTGTCCGCTTAGTCAAAAAATGATTGTGCCAACCTTGACCGTTCGATTGACATTCAACATCTGTCGCGTTTCTTCAGTCTCTTCTTCCTCGAGCCGCCAAAGCCAAACCAGCGTCGGCGGGACCGCCTGCTCCCGCCTCCCACGGCTGGCTGTGATCTTCCTCGGCTCCTGTTCGTTCCCGTCCGAGGCCTCACCATCGTCCTCCGCCTTGGTTCGCTCGCCGCGGAGCCGCCCTCCGGTGTTGTCAACATGGTCAACAACTGAGAGGAATAAGGAGATAACTGTACATGGTGAGGATGACAATAGGGACCCAGCAGCGCGCGCAGTAATTTTTTTTTTCGGGATGGAGAAGGGTATCAACTGGGTTGTGCGGGACTTGTGGCCCATCTAGCCCAGGCTTTCATTTCATATGTTTAGCACATGACCAGCCCAGTTTGTTTTTTTCCTTTCTGAAAAATTGCTAGCCAGCTATTTTGTTTTTAGCAGAATAACCAACATAGGCCTACTTGCTTTTATACGCCCTGCTGGGCCGGAAATCTTTCAAGAGGAGGAGGGATGCATTTTGCCTAGAAAATGGACTATAAGTAATAAGAAATGGGCTATAAGTAATAAGAAATCGGCTATAAGTAATAATAAATGGGATGTAAAATGAAAAAATACAGCAAACAGGCAATTAGTTCCGAAATATTGTTTTCTTTCTGATTTTGATATTTTAAATTTCATTGTTTTTGTGTGGGTAAAATTTCATTGAGTTTAAATTAAGGTATATTTAGATTTAAAATTAATTTGAATCTGGCTAGAAATTTCGGGCTGTATGCTGTTTGGGACAGATTTGGAGGCTGACTTGTGGGTCTACTAGGTTAACATGTACTTTGGTTTGTCAACTTAGTCCACAAACGATTCTAGCAGCAGTGACCGTTGGATGTTAATCCAACGGCCGTGCTGCTTCTTCAATATCTGATCTTCTTGCTCCAGCCACCCAAACCAGCTCCGGTGGGACTGCCTGCTCCCGCCTCCCGTGGCCGGCTGTGCTGCCGCACAAGCCGCACCGCCCCACCCTACTTCATTGCTAGCGAGCACATTCCTCTACTCACCCACACCTCCTGTTATTTTCCGGCGATGGCAGCCGGACCAATAAACCCTCATACTCCCCACCGCGTGGGCAACCATTGCCGAGTCTTCCCCGGCTCCGTGTCGTTCCCTTCCTAGGCCTCGCCGTCGTCCACCGCCATGGTGCTCTCGGCGCGGCCCGGTCAACGTGGTCAACGAATGACATCCATCGGCCGTGGACTGTACGCGCAAAATAATGATTCCTCCACCTGATAGCTGGGACCCACCGGAAGGGCCACTGTATTTCGCAAAAAACATTCCCCCCGCTTACATGTCGGACCCACCAGCTATATCTTCGCACACAAGGAAGTGCCTCCTTATTACGAACAAAAAAATGAATACCCACCTGCTAGATGGGACCCACCATAGTGGGAGGATGACTTGTGGGCCAACTAAGTTGACGGGGACGGAGGGCTTTGTCAACTTAGTCAATATGAACGATTCTAGCTCCAGTGACCGTACAATGTCCATCCAACGGCCATAGTGCTTCTTCAACCTCTGGTCTTCTTGATCCAGCCGCCCAAAGCACCGCCGGTCTTGCCGCGTGCTCCTGCCTCTCGTGGCCGGCAGTGATGCCGCGGAGGCCTCACCGCCCCTACTACTCCCACACCCCCTGTTATTCTGCGGCGACGGCAGCCTCACGCCGCAGCCGAACCAGTGAACCATGTTATTCTGTTGTGTCTTCCGCGGCTCCGTGTCGTCCCCTTCCTAGGCCTCGCCGTCATCCAGACCACCGCCCTGGTGCTCTCGGCGTGGTGTGTTCAACATGGTCAATGACCGACTTCCATCGGAAGAGTACTGTACATGGAGAGGCTGACAGCTGGGTCCAGGCGGCCGCAAGGAAGTGCCTCCTTATTATGCGCAAAATAATTATTCCTCCACCTAACAGCAGGGACCCACCGGACGGGCCACCTTATTTTGTGAAAAAAAATTCCCCCCTGACTGCTAGGAACCACCGTACGGGCCAGCATATTTCGCGAAAAAACGTTCCCCGCACTGTCAGCTCAGACCCACCGGAAGTGCCTCCTTATTACGCACAAAAAAATGAATACTCCCCCTACTAGCTGGGACCCACCATGGTGGGAGGCTGACTTGTGGGCCTACTAAGTTGACTGGTACGGGGGCCTTTGTCAACTTTAGTCAATATGAACGACTCTAGCTCCAGTGACCATACGATGTCCATCCAACGGCTGTAGTGCTTCTTCAACCTCTGGTCTTCTTGCTCTAGCCGCCCAAAGCAGCGCCGGTCGTGCCGCATGCTCCTGCCTCCCGTGGCCGGCTGTGCTGCCGCGGAGGCCTCACTGCCCCCTACTATTCCCACCGCTGGCCAGGCCCTGCAGCGATGGCAGCCTCACACCGCAGCCGAACCAGTGAACCCTCGTACTCCTCTCCGTGCGGACTTCCACTGCCGCGTCTTCCCCGGTTCCCCGTCATCCCCTTCCTAGGCCTCGTCGTCGTCCACCGCCCTGGTGCTCTCAGCGCGGCGTGGTCAACATGGTCAAGGAACGACTTCCATCGGATGTGGACTGTACGTGGAGAGGCTGACAGCTGGGTCCACGGCCGCAGCAAGGAAGTGCCTCCTTATTACGCGGAAAATAATTATTCCTCCACCTGGCAGCTGGGACCCACTGGACGGGCCACTCTATTTCGCGAAAAAACATTTCCCCCTGACTGCTGGGACCCACCAGCTACATCTTCGCACGCAAGGAAGTGCGTCTGGGCAAAAAAACAAAACGATTCGCCCCCTGACCGCTGAGACCCACCAGCGACACCTTCGCATGCAAGGGAGTGCATCCGTGCAAAAACAAAACGATTCGCCCCCCTGACTGCTTGGACCCACCAGGTACATCTTTGCACGCAAGGAAGTGCGTCCGGGCAAAAAAAATGATTCGCCCCACTGACTGCTGGGACCCACCAGCTACATCTTCGCAGGCAAGGAACTGCCTAACAGTCGGGACCCACCTGGTTGAAGCGTCCGTAGTGTTGTCATTCTGGTCGCGAACGTGTACGTACATACTGGTCGTTGTAGAGGCACGCACGTGTTGTAGTAGAGGCGCGCACATAGCATGTATACATACGTACATCGGCGAGGGTGCAAGAAAGAAAATACTGCCACGTACGTACATATGGGCAGGCTCTCGAACGCCTACTCGCGCATACGTACGGCCAGGGCTCGTGTACATGGCTGGGTCGGAACGGAGAAATAGCGTCGTCGTCGTGTTCATGGGGAGGCAACGGAATGAGTCATCTTCATGGGGAGGCAACATAATGCGTCGTGTTCATCGGGAGGCAACAGAACGCGTGGGAGCCAATCGGCTTGGAAGGAACAGGCAATGGAAATGAGGCCTGGCATACCGCACAACGGAGGAAACGGACCTCCTATGTTTGGAACGGGGTCCTGTTGATCGGGAGGGTGTGGCATACCGCAAAACGGAGGAAACGGACCTCCTACGGTCGAAACGGGGGTCCTGTTGATCGCGAGGGGTGTGGCGTACCGCAAAACGGAGGAAACGGACCTCCTACGGTCGAAACAGGGGTCCTGTTGATTGGGACGGGTGTGGCGTACCGCAAAACCGATGAAACGGACTTGCATTGGGGCGCTACGGTCGAAATGGGGGTCCTGTTCATCGGGAGGGGTGTGGCGTACTGCAAAACGGGACTCCACGGGATACTGTTCATCTCCACCGTCGACCTCCTGCAGCCTCCACGGGCTACCGTCGACCTCCTCCAGCCTCCACGGGCTCCTATTCATCCAGCCTCCAACGCGCGCTACTCCACCGGCTACTGTTCAACCACCCCTCCATCGTCTACTATTCATCCAGCCCTCCACTCCATGGGGTCCTGTTCAACCACCCCTCCACGGCCACCCCTCCACCATCTACTATTCATCCAGCCCCCCACACCACGGGGTCCTATTCATCCAGAGGCAACACCAACGCTCACTGTTCATCCAACCCCCCCTCCCCCCCCCACAATGCTCATTGTTCATCCAATCGATCGGCTTCAGTTAGCAGTAGTAGCAAAGGAATCGCTCGATCGGGTTCAGTTAACAGCCATCAATCGATCGCTCGGGTTCAATAACGCGTAGCCTGCAGTGCAATCGCTCGGGTTCAGTTAGAGCCCAACGCCTCACTTCGGTTCAGTTAGAGCCAACGCCTCGGACGTGTACGAGAGAAACGTGCATCGCTCGGCCCCCGACCTCCCACCGTAACCGGCAACTCCCCGAAATTTTCCTCCCCCTCGCTTCTACCACGGTTTTTTCCGTCATGGACAGCCCAAAGAATGTCATGATGCTGCGTCTCTGACCTAACCAGGACGAAAAGCCCATTTTCTGTCATGATTATTTGTCATAGAAGTAGGAGCCCACCACATCTATGATGATACTGGGTTTTGTCACAATTATCGTCATAGAAGTGTCATATGTATGACACAAAAAATTTCGTTCGGCCCAAAATGTCACGGATGTGTCTTTTTTTGTAGTGTGGGTTGCCTGTACAGTTCATAGACAAGTGAAAGTGGATACTCTAAAATACGCAAGATAAGCGTGAGTGCTATGAATGGCGTTCTCATAGGGAGACGGGAGCGGATCCATAGTGGTGTATTGATATGGTGAATATGTGGACTCGTGTGCGCCACCTCAAAAGAGTTACATGTAGTCGTAATTCAGGACAGCCACCGAGTCAAAGCTGGCTTGCTACAGTTAAACCCCACCACCCCTTTGTTGATAATAATGCATATGTAGTTAGTTCTGATGTAAGTCTTGCTGGGTACATTTGTACTCACGTTTGCTTAATTTATGTTTTTGGAGAGAGACTTCAGTCTTGCTAGTAGTTCTGCTTGGACTTCGTCATCTAGCTTGTTACCTCAACTACGATCTTGTGCCCTCGGCAGGATCTGGTAGATACTCAGGCTTATCAGCCTTTTTCATTTGTAGATGTCTGTACTCAGACATGTTAAGCTTCTGCTTGTGCTTTGACTTGTGTGCTCTGAATGCTAGGTCATGAGACCCATGTTTGTAATATCTCGCTCCTCGGAGCCTATTGAATAAAATACTTGAGTTGTAGAGTCATGTTGTGATGCCATGTTGTATTTGCACATATCGAGTATATTGTGTGTATGTTATTGAAATGCTTGGTATGTGTGGGATCTGACTATCTAGTTGTTTATCCTTGGTAGCCTCTCTTACCGGGAAATGTCTCCTAGTGTTTCGACTGAGCCTTGGTAGCTTGCTACTGCTCCGAAGCGCTTAGGCTGGTCGGCATGTGTCCTTCTTCATTCCTGTGTCTGTCCCTTTGGGAAATGTCACGCGATGTCTAGCGGAGTCCTGTTAGCCTGCTACAGCCTGGATTACCGGAGTCCTGCTAGCCCAGTTGCTACAGCCCGGATTCACTCGCTGATGACCGACACGTTTGTTGCTGGGTCATGTATGCATGTCCCTGTAAGTTAGTGCCGCTTTGGGTTCACGACTAGCCATGTCAGCCCGGGCTCCTTGTCATATGGATGCTAGCGACACTATCATATACGTGTGCCAAAAGGCGTAAACGGTCCCGGGCCTGGTAAGGCGACACCCGTGGGAATACCGTGCGTGAGGCCGCAAAGTGATATGAGGTGTTACATGCTAGATCGGTGTGGCATTGAGTCAGGGTCCTAACAGGCGTGAAGATCATCACTGTGGCCCATATGAATATGGAGAAGAAAATCCTCAATCCATACCGCGGGGTCTGTTGTCCCATCATATGACTCGATGTTCACCGGTTTAAACCCTTCCGGGAATTCATGTTCCATTACTTCATTAGTGAAGCAAAGGGGGTGTGTGGCATCTCTATATCAGGCCAAGTCACGACGTAACACGGATGGAGTTCGTCTGCGGTTTTTGGTCCGGGTGTGGTTATGTTTGTCACGTCCGGCGGGATGGCCATCATCGCGCATCAGGGCACGCCCCCGCGATCTATAGATCGATCTGGTCTGACCTGCTCTATTTTCTAGGTCATGTCATAGGTCATATGTGTATCCCCGAGCTGTTGTGTTTCTGTTTTTACGGCGAGGTAGTGCGGGCTGGTGTTAAGCTCGAGTTGCCACTTTGTCTTGGCCACGTGGTGGTCGATAAGCCGCATTATGCGCTGGAAGGACGGGCTCTAGCGCCTCATCATCGAATTGGGGTAGCAATTTGCGGTTCGGGTAACTTTTGGTTGGGCGCTCGAGGCCGTATTCTTCGGCTGCTAGGACATTAGTCCATCTATTGTTGAGCAGATCTTGATCGGCTTGAAGTTGCTGCTGCTTCTTTTTCACACTCCTTGCAGTGGCTATTAGCCGGTGCTTAAAGCAGTCTTGATCGACAGGCTCCTCAGGCACGATAAAGTCTTCAACGCTGAGGCTCACCTCATCCTCGGTGAGCGGAAGGTAGTTACTGTCCTCTGAGTCTTCATTCACGGATTGTTCATCAAGGCTAACTCGCCCATCTTCCCGTTCATCCTGTTTGGAGGTTGGGTCAACGGGGTCTGCGTTGTCATTGGCATCATCCGGAGTGTTATTTTCTCCTGTGCCGGTATTGCTATTTTTCCCACGGCGTGGTTTAGAGCGGCGCCGCTGACATCGGCGCTTTGGCTGTATCTCAGGAGGCTTATCCTCGACTGGATCCTTCTCATTTTCACCGTTGTTCTCTTTGGGTGTATCCACCATGTATATGTCATACGAGGAGGTGGCTGTCCAGCGCCCTATAAGTGGTGGTTTTTGTGCCTGCTCCTCTCCGGCATCGTCGTCCATACCATCGATGTCTTCGGAGTCGTAATCGAGCATGTCGGTTAAGTCTTCGACAGTGGCTATCAAGTGGGTGGTGGGTGGGAAGCAGAATTCTCCGCTGTCAGCATCCAATTTGAACCGGATATAGTTCGGCTGAGAATCTCCTGATAAGGAGAGGGCTTTTAAGAAGTTTAGCACATCGCCTAAAGGTGAGTGCCAGAAGATGTCCGCGGAGCTGAACTCAATGATCGGCGCCTGATCAGGTCCGATGGGCGCGGATGCACGCGGTTCGGAACCTATGGCCGGAGACGAATCCGAGGTTCCGGTGACACAGGCCCTCCTCGAGGTTGGATCTGTGTGCGGCTCCAACGCCGCTGAGTCTGCGGCTTCCGTGGCGGGGTTGAGCTTCCCGTCCTTGGACGGCGCAATCTGCTCCAGATCTACGGCCAGAGCAGTTATAGGCGCTATCACCTAAGCACGGTCCGATGATAGATTTAGGTCATGTTCATCGTGGTGGCAGGGAGCGGTCATCATGGGCTCGAATCCGTCGAAGATCAAGTCTCCGCGGATATCGGCCACGTAATTCAAGCTTCCAAACCTGACCTGATGGCCAAGGGCGTAGCTGTTGATCTGCTCTAGATGGCCAAGCGAGTTGGCCCGTAGTGCGAAGCCGCCTAATACGAAGATCTGTCCGGGGAGGAAAATCTTCCCCTGGACTGCATTGTTGTAGATGATTGATGGAGCCATCAAACCTTTTGGTGACGACGCAGCGGAACACTCAATGAAAGAACCAATGTCGGTGTCAATACCGGCGAATCTCGTGTAGGGGGTCCTGAACTGTGCGTCTAAGGTTGATGGTAACAGGAGGCTCTATGGAGGTAATACCCTAATTCCTGCTTGATTGATCTTGATGAATATGAGTATTACAAGAGTTGATCTACCACGAGATCATAATGGCTAAAACCCTAGAAGTCTAGCCTATATGATTATGATTGCCGCTACGAACTAAGCCCTCCGGTTTATATATACACCAGAGGAGGCTAGGGTTGTACAAAGTCGGTTACAGAGAAAGGAATCTACATATCCGAATGCCAAGCTTGCCTTCCATGCCAAGGAGAGTCCCATCCGGACACAGACGAAGTCTTTTGTCTCGTACCTTCATAGCCCATCGGTCCGGCCCATGCTACTTAGTCCTGCCGTCCGAGGACCCCTTAATCCAGGACTCCCTTAGTAAGCACCACTTTACTTGTCATGAAGCTCTTCCTTATCCTTGAGTGACATCTCATGAGCAACAATTCTTCAAATGACTTCCGTTGGCTTGAGATCTTTGTAGCATCATTTGGATCAATGTGCACACGGTATCATATTTTCAATCCAAGGCACTTAGGATCTTCTTGATGATGTCTATCAGTCATCTCTTCACTTCCTGAGCCGGCAATCTCATTTGTGCTGAGAGCAAGCCTAGAGTACATTTCAGAGACACCTTCACCATCCTTCATTTTGAACTTGTCAATTTGACTTTGAAGCACATCCAATTTGGATTCCTTGACGGAGTCGGTACCTTCGTGCATATCAATCAAAGTACCCCAAATTTCCTTTGCATTCTCAAGGCGGCTGATTTTGTTGAATTCTTCGGGGCACAATCCATTGAAGAGGATATCACAAGCTTGAGCGTTGTATTGCATCATCTTCAACTCTTCTGCGGTAGCTTCACTGTTCGGTTCTCTCCCATCGAAGAATTCACCTTGCAAGCCAATACACAAAATAGCCCAAATGGCGGGGTTATGTCTAAGAATATGCATTTTCATCTTATGCTTCCAACTAGCAAAATTAGTACCATCAAAGTAAGGACATGTACGGTGGTAATTTCCCTCGCTAGACGCCATACTCTCCTAGGTTGTGAAACCCAGGCTATGATAACGAAAAGCTATGGAAATCAAGGCAAATGGAGACCAAAGCTCTAATACCAATTGTAGGATCGAAAGTAAGTCTAGAGGGGGGTGATTCGACTACTTGACCAAATAAAAACTTAACCTTTTCCCAATTTTAGTTCTTTGCAGATTTTAGCAACTTAGCACAAGTCAAGCAATCTCAATATAGTTCAAGCAAGCATACAAAGTGTATATGAGCAGCAGAAAGTAAAGAATGCAACTTGCAAGAAAGTAAAGGGATGGGATATCGTACATTGGAGACACGGATGTGTTTGGCGTGGTTCCGATAGGTGGTGATATCGTACATCCATGTTGATGGAGACTTCAACCCACGAAGGGTAACGGTTGCGCGAGTCCACGGAGGGCTCCACCCACAAAGGGTCCATGAAGAAGCAACCTTGTCTATCCCACCATGGCCATCGCCCAAGAATGACTTGCCTCACTAGGGTAGATCTTCACGAAGTAGGCGATCTCCTTGCCCTTACAAACTCCTTGTTTCAACTTCACAATCTTCTCGGAGGCTCCCAAGTGACACCTAACCAATCTAGGAGACACCACTCTCCAAAAGGTAATAGATTGTGTGGTGTTGATGAACTCCTTGTTGTTGTGCTTCTAATGATAGTCTCCCCAACACTCAACTCTCTCTCATAGGATTGGATTTGGTGGAAAGATGATTTGAATGGAAAGCAACTTGGGGAAGGCTAGAGATCAAGATTCATATGGTTGGATTGGAATATCTTGGCCTCAACACATGAGTAGGTGATTCTCTCTCAGAAAATGAATGCTGGAAGTGTAGGCACATTCTGATGGCTTCCCTCATGAATGAGGAGAGGGTGGAGGGGTATATATAGCGTCCACACAAAATCTAACCGTTACACACAATTTACCAAACTCGGTGGGACCGAATCAGAAAACTTGGTCCGACCGATTTAGTTCGTAATGTGACTGTTAGGCATTTCGGTGGGACCGACATGTCAACTCGGTGGGACCGATATCATTAGGGTTAGGGCATAACGTAATCTTGGTTTGACTGATTACACAAACTCGGTTGGACCGACTTTGGTAATAAGCAAACCAGGGAGTTGGTCAGGCAAACCCGGTGGGACTGATTCGCTCGTCTCGGTGGGACCAAAACGTTACAAAAAGGAAACAGGGAGTTTGATTGCAGACTCGGTGGGACCGATCGCTCATCTTGGTTAGACCGAAAGGTTACGAAGGGAAACGAGGAGTTTGCAATCCCATCTTGGTGAGACCGAGATCCCTATCGGCTAAACAGAATTGTCTAGGGTTTCTGGCAGTGGCTATGTCAAATGAACTCGGTGGCGCCGGATGGATCAAATCGGTGGGGCCGAGTTTGACTTTTGGTTTGGGACATATGTGGATATGAGAAAGTGGTTGAGGGCTTTTGGAGCATATCACTAAGCATTTTGAGCAAGCAAGCCATTAAGCAACACCTCATCCCCTTTTAATAGTATTGGCTTTCCTATAGACTCAAAGTGATCTTGGATCACTAAAAGTAAAATGTAGAGTCTTGAACTTTAGAGCTTGAGCCAATCCTTTGTCCTTAGCATTTTGAGGGGTCCACATTTCTAATCCATGTCGTGCCAATCATTGAACTTTCCTGATATATTTATCTGGAAATAGTATTAGTTCAATGAGCTATATGTTGTCAATCATTACCAAAACCACCCAGGGATAGTTGCACTTTCAGTTACCTCACTCTCTCGTTTCATTTCTTGACTCCTGCATCTAATACCTGCAAGTCCAGTCTCAACTTGTTGATTGCACGTGTAGAATCATGCTCATGTTGTCTTGCCACCTCTAGTTGATGATCGAGAACATCAACACATTCCAATTCCAATCCATAAGCATTTGGTAACGACCATGCCGCACTGCTCGCAGATATTTGTGTTGATGTCACTTCATCCTGAAATGTTTCTGTAAGTACACATGACTAGAGCAAAAATATAGTTACAACAGTGAAGCAAGCAAGACAGACTATTTTGTACATGGCAAAACAGGACTAATAATAATGTTACACGTCATGAAGCATAAGCAGGTGATATTTTCAAAATTATAAAAATGGTAGTCTGTGCAGCCTGCATACAGAAATCTCCCTTAGCTCACCAGAGGAGCATGATGTTGGGGCAAATCCAAAACATAGACAGGTTACAAATTTAGACAGCATGTTGTGTATAAGAAAGCAGTTGGCCATTCTGTAGCTCAATTAAAGTCTTAGGGAGCATAATGGACAGCAGAGGGATTCTACAAACCTACTACAGCAAGCAAAACTATGCAATCATTAGCCTAGTATAAACTAGATTGTGAGCCTCATGCAGTAATAGTTGGTTAATAGACTTCAAAGCTTCAGGCACACTTCGCCAAAGTAATTAAATGGTAAGGCCTTTAACTATGTTAACTAATCTTTACCTAATAATAAAGCACGGGTTGACTCCTTGAGTTCATCGTCACAATATGCTTCTTGCCGTCATTTACGCTTTCAGTTTGAATTTAAAATATATACGCGAGGTGGTACTAAATCGATACGTCGCTCTTAAATTCATTAGTTTTACGTTGCTGGGCTGGGTCCTGCATAGAACGGTTTTTGTTTTCCTATTTTCTATTGGGCCGACACACGGAGGAGAAAATGATTCGTTGCTAGAAGAAGCAGCGCCTTGCGCTAGCAGAACCAGCCTGCACACACGAACAAACATATTTTTTGTGTTAAAAAAAGGAAACACATGCGTAAGGTTCTTGTTTTTACCTCCGCTTTGTCCTTTGTTCATGGCCATCCGGCGATCTCTCATCCGGAGTCCCTCTCGAGATTCCTTTCTGCCTTCTCTAGCCTCTCTACAAATATCCGCCCAAAGGAGGCGGAGAAACCACATACGGGCCGCCGGATGAGGAGGCGAAAGTCGAGGCTGATCCCATGGGCAGTTCAAATCGAATCGATAGAAATTGAACAACTTGAGATCTGCCTTAGCCGGAGCAGCTGCAGCGTACCTCAGTGGCTGGTGGACACAAGCATGCCCTCCTCCAGCGCATCCGAGTTGTTCACCGAATGCATCTCTAAAGGCGTATTGAGCGGCGTGGACGAAAGTCGATGTATGCTTGCCTCCTGCATGAGCAGGAACCTGCTCTTCACGAGCCAAGAATTTCCGTGACCAGTCAATTAGGCGCTCGAAGCACACAACGAGGCAGAGAAGCGAAGGCAGAGGTCCAGGGAAGCGCGGAGGCCGCGGGGGCTCGACCTTGTCTGCAAACTGGCTAAAATCGATGACTATGTGGGCGAGCAAATGTTGTGAGGAGGTCGACGCGGTTAGACTCGGCGGCGGCCATGGTCGTTGTGTTTCGTGCGGTTAGACTGCCGCGTTCGACAATAGTCAGATGATGACATGTGATCGACAGGCGGGCAGAGGCACGTCATGGTCGCCGGACGAGACGAGGGACTGTACGTTTGTACTTGAGGCACAGCCGCGATGGGGCTGAGAAGGACGCAAGTAGCACGACTGTGGCGGCTACGGCACTGGGCAATGGTCGAGTCGACTCAGCTTTGATGCGCACCACTCTGCGTCTCTGTCCACGCTTTCATGGTTGCTAGCTTGGGTAGAAAGCAGGAGTGCACCCTCGATAATATTGCTGATAGGTTGTTCAGTTTGTAAAGGTGCAATGGTATTTTGAGCAGAGAATGCAAACAATGTTGCAGTGCAAAACAAGCTTACTCAAACAATTCAAGCTCACTGTCAGCTATTGATTAGGTATCAAATATCCTCCGCCGTGATTCAGTCCTGTGAGTGCTCGACGTGGGGATTCAGCTAGCTGTTTTATGGCACTTCCACACGTTGCTCTTTTTTTTTGAAACATTCCTATCCTTTACTATACATCTTTGTTTGAAAAGGTTGAAAAAGTATGGACCCTCTTGTGTCATGCATGAGTTATTGGATTTGGCATACACTGACGTGATTATCTATGCGTGCTTAAAAAGTTTTTTTAACACACCACAAACGCAGACGCTCATATTTACAATCATACACTCATCAACATGAACGCATGCATGCACACCTACCCATATGAGCACCTCCGCGAGACTGAACCGGCACATCATCTTGCGATTAACAAAGTCATCACAAATATCTTCATAGTCGACAGGAATATCTCGTACCAGTTTTAGAGCATATTCAACAACTCCCATTAAAAATTCCCCGTGAATGTGGTTTGAGGTTGACGAGGAGCTGTTTTCTTAGTTTTTGTAAAAAAAAATCCTCTAAAATTGGTTTGGTGGTGGCGTAACCTTGGCGGTGAACTTCGGCAGCGGCTGACAGCAAACGACAGTGGTCAGCGGTAGCAAGTGGGTGGTGTGGCGGAGATGGTCTATGGTGGTGGAGCGATTATTGGCGATGCTCTTACTTTGGGTTTTACAATATCATTGATAAATTCCAGGGCACCGACTGACATTTTATCATCACATTCATTATAGTGGTAGGCACATCTTTGTCATGCTCATTGGGTTATGGACATATGATTTTTCCGTTGCAACGCACGGGCCCTTTTGCAAGTAATTATACAAGTACCCAACATCAAGCATCATTGTTTGGGCATCTCATTAACTGAGGACATATAAAGCAATTGAAAAGAGCAATTAACTATGCCTGAAACAAACAAGCAATTGAACTATTGAGTTGGCAGCATGCATACATGCACGCCTCAATAACATCCATGGCCTAGCTACATTTACTATATAAAGGAACAAGTAATGCAATATTGTTTCCCCCCTATTAAGTATCTCGACTAGTATGTAATCAATATCCTAGTAATGATAGGGAGGCTAATGATGTGAATATGCGTTTGGTTATGACACATCGACAACTCTACCATGACAGGAAGTAGTTTCGCACTGTTCACTACTATAAGATGTTTTAGATATTTAAAAGTAGAGTACATCCGTATGAGTGAACGGACACATTAAAATGTGTTTACATACATCTGATTTACAAAAAAATTAGAACATCATATAGTAGTGAGTGGAGGGGGTTTTAATCAATGGCCTAATGACTGGGTTACAGGTGAAGAACCCTACGCAAGCACAATGTTAGACAAATAGGATGTCCTGGTAATTGTAATAAAGTGTGACTTACCTTAACTGGTTGAACAGGCTCAGCACTGCTCCTTCTTCTCTTGCAAGGCTCCTTCCTAGTGTCTTGTACTTGGAAGGTGACACAAACTAGTTACTGGTCTCCTTGGAAAATAAGTATGCATACTTTTCAGTCTGTGAACAACAAAAAAGGATGATATTATAAGAAAACAACACCACATAATGAAACATGCCACATCTCTTGCACACAATGAAATGATCATTTACTATGTGCGCACTATGTATAAACTAGGCATACCTTCGAACTGGATCTCCAGGTACTCTTGGAGAGCCTACTTTAGTGTACAGCCAAACATTTATGTCACCTATGAGTTATACAAGCCCCCACTATAGCAGCCCTTAGTGTTTAAATCGTTGACAAGCTCTGTTAGGTCAAGAATAGTAAGTAATAAAAGCAAACAGTCCTGGTATGGCTGACTAATACAGACAAGCAATTGAACAGATGTGTGAGCAAATCTTACATATCAAGAAAAGAAGCATAGAAGGAGGCTTAAACACCATCACTTGACTGGCCAGATTCAAGGAGCACTTAAACATCATGTGCAACGTATGAACTAACATAAACATTGCATATTTCAAATTCTATAATTAAATGCACATGTATTAGGTTATGCCATGTATGATGATGCCTAAATGTACACTATAGCAGGCAGGAGTGATTCATCATTGCACGTACAATTGAATTGCAGGTTAAGAGCAAGTTCTATTCCGCCTTTTCATAGCTTACTGTCAAAATAAGCCATAAAAGATGTAAAGACGTCATTTTTGAGTTATGGGCTTGGGCTTAACTTATTTCGCTTTAGAGGGGGGTGTTTCGGGTAGAAGCTCACTAAAAATTGAAGGGAAGGGGAATGGTGAAATGACTCTGTTGTCTGCCTATATTACACTCAAAATGCCACTGCACAAGCCCGTGTCACACCTGACCCTCAAGTAAAAACAAACACGCAAGCGTTCATTGCCCTTCCCGCTTGCATCTCCTCTCCCCTTTCCCTCTACCTCAATCCCCTGCCTGCAATGCTAGGGTTCCTCCAGCAAGCTGTCTCCACTGGTCCCATCAAGCCTGGTCCTCGACGATGCTCTGTCCAGCTAGGCTACATGGCCAGTGGGTAGGGCCAAATCTCCCTGGCTACTCCTCCCTCTGGTGTCGCCCCTCATTCTCATGGCCTCAAGCAGCTGCTCCGCTATGGTCCGTCCAACGCACTACTCCGTGGGCGCCGCACAACTATGCCGATGCCATGCTACCTCTTCAGCTTGCATTGGTTTTTCCCTTGAAGAGGAAAGGGTGATGCAGCAAAGTAGAGTAAGTATTTCCCTCAGTTTGAGAACCAAGGTATGAATCCAATAGGAGAGAACGCACAAGTCACCGAATACCTACACAAACAATCAACAAACTTGCACGCAACGCAATAAAGGGCTTGTCAATCCCTTCATGGTTACTTGCAAAAGTGAGATCTGATAGAGATAGATAAACGGTAAAGTAAATATTTTTGGTATTTTTGGTTTATAAATAGGAAAGTAAAAGATTGCAAAATAGTAGATCGGAAACTGATAAGATGGAAAATAAAACTTATATGATGGAAAAGAGACCCGGGGACCATAGGTTTCACTAGGGGCTTCTCTCAAGATAGCAAATATTACGGTGGGTGAACAAATTACTGTCGAGCAATTGATAGAAGAGCCCATAATTATGACGATATCTAAGGCAATGATCATGAATATAGGCATCATGTACGTGTCAAATAGACCGAAACGATTCTGCATCTACTACTATTACTCCACACATCGACCGACTCTTGCCTACATCTAAAGTATTAAGTTCATGAAGAACAGAGTAATGCATTAAGTAAGATGACATGATGTAGAGGAATTAACTCAAGCAATATGATGCAAACCCCATCTTTTTATCCTCGATGGCAACAATCCAATACAAGTCTTGCTGCCCCTGTTGTCACTGGGAAAGGACACCACAAGATTTAACCCAAAGTTAAGCACTTCTCCCATTGCAAGAAAAAACAATCTAGTAGGCCAAACTAAAGCGATAATTCGACGAGACTTGCTAAGATATCAAATCACGCATATAAGAATTCAAAGAAGACTCAAATAATATTCATAGATAATCTGATCATAAATCCACAATTCATCGGATCTCGGTAAACACACCACAAAAGAATATTACATCGAATAGATCTACAAGAACATCGAGGAGAACATGGTATTGATAATCAAAGAGAGAGAAGAAGCCATCTAGCTACTAGCTATGGACCCGTAGGTCTGTGGTGAACTACTCACGCTTCATCAGGAAGGGTAATGGTGTTGATGTAGAAGCCCTCCGTGATCGAATGCCCCTCTGGCAGGATGCCGAAAAAGGCCCCTAGATGGGATCTCATGGGTACAGAAGGTTGGGGCGGTGAAAAAGTGTTTTTGTGGCTCCTCCTGATGTTTTTGGGGTATAAGAGTATATATAGGTGAAGGAACTAGGTCAGGACAGCTCCGAGGGGCCCACGAGGTAGGGAGTGCACCCTACCCCTCTGGGCATGCCCTCCACCCTTGTGGCCGCCTCGTTGAGTCTTTGAATTCATCTCCAAGTCTCCTAGTTTGCTTCTGGTCCAAAAAAGGTCATCGCAGAAGTTTCATTCCGTTTGGACTCCGTTTGGTATTCCTTTTCTGCGAAACTCTAAAACAGGCAAAAAAAGAAACTAGCATTGGGCTCTCGGTTAATAGGTTAGTCCCAAAAATAATATAAAATAGCATATATATGCATATTAAACATCCAAAATAGATAATGTAATAGCATGGAACAATCAAAAATTATAGATACATTGGAGACATATCAAGCATCCCCAAGCTTAATTCCTGCTCGTCCTCGAGTAGGTAAATGATAAAAACAAAAAAATTGATGTGGAATGCTACCTAACATATTTATCCATGTAATTCTCTTTATTGTGGCATGAATGTTCAGATCTGAAAAATTCAAAACAAAAGTTTAATATTGACATAAAAACAATAATACTTCAAGCATACTAACAAGGCAATTATGTCTTCTCAAAATAACATGGCCAAAGAAAGCTTATCCCTACAAAATCATATAGTCTGTCTATGCTCCATCTTCATCACACAAAATACTCAAATCATGCACAACCTTTATGACAAGCAAAGTAATTGTTTCATACTTTGATGTTCCCAAACCTTTTCAGCTTTCACGCAATACATGAGGGTGAGCCATGGACATAGCACTATGGTGGAAGTGAATATGGTGGTTGTGGAGAAAACAAAAAGAGGGAGATAGTCTCACATCATCTAGGCGTATCAACGGGCTATGGAGATGGCAATCAATAGATATCAATGTGAGTGAGTAGGGATTGCCATGCAACGGTATAAGTGTATGAAAGCTCAAAAAGAAACTAAGTGGGTGTGTATCCAACTTGCTTGCTCATGAAGACCTAGGGCATTTGAGGAAGCCCATTATTGGAATATACAAGCCAAGTTCTATATTGAACAATTCTCACTAGTATATGAAAGTTAGAAAATAAGAGACTCTCTATCATGAAGATCTTGGTGCTACTTTTAAGCACAAGTGTGGAAAAAGGGTAATAACATTGCCCCTTCTCTCTTTTTCTCTCATTTTTTCTTTTTTTTTCTTTTTTTCATTTTTTCATTTTTTTTATTTTTTTCCTTTTTTTATTTTTTTCTTTGGCTTCTTTGGCCTCTTTTTTCTTCTTTTCTTTTTTTTATTTCCTCACATGGGACAATGCTCTAGTAATGATGATCATCACACTTCTATTTACTTACAACTCGAAAAATTACAACTCAATTCTTAGAACAAAATATGACTCTATGTGAATGGTTCCGTCGGTGTACCGAGATGTGCAATGAATCAAGAGTGACATGTATGAAAGAATTATGAAAGGTGTCTTTGCAACAAATATGATGTAAACTACATGATCATGCAAAGCAATACGACAATGATGAAGCATGTCATAATAAACGGAACGGTGGAAAGTTGCATGGAAATATATCTCGGAATGGCTATGGAAATGCCATAATAGGTAGGTATGGTGGCTGTTTTGTGGAAGGTATATTGTGGGTGTATGGTACCGGTGAAAGTTGTGCGGCACAAGAGAGGCTAGCAATGGTGGAAGGGTGAGATTGCGTATAATCCATGGACTCAACATTAGTCAAAAAGAACTCACATACTTATTGCAAAAATCTATTAGTCATTAAACGAAGTACTATGCGCATGCTCCTAGGGGGATAGATTGGTAGGAAAAGACCATCGCTTGTCCCCGACCGCCACTCATGAGGAAGACAATAAATAAATACTTCAAGCTCCAACTTCGTTACACAACGGTTCGCCATATGTGCATGCTAGGGG
Organism: Triticum aestivum; assembly: GCF_018294505.1. Classification (NCBI taxonomy): domain Eukaryota; kingdom Viridiplantae; phylum Streptophyta; class Magnoliopsida; order Poales; family Poaceae; genus Triticum; species Triticum aestivum. The sequence continues at coordinate 77,440,670 of NC_057807.1, read as the reverse complement.
ACTCACAAACCTAAACACAAGTATTTATAAAATTCACAATTACTCCACTAGCATGACTTATCACCATCTTCATATCTCAAAACAATCGTAAAGAATCAAACTTCTCATAGTATTCACTTTATATGAAAGTTTTTATTATATCCCTCTTAGATGCCTATTGAAAGGATCGAGAAGAGGTGTCTAGAGGGGAGTGAATAGACTCTAACCAAGAAAAGTTGAAGTTCTTAATTTCTTTAAGTTGAAGTGGAGTTTTGGCACAAGTTTAACATTCACAATACATATCAAGAAATCATGCAAGGAGTATATGAGCAGCAGAAAGTAAAGCTTGCAAATTGCAAGAATGTAAAGGGATGGGATTGGAGTGTGCAAATGCAATTTGGAGACACGGAGATTTTTTATCCGTGGTTCCGATAGGTGGTGCTATCGTACATCCACTTTGATGGAGACTTCAATGCACGAAGGGTAATGGTTGCATGAGTCCACAGAGGGCTCCACCCACGAAGGGTCCATGAAGAAGCAACCTTGTCTATCCCACCATGGCCATGGCCCACGAAGGACTTGCCTCACTAGGGTAGATCTTCACAAACTAGGCGATATCCTTACCCTTACAAACTCCTTGGTTCAACTCCACAATCTTGACGGAGGCTCCCAAGTGACACCTAGCCAATCTAGGAGACACCACTCTCCAAGAAGTAACAAATGGTGTGCTGATGATGAACTCCTTGCTCTTGTGCTTCAAATGATAGTCTCCCCAACACTCAAGTCTCTCTCACAGGATTTGGATTTGGTGGAAAGAAGATTTGAGTGGAAAGCAACTTGGGGAAGGCTAGAGATCAAGATTAATGTGGTAGGAATGGAATATCTTGACATCAACACAAGTGTAGGTGGTTCTATCTCAGAAAATGTATGTTGGAAGTGTAGGCATGTTCTGATGGCTCTCTCCAAGAATGGAGAGTGGGTGGAGGGGTATATATAGCCTCCACACAAAATCTAATCGTTACACACAACTTACCAAACTCGGTGGGACCGAATCATGAAACTCGGTTGGATCGATTTAGCAAATAATGTAACCATTAGGAATTTTTGGTGGGACGGACATGTCAACTCGGTTGGACCAATATCGTTAGGGTTAGGGCATAACGTAATCTCGGTGAGACCGATTACACAAACTCGTTGAGACCGATTTTGTTAATAGACACACAGAGGGTTGGTCAGGCAAACTCAGTGGGACCGATTCGCTCATCTCGGTTAGACCGAAATGTTACAAAGGGGACCTGAGAGTTTGCATTGTAATCTCGGTAGGACCGATTACACAAACTCGGTGAGACCGATTTTGGTAATGGATACACCGAGAGATTACAATCCCATCTCGGTGAGACCGATATCCCCATCGGTGAGACCGAAAAGACTAGGGTTTATGGCAGTGGCTATGACACGAGAACTCGGTGGCGCCGGATAGAAAGATTCGGTAAGGCCGAGTTTTACTTTTAGTTTGGGACATCTTTGGGTGTGAGAAAGTGGTTGAGGGCTTTGGAGCATATCACTAAGCACTTTGAGGAAGCAAGCCATGAAGCAAGACCTCATCCCCTCAGAATAGTATTGGCTTTCCTATTGACTCAATGTGCTCTTGGATCACTAAAAGTAAATGTAGAGTCTTGTGCTTTGAGCTTGAGGCAATCATTTGTCCTTAGCATCTTGAAGGGGTTCCACATCCTTTAGTCCATGCCACTCCATAGTTGAACTTATTTGAAACATACTAGGTAAAAGTATTAGTCCAAAAAGAGATATGTTGACATTAATTACCAAAATCACCCAGGGAGCACTTGTGCTTTCAGTCTCCCCCTTTTTAGTAATTGATGACAACATACATCAGAGCTTTAGATAAATATATAGAGAGTAACAAGTAATGCTTTGGAAAGACATGTAACATGCATAGGCTCACCCTACATGTATGCAATCATGTAAATATGAAATATAGGAGCATGTGAATGCATAAGCATGACAGAGTAAGCAATGTGTTACATGTATCTTGGCTATATGCATCATTGCAAATGGTGTGAATATAGGAAATGTACCTTCATGCTCATGAGTCCTTCTTGCAAACAGTATGTACATCATCAAGAAATCCTCATACACATGACTATGATGCATATACTTACCTTGTGGTCTTGAGTTGGCTTAGGAAGGAGTGAACCTGCGTAAACAAGGTTAGATAACACAGATACACCTGCTAGTCAGAGCAAACAAAAGAAACCACAAGAGTACCAAGACTGGGATGGCATGTAGAGAGTGAGTACTAAGTATCCCGTTGGATATAGGCATGTCCCCAGAGGTAAAGATGTGCAATGAATTCAAAGATCTCCTTCCCTTAGATGTCTTGATCTCCCTGAATCTAGCATGGGATATTGGGAACAGAAAAAATCAGAGCAAAGAAAAGAGATAGATCTAATGCCAATAATCAAATATGAACATGTCTTTCCCCTTTTAAAGACATGTGAATTCTCTCCTCTTGAACACCAAGCATCTTGGGTCTCTCTCTCCGAGTATTCTCTCCCCCTATAAAAATGATTAAGCTTTGATGTGATCGCTCTCTCCCCCTTTGACATCAATTTCCAAGAAGGGTTCTTCTAGATGTTTGTTGCAAATGGGTTTGGTCCTTGAGTCACAGAACAAAGCAGCAAGTCGAATGTGATGCTGGTAGAGGACAAGAATCATTCAGTGGAGCTGGATCAGAAAGAAATGCAGGAACAAGTGGCAAGTTGTCTTTCCTGTAGTGAAATCTGTGGCACCGAGTAGTGTGCTTCGGTTGGACCTGAGGCAATAGACCAGTGTGACCGAGTTCATCGCAGAGAAAACACTTGTCACCTCAGCTCACTAGACAAGTAAGATCTCACAAGGATTTGTAAGTAATTGGATGCTGGGAATGCAGAACAGAAAACAAATCTAGATGAAGTTTTTTTTGAAAGGGGAAACAAATATGCATGAGACAAATGCAAGAGCATAGAAAATAACATAAGAGAACTTCCTAGAATTGGTCGGCGACAATGTCACCTATGTTAGAGTATATTGACTTAGGAGTCAAGTGAGATCACTTGATCATAGGTCATACTCATCGTTTAAGCTCAAAATGTGGTTACCATTTTTTGTTTATGCATTTTGATGTATTCGCATCTTGTTGAGTTGCTTTCACTCATGACTTGGAGTAAAGCTTCTCTAAGATGGAATAACATACCTTGGGTGGTGGTATTGATCGTGATCATGTAATTGAACTTGTGTGGGTTGCTTAAGGTTGATGTAACTCATCAAGAGTTGGGAGCACCACATGGAATTTGAGTTCATCTACCTACATAGTTCAAGAGTTGGGACCACTTGTGTATCCAAAATGACAATCCTGAAACTCAATATAGAATTTGTCAAAGGATGTGTTTGAATGGTTTCGTGCTTCCTCGTCTTCAACCACCATTGTGTAGAGACTTGGTGAGGTAGATATTGCTCAAGATGTAAGTGAGTTGCAATCTCATAGATTTAGATTCATCCAAGTACCTACATGGGTTAGATAACATGCAAGGTGCAAATATATCCAAGACATAAGATTATCATCATAAGAGAAATATCAAGGATTAGTCATAGGCTCATGTCTTGCATGTATCCAAATGGAGTTCCTACTCCAAGTTTGAAGCATCAATGATGTTCAATTCACCTCTTAACCTGCAAAACACTTTCTCATCAAGTGGTTTAGTGAATATATCCACTAATTGCTTATCGGTGCAAACATGTTTAAGATGAATGTCCCCTTTGGCAATGTAATCTCGAATGAAATGATGACAAACTTCAATATGTTTAGTTCGAGAGTGTTGCACGTGATTGTGAGCAATCTTGATAGCACTTTCATTGTCACAAAGCAATGGAACATGTTTCACATATATCCCATAATCTTTAAGAGTTATGGTCATCCAAAGTAATTGAGCACAACATGAACTAGCGGCAATGTATTCCGCTTCAACGGTGGATAAGGATACCCAGTTTTGTTTCTTGGAGGACCAACACACAAGCAATCTACCAAGAAATTGACAAGTACCCGAAGTGGACTTTCTATCAACCTTGTCACCAGCGTAGTCCGAGTCGGAGTAGCAAACAAGATTAAAAGAGGCTCTCTTTGGATACCAAATGCCAAAGTTTGGTGTATGGATTATCTCCCTATCCTTTTCACGTCCTTAAGATGACATTCTTTAGGAGTGGCTTGATATCGTGCACACATGCACACATTTAGCATAATACCGGGACGTGAAGCACATAGATATAAAAATGAACCAATCATGGAGCTGTAAACCTTTTGATCAACCGGTTCACCATCTTTGGTCAAATCAAGATGTCCACTAGTAGGCATGGGTGTAATCATACCTTTGCATTCTTGCATATTGAACTTATTGAATAAGTCCTTTGTGTACTTTGTTTGAGAGACAAAGGTACCTTCCTTAGTTTGCTTGATTTGCAAACCGAGAAAGAATTTGAGTTCACTCATCATCCACATCTCAAACTTCTCCGACATTCACTTTCCAAACTTCTCACTAAAGTGAGGGTTAGTCGAACCAAATATAATATCATCAACATAGATTTGGCACACAAATAGTTCTCCATTAACCCTATTAGTAAAAAGAGTAGAATCAATTTTTTCAATTTCAAAGCCTTTTTCAATAAGGAGCTTGGTCAAGCATTTATACCACGCTCTAGGAGCTTGTTTAAGACCATAAAGAGCTTTGTGAAGTTTGTAAATATGATTAGGTTTCTTAGGATTGACAAAGCCGGGAGGTTGCTTAATATAAACTTCCTCCTCTATTTCACCATTTAGAAAAGAATTTTTAATGTCCATTTGGTACAAGGTGATATCATGGTGATTAGCATAGGCAAGTAAGTTGCGAATGGACTCAAGTCTAGCAACGGGGGCATATGTCTCACCATAGTCCATACCTTAGACTTGAGTGTAGCCTTGGGCGACGAGACATGCTTTGTCGCGAACCACTTGTCCATCTTCATCTTGCTTGTTGCGAAACACCCATTTGGTACCGATGATATTGTGCTTTTTGTCGGGCTTCTCAACCAATGTGCAAACTTGGTTTCTCTCAAAGTTTTGTAGTTCTTCATGCGTGGCATTTATCCAATTTGGATCTTCCAATGCTTCTTCAACCCTCATAGGTTCAATGCTAGCGATGAATGAATAATGTTCACAAAAGTTAGCTAAACGAGTTTTAGAGTGAGTAATTCTCCCGGTTTGGATATCATTGTAGATTTGCTCGACAGGATGGTCTTTGGCAACTCTTGCTTAAACTCGTGAAAGCTTTTGCTTGGATCTTGGTGGAACATCTTCTTCATCTTGTTCTTCTTCTTGGCCTTCTTCATGGTTGATGTTGACGTTCTCTTGTCGTGGTGGAGAAGGAGGTTGTTGATGTTCATCTTGGTGTACTTCCTCGTTTTCTTGGTCTTGGTGTGTCCCACTTGTGGATGCTTCCGTATCAACTCTTGGTTCACCTTGTCGTGAGGTGGAAGCTTCAACTTGGGCGGACGAGGTACTCTCCTTCACCTCTGTTGGACGAATCTTGCCAATAGACAAGTCTTGGATTGCTTCTGAAGGGTCTTTGTCTCCTACATCAATTGGCAATTGCTCTACTTGCGAGCCGTTAGATTCATCAAACTTCACATCTACCGTCTCTTCAACCTTTCGGGTGAAATTATTGTAGGCACGGTAAGTGTGAGAGTTTGAGCCATAACCAAGTAGGAAACCTTCATGACACTTAAGAGCAAATTTAGAAGGACGATGCTTATCAAGAATGTAGCACTTTGAGCTGAATACTCGAAAGTATCCAACTTGGGGTTTGTTACCGGTGAGGTGCTCGTATGCTGTCTTTCCGAGTAGCTTGTGAAGATACAAGTGATATGTTGCATGACAAGTTGTCTCAACCGCTTCCGCCCAGAAGTGCTTTGGCGTCTTGTACTCATCAAGCATCGTTCTCGCCATTTCAATGAGTGTCTGGTTCTTCCTCTCAACCACACCATTTTGTTGAGGTGTGTACGTAGCCGAAGAACTGATATAAGATCCCTTGTTCGTCAAGAAAGGTGTCCACATTTGCGTTCTTGAACTCCGTTCCGTTGTCGCTGTGAACCTTCTTGCTTCACTTCAAATTGATTTTGGGCCATCCTAGCGAAGTTTTGGAAGATCTTGTGGACCTGCGATTTATCATCGAGAAAGAACAACAACAAAAATCTTGAAAAATCATCGACTATGACTAGACCAAAAGAAATTCCACCGAGACTTTTGTAAGCGTTGGGACCGAAAAGATCCATGTGAAGTAGCTCGAGTGGCCTCCTTGTGGTCATGATGTTCTTCACGCATGCCTTCCTCCAACCTGTTTACCTGCTTGACAAGCGCTGCAAAGTTTATCCTTATCAAATATGACATCATTAATGCCAAGGATATGATTTCCTTTTATAAGCTTGTCAAGGTTTCGCATGCCCACATGACCTAACCGGCTATGCCATAACCAGCCTTTAGAGGATTTAGAAATTAAGCAAGTTCTAGGTTGAGCCTTTTTAGTGAAATCAACAATGTAAAGATCACCTCTACGTATACTGGTAAACACCATTTTATGATTATCTCTACGATACACTTGGCAATCTACTTCAGTAAATAGGACATTGAAACCGAAATCAGCAAGTCTAGATACTGAAAGTAAATTGTACCCAAGAGATTCAACGAGCATGACATTTTGTATGGAGCTATCATGTGAGATGGCCACCTTACCAAGGCCAACCATCTCACCCTTTGAGTTGTCACCAAAAGTGACATACTTTCGAGGGCTGTCGTTTTCAGCAAGCTCACGAAACATATCTTTATCTCCGGTCATGTGACCGGTACATCCATTGTCAAGAAACCATTCCTTTCCTCCTGCCATGTATCCCCGAAGATTTGCCATAAGACCAAAGTGTCTCATTGCATCATTAAGATCAAAGTCACTCTCATCATTCTCATCATAGTATCCATGTTCAACATCGTCATGTGATGGATCAATTCCTAGAGAGGGTGATTCGTTAGAATGAGTTTCACAATGATCTTCTTTATGAATTCTAATAGCTTCGGAAATAATATCACTAATAATTCCAACATCTCATTTGGCACGCATAAGATTTGTAAGCTCAAATAGACAATCACCAAACTTAGGATCATTGGAATTCATCTTACTCAAGGCAATAGACTTATGGAGAATTTCATCTAGATTTTGCAAGGAATAGTTTGGAAAACATTCCTCAAGAAATTTCCATATAGTGTAGGCGCAATCAAGAGTAGGAAAACATACAATCAAGTTTCTAGGCAAGCCTCTAGTGATAATATTAACCGTTCTAAGATTGCGAATCATGTCAATTGACACATCAATCGTAGGATGCATAGGATCAACACGAGGTGCACAAGGGCTAGTAATGTACTTGTTCAAATGATATTCATTGAAAATCACAAGCATCTCATTTTTCCACTCATGAAAATACTCTCCATCAAGTATAGGCACTCTATGTCTAAGACTCCCCAAAGTAGACTCATATATCTTCCTCCAATGGTGTTTAAACAAAAGCAATGGAGACCAAAGCTCTGATACCAATTGAAAGGATCGAGAAGAGGTGTCTAGAGGGGGGTGAATAGACTCTAAGCGAGAAAAGTTGTAGTTTTTAATTTCTTTAAATTGAAGTGGAGTTTTGGCACAAGTTTTAGATTCACAATACATATCAAGCAATCTTGCAAAGAGTACATGAGCGGCAGAAAGTAAAGCATGCAAATTGCAAAAATGTAAAGGGATGGGATTGGAGTGTGCAAACGCAATTTGGAGACACAGAGATTTTTTATTCATGGTTCCGATAAGTGGTTGTCGGTGTCAAAACCGGCGGATCTCGTGTAGGGGGTCCCGAACTGTGCGTCTAGGCGGATGGTAACAGGAGACAAGGGACACGATGTTTTTACCCAGGTTCGGGCCCTCTCGATGGAGGTAAAACCCTACTCCTGCTTGATTGATATTGATGATATGGGTAGTACAAGAGTGGATCTACCACGAGATCAAGGAGGCTAAACCCTAGAAGCTAGCCTATGGTATGATTGTTGTAATGGTTGTCTTGTCCTATGGACTAAAACCCTCCGGTTTATATAGACACCGGGGAGGGCTAGGGTTACACAGAGTCGGTTACAATGGTAGGAGATCTACATATCCGTATTGCCAAGCTTGCCTTCCACGCCAAGGAAAGTCCCATCCGGACATGGGACGAAGTCTTCAATCTTGTATCTTCATAGTCTTGGAGTCCGGCTGACGATGATAGTCCGGCTGTCCGGACACCCCCTAGTCCAGGACTCCCTCAGTAGCCCCCGAACCAGGCTTCAATGATGATAAGTCCAGCGCGTTTATAGTCTTCGGCGTTGCAAGGCGGGTTCTCCCTTAAGTTCCATGTACCTGCCGAACAGTGTCCGGCTTCCTTATCAATGTTGCCCTTCTTGGCTTCCACGCCCAATAATGGCCATCTTCCACGTGTCGCACGAATGCGAAAAGCCAGGGTATCTTTTATGTTTTACCCCCTAGCTGTGCAAATAATCTGTCTATAAGAGAGGCAAGAATCCAGATCCAAATCTCACCATCTTCCTTCCGCAAGTACTCATCGGAGCGCTTCTGAACAAGAATCCATTCCATCATGGACCATCGACGCGGCTCCTCTTCTCGCGCTCCCAGCCCTCTGCCGGGAGATTGGAGGAGATGTTCTATCCCGCACAACGAGCTGGTGACGCTCCAGGCGAAGGGATATCTCCCTCCGGCCTTCATGGTTCCGGTTCGAGCCAGGTTGGCCACCTACCAAGGTGGGAAGCAAGCGGAGGCTACCCCAAATCCCAACAAAGGGGAGCGGGTATGCTTCGTCCCCTATCTGATAAGGGGGCTCGGATTTCCTATACATCCGTTCCTCCGCGGGCTCCTGGAGTTCTACGGACTCCAGCTCCATCACCTTACGCCCGCGTCTATCCTGCATATCGCGGGTTACGTAGCTCCTTGCGAGCTATTCCTGGGAGTTGAGCCCCATTTTGCACTGTGGAAGAGGTTGTTCTGCCTTGTGCCCCGCTCTCACGAGGGGTCCATATATCAAGTGGGCGGTGCCGAAATATGGCGCATCGCCGGGACCGGATATCCATCCGAAACCCCTAGGAAGGCGTCCGAAGATTGGCCTTTAGAATTGTTTTACATAGAAGACGCTCCGCTGTCGGATCCTGTTCGGATCGGCCTCCCGGAGTTCAGTAACGCTCCTTTGAAGAAACACCTTAGTTGGCGCCCACGGAGCCCCCAACTGGAGGAAGACAAGAGCGTCCATTATTTGATGGGCCGGATAAGGTTACTGGCCCATTTCGGGTTGACCATGATTGGAGTCATGGCAACATGCATTATGCGGGGGGTGCAGCCGCTGCAATACAGGGGCCACCCTATGTGGGATTTCAACGGGGAGGACGATGCCACCCGTCATGGCCGCAAAGGGCCGGGTTCGGCCGAGGACCTGGCGAAGATCCTGTCTGGCCTGTACAAGGGGGAGAAGGAGGACTTCCTCCAGACGAACCCGTTGAATGGGTTCTCCATGAACAATCCCCGGTGTTGGGTAAGCGAACATCTGTGTGCCCGACCCATGCTTTCAAAGTTTAAATTTCTTATATTATGCTTTCGACGCAGGAGCTACGTCGGGTTGTGGAGGGCATGCTTAGTCCAGCTCCGCAACCCGAGGATCCAGAGAGATCCCAGGATCCGGCCTCCGAAGAGGATCCGGACATAAAGGTGGAGCTAATCGACGGGGTGTTCCACCAGCTCAGCATGGATAATGCTTTAGTCGCTATTACGGGCGACTACCCCGGACTATGTCCGGCTTCCCAGGTGATTGTGACCGAAGTCCTGACACCATTATTCCTTCCTTGCTCATTTCTGACCACCGTATACGATGGCGCCTTGCAGGAGGCGCCTCTAAGGCGAGAAGCCGAGCCCGCGGCGGCTGACCAACAGGGGTCAGCCCGGCCCAGTAGGCGGAAGAGGAGCGCGGCGTGGACTGAAACGTCGCCGCAAAGGTATAGCTCACACTTTGTTATTTAGAGCCACGTTCCTAGGAAGCATTTGAATGCTCATGACTTTTGTAGGAGAAAAAGCGCCCGCCGGACTACGGGCGTAGAGGTTGCCAACCCAGCCTCTACCAGCCAGGCTCCAGCACCTGGTCTGGAGGGGGAGGCGAGCGCAAGGCGCGAGCCGGATACTCCTCCAACGGAGGATGCCGACAGACTGTCCGCCACCATGTCTGAGGTGGAGAGTGTCATGAACCACAGGCGCCGCGGGACAGTTTTTCGTGACGCGTGCTTCTCCCCTGAGGCGTTGAATGCCTTTAAGGCGGGAGACGCGCACCTCCGTGCTGCTCAAGATGGTTTGACCAGAGCCACGAAGCAGTATGTAAAAGACATACGGGTAAGAGAATTTAATAGCTGTATATGCCAGTAGCCCCCGAGACTTAAAGTAGTTATATTAACTGATCTAAGGATCATTTGAAACGCAGGATCTTACGGAGAAGAATACCCAACTGTCTCAGGAGCTGCATGAGTGTAAGACCCAACTCGAGGCCGCACTTGCTGCCGTAGGAGGAAACACAGAGACCCCTCCTGGTAACACATTATTTTTAAAAAGATAAGTGGTGTGCGGCGTGCGCACAAGTCTAATAATGACATTGCAGGTGCTGCCGGACAAGATCCGGACAGGCAAGAACTACTGTGCCAGCTGAAGGCCGACGAGAGGGTGCTGAATAAGGTGCAGTAGGAAAGGAACAAGCTCCAGGATGCCCACGCCCAGCTTGGAGAAGAGCTGAAAGGCGTTCGGGCCGAGCTGTCTGGCTCCGTTAAGGAGAATCAGCGGCTTCGTCGCGGCATCTATAGTAAGTGCTTGAGCGAACTCCTTTGAAAAGAAGAGTTCGGCGAGGAAGTCAATTGACAAAATATGTCTGTAGGTATGCTCACAGGTCGCCCTGCGGAGGAGATGCCCGTATCGATGGGTGATCAACTTCCCGAACTGTTGCAGCTGCTCGAACGAGTTCGGCAGGCAATGAGCGGCGTCGTCCAGGCTTTGTGGCCAGCCCTCTCCCTACCCGAGGGCCCTGGGGAGCTTGCGGAGAAGCTTCAGGGAGTGCGGCAGCGGTTCCGTTTATGGAAGATTTTGGCCTGCCGCCAAGGTGCCAGGGAGGCTTGGGCCATGGTGAAGACGCGGTACAAGAAGGCGGATCCCAACCACATGGCCGAGGTCGGACCTGTGGGGCCCGATGGGAAGGAGATCCCTGTGAGTTTAGTATACGGACAAGTAGAGTTGGCCGCTAAATTTTCCCAACGGGACTATAAATTAGACAGCCTGTTAGACGGGATTGAGGAGGAATACAGTCAGTCTATTTGACAATGTATTGTAAAATGACATGTAAAATGCCTTCTAGCCGGATTGTAGATCGTTTGTCTTTGCCGACCTTTTTGCTTAAACCTCGGGGCCCTAGAGTCCGGAGTGTGTCCGAATACCTTCTCGGTTAAGAAACAACCGGGGCATGCATGGAGACCAGGCGTAGGGGTCATTAGTGCTTTCTTAGACAAGTGCCCAACTAGTTATGTTATATTACATGGTTAGTAAGAAACATCTTCCAGGGAGAATAGTTCCGTTAAGGGTTCCTTTCCTTGGGATGCATGCACTAAATTGCATGTCCGGTCTGCGAAAAGAGCAGAAAAACATCTGGGGGCAGATAAATAAGTAGGTAAAAAATCATCTTTCAATTCACCGACCGAATATTCCCTTAAGAACGCTAGCTTTCGGCTTCACCCAGTCTGAGGTACACATCCGGTTGACCCGGCAGTAACAATCGCAGAGGTGCTCCCTTTACCTCCTAGCCGAACAATCGGGAACGTAGGGGTAAGCACAGGAGCCAGGCAACCCAGCTTGGCCAAAACTTAAGTCATATCGATGCATCTAATGGTGAATAAAAGGTACATGTGGAAGCTTGACACATGTGCCGGGCATGAAGCCCTTATAATTAAGCTTCTGGTAAAGAAGCCCCCAGGTATAATGAGTGCGGATGGCACATCAAGTGTGTGCGAACAATGCGCAATTAGGCCTTTAAGGGCTTTTTTAGAAAAAGGGTTGAGAGAAGAAAGAGAAACAAAAGACAACTAAAGTGTAAAAATTTGGGCGGGGGAAGGGGACGAACTCTTAGTCCGGCGCTAGGCATAGAATCTTCGGAGGCGGGCTGCATTCCATGGGTTCGGCTCGAGTCGGTTGTCCGACGCATTTCGTAGACGGTACGCTCCACCGGTCAGGACTTGATCGATAATGAAAGGGCCCTCCCATTTGGGCTTGAGCTGGTCATTTTTCTTGTCCGGCAGGTGTAGAACTAGTTCGCCAACGTTGTAAGTCTTGGCCCGTACTTCTCTGCTTTGATATCTTTGAGCCTGCTGCTGATAGAATGCAGAACGAGCCTTGGCGACGTCGCGTTCTTCCTCCGATGCGTCCAAGTTGTCCTGCCGATCGAGCTCGGCTTCTCTTACTTCGTACATGCGCACTCGAGGTGAGTCATGAATGATGTCGCAGGGCAGAACTGCCTCTGCGCCGTATACCATAAAAAATGGTGTGAATCCAGTAGTACGGTTGGGCGTTGTCCACAGCCCCCAGAGTACGGAGTCGAGCTCCTCTACCCAGTGCGTGTCAGATTTCGTAAGTGACTGCACTAGTCTGGGTTTGATGCTGCTCATATTAGACCGTTCGCTCGTTCCACTTGACCGTTGGTTTGAGGATGATAGACTGAAGCGTAATCGAGCTTAATGCCCATATTTTTGCACCATGATTTAACCTCGTCGGCCGTGAAGTTCGTGCCGTTATCGGTGATGATGTTCTAGGGGACACCATAACGGTGTACTACCCTGGATATGAAGTCTATCACTGGTCCGGACTCTGCCGTTTTAACTGGCTTGGCCTCTATCCATTTGGTGAATTTATCCACCATGACCAATAGGTACCTTTGCTTGTGGGTTCCCCCTTTAAGGGGTCCAACCATGTCAAGCCCCCAGACCGTGAACGGCCAGGTAATGGGTATAGTTTTGAGGGCGGTGGGTGGCATATGGCTCTGATTAGCAAAGAGCTGACAACCGATGCATCTTTGGACTAAGTCCTGAGCATCTGCCCGGGCCGTCGACCAATAAAATCCTGTACGGAATGCCTTTCCTACAAGGGCCCGAGCTGTGGCGTGGTGTCCGCCTAGTCCGGCGTGAATTTCAGCCAGAAGGTTTCGCCCTTATTCTTCGGAGATACACCTTTGAAGGACTCCGGTTGTGCTTTTCTTATAAAGTTCTCCCTCATGGACCTTGTAGGCTTTAGATCGCTAAACTATGCAGCGGGCCTCATTTTGGTCTTCGGGGAGTTCCTGCCTAAGCAAGTAGGCTAGGAATGGTTCTGTCCACGGGGCGATTACTGCCATTATTTCGTGGGCTAAAGGTGTTATTTCATCGGCTGAATCGCCGGTTATGTCAGATTGCTCTGTGTCGGTTGGTGCGGCTGCTTCCGGTTTGTTATTTCCGGACTCCTCTTCCAATAGTACGGATGGCTTAAAGAGCCGTTCTAGGAAGATGTTAGGAGGAACAGCGTCACGTTTTGCGCCGATGCGTGCCAGTACGTCGGCTGCTTGGTTATTATCCCGGGCTACGTGGTGGAATTCAAGTCCTTCAAACCGAGGTGACATTTTTAGGACAGCGTTACGATATGCTACCATTTTCGGATCCTTGGCATCAAAGTCTCCATTTACTTGGGATATTGCAAGGTTTGAATCCCCGCGCACCTCTAGGCGTTGAATGCCCATGGAGATTGCCATCTGGAGGCCATGTAAAAGGGCCTCGTATTCGGCTGCATTGTTGGAGTCCGTGTACATTATCTGAAGTACGTATTGGTCTGTGTCCCCGGTTGGGGATGTCAATACGACGCCAGCCCCCAATCCGGCCAACATTTTAGAGCCGTCGAAGTGCATAATCCAATTGGAGTATGCGCCGTACTCTTTAGGGAGTTCGGCTTCGGTCCATTCAGCGACAAAGTCAGCGACAAAAAATTGAGATTGCGTTTTCCTCTCGGCAGTCCTTTATCCTGTTCATAACCAGGAGGAATCTGGCCCAGTAGTGATGTACTGTTTCAGCGGGTTCTTGCCGGATTATAGATAGATCGCATATGTCTGGGCGGGTGGGTGGAATTAAGTCCGGAACCCTACCCATCTCGAGGCTCAAGGGCCGAGAAGTTTCCAAATTTGGAAGCTTGGATTGCTGGACGTTGTCCAACGAGTCCGGTCCGATGCCTGACTTTAGGTTCAGTGCTTGATCGAAGTCCGTCCCTCCGCGGGAATCCGGCATGGAGGGCTCGGGAGCCCGGACATGACTAGTTTTCAATATAGGAGAAGAGTCGCCACGTTGTTCCTCTACCACTGCAACGTGGTGGGTGACCTGGGGAGAGTTAATCTCTCTCAGATCGGTTTTAAGCCCAATCTTATTGTAGTCTGTAGCGACTCCCAGGCAGCGATGCGATCCAAGAGCTCGTTTATGGACGAGAGCTCTATTGGATCCAGCCGCTCGGCGAATTCCGAGATGACGTGAAGATTGCTTTTGACGACCTGAGAGGTCATTGTCGAAGCGGTGGCCGGACAGGCGGTCATAAGAAAACCACCTAGCCGAATAGTTTGGCCGACGGCCAAGGCTCCTTTGGTGAAAATACCATCCTTGAAGACGGGAGGAGGCATCCTTCCTATCGGTGATGGCACAGAGGAACTCTCAATGAAAGCACCAATGTCGGTGTCAAAACCGGCGGATCTCGGGTAGGGGGTCCCGAACTGTGCGTCTAGGCGGATGGTAACAGGAGACAAGGGACACGATGTTTTTACCCAGGTTCGGGCCCTCTCGATGGAGGTAAAACCCTACTCCTGCTTGACTGATATTGATGATATGGGTAGTACAAGAGTGGATCTACCACGAGATCAAGGAGGCTAAACCCTAGAAGCTAGCCTATGGTATGATTGTTGTAATGGTTGTCTTATCCTACGGACTAAAACCATCCGGTTTATATAGACAGCGAGGAGGGCTAGGGTTACACAGAGTCGGTTACAATGGTAGGAGATCTACATATCCGTATTGCCAAGCTTGCCTTCCACGCCAAGGAAAGTCCCATCCAGACACGGGACGAAGTCTTCAATCTTGTATCTTCATAGTCTTGGAGTCCGGCTGATGATGATAGTCCGGCTCTCCGGACACCCCCTAGTCCAGGACTCCCTCAGTGGTGCTATCGTACATCCACATTGATGGAGACTTCAACCCACGAAGGGTAACAGTTGCGCGAGTCCACGGAGGGATCCACCCACGAAGGGTCCACAAAGAAGCAACCTTGTCTATCCCACTATGGCCGTCGCCCACAAAGGACTTGCCTCACTAGGGTATATCCTCACTAAGTAGGTGATCTCCTTGCCCTTACAAACTCCTTGGTTCAACTCCACAATCTTGACAGAGGCTCTCAAGTGACACCTAGCCAATCTAGGAGACACCACTCTCCAAGAAGTAACAAATGGTGTGTTGATGATGAACTCCTAGCTCTTGTGCTTCAAATGATCGTCTCCCCAACACTCAAGTCTCTCTCATAGGATTTCGATTTGGTGGAAAGAAGATTTGAGTGGAAACAACTTGGGGAAGGCTAGAGATCAAGATTTATGTGGTAGGAATGAAATATCTTGACCCCAACACAAGTGTAGGTGGTTCTCTCTCAGAAAATGTATGTTGGAAGTGTAGGCATGTTCTGATGGCTCTCTCCATGAATGAAGAGTGGGTGGAGGGGTATATATATCCTCCACACAAAATCTAACCGTTACACACAACTTACCGAACTCGGTGGGACCAAATCGTGAAACTCGGTTGGACCGATTTAGTAAACAATGTGACCGTTAGGAATTTTCGGTGGGACCAACATGTCAACTCAGTTGGACCGATATTGTTAGGGTTAGGGCATAACGTAATCTTGGTGAGACTGATTACACAAACTCGGTGAGGCCGATTCAGGTAATCGACACATAGAGGGTTGGTCAGACAAACTCGATGGGACCAATTAGCTCATCTCGGTTAGACCAAAACATTACGATGGGGAACAGAGAGTTTGCATTGTAATCTCGGTAGGACCGATTACACAAACTCAGTGAGACATATTTTGGTAATGGACACACATAGAGAGATTACAATCCCATCTCGGTGAGACCGAGATCCCCATCGGTAAGACCAAAAAGACTAGGGTTTATGGAAGTGGCTATGTCACGAGAACTCGGTGGCGCCGGATAGAAAGATTCGGTAAGGCCGAGTTTGACTTTTTGTTTCGGACATATGTGGATGTGATAAAGTGGTTGAGGGCTTTGGAGCATATCACTAAGCACTTTGAGCAAGCAAGCCATTAAGCAACACCTCATCCCTCTTAATAGTATTGGCTTTCCTATTGACTCAATGTGACCTTGGACCACTAAAAGTAAATGTAGAGTCTTGTGCTTTGAGCTTGAGCCAATCCTTTGTCCTTAGCATCTTGAAGGGGTTCCACATCCTCTAGTCCTTGCCACTCCATTGTTGAACTTATCTGAAACATACTAGGTAAAAGTATTAGTCCAACAAGAGATAAGTTGACATTAATTACCAAAATCACCCAAGGAGCACTTGTGCTTTCAATCTCCCCCTTTTGGTAATTGATGACAACATACATCAAAGATTTAGATAAAGATATAGAGAGTAACAAGTAAAGCTTTGGAAAGACATGTAACATGCATAGGCTCCCCCTACATGTATGCAATCATGTAAATATGAAATATAGGATCATGTGAATGCATAAGCATGATAGAGTAAGCATGTTACATGTATCTTGGCTATACGCATCAGAGCAAATGGTGTGAATATAGGAAATGTACCTTCATGCTCATGAGTTCTTCTTGCAAACAGTATGTACATCAGCAAGAAATCCTCATACACATGACTGTGATGCATATACTTACCTTGTGGTCTTGAGTTGGCTTAGGAAGGAGTGAACCTGCGTAAACAAGGTTAGATAACACAGATACACCTACTAGTCAGAGCAAACAAAAGAAACCACAAGAGTACCAAGACTGGGATGGCATGTAGAGAGTGAGTACTAAGTATCCCGTTGGATATAGACATGTCCCCAGAGGTAAAGATGTGCAATGAATTCAAAGATTTCCTTCCCTTAGATGTCTTGCTCCCCCTGAATCTAGCATGGGATATTGGGAGAAGATAGGGAATAGAAAAACTCAGAGCAAAGAAAAGAGATAGAGCTAATGCCAACAATCAAATATGTACATGTCTTTCCCCTCTTAAAGACATGTGACTTCTCTCCTCTTGAACACCAAGCATCTGGGGTCTCTCTCTCTCTCTCTCTCTGAGTATTCTCTCCCCCTATAGAAATGATTAAGCTTTGATGTGATCTCTCTCCCCCCCCCCCTTTGACATCAATTTCCATGAAGGGTTGTTCTGGATTTTTGGTGCAAATGGATTTGATCCTTGATTCATAGAACAAAGCAGCAAGTCGAATGTGATGTTGGCAGAGGACAAGAATCATTCAGTGGAGCTGGATCAGAAAGAAATGCAGGAACAAGTGGCAAGCTATCTTTCCTATAGTGAAATCAGTGGCACCGAGTAGTGTGCTTCGGTTCGACCGAAGGAAATAGACCGGTGTGACCGAGTTCATCGCAGAGAAAACACTTGTCACCTTAGCTCACTAGACAAGTAAGATCCCACAAGGATTTGTACGGAATTGGATGCAGGGAATGCAGAACAGAAAAGAAATCTAGATGAAGTTTTTTTGAAAGGGGAAACAAATATGCATGAGACAAATGCAAGAGCACAGAAAAGAACATAAGAGAACTTCATCGAGAATTGATCGGCGACAATGTCACCTATGTTAGAGTATATTGACTTAGGAGTCAAGTGAGACCACTTGATCATAGGTCATACTCATCGTTTAAGCTCAAAATGGGGTTACCATTTCTAATTTAAGCATTTTGATGTATTCGCATCTTGTTGAGTTGCTTTGACTCATGACATGGAGTAAAGCTTCTCTAAGATGGAATAACATACCTTGGGTGGTAGTGTTGATTGTGATCATGTAGTTGAACTTGTGTGGGTTGCTCAAGGTTGATGTAACTCATCAAGAGTTGGGAGCACCACTTGGAATTTGAGTTCATCTACATACATGGGTTAGTTTTTGCAAGGAAGAGAAGTTGTGTATCCAAAATGACAATCATGAAACTCAATATAGAATTTTTCAAAGGATATGTTTGAATGGTTTCATGCTTCCTCATCTTCCACCACCATTGCGTAGAGACTTGGTGATGTAGAGATTGCTCAAGATGTATGTGAGTTGCAATATCATAGATTTAGATTCATCCAAGTACCTACATGGGTTAGATAACATGCAAGGTGCAAATATATCCAAGACATAAGATTATCATCATACGAGAAATATCAAGGATTAGTCATAGGCTCATGTCTTGCATGTATCCAAATGGAGTTCCTACTCCATGTTTGAAGCATCAATGATGTTCAATTCACCTCTTAACCTGCAAAACACTTTCTCATCAAGTGGTTTAGTGAATATATCCACAAATTTCTTATTGGTGCGAACATGTTTAAGATTAATGTCCCCTTTGGCAAAGTGATCTCAAATGAAATGATGACGAACATCAATATGCTTAGGTCGAGAGTGTTGCACGGTATTGTGAGCAATCTTGATAGCACTTTCATTATCACAAAGCAATGGAACATGTTTCACATATATCCCATAATCTTTAAGAGTTTGGGTCATCCAAAGTAATTGAGCACAACATGAACCAGCGGCAATGTATTCCGCTTCGGCGATGGATAAGGATACTGAGTTTTGTTTCTTGGAGGACCAAGAAACAACAGATCTACAAAGAAATTGACAAGTACCAGAGGTGGACTTTCTATCAACCTTGTCACCTGCGTAGTCCGAGTCGGGGTAGCCAACAAGATTAAAAGAGGCCCTCTTTGGATACCAAATGCCAAAGTTTGGTCTATGGATTAAGTATCTCACTGTCCTTTTCACGGCCTTAAGATGACATTCTTTACGAGCGGCTTGATATCATGCACACATGCACACACTTAGCATAATATCGGGACGTGAAGCACATAGATATAACAATGAACCAATCATGGAGCGGTAAACCTTTTGTTCAACCGGTTCACCATCTTTGGTCAAATCAAGATGTCCACTAGTAGGCATGGGTGTAGTCATACCTTTGCATTCTTGCATATTGAACTTCTTGAATAAGTCCTTAGTGTACTTTGTTTGAGAGACAAAGGTACCTTCCTTAGTTTGCTTGATTTGCAAACCGAGAAAGAATTTGAGTTCACTCATCATCGACATCTCAAACTTCTCCGACATTAGCTTTCCAAACTTCTCACTAAAGTGAGGGTTAGTCGAACCAAATATAATATCATCAACATAGATTTGGCACACAAATAGTTCTCCATTAACCCTTTTAGTAAAAAGAGTAGAATCAAAATTTCCAATTTCAAAGCCTTTTTCAATAAGGAACTTGGTCAAGCATTTATACCACGCTAACTCTAGGAGCTTGTTTAAGACCATAAAGAGCTTTGTGAAGTTTGTAAACATGATTAGGTTTCTTAGGATTGACAAAGCCGGGAGGTTGCTTAACATAAACTTCCTCCTCTATTTCACCATTTAGAAAAGCACTTTTAATGTCCATTTGGTACATGGTGAGATCATGGTGATTAGCATAGGCAAGTAAGATGCGAATGGACTCAAGTCTAGCAATGGGGGCATATGTCTCACCATAATCCATACCTTCGACTTGAGTGTAGCCTTGGGCGACGACACGTGCTTTGTTGCGAACCACTTGTCCATATTCACCTTCCTTGTTGCGAAACACCCATTTGGTACCGATGATGTTATGGTTGTTGTCGGGCTTCTCAACCAATGTCCAAACTTGGTTTCTCTCAAAGTTGTGTAGTTCTTCATGCATGGTGTTTATCCAATCCGGATCTTCCAATGCTTCTTCAACCTTCATAGGTTCAATGCTAGAGATGAGTGAATAATGTTCACAAAAGTTAGATAAACAAGTTTTAGAGCAAGTAATTCTCCCAGTTTGAATATCATTGTAGATTTGCTCGACGAGATGGTCTTTGGCAACTCTTGCTCGAACTCGTGAAAGATTTTGCTTGGATCTTGGTGGAACATCTTCTTCATCTTGTTCTTCTTCTTGGCCTTCTTCATTGTTGACGTTGTCGTTCTCTTGTCGTGGTGGAGAAGGAGGTTGTTGATGTTCATCTTGGTGTACTTCCTCGTTTTCTTGGTCTTGGTGTGTCCCACATGTGGATGCTTCCGTATCAACTCTTGGTTCACCTTGTCGTGAGGTGGAAGCTTCCACTTGGATGGACGAGGTACTCTAAACTCCGTTGGACGAATCTTGCCAATAGACAGGTCTTGGATTGCTTCCTAAGGGTTTTTGTCTCCTACATCAATTGGCAATTTCTCTACTTGCGAGCCATTAGATTCATCAAACTTCACATATACCGTCTCTTCAACCTTTCATGTGAAATTATTGTAGACACGGTAAGTGTGAGAGTTTGAGCCATACCCAAGTAGGAAACCTTCATGAGACTTAGGAGCAAATTTAGAACGACGATGTTTATCAAGAGTGTAGCACTTTGAGACGAATACTCGAAAGTATCCAACTTGGGGTTTGTTACCGGTGAGGAGCTCGTATGCCGTCTTGCCGAGTAGCTTGTGAAGATACAAGTGATTTGTTGCATGACAAGCTGTCTCAACCGCTTCCGCCCAAAAGTTTTTTGGCGTCTTGTACTCATCAAGCATCGTTCTCGCCATTTTGATGAGTGTCCGATTCTTCCTCTCAACAACTCCATTTTGTTGAGGTGTGTACGTAGCCGAGAACTCATGTGAGATCCCTTCTTCATCAAGAAAGGTGTCCACATTTGCGTTCTTGAACTCTGTTTCGTTGTCGCTGCGAACCTTCTTGATCTTCACTTCAAATTGATTTTGGGCCTTCCTAGCGAAGTTTTTGAAGATCTTCTGGACCTGCGATTTGTCATCGAGAAAGAACATCCACGTAAATCTTGAAAAATCATCGACTATGACTAGACCAAAAGAATTTCCACTGAGACTTTTGTAAACGTTGGGACCGAAAAGATCCATGTAAAGTGGCTCGAGCGGCCTCCTTGTGGTCATGATGTTCTTCACGGGATGCCTTCCTCCAACCTGTTTACCTGCTTGACAAGTGCTGCAAAGTCTATTCTTATCAAATATGACATCGTTAACACTAAGGATATGATTTCCTTTTATAAGCTTGTCAAGGTTTCGCATGCCCACATGACCTAACCGTCTATGCCATAACTAGCCTTTAGAGGATTCAGCAATTAAGCAAGTTCTAGGTTGAGCCTTTTTAGTGAAATCAACAATGTAAAGATCACCTCTACGTATACCGGTAAACACCATTTTATGATTATCTCTACAAAACACTTGGCAATCTACTTCAGTAAATAGGACATTGAAACCGAAATCAGCAAGTCTAGATACTGAAAGTAAATTGTACCCAAGAGATTCAACGAGCATGACATTTTGTATGGAGCTATCATGTGAGATGGCCACCTTACCGAGGCCAACCACCTTACCCTTTGAGCTGTCACCGAAAGTGACATACTTTTGAGGGTCGTCGTTTTCAGCAAGCTCACGAAACATATATTTATGTCCGGTCATGTGATCGGTACATCCACTGTCAAGAATCCATTCCTTTCCTCCTGCCATGTATCCCCGAAGATTTGCCATAAGACCAAAGTGTCTCATTGCATCATAAAGATCAAAGTCACTATCATCATCCTCATCATAGTATCCATGTTCAACATTGTCATGTGACGGATCAATTACTAGAGAAGGTGATTCGTTAGAATGAGTTTGACAATGATCTTCTTTATGAATTCTAATAGCTTCGGAAATAATATCACTAATAATTCGAACATCTCCATTGGCACGCATAAGATTTGTAAGCTCAAATAGGCAATCACAAAACTTAGGATCATTGGAATTCATCTTACTCAAGGCAATAGACTTATGGAGAATTTCACCTAGATTTTGCAAGGTATAGTTTGGAAAATGTTCCTCAAGAAATTTCCATATAGTGTAGGTGCAATCGAGAGTAGGCAAACATCCAATCAAGTTTCTAGGCAAGCCTCTAGTGATAAGATTAACCTTCTAAGATTGCGAATCTTGTCAATTGACTCATCAAGAGTAGGATGCATAGGATCAACACGAGGTGCACAAGGGCTAGTAATGTACTTGTTCAAATGATATTCATTGAAAATCACAAGCATCTCATTTTTCCACTCATGAAAATACTCTCCATCAAGTATAGGCACTCTATGTCTAAGACTCCCCAAAGTAGACTCATCCATCTTCCTCTAATGGTGTTTAAACCAAAGCAATGGAGACCAAAGCTTTGACACCAATTGAAAGGATCGAGAAGAGGTGTCTAGAGGGAGGTGAATAGACTCTAAGCAAGAAAAGTTGCAGTTTTCAATTTCTTTAAGTTGAAGTGGAGTTTTGGCACAAGTTTAACATTCACAATACATATCAAGCAATCATGCAAAGATTATATGAGCAGCGGAAAGTAAAGCATGCAAATTGCAAGAATGTAAGGGTATGGGGTTGGAGTGTGCAAACGCAATTTGGAGACACGGAGATTTTTTATCCGTGGTTCTGATAGGTGGTGCTATTGTACATCCACATTGATGGAGACTTCAACCCACAAAGGGTAACGGTTGCGCGAGTCCACGGAGGGCTCCACCCACGAAGGGTCCACGAAGAAGCAACCTTGTCTATCCCATCATGGCCGTCGCCCATGAAGGACTTGCCTCACTAGGGTAGATCTTCATGAAGTAGGCGACCTCCTTGCCCTTACAAACTCCTTGGTTCAACTCCACAATCTTGATGGAGGCTCCCAAGTGACACCTAGGTAATCTAGGAGACACCACTCTCCAAGAAGTAACAAATGGTATGTTGATGATGAACTCCTTTCTCTTGTGCTTCAAATGATAGTCTCCCCAACACTCAACTCTCTCTCTCACATGATTTGGATTTGGTGGAAAGAAGATTTGAGTGGAAAGCAACTTGGGGAAGGCTAGAGATCAATATTTATGTGGTAGGAATGGAATATCTTGACCTCAACACAAGTGTAGGTGGTTCTCTCTCAGAAAATGTATGTTGGAAGTGTAGGCATGTTCTGATGGCTCTCTCCACGAATGAAGAGTGGGTGGAGGGGTATATATAGCCTCCACACAAAATTTAACCGTTACACAAAACTTACCAAACTCGGTGGGACCGAATCATGAAACTCGGTTGGACCGATTTAGTAAATAATGTGACCGTTAGGAATTTTCGGTGGGACCGACATGTCAACTCGGTGGGACCGATATCGTTAGGGTTAGGGCATAACATAATCTCGGTGAGACCGATTACACAAACTCGGTGAGACCGATTTTGGTTATAGACACACAGAGGGTTGGTCAGGCAAACTCGGTGGGACCAATTCGCTCATCTCGGTTAGACTGAAACGTTACGAAGGGGGACAGAGAGTTTGAATTGTAATCTCGGTAGGAACGATTACACAAACTCGCTGAGACAAATTTTGGTAATGGACACACACAGAGAGATTACAATCCCATCTCAGTGAGACCGAGATCCCCATCGGTGAGACCGAAAAGACTAAGGTTTATTGCAGTGGCTACGTCACGAGAACTCAGTGGCGCCGGATAGAAATATTCGGTAAGGCCAAGTTAGACTTTTGGTTTGGGACATATGTGGATGTGAGAAAGTGGTTGAGTGCTTTGGAGCATATCACTAAGCACTTTGAGCAAGCAAGCCATTAAGCAACACCTCATCCCCTCTTAATACTATTGGCTTTCCTATTGACTCAATGTGATCTTGGATCACTAAAAGTAAATGTAGAGTCTTGTGCTTGAGCTTGAGGCAATCCTTTGTCCTTAGCATCTTGAAGGGGTTCCACATCCTCTAGTCCATGCCACCCCATTGTTGAACTTATCTGAAACATACTAGGTAAAAGTATTAGTCCAACAAGAGATATGTTGACATTAATTACCAAAATCACACAGGGAGCAATTGTGCTTTCACCTATCATATTAGGACTAAATTTATAACCAAAAAAAATTACCATGCTGTTCTAAAAGACTCCCAAAATAATATAAGTGAATCATGAGAGTTCATAAATTTCTATAAAATAAAGCCACTATCGTGCTCTAAAAAGATATAAGTGAAGTACTAGAGCAATATTGCCTAGCTTAAAAGATATAAGTGAAGCACATAGAGTATTCTAATAAATCAAGATTCATGCGTGTATCTCCCAATAGGTGTGTACAACAAGGATGATTGTGGAAAACTAAAAAGCAAGGATTCAAATCATACAATACGCTCCACGCAAAACACATATCATGTGGTGAATAAAAATATAGCCTCAAGTAAAGTTACCGATAGACGAAGACGAAAGAGGGGATGCCTTCCGGGGCATCCCCAAGCTTAGGCTTTTGGTTGTCCTTGAATATTATCTTGGGGTGCCTTGGGCATCCCAAAGCTTAGGCTCTTGCCATTCCTTATTCCATAGTCCATCAAATCCTTACCCAAAACTTGAAAACTTCACAACACAAAACTCAACAGAAAATCTCATGAGCTCCGTTAGTATAAGAAAATAAATCACCACTTTAAGGTATTGTTGCAAACTCATTCATTATTTATATTGGTGTAATATCTACTGTATTCCAACTTTTCCATGGTTCATACCCCCTAATACTACCCATGGATTCATCAAAATAAGCAAACAACAAGCAAAAAACAGAATTTGTCAAAAACAGAACAGTCTGTAGCAATCTGTAACTCTCGAATACTTCTGTAACTCCAAATATTCTAAAAAATTAGGAAAACCTGAGTAATTTGTGTACCAATCCAGATCATAAAAAATCAGATCAAAATAATGTCTCTGTGAATTTTGAAGATTATTTTCCTGGGCGCAAAAGTTTATGATTTTTAGCAGGATCAACACAACTATCACCGTAAGCTATCCTAAAGGTTTAGCTTGGCACAAACACTAACTAAAACATAAAACCACATCTAACCAGAGGCTAGATGAATTATTTATTACTAAATAGGATCAAAAATCAAAGAACAAAAATAAACTTGGCAAGTGCTATTGTTTAACGCCCTTAGTTAGGCACAAAACACGAGTAGATCTTTGTATTGTCATCTTTGGTATGCAATACATAAGTGGCTCTCATAATAGATTCATATGGCAATTTAATTTTCTTCCTAGGAAACTGTCCATGCCTTTCCTTAACGGAAATTGGGATCTAATGTTTCCTTCTTTCATATCAATATAACTAGCATGTGCACCCGCGCATTTGCGCGGCTAGAAAAACTTTTCTATATTTTATTAGACTTCTATTTAGTACCTTTGTATCATGGTGTTTACCTTTGTAGGACTATGTATTTTTATTTCTTATTTACTTGTTATTTTCTGGAAGAGTAATTTGCTCTTCCATGTTTTTTCTTACTTAGTGTATTCCAAGGCATGTATCCTATCAGGATGATATGCACCGGTGGTTATGATGTACAAACTCTTACGATTTTCATAGATAATGGTATAATTTGGTCATGTAAAATCACACTTAGCATCTCAGGGAGAAACGTTGATTCGAACATTCATAGTGCTTCCCAAGAGTAACAAACTTGTTCGGCTGGGTCTTAGGTCATTGGCACCGGGTCATCAATATTAGATTGTGATGAGAGGTCGATAGTGAATGACACGTGTTGGATTTGAGGAAAATGTTACACATTGTAAGGAGATTGATGGAGAAATAGCAAGATGTGAAGAGTGTCGCTAACACAAGTTTGATTCTGATTTATTTTATATTTTGGATAAATGACTTCCATTTTTTTTGTTTCAAGCATGTTGATTTTCTTTCCGTGACATTGCGCAGATGTTTTAAATTATTGTGTGTTGGAAACCTCCGTATTTAAATCTTTTAGGTTCGTACTAGCTGAATGCGCGTGCGTTGCCACGGATCAACAAAATCAGAAAACTACGACGGCATACTACGATGAAAACTACGACAACATACTACCATCACATGAAATATGTAAATGTGTGTGTGCATCCGGTTTCTTTTCTCCTATCCAAGCGTCTCATTGCCAATCTAACAAAAAAAACAGCTTCCCATGCAAATGGGGCCTTGATTAGTGACACAACGGGAGCGTACATCAACCTTCAGGAAGTACTCGTCAAGCTCCCCGGATGCCGGCTCACCGCAGAAGTAATTCTGCACACATGAAGACTTAAAAGGCAAAAAATCAATGTCTTACAAAAATTAAAAAGCTACACATATAAAAGTGTAAAAAGGTATAAGTGGGGGCAAAATTGTGGAATAGCTTTGATGAATGCATAAAAGGCAGTACACTACCAAAATAAATTAGTCTATGCGGCACTTTGATTATCATAGAAGTTTACATGCTCTTAATGTACCCTTCGAGAGCATAATCAAATCCCAAGATCCCACAAAAAAAACAAATCCCAAGAAAAATAAAATTATTATCAGCATAAGCAACATACAAGATGTCTAGAAAGCAATTAGCAATGGTCATTTTGACAGGAATCAAAATATGACACATTATTTAAAAAAAAGTTATAAATTCAATGTGCAGGGCAACATGATACTAATTTATACACACACACTTGTCATGCCCGCAGCAGGAACCATTTGAAAAAGAAAGTAATCATTATTGGTATACATATACTTGTCTTGGACACAAACCGAAACCTACATGCGGCTGAAATCATGCATCAAACCTGCACGTAAAAAATACATCTATATTTTCTCAAGGTTGATAATTTTACAGTTTGGTAGCCATCTGCAACCATGCATCAATTCTCAGAATCATATCATGATTAAAAAATTTCCAATTTGGTAGTCTGCAGATCAATATAAAAAGCACCAATTTGATGGTTGGGAGACATACCTAATAAGATTCACTTTTTACAATGTAGTTCCATCATCATCAAAAATTTCCCAATTTGGTAGTCTGCATATCAATATAACAAGCAACAATTTTCCACTTTCTATAACGCAATTCATCTAGAAGATGACAGAGGGGACGTGGGTTTGACACCTAATGATCATCTGCACATTTTGAATGATACCTTTTAGACCTTGTGATAAAAAAAGATGTTGAACTATTGGCAAAGATTCAAAATCAGTCAAGAGATTATTTAATTAGCACCATGATTCTACAACAAAGTGATCAAATTCGAGTACCTCTGCCTTGAGTCGAGCACCTCCATTGTCATCTGATTATTCAATGACGGACTAAATCAGACACAAGACACACAGTCATATGAAAATAATAACCCCTAAATTCAGAATAACACAACAGTCACACCAACACCCATCAGGAATACACACTTACTGACCTGGCATGCAGCGGTTCATGCTCCTTTTGAAATCGCCTCTCCTGATGTGACTATCTTGTTTTATCCATGTGCCCGACAATCAAATCAGGTCAGATAGTGACTCCAACTTCTTATTAATTGTGTGTTCCGTTCAACCTTTTTAGCGGTGAAATTACTTGTGGGCATACCATTCCGGTGGGCATGCCGCAGTCGATGTTGGAGGAGCCATCCAGGGGATCAAAGCAGACACAGTACCTGATGGGAAATGAAGAGCCACACACTTCATCAGAAACAGCAGAAGTAAAATTGCTCGACCATATCAAGTTTGTGAGCAGAGCATATGGAGTGGAGTCTTTTTACACACTTCCCACGGAGCTTTAGGTCCAAGTACGAAGCCTCCTCGTCCTCCTCGGACACAAGAACGCACTGCATATATGACGTCGTTCACGGAGCAGTGTCACAAAACAGAATAGAAGCAACGATCTTGTTAGAAAATTAAAAGAACCGAGATGAGAGAAGAGTCATACGGTGCGGCCACTGCTGACAAGGGCATTGACCAACAAGTCGTTGGGAGAGCACGTCCAACTTCTTTCTGCTCCTCCACCTGAAGAACCCACTGCAAAGAAAACAGGCAATCATCATCATAGCACCATTCTCACTGAAGAATAACTTTAATGAATTGAGGAAACAAGCGCTTGCCTGGACGTTGCTCTGAACTGAGAGGCCGATGAGCTTGGCTTAGCCGGCCTTGTTGAGTGGCGACGAACTTGTAGCCGAGGACGATGTGGGAGAGGAGGATGCTGAAGTCGTCGCGCGACTCCGGGTGCCTGCTCTGCTCCTTCAGCATGTATCGCGTGATGGTCATCAGGTCCGTCCGGAAAGCGTCCGCCGCATGATCCATCTCGTTACTTCGGCCGTGGACGGTCCTCTCTCTCTCACCGTTCACTTAGCCCAGATAGAGAGTTTTGTTGCTTGCACCCCTGTTCCCATCCCGCCGCCTCCGCCTCCCACGGCGGCTCAAGAGGGAGATCTCGCCTCCGACGCCACTGCTCCCCCAAGGACCCGCGTGCGTTCCCGCCTCATGTACGTCTCCACCGCGTTCACACTGCGTTGGAACCGGAGAGCCACCTATTTGACACCTATTCCATTCGCCTCTCCTTTGTCTCCGGCCACGCGCTGCATGACTACTCCGGTGCCACAGATTCAACCCACCCAGCTGTTTGAGGAGAGCGATTGGAGGAGTCGAGGCAATGGGAAGATTGCGATGGCACCAGTCAAGGAGAATGGATCGGGAGCGAGGAGAAAGCACGAGATCGGCCAGAACAGCCGCTGCGCTCCTGCCTCTCCCGTATCTCTCCCCCTCTCTCTCTCTCTTCCACGGCAAGCGAAAGGCACGGGATGGGAGGCATCCCAATCCTCTAGACCCTTACGGCACCTGCAGAGGATCATGTGTGGGTTCCGCGGAGGCGAGCAGAAGGAGAGGCGACCAGATCGGGGTTGAGGGGTTGGGACGTGCGACGTGTGTGACGACAGTTTCCGTTCTTGTTTCGAGCTGGGATTGATTAACCGGTCGGTTCCCTCGTTTACTTACCGCTGGTTAACCGAAAAAAAACAATTAGATGGGGGCGACGTGGGTTGGAGGATGTATCGATAGCTAGGGATAGGAGGGAGGTCGAACCATCACAAAGTTCGATTCTCCTTTAATAGTAGAGATATGCGGTTCTTGTTCTTTAAATTATCTTCATTTATTATTTTAGTTTTCGCGCCCATTTTTTCTTTTTTCCTTTGTTATAAATTTGCATATACAATATCCTCTTTACCCTTCTCAATCCAGGCTAACCAATTGGTCCATGTGCTTCCCATCCGACCATGTGTACGCCTCTGTTTTTTTTAGAAGAATGTGTACGTATCTTTCCTCTATGAGGGGAAAACACATTCCATTTCCTTTCTTCATCGTCTTTGAAAGAGCATAAGGAAATCGAGGCTGTTGCCCCACATTTGAGTGCCCCTGCCCGTGTTTTGCCGTGTATGACCAAACCTAAGTACAAAACTCGTACTGGTCCATCTACGGTGAACTCCTCCATTTTCTAAAATAAAAAGAAAAGAAAAAATTGTTATCATCTCAGTCTATCCCCTGTTCCACACAGCATGCGGCCACGAATCAGCCCTCCAAACCGCATTCCAACGGACAGCAGTAAAAAATTACCCCACACATACGCACCACAGGCGTTCCAGCGAAGCAGAATGAGAAAACGGTGGGAAAAAGGAAATTCGAAAGGAAAGATTAGAGCCGCCTCCGAGCAGCCGAGCGGCGCCGCCGCGGAGGAGAGGCTGCGCCGTGCAGCCGTGAGCACCAGAGAAGAGTACACCACCGGTCCGGGAACCTGTTGCCGTGAACCGCCGCGGCGGCATGGAAGGAGCACCGCTGCGGATTGGGGAGGAGCGCCGTCGCGGGCCTAGGGAGAGCGCCGCCCGGACCAAGCTCCCTGCTCGATCGATCAAGGACTCTCGATTCCGGCCGCCTGCAGCACATCAGGCCATCAGCTAACAGGTCCCTTATCTTCTCCCTCAATTAGTTTGTGGTTCTGACCGCCCGCAATACAAACCAAACTGAACTGATATGCGAGCCCGCAGTACAGACAAAACTGAACTTATCTTCTTTCTCTGAATATACGCCTTGGTTTGACATTTAGATATAACAGTTCTAAAAATTAGATATTGTTCTGAAAATTATTAAATTTAGGAAAAGCAACAGCAATTAATCGTAGCTAACTGGTTGTATGGATTCACATGGTTTCCCATAACTCTTTTCATAGCTAGCTGATCACTTGGTGGAGGACAATACCTACTATTCTTGATCAAGTCACTTTTTAGTGTATTATGTTTGAGCTCACCAATGGTGATGTAGTCAACATATATCTCTTCTGCTCCTGTCAGCTAACCTGTTTGTGCCGAGGCCTTATGTCTGGGTGATCATTCTTTTCACTTTCTCTGTATCTTCTACCTTTCATGAACCAAAAGATCTTATTTGGAGCTGGTCAAGAAAGAGAATATATTAAATTTGTTTTTGTACTTTCTTTAGTGCTGAAAATTTATGCCTTTATTTGCCATTGTATAGTGACCATCCAGAAAATTTATGCCTAAATTAGATATCTTTATATCTTTATATAGTGGATTTGCTTTGCTACTAAGTCTAAAAATGGGAACCTTGTTTTTGGTCAGAATGGCAGCACTGGGCAAAGCTAGCGGTATGTGAGAGGCTCTTGATTTGCTTATATCTGGTTCTGCTATTAAGTTACTGAAGCAAGGTATGTTCCTGTATATTGTGGTGGCGTCATATAGATTTGCCAAAGTATAGTTTCTTCAAATTGTGAAGTGAATCCTAATGTCTCAAACTCTGGTCTTGTAGTATGTTCTTGTATATTGTGTTGGCCTCATACAAATTCGGATAAAATAGCATGTACATAAAGGAAACTACATGAACAAAGTTTTTAATCTGTTTGGACTAAGAATATTGTTAACATTCACACGCCTAATCTAATAAGTGTCCTTATTCTAGTTGATGTCAGGTACTCTTACTTACCTTGGTCGATACAAATAGTTTGTCGTACTATTTACTTAATCTTCATCTTCAAGCATTGTATTTTTGGTTTTTGCTTTAACACATCTCTTGTTCCCGCGGACACCTTTTTCCTATTGTTCTGGCGAATTCTGTCTCAGTGCATTCATCCTCTGAGTCATCTGATATCACAACAGATCTCAAGTCTCCTTTTATTGCCACTGTTGGGCTCATGTACTGCTGCTGCTGATATTTTGTCTTGACGCCCATATTTGTTTAATGTACTCCAATTACTGTCAATGTGGTTTCTCTTTCACACGCATCAGTTCACATGAAAGTTTGTCAGGTGAATCTTTATTATTCTGTGACTGCATACTTATAATTTTTTAAAATTAGACACATCTCAAAGATCTGAAGTGTGCATAGTTAAAAAACCAATCACCTCTTTATCTGGCATGTTCTGCTTCTTCATTAACATGGTGTCCACCTCATCATCCATCAATTCCTGTGCAACATATGTAAGATGAGTTAGTTAAGGAATTCTAAAGATGGTACTTCATATTTTTCAAAAAAGGTTAATGCACCTTTACCTCCTCGACTTTATCGTTCAAGTAGAGCATCTCAAGGCCATCATCAGGCAAAAATGTTCTTTTTACTGCATAGTTTTGTGTGTGACAGGTCAGATTATATCATTGAAATTGAATCAAAATATAAGTTTTTTCCACATAATTTTTTAATAATGCTTGGTTCGTCTTATGATTTCCCATCTAGTGAGTTCAGCAAGTTAGATGTAGATGTATAAAGCAAATTATTCTTCTCACCACGGGCTTCATTTGTGTTAGTTGTCCAATGACATGTATATTTGAAGATTATTGATATAACAATTAGAAATGTCAATTATATGGAAGTCGTAATTACAACCATCAACATACCTGAGCATTGTGTATCTTTTTCTGTCCTTTCTTGTAGTGTGTCCATGGTAGCAAACTCGCGGCAATAATTCGGAAAAAAATTCGAAGATCCTTTTACCTTTTACCTTTGTAATGCAAAAAAATATTTTAATTTCATTTCTCACTGTGTCGGGTGGTAGGTGTGACATATGCCAACGGGTGGCTTATCATTGTGGGAGCCAATAAGACATCACCGATGCCTGAAAACGGGATGAGGCGAATACATGCACGCAGGCGGATCTTACCTAGGTTCGGGGCTCTCCGTGGAGATAACACCCTAATCCTGCTCTGCGGGGTCTCCGCATGATCACTAGATCAACAAGTGGCTACAAGAGGCTCCTTGAGCTGTTCGGCGAGAGGAAGAAGAAGGGCAAGGCTAGCTCTCTTCTCCCCTCAATGTAGTGTCTAAAACTCTAAGAGATCAACCCTTTGCATGGGTGCCCTGGGGGTTTATATAGGCCTACCCCCCAGGGGTACAATGGTAATCCGGCTGGGCGTGGGCCCTAGCTATCAGTGTCTATGTTTCCGGCTTCTCCGCCGGCCGCTGGGGCCCGCCGACTGGTGGGTCCCGCTGGCTGCCGGCCTCTTGGTCGACAGACAGGTCCCACCGCTTGGGGGTCTTGTCGGGGGCTGGTTACTGTTGCCTCACTCTTGATGATGAGGGCTTTGTCGAGGTAAGCATGGCTACAGTGCCGCCACCTGGGGGGCTCTCACTGTAGCCTTACCTCGTCTTGTCTCCTTAATGGTGCACATACTTCGAGGGAGGGAGCGAGCCGGCTGTTGGGAGCCGTCCGCATCCCATGCCGACTAGGGGAGGCTTGGCCGCCTTCGGATGTATCTCTGACTGAAGGGGCCCACCGCCTGCGGGCCGTACTGATAGCCTGTCACGAGTGGCGTCATGGTCAACATGGCAACAGTGTCACACCGGACGGGTGATGGCTGCCCCGTACGACGCACTGTGGCCATGCGTGCTCCGGGATTCGGGGGTGGCAGGCTTCACTATAGCCACGCCCCGTCTCATCACCGTTATGTGGGTGCAGAACTTGAGGGTACGATCTTGGCCGCCTGCCGGGGGCCGGCTTCTTGGAGTCGGTCTTCTTGTGGCCGGCTTCTTGGAGTCGGCCCTCTCGTGGCTTTCTTCATGAGAGTTTAGGGCCGGGCCGCCTTCCGGTAGTCGGCCTGTGAGACAGCCGGCCAGGGGAAGGCGGCCCCATGCCTTGGGTGCTTGAAGGCTCGATTGGCCCATCATTTTTGAAGAGCCAGGGGGAGCCGGCTAGGCTACCCGTGGTCATTTACTTTGACAGTAGTCCCCGAAGCTGGTTGGGCTTCGTGGCTGAAGGGGGAACATTACAAGAAATATGTCAACTTATGACCTTCTGTCAGTGACCCTCGAAGAATTGGTCATAAATTTAGGACCATTTTAGACCAATTGGTCAAAAGCTGTTCAGGGGGCTTCAAACCCTAAACCATTGCGACCATTTTGGTCGGAAAGGTCGCAATTTCCTTACACGAAATGGTCACAAAGCAAACAGTGCTAGTCCGCTGCCTTATTTCTAGTTGTTAATGACCAATATAGATGGTCATAACCTTGTAGATTGTGGTGGGTTGTGATGACTAGGCGCCATCTCATCAGTTTTGCCTATGTGTCATGTCCATGTGGCAGTTTTTGCCCTAGGTTGTGAAGCAACCTATATTTCTATCATTCCCAAAATTCCCAAAAAAATCTCATAAATTCTTTGGGTCATATCTTCATCAAATATGTAAAAATCCTTCCTTGCCTAGTTCAAAACTAATTCAACAATATTCATTTTCCTATTATGTTCACAACAACACTTTATGAAGGAAGTGCTATTTATATATTCTTGATTGCCCTACGAATTTTTGGGCACTCTTTCCTATCCAAATCATTACCGCATGACAAAATTCAGCTCCATTTGCCTAGCAAATCTTCCTCGGCAAATTTCCAAAGTTTTTGTCCACCTAGAAGTATTGTGAAGGAAGTACCTTTTTTATATCTCTAAATGACATGAAATTTATACAGTTTCTTCATATGCCCAAATTATCACCCTCCTCCAAATTGCAGCTCAGTCAAATCATCTATGTGAGCCCAGGTTCAATTTATATTTTATGGCCAAATTGGCACGTTGCAAAGCAAGTGTTATATAGACCCCTCCTATTACCCTCAAACTTTTCGGGCACTCTTCCATACCCAAATCATTGCCACATGATAATATTCAGCTCAATTTCCTAGTAAATCTTTCTTGGGAAATTTCCAAAGATTCTACCTCGAGAGAAGCTTTGTGAAGTAAGTACTAGCTAGGCTTACCCAAATGATCTGAAAATTGACCAGCGCATGACCATACCTAAGTAACTTACCTACACCAATTTTGAGCTCATTTCATTCATCCAATCTCTCTCACTAGTTTTCCCAAGTTTCTGTCCATAGAAGAGCATTGTGAAGGAAGTACTACTTTGGCATGTCCAAATGGTATCAATTTTCTACAATGCTTTCCTATGCCCAAATAACCATCCTCCACAAAATTTCAGCTCAATCCATTCATTATTTTGAGCCCAGCTTCAACATTCATATTTTTGTCCAGCGTGGTACTTTGCAAAGCAAGTACCACCTAGGGTCCTCCTTTTGAGCTAAAAATTTGTGAAGACATTCTCCTTAGTAGATGATCATCCTCAGCCAAAACTCACGCCCATTGGCCATGTGCATTTCCCGTACCGCTAATCAAACACTTGGCTGCTAATTCATGTTTGAGCATCGATCGGTCTTCTCGTGAGTATCTTATGTTGTAATTTTCTTCCTAGCACCAACCTGGGGAGTGCCCAACCCACTAGACATGCCTAAGCCGCCCAGAACACATGGCAACATTACGGTCACGTGGTGACCACGCGACGGGCATGCGAGTTTACGCGCTCTAGAGTTGAGGCCCTCGGCCACCGCCCAAACCTCGACGTATCGCCACCAAACCATGTATTTATGATTAAATAGGTCCTTATGTAACTAGAAATGATTTTTGGAAAAAATAAATAGCAAACTATGAGGCAGCTGCAGTTCAAATTTGACCCGCTTCCAACTGAATCGGCGGAAATTTGTCTTTTTCACGAGAGGTGGATCAAAATTTTTTACACCCAACCATTTTGTTAATTGTGCATTAAATATGGCCTAGTATTTTATAAAAATGATTCGGTCCAATTTTGCAACAATTATTTGGTAGTTCCTTCACAAAAAAACCTCCTTTCGGGCACTCGAAAAATGGAAAATGGTTTTTTCGTCCAACGAAAATGAAAACTTCCTTAGGCAACATTGTTTTCCATTCCAATATGCACCCTTGTGCACAGTATGAGATCATTTGAACAAACTATGCCATGAATGTGGCATAAGATTGATCATTTGGCTTGAAAGCCATTGATCTCCACACATGATAGCTCATTTCTAAGAACACTTTTTTAAAATAATTGCCGTATTACAAGTTTGTTATTTTTCCTAGGAACTTGGCCACATATGATGACACAATGCGAAGGTTTCCCAATTTTTTGATATTTTTTGAATTTTTTATACCCGTTTCAAAATGCGGTCAAAACGGCGGGAATGACAGTTCCTAGCTAGTGGTTGAATCTTGGAATTTTTTGGTGTTTCTCTGATTAAATAGATACTTATGTACCTAGAAATGATTTTTGAAAAAAATAAATCGCAAACTATGAGGCAGCTGCAGTTCAAATTTGACCCGCTTCCAACTGAATCGGCGGAAATTTGTCTTTTTCATGAGAGCTGGATCAAAAAATTTTACACCCAACCATTTTATCAATTGTGCATTAAATATGGCCTAGTATTTTGTAAAAATGATTCGGTCCAATTTTGCAACAATTATTTGGTAGTTCCTTCACAAAAAAACCTCCTTTCGGGCACTCGAAAAATGGAAAATGGTTTTTTCG
This sequence comes from Triticum aestivum, assembly GCF_018294505.1. Lineage (NCBI taxonomy): Eukaryota > Viridiplantae > Streptophyta > Magnoliopsida > Poales > Poaceae > Triticum > Triticum aestivum. Next base: position 77,404,583 of record NC_057807.1, on the reverse strand, counting down.
TCCAACGAAAATGAAAACTTCCTTAGGCAACATTGTTTGCCATTCCAATATGCACCCTTGTGCACAATATGAGATCATTTGAACAAATTATGCCATGAATGTGGCCATAAGATTGATCATTTGGCTTGAAAGCCATTGATCTCCACACATGATAGCTCGTTTCTGAGAACACTTTTTTAAAATAATTGCAGTATTACAAGTTTGTTATTTTTCCTAGGAACTTGGCCACATATGATGACATAATGCGAAGGTTTCCCAATTTTTTGATTTTTTTGAATTTTTTATACCCGTTTCAAAATGCGGTCAAAACGGCGGGAATGACCGTTCCTAGCTAGTGGTTGAATCTTGGAAAACTTTTGGTGTTTCTCTGATTAAATAGATACTTATGTACCTACAAATGATTTTTGAAAAAAATAAATAGCAAACTATGAGGCAGCTGCACTTCAAATTTGACCCGCTTCCAGCTGAATCGGCGGAAATTTGCCTTTTTCACGAGAGGTGGATCAAATTTTTTTACACCCAACCATTTTGTCAAATGTGCATTAAATATGGCCTAGTATTTTATAAAAATGATCCGGTCCAATTTTGCAACAATTATTTGGTAGTTCCTTCACAAAAAAACCTCCTTTCGGGCACTCGAAAAATGGAAAATGGTTTTTTCGTCCAACGAAAATGAAAACTTCCTTAGGCAACATTGTTTGCCATTCCAATATGCAACCTTGTGCACAATATGAGATCATTTGAACAAACTATGCCATGAATGTGGCCATAAGATTGATCATTTTGGCTTGAAAGCCATTGATCTCCACACGTGATAGCTCGTTTCTGAGAACACTTTTTTAAAATAATTGCCGTATTACAAGTTTGCTATTTTTCCTACGAACTTGGCCACATATGATGACACAATGCGAAGGTTTCCCAATTTTTTGATTTTTTTTGATTTTTTTATGCCCGTTTCAAAATGCGGTTAAAACGGCGGGCTTGACCGTTCCTAGCTAGTGGTTGAATCTTGGAAAACTTTTGGTGTTTCTCTGATTAAATAGATACTTATGTACCTAGAAATGATTTTTTGTAAAAAAGAAATAGCAAACTATGAGGCAGCTGCAGTTCAAATTTGACCCGCTTCCAGCTGAATCGGTGGAAATTTGTCTTTTTCATGAGAGGTGGATCAAAACTTTTTACACCCAACCATTTTGTCAATTAAGCATTAAATATGGCCTAGTATTTTATAAAAATGATTCGGTCCAATTTTGCAACCAATATATGGTAGGTCCTTCACAAAAAAACTCATTTCGGGCACTCGGAAAATGGAAATTGAATTTTCTGTGCATAGAAAATGAAAACTCCCTTTGTCAATGTTGTTTGCCAATCTAAGATGTAAACTTGTGCAAAATATGACATCATTTAAACAACTATTTTATATGTCTTTCACCAAAAAACTCATTTTGAGCATTGAAAAATGGAATGAAAAATTTGTATGTAATCAATCATGACCAATTTATATGGTCAAAAGATCTTCAAATTATTTGGTGCCCTCTGATTGGTCCATAGGTATATCACGCGGATCATGCGTAAACCACCGTTGGATGCTTCTGGATCCAACGGCAGCCCTCGCCCACTTACCCTCTCACCCAAACCCTAACTTCTGGATCCCCACCTCTCCCCCAATCCACTCTCCCCTCTCGTCCCACAGCCGCCACCCCCCAACCCTCTCGCTCCTTCTCAATCTCTCGATCCCCAACCACCCAGCCGCCGCTGCCACCATCCTCCTTCCTCTCCCCCAACCCCGGCCGCCGTCAACCCCTCACCTTCCCTTCTCTCCCACGGCTGCGGTCGGATCCGTGCTCCCCCCTCGCTCATGACCTAGACCTGGCCGCATGGCACGGCCATGGCCATGGCGGCGGCCAGATCCACCCCCTCCCTTGCTCCGTTCCCTCGACGCCCGGTGGTCATCCCCCATTAGGCCACCCGCAGCAGCTCACCCGCCCCTCCTCGTCCTCCCCGACGATGATGCGCTCGTTCCCCGCCTTCCCCCGCCTGAACCGCCTCCTCCTCCCCGCCGATCCTTCGCTTCCCCGTGGCCCTAGGCCAGCATCGACGGCGCTCCCTCCCAGATCCGGCAGCGCCGTCGTCGAGGTCAAGGGCTTCTTTGACCCGGTCCTTGACGGAGGGCAGGCTCGAGCGTCGGGAGATGACCTACGCGTGCTTCTACGCGGCCCAGATCGAGCAAGGCAGTGGTACGCATCCCTGCTCCTCCCCTTCTCTTCTCCTGCATCTCGCCCCCTCCCCCCTCCCTAAATCTGATGCATGCGCCCATTTTCTTGGATGTTCATGAAGAGACCCGATCTGGTTTTGTGAAGGAAGGGGCCGGCCATCGAGAAGATCCCATGGGCATCAGATCATCCATGGCGGCCTAGGAGGAGCACCACCGGTTCAGTTTTGTCACTTGCTCCACCGGTTCAGGTGAGTCCCTCCACTTCTCCTCATTTGGATAATCCCAAATCTTCGCTCTCTTACTCACCTCGTCCGTTCTCCCTCCCAGATCCGTCGTCACTCGAGCACCAGGATGTCGGGTTGACTACTATCGACGCTAACGGCCGCCGTCGGCCTCGTCATCGACGACCACACCAACTGGCGTTGCCTATCCCATTCCATGCCTGTTTAGTAGCTCTGCGTGGTCATGTTTACAGTTGCATGCATATGTTAACTGGTATTAGATAAATTTTAAGAGACAATGTCATTTGGTACTCAAGGTTGCCTAAAATTACTCTGCCATTGTTAACTGAATGAACAGAAACAATACTACATGAGTTCCACTGGTTAGCTAGCTGTTACACAACTCTGCTCTATGTCATGAATTTGGATGAAGAAAATTTGGTTGCTAGCCTAAAAATTAGCTGGTCTGTAATTTGGTTGCTGCCTAAAGACGTTAAGATTGCTGTGTGGTGGGGGGTTTCGTGTGCTTTTTCTGTTTTGAGGCGAATGGTGATGTAGTTAAAATGTTGGGATTCTTAAGGAAGGCCTCCAGTTCTGCGTACATTTGTGCTTGAGTTGGAACCAACACTTGCTCATAATATAAACACAACTGTGTGCACAGTTTAGCTAATTATACTAGGGGTGATTAAGAGTGCACTGCACTGGAATGGATTATTGGCTGTGATACTTTTTTGGAATTAATCTACAAACATGTGTACAGTGCATTGTTGCTAGTTTGCTTTGATATGTTCTGTTCTCATCTTGGATGGGCAGTGTTTTCTGGGCCAATATATGTACCAGTTTATGTTCTTCTGCACTTGAAACATCAACATGTATTTTTCCTTGTTTTCTGGAATAATTGGTAAACTTCATATTATGCAAACCTGTTGCATTTCACACAATCAAAGCTTGTTACTACATCAGTTGCTTTCTCCAAGTGTCTTGGTCTTGGATTTTATCTCGATATGCACAACACTCCTATATTTTTGGATAATGTTCTGGATAATGAAGTGAGTTACCCTCCAATTTGGACGACCCATTTAGTTGAAACTAGATTTTGCACCATATGCTATCTAGCTGTTGGGTGCTAATTCTAGTTACTTTATATGAAGCAACAGTTATCTTGCAGCCATCTAATATGCAATTCTAATAATATTTCATATCCTGATTTTTAAGTTGTATATGTCATTCATGCATGAATTCCTTTCTTATGTACCAGCTCCCTAATCATGTTTTTTGTTTTTCCGGTTGCTATCTTGGGATAGAATCCCTTCTCCTGTCTCATTGTGATTCCTGCCTTTGGTTTGATTTGTTTTGTTTTTTGTGCAGGTTGCTTAGATCTGATTTGGACGAGTTGTTGCTGCTCCCGCAGGTGGATGACGAGGCCTGATGGCTGCTCCCTACTCCTCCAACCACATGACTTGGTGTGGTGAGCTCATGTCATGTCATCTCATCTCATCTCACGTGCACAACAAACTTTGGATTGTTCTGGACATGTCTTGGTTCATTATTTGAAAATTTGATTGCTATGGTGTTGTTTGAGGCTGGCTTCAGCAGAGGAAAAGCTATTCCTTTTTTGATGATCATGGTGATACTTCTGTCATGTTGCTTCTTGTAGTGAGTAGTATACACATGGACCTGATAAAATGGTCCTTGATATGATGGAATTAGTAGCATTTGTGTGGGTTTACACTGTTGTGCCTAAACTACTATGGTTGCCAAGCCAGCATCCATTGCATCAATCCTCATGAATTAGTGGACAATGTACACATAAACTCTATGGAACAATAATGATAGTGATCCAGCACAATAGTTTACTTAATTCCTTTGCTGATGTTTAAACTGATAATTATGATGCATTGGTCCATATGGCCTTGTTTTTTAATGCATATATATGATTTAGTTGACAGGCCTTGATCTCAACCTCTGAAGTTTAACAAACTGGTCTATATTACTGAGGATGTATAATGTAGAAGTATAGAAACCATAAATTCAAGCTTCTGCTGTAGCATGCTCAATATATACTGTTAGAGAACAGTGTGTTCTACAAAAGGTTGAAACAGCATGGTCTCGGTCAGTTGTAGGAAGTAGAAACACTAAGGCTGGCATCTTTTGCACCTCACTGTTTTATTTGTTTTTTCTAATTTAATTTTGTGGATAGTAAATTTGCAATTGTAAGCCCTTTGTAAAAAAATGCATTTTACGTTTCCATGCCCTGTAGTGATGAAGCATGTGTCTCTGATATTCTGCATGACTGAAAGGCTGATATCTTGTATAAATTTGGCTTTTGCAGGTAATCCTTTTCCCTGCCACGTTCAGCTGCATCACTCTGATGCCCATGAAGGGTGATAGGAACCATCTTCCTGCCGCCATGAAGGGCCACTTGAAGCTGTCAAAAGACACCTATAGAGTTTGTTATACTGTGATCGCATTTGTATGTGTTGATGTAACAGATTGTTGCATCTTGTTGATGTAACAGATTGTTGCTTCTTGTTGATGTAACAGATTGATCGCATTTGTATATTAGAATCGGCTTGTTACACCTGTTTTCTGTCTATTTTGATTTAAATACTGGTTGTTTAATTATTGGCATATTGAAATATGAGAAACATGGCCATGACAACAAAGTTCCACAAACCAGAATCGGGCATTTGGGACCTGCTTATCAAAACCTGACAATTGGGACCCATTTGAAAAAGGAAAAAAAGGGCCACAACCCAGAAATAAAAAGGCTAAATTATAGGGCCTGGCCCGTGTAGCTTACCCAAATTGCAAGAAAAAAACAATAAATGGGCTGAATTAATGGGCTCGGCCCATGTAGAAAATCGAATTGGACCGGGCTGAATCTTGTGCCACGTCAGATTGCCACACTGGATGCCTACGTGGCCTGGGGAGGTTGCTAGTGACCAAAACGCCACAGTAGACGTATTTTGGTCATAAACGTTTGCGACCATTCCAGAAGAAAGGTCTCTATAGTCAGTTTACGACGCCCAGCTTTTGACCTTATGTTTTTGGTCACAAAAAGGTCATAAATGGAAATTTGTGACCTTTCAGTGACCAATAGTGGTGGTCATAAGTTGACATATTTCTTGTAGTGGAACGAGAAGCTCAATCAGCTTCCAATCCCGAAGAGCCGGCAGCTAGGAGTCGGCTTTGTTCAGGCATGCCATCTCGGCTAGGTTTTTCGTAGTCTGAAGGCGGGAACCAGGTAGCGCGCAAGCCAGGCTGTGGGCTGGCCTCCCGCCGCCTGCGCGCCACATGGCACCCTTCGGCTGGAAGGGCCTGCCAGCCCACGCGCGTGACGGGACGTCGCTGCAGACCGGGGCCCGCCACTTCCATGCCTCGGCCCAAGTGTGGATCTTCTGTGGCCCAAACGGGCTCTTCGCCTTCGGACGGCAGTTTCCGCACGTTGTTGAGGCGTCATAATCGCGGGGAGTGGGGGAGGGGGCGCAGTTAATCCCACGTCCCCCCATGCCTCGCCTCCTCGGCTTCGCCGCACGAGGCTATAAGTAGGGGGAGGAGGGGGAGCGGCAGACGCTCGCACGCTCTCCCTCGCTCCGCCTTTTTCTTCCTCTTCCTCCTCTCCGTCACCGTAGCTGCTTGCCGCCGCGCCGCCCTTCCTCCAATCTTCTCGGCGCGTCGTAGCTCCGCTGCAGCTGAGTCACGCACCTGCTGCCGCCGTGCTTTTCCTGTGGCCTCTCCGTCCTCTTGGCGCGGTCCAGCTCCTGGGATGGCTCCAATGTCCACGAAGACCACTTCGACTTCCTCCACAAAACGCGGCGGTTGCCGGGCACTGATTATGTTCAGGTCCGTCTTGCGCCGGAGAAGGAGATCTCGCCGGCGCCGGAGGAGGACGAGCAGGTAATCTTCCACTCGCACTGCCTGCGCGGCGTCGGCCTGCCAGCGAGCGGCTTCTTCCGCTCCTTTCTTGAGTTCTACCATCTCCAGCCACACCACCTTACTCCAAACACGGTGGTGCTGCTGTCGGCCTTCGTCACTCTGTGCGAAGGTTTCCTTGGCGTCCTCCCCACCCTCGAGCTTTGGGGGGAGTTCTTCCAGTCCAAACTTGGCACCGTTGTTGCGGGCGTGCCTGCCCCGTGCGGCGCCTTCATCGCCGTGTGGAGATCGACGGGCGACAATTCGTTTCTGCTTATCGCGTTGATCCAGTCGGTGAAGCTTTGGCAAAAATGTTACTTCTACGTGAAGAACGTCGCTCCGCTAGGCGACTTCGTCAATAGGCTGGCTTACATAGCCAGCCCGCCGGCTGGGAGGCAACCTTCATGGTCCTACCGAGCCAAGACGCTGTCTCCGGCTGGAGCTGCCGCCATCTCACTGCTCCGGGTGCTAGTCCAATCGGAACGCCTGACCGGGCCCGACCTGATAGCCGCCTTCATGGAGCACCGGGTGCTCCCACTCCAAAGCCGCCCTCACATGATTTGCTAGATGAGCGGTCATTTCGACCCAAGTCGGCTAAGCACCAAGGAGATGCCTCATGATGAGGTATCTTACGTCGCCAACTACAAGCTCACTGAGGAGTGGCGGTTTGGCAAGGAGCCGTACTCTCGTGCCAATCCTCCGCCTTCGGTAAGCTTCCCTTCTTTTCTTCTTCTCTTGTTGCCGAGTTCCTACTGGCCGACTCTGGACTAGTCAGCTTGTTTTTAACAGAGTTCCCTCCTTCAACCGGCGGCTGGAGCCGTGGGGGTGGAGCGCTAGTTCGTCCCCGACCATGCGACGGACGACTTTAACGATCTCGACTTGGGGGCGGCCGCTCTAGACGACGACGCCGTAGGGGAAGGCGGCGAGGCAGATGGCTCCGGGTTCGGGGTCGGCTTCGAGGACTGGCCGGATGACGACGAGACCGAAGTTGCTCTGCGCCGTCAGCCGGTGCCCGATCATCAAGGCGCGGGCTCATCTGCCGCGCTGGCTGCTCGTGGTGGGGCGCAGAAATGCCGGGCCGCGCCGACCCTCTTCGGCAGTCGGTCGAAGAAGCCCAAGGGTACTGCGGCGGCGACCAAGCGGGATGAGGCGGCCGCGAAGGCGGCCCGCTTCCACAAGGTGGGGAAGCAGCAGCAAGCGGTTTCGACGTAAGTGTCAGTTCTCTCACGCCTTTCTTTTTTCTCTTTGGTGGACATTCTTCTAAGCCTTTTCCTTGACTTATCAAATAGGGCTCCGCTTACTCTCGAGCGGGCCACTGCCGCCTCCGTAGTCGGAGCGACGGGAGGGTCCTCGAGTGCCCGCCGCGTGGACCCCCATGCCGATCTCCTAGCGGTGACAGAGCGGAACGCGCAGGAGGCACGGGAGGAGCGGGAGGCGGAGGAGCAAAGGGCGGCCGCCGCCAGGGCGACTCAGGAGACGACGGTGGAGTAGACAGAGGCGCAAGCCGACGCAGCGGCCAAGGCTCAAGCAGAGGCCGCGACCGCGGAGAGGGCGGCGGAGGCCCTGCATAACCAGCCTCCACAGCTCATCATCCTCCTCCGCACCGTGGCTCCCGATATCCCAGTGCCCCCGCCGAAGGAAGCCAGCCGCAACCTGCCAGCGATGGACAGGGAGGAGGGCGACATAGTCGTCCCGGAGGGGGAGGCGGTGCCGCCATCGTCGGCTGGAACAGGCCAAGGCGGCCAGCCTGAGGCGCTGCCTGAGCAGCCGGCTGGAGGCGAGCCGACTGTGAGAGCGGACCTTGTGGTCCTGTCGTCGTCTCGTCGGTGCGCAGGGAGGGCGACTTCAGCGCAGACCCGCAGAAAGCCGCGGGCTCCAGCTCATCGGCCCAGGATCTGGAGACGGCCAGCGCCAGTTCACCGGGGTGGACACCGGGCGGTGGAACGGCCATGCTAAACGCGGCGGCGCAGGATGTCTGGAACCGTCTTCAGTCCCAGGCGGCCGCGCGGAAGCAGTATACTCAAGAGTTTCTTACAATGCGTTCGGCCATTCGGGTGAGTCTTCCCGCTTTCGTCGATTGCTCTTGATTTCTTCCACGGGGGCGCGTCAGCGCACCCACTGGGTGTAGTCTCCGAGTTCCGAGTCGGCTGCTGAGCAGGCGGCTTGGAACTTCTAAGTAGGCTTTGATTGATGTCTTGTTCTTATTCGCACCTTCGTCCTATTTGCAGGACTATCACAACCTCCGCGCGGCTACCTTCAACTCCCAGGCTCGGGAGATGAACCAGAAGACCGCTGATCTAACTGAGAGCCGGAGTAAGTGCTTCATTTTTTTCTCATGTGGGGGTGCATCAGCGCACCCACTGGGTGTAGTTCCGGAGATTCAGGCCGACTGCTGAGCAGTCGGGTCGGATCTTTCTTGACGACTTCTTCCTTATTGCTTTTTTCTTCTTCTTCATATCTGTAGGGGCCAATGCCGACTTGAGGGAGCAGCTAGGTGGGGCCAGACCGCCCTTCGCTCCAAGGAAGCCGAGTGCACCGCCTTGGCCCAGGAACGTGATCGCCTGGCCAAAAAATTGGCCGACCAGGAGGAGAGCCACAAGGCGGCCCTGAAGACGGCACAGGACAGCGAGGCCGCCCTCAAAGCCGAATATGAGACTGAGGCGGCGAGCTGGGCAGAGGCGAGGCAAGCACTGAGCGAAGGCTATGGCCGGATTGAAGATTTGATTGACGGTAGGCCGCCTTCTTATTTGTCCCTTTGCTTGCCCCTTGGCATTTGGTTTGTCTTCTGACTTTGTGCTATATCTTTCTTCTTTGTGCAGATTACTTTCCTGGTTACTCCGTCGCCGCCAACCAAGCCATCGAGGCCCACCGCGATGCACGACGGCAGGCTGGGGTTGAGATCGCACCGGATGCTGGCCGGTCGCTTGAGGAGCAACTTCTGGCGATTCAAGCCCGCTTGCAGCCGGCTTACCGCATCCTCCGCCATCTTCAGCGTGCCGGGGCGCAGGTGCTGGCCGCCCTCTGGCCCGGCGAGGTGGTTCCCCGCACCCCTAGTCAGACTGCCGACTGGCTGGAGGTAGCAGTCGGCCGCTTGAGGCCTGGAAGGCTTCTGCAGCTTGGTCCGGCGCCAGGCGGGCACTAGAGCTCGTCCGGGCTTGGTATCCTGGGCTGAATTTGGCCCAGCTGAGCACCTGGCGGCAGGAGGCTAACGAGGAGCTGGAGGCGGTGCGGCCAGCTATCATTCAGCGTGCCTCGGCGATCGCTGACTACACCGACACCAGCGCCTTTGCCCCTGAGGTAAATGAAGACGGCGTCGGTCAGCCGGAGGAGTGGTTCGGGTGAACCCAGCAGAAGGTGAAGACTTGGCAGAGGAGATCGCTTCCAGCGACGAGGGCGAAGAGGAAGAGGGAGGATGGTGAAGACGCCGCGCCGGACGATGGAGCGACCAACCAGCCTCAGCCTGATCGTGTCTCCAGCAACGAGGCGCGTGCAAGCGCGCCGCCTGCAGCAGGTGACGATCATGCCGACGCTCGTCAGCCGGCCACTCCTCCAGCCAGCACTGCCGTCTCCACCAACCTGCCGGCTCGCCTGTTGCTCCCTTGCACTGATCCGCTGTCTTTGCTTTCCTGCTTGTTACTGTTTGAACAACTTTTATTAAATTTGCGCAGTTCCACCCACTGGGGTTGTATTCAAACTATGTTGAATGCTGGCCTTTCGAAGGCCTTTTGTGTAAATGTAATCATGCATGTTCTTGGCTTCCGTTCATATTTGCTTTTCATCCTTTGGTTGTTTCCTTTGCCGCCCTCCCTTGGTCGCCGCCTTCCCAGCCGGACAGTGGCTCTGCAGTCTATGGCTGGGGAAGGGCTTGGCCATTTTAGGAGGACAAGTACTCGAGCTTTCTTAGATTGTAGCAAGGTGAATGGGAAGCCAGCCAGCCGGCTGCTCTGACAGCCAGTTGGCGGGGTGGGAGGCCGGCTTGTGTTATATAAGTTCGTTAGTCCTTAGCCGTTTTTCTTGTGGGCATCCTTTCCTGCCTTTGGCTCTTGCCAGCCGGACAGTCCATTCTTCGAGCTGCGACTTTCAACAAGAGAGGGCTTGGGTGCCGGCACACTACTTGTCTGACTGCAGGTAGAACTTGAATATAACTCAAGGCGGCGAGTCCTCGGGCCGACTGATCAAACCCGGTGCCGGACAAGAAAACAAATGTAGTGACATAATCATAGGCATCATGCTCATCATACATAGATAAAAGAGGGTATTCCCCAAGTGCTCCTCGGGGGGCCCGTTGTCTTGTACTTAGTACTAAAGGTAGTGTTGTACATACTGCATTTTAACTGTAAAATCTTCGGAGGAGATTGGCATTCCATGGTTGTTCCGACTCCTTGCCAGAATCATCTCTCTTGCGTGCCTTCGGCTTCTGCGCGTCGATCATGTAGTAGGAGTCGTTGCCTAAGGCCTTGCTGATGACGAAAGGGCCTTCCCAAGGGGCCGAGAGCTTGTGTTGGCCGACAGTTCGCTGGATCAGCCAGAGCACAAGATCACCCTCTTGGAAGGATCTTGGCTTGACCTTCTGGTTGTGGTAACGGCGTAGACCCTGCTGGTAGATGGCGGACCGGCTGAGGGCTAACAGACGACCTTCTTCTAGCAGGTCGACACCATCTTCTCGCGCTTCCTTGGCTTCCGCCTTCGTGTACATGGTGACCCGAGGTGAGTCGAACTCAATGTCAGTTGGGATGACAGCCTCAGCACCATATACAAGGAAGAAAGGGGTGAAGCCGGTTGACTTGTTCGGGGTAGTGCGCAAACTCCAGAGGACGGCCGGCAGCTCATCGAGCCAATAGCCGGCCGAACGCTCCAGTGGCACGACCAGTCGGGGCTTGATGCCGGAGAGGATGAGGCCATTTTCTTGCTCGACTTGCCCGTTTGACTGCGGGTGGGCAACAGACGCTAAGTCCAGTCGGATGCCCTGTGTCGCCCAGAAACGTGCCAGTGCTCCCATGGCAAAATTCGTGCCATTGTCGGTGATGATGATGTGTGGTATGCCATACCGGGTTTTAATATCTGCGATGAATGTCACGACAGTTGGCCCATTCAGTTTCTTGATCGGCTTCACTTCAATACACTTGGTAAATTTCTCCACGACGACGAGCAGATGTGTCATGCCACCACGCTCCTTCTTGAATGGGCCCACCATGTCCAGTCCCCATACGGCAAAAGGCCAGGTGAGGGGGATGGTTTTGAGTGCAGAAGTCGGCAGGTGTTGCTTGGAGCTGAAGACTTGGCACCCTTTGCAGTCTTTGACTAACTCCTTGGCGTCTTCCAAAGCAGTCGGCCAGAAGAATCCATGGTGGAAAGCTTTGGCGACGAGTAATCTCGAGGCCGCGTGGTGGCCGCATTTGCCTTGGTGGATGTCCTTGAGGATTGCTATGCCCTTCTCTGGCTGAACGTAGTGCTGGAAGACTCCAGTGACGCTGTGCCTAACGAGCTCTCGGTTCATTATTGTGTATGCTCCAGCTCGGCGTTGGACTTGCCTTGCCAAGATCTCGTCAGTCGGCAGCTCTCTGTTTACCAGGAAGTTGAGGATGGGTTGGGCCCATGATGGAGCTGTGACTTCTTCTATTGCCAATACGGCTACTGTGACCCGGGCGGGTGGGCTGGGTGGTGAAGAGTTAGAGTCGGCCACCGCCTGTTGCGTCGATGCAGTCCCCGGGCCGACTGCGGTAGTCCCGGGCTGGGTTCTAAAGTCCCCGGGTCGGGTGCGACTACGATAGTCCCCGAGCCGCCTGTCGAAGTCCCCGAGCCGCCTTCTTGATTCCCCAAGTCGGATCCGACTGCGTCGGGGTCAGATGGTACGGAGATGGAACCAAATTCTGGAGATGGCTTGACAGATGGCTTGAGGAGGCGTTGGAGAGAGACGCTGGTTGGTATAGCTTGTCGGGTGGAGCCTATTCGTGTCAGGGCATCTGTTTGCTCCTTGTCGGCCCATGGCACGTGGAGGAACTCGCATCCTTCAAAATATCCACTGAGTTGCTGAACGAGGAAGCGGTAGCTCGCCATGTTTGTGCCCTTGGCGTCCTAGTCGCCAAATGATTGCTGGACTACCAAATCCGAGTCACCATAGCACAGGATCCGGCGGATGCCGAGTTCTTTGGCTAGCCGGAGCCCGTGTATGAGTGCCTCGTACTCGGCCACATTGTTGGAGGCGGCAAAATGGATTTGCAATGTCTATCTGAGTTTGTCGCCTTTGGGAGAGGTGAGGACAATGCCGGCTCCCAAGCCGGTGCGCATCTTGGATCCATCAAAGTGCATCCGCCAATGAGTGGAGTCGGGGGCCGGCGGCAGGTACTGGGTCTCGGCCCAGTCGATAAGGAAGTCGGCCAATGCCTGGGACTTGATGGCGGTGCGAGGCTAGTAGAAGATTGTGTAAGGAGCCAGCGCAATGGCCCATTTTGCTACCCAGCCGGATGCATCCCGGCTGCCTATGATCTCGGCGAGCAGGGTAGTACATACGACTGTGATGGGGTGCTATTGAAAGTAGGGCTTGAGCTTCTTGGCGGCGAAGTACACACCATAGCACATCTGCTGGTAGTGCGGGTAGTTCTGCTTTGAGCTGGACAGCACTTCACTCAAATAATACACCGGCCTCTGGACTAGCTGAGCTCGGCCTTCTTCTGGGCGCTGAACCACGATAACGGTGCTGACCACCCCGCTAGTGGTGGCAATGTACAGGAGCATGGGCTCTTTCTCAGTCGGTGCCGCCAAGACAGGCGGCGTGGTCAGCATCTTCTTTAGCTCGTGGAAAGCTTGGTCTGCTTGGTCGTTCCACTCGAAGTGAGTGGACTTCTTCATGAGTCGGTAGAGGGGGAGAGATTTCTCTCCGAGGCGGCTGATGAAGCAGTTCAGGGAGGCCAGGCATCAGGTAAACTTTTGGACGTCTCGCAGCTTGGTACGAATCTCCATCCTCTCTATGGCCTTGATCTTTACTGGGTTGCATTCGATGCCGCGCTCGGAGACTAGGAAGCCTAGAAGTTGGCCGGCTGGTACTCCGAACACGCATTTCTCGGGGTTGAGCTTGATCTGAAACCGGCTCAAGTTTTCAAATGTCTCTCTGAGTTCTTCCAGCAAGGTGCCGCGCTTCTCCGTCTTCACCACAATATTGTCTACATAGACATGGGCATTTCTGCCGAGCTGCTTGAGGAGGCATTTCTGCATGCAACGCTGAAAAGTGGCACCGGCATTTCTTAAGCCGAATGTCATAGTTAGGTAGCAGAAAGCTCCGAATGGTGTGATGAAGGCGGTCTTCATGCGGTCAGCCGGATCCAACTTTATCTAGTGGTATCCCGAGTAAGCATCCAAGAAGCTCAACAGCTCGCATCCGGCTGTGGAGTCAGTCACTTGATCAATCCTTGGCAGAGCAGAGGGATCTTTGGGGCAGGCTTTGTTGAGGCTGGTGTAGTCAATGCACATGCGCCACTGCTTGTTTTTCTTCAATACCAGGACCGGGTTGGCCAGCCACTCTAGAAAGAACACTTCCATGATGAATCCGGCTGCTAGAAGTCGGGCTATTTCTTCTCCGACAACTCTTCTCTTCTCTTCTGACAAGCGGCGCAAGGGCTGCCTGACCGGTTTGGCGTCAGATCAGACATGTAGCTTGTGCTCGGCGAAATCCGCCGGAACACCCGGCATGTCTTTGGGATACCATGCGAAGATGTCCCGATTCTCATGGAGGAAATCGACGAGCTCGCTTTCCTATTTGTTGTCTAGGCCAGTGCCTACGACAGCGTGCCTCTTCGGGTGCTCTGGGTCCAGAGGTATCTTCTTTGTTTCTTTGGCTGGCTGGAAAGAACCTTGAGCATCATATTCCTTGGGGTTGGGGGACAGGGCCGGCTGCTTGCCGGCCATGGCCACGACTCGATCCAGCATCTTTTTCTCTTCAGAGATCACGAGGGACTCGGCCAGCCGGCTTCTAGCTGCCGCACACTCAGAGGATTTCTTGCAGTCACCGGCTACGGTGATGATGCCCTTGGAACTCGGCATCTTCATCTTGAGGTAGGCGTAGTGGGGCACAGCCATGAACTTGGCCAGAGCAGGTCGACCAAGCAATGCATGGTAAGGGCTCTCCAGATCCACTACTTTAAACCATATTGCTTCTCAGCGAAAATGATCCTTGTTCCCAAAGAGAACATCTATCTTGATCTTGCCGATTGGTGAGCAGGACATGCCGGGTACGATGCCATGGAACATAGTCCGACTAGGCATGAGCTGATTCGTCTTGATGTTCAGCTTCTCCATGGTGTCAGGTACAGTATGTTGATGCTGCTCCCGCCATCTATCAGCACGCGGGAGAAACGGCAGCTCGCCTTTCTGTTGCGAGGGTGGCGTCCAAAACCAATGCGTAAGAGCTGGGAGATGCACCACTCCCGGCTCCAGCTGACAGGCTTCTCCGACCAGTGCATGAACTTGGGGTTGTTGGAAGCGACCGTGTTGACTTCTTGGTGCTGTCGGTGCCGGCTGCGCCAGTCTTCGGGCTGGATTGTAAAAACGACGTAGGTGGCATGCTCGTCGGGGAACTTGTCTTGAACAGCCCCGACTGCTGGCCGAGCGGCCGGCTGCTGAGGAGCCGGAGGCGGCTGGCCAGCAGGCGGAAGCGGCACCAGCCCTTCGCCCTTGGAGATTCATGTGAGCCAATGGCATTTCCGAGTTGTGTGGTTGGACGCCTTCGCGCAGCTGTGGAACTTGCGGGGGGCATCAAGGGCTTGCTCGTAGGAGAAAGCCGGCTGCCAAGCCGGCCTGCCGCCCTTCTGCTTCTTGGGCGCGGGCCGCCCTTCGGGTTGTTCGTCTTCGACTGTGGCCACTTGCCGACTGGTGGAAGGCGGCATAGGGGCCTTGCGCTTGTTGTCGTTCTGGTATGGGCGTCGGCTGGAGTACCCAACCGGCGTCTTGGGAGCCAGAGCGAGCACCTTCCCGGAGGCGTCTACTCAGAGCTTGGTCTTCATTGAAGAGTCGGCCGTGGCATACTTGTCTGCTATGATCAGCAGCTCATCGAGGGAAGTCGGCTCGTCGTAGAGGAGTCGGTGCTTGAGGAGGGTGCCCTCTCGGCATCCGACGGTGAAGTACTCTATGGCTTGAAACTCGTGCACCACCTCGCAGGAGTTGCGGAGCTCGGCCCAACGCGTGAGGTAGTCACGAGTTGATTCATTGGGCCCTTGAACACACAAGGAGAGCCGTTGGGGCTTGGGAGCCCGTTTGTAGGTGCTGGTGAAGTTGCGGATGAAGGCTTCTGTGAAGTCTAGCCAGCTGTTGACGCTGTAAGGCTTGAGGATGTTGAGCTAGGTGCGCGCCATGCCTTGGAGCATGAGGGGGACATATTTCACGGCAACACGTCTGTTGCCGTTTGCTATGTGAACTGCACTGGAGTAATCGATCAACCAATCTTCCGGCTTCATGGAGCCATTGTACTTGGGCGTGTCTCTTGGGAGCGAGAACCCTTTGGGGAAGGGCTCATCGCGGATGCGGGGGCCAAAGCAGGGCGGGCCGACTTGTTCTTCTTCTTCTAGCGCCACGGATCGTGCTAGGCGGTCAATTCGATGGCGGGCGTCATTCTCGCCGACTCCTTCGTGGCGGCCTAGTCGGCCACTGAGAGTCGGATGCGTGACAGGCAGCAGGGTGGGATATCTCTCCCCACGAGGCGGAGGAGGAGGCGGATCGCCTCGTTGCTCCACAGCTCGCGGGCGGCCTTCTGCGTCGCGCTCAATGGTGATTTGAGTCCGACTGCGGCTAGCAGCCGGCTCCTTTTCTTGCCTTGTGCGGGCGCCACCCGCAGTCGGCGTCCGCGATGCCGCACCGTGCTCTCGGCGTGGGGAAGGACTTCCAGCGCGCGCGTTGGCTTCATGCCACTCTGCGAACACGTCGATCAACTGCTGGATGTGTCTGGTCATGTAGGGGAGCTCGTCGGCCCCCAGTCCATTCATCTCGTCCACGACCGACTGGGCGACGGGTAGGTTCTCGAGGGGCATGGCATAGACTGGGTGGTCTGCTCCCAGCATGTCGGCGATGGCCGCGTCGCGCTTCTTGACGACGTCGGCTCGGCTCGGCCCATCGGGAGGCGGCGTACCAAAGGCGGCGCGGTCGACTTCGTGCTGGTGAGCCTCAGTAAGGCGTCTCATGGTGGCTATCTTCTGGCCCTCCGCAATGAGGGCGAGGCAGCGTGCCTCCAGCATCTCGGCGTATGCGTCGGCCGGGATGGGGGCGGACAAGTCGTGCAACGCCTCTTGCAGGGCGTCGTGGGCGTTCTCGCCAGAGGCGACAACATGGCTGATGACTAGTACCTCGGTGATGGTGTTCCCGCCGCTGTCGGCTCGAGGAAGAGGGTCGTCGAAGATCACTACGTTGGTGGGGAAGGCGTCAAGTGATGCCGTGTCGGAGTCGACAAGCATCGGGTCGGTGGAGCCAACCGACTCCAAATCCGCAGCGGGCTCGCTGGAGACGTGGAGTTGGCCTAGGAGGCTGACGAGGCGGCCCTCAGGGCAGCCCGTGCCCACGTCGGACGCGGGCTCGTCGGAGATGTGGGCCTCGCCAAGAAGATCGGCGAGGCAGCTCGCTGCGCAGGCATCGTCGACGCCTTGCAGCGCGTCGGGGCAAACGCCATTGGGCGTGCCGGGCTGGCTACGCTCGCTGGGGAGAAAAAGGGTTCCCGTCCAGAACAGGTCTCTGGACGACGGTGCACCTGGCTCCACGGTGGGCGCCAAATGTAGGGTGGTAGGTGCGACATATTTCGACGGGTGGCTTATCATTGTGGAGCCAATAAGACATCGCCGGTGCCTGGAAACGGGATGAGGCGAAGACATGCACGCCGGCGGATCTTACCTAGGTTCGGGGCTCTCCATGGAGATAACACCCTAATCCTGCTGTGCGGGGTCTCTGCATGATCACTAGATCAACAAGTGGCTACAAGAGGCTCCATGAGCTGTTCGGCGAGAGGAAGAAGAAGGGCAAGGCTAGATCTCTTCTCCCCTCAATGTAGTGTCTAAAAGTCTAAGAGATCAACCCTTTGCATGGGTGCGCTGGGGGGTTTATATAGGCCTACCCTTCAGGGGTACAATGGTAATCCTGCTGGGCGCGGGCCCTAGCTATCGGTGTCTATGTTCGCCGGCTTCTTCGCCGGCCGCTGGGGTCCGCCGACTGGTGTGTCCCACCGGTTGCCGGCCTCTTGGTCGATAGGCAGGTCCCACCACTTGGGGGTCTTGTCGGGGGCTGGTTACTGTTGCCTCACTCTTGATGACGAGGGCTTTGTCGAGGTAAGCATGGCTACAGTGCCGCCACCTGGTGGGCTCTCACTATAGCCTTACCTCGTCTTGTCTCCTTAATGGTGCGCATACTTCAAGGGAGGGAGCGAGCCGGCTATTGGGAGCTGGCCGCATCCCAGGCCGACTGGCGGAGGCTTGGCCGCCTTCGGATGTCACTCTGACTGAAGGGGCCCACCGCCTGCGGGCCGTACTGACAGCCTATCATGAGTGGCGTCATGGTCAACATGGCAACAGTGTCGCGCCGGACGGGTGATGGCTGCCCCGTACGGCGCACTGTGGCCATGCGTGCTCCGGGATTCGGGGGTGGCAGGCTTCACTATAGCCACGCCCCGTCTCATCACCGTTATGTGGGTGCAGACTTTGAGGGTACGAACTTGGCCGCCTGCCGGGGGCCGGCTTCTTGGAGTCGGTCTTCTCGTGGCCGGCTTCTTGGAGCCGGCACTCTCGTGGCTTTCTTCATGAGATTTTAGGGCCGGGCCACCTTCCGGTAGTCGGCCTGTGAGACAGCCGGCCAGGGGAAGGCGGCCCCATGACTTGGGTGCTTGAAGGCTCGATTGGCCCGTCATTTTTTGAAGAGCCAGGGGGAGCCGGCTAGGCTACCCGTGGTCATTTACTCCGACACACTGGCCTATATTTTTTAATTCCAACTCCTTAACATTGTTGAATGCATAAATAGATTTCTTATCGATCACTGATCTAAACAAGTCTATTAGATTCTTCCAAATAGTAACATGGATTGTTTCAGCCTGTCAAAACAATCAAACATGGTTAGTGACTGCATCTTAACTTGAAAAAACTGCAATTAAATATATAAAAACCAACCTGCTCATCCATCAGTATCATAGCTAGGCTAGTTAGCTCATGGGTCGTAGGATTGACTGAATCCCACACTCATTGTGTTCACTTGAATGTTCTAGTTATGTCCCCTCATAGTTAAGTCGCTGAACTTCTTGTATGTGATAGTGTTATGTCCTCAAAATTAATAGAAAACAATATGTAATTATTACAAGATTTATGAAAATTCTAGGCAGAAAAACTAAGCTTGCTAAATAATAATCACCAAATATGATGATTCAGGCAAGAAGTGCTTTGGCGTGAGTTCTTCCAATGTTTACTGGAGAAATTGGGCGTGGCTTTGTCAGGCGCCGGGCGTGCTTTGGCATGACTTCGTTGGACGTCGAGTGAAGCGGCTGGGCATGGATTTTCGTGGTAGCTCTGTTGACTTCAATATGTTCAAGTCGTGGTGCTTGTCGACTTCAAATTGATTGGTGTGTCATTGTGCGACTGCTTGTACTTGCTTATATGGGTTGAGGTCGCTGGATTTGAGGTGGCCGAGATGTCTGGAAATCTGATCATGACCTTGTCCTATTTTAATTTTTCGGAATTTTCATCAGGTGGGATCTGATAGTTATCCCTATTTGTTTAGGTTTGCATTTCATTCGTTCCTGTTTTGGACTTTTCATTACGTGAGATACGTATCCAACATGGATCCTTTCCAAACACTTCCAAGTTTTATCTCAACATTAATTGCTTATAGCACGTAGTACATGGCAGTGCTTTTTTTCCTCCCTTCTTTCCTTTCCTATTATGGCAGTGCTTTTTTTTCTCTCCCTTCTTTTCCTTCCTATTAGGACATGTAACGCTTACATCCCGTGTATGTGCTGGACTATGAGACGTCCACATGTATGTCCGCGTGTATGTGCTGGACTTTGAGACGTGCACATGTATGTGCTGGACTTTGAGACGTGCGCATGTATGTGCTGGACTTAGTTGTAGTTTATATACTTCCAACTTTTTATTCCTGCACCTTGTACGTGTCAGCTCAACTTATATAACTTTTGGACGTAACGTAATATCTTTAAACTTGAATGTTCTAGTTATGTCCCCTCATAGTTAAGTCGCTGAACTTCTTGTATGTGATAGTGTTATGTCCTGAAAATTAATAGAAAACAATATGTAATTAATACATGATTTATGAAGATTCTAGGCAGAAAAAGTAAGCTTGCTAAACAACAATCACCAAATCTGATGATTCAGGCAAGAAGTGCTTTGGCGTGAGTTCTTCCAACGTTGACTAGAGCAATTGGGCGTGGCTTTGTGAGGCGCCGGGAGTGCTTTGGCATGACTTCGTTGGACATCGAGTGAAGCGGCTGGGCATGGATTTTCGTGGTAGCTCTGTCGACTTCAATATGTTCAAGTCGTGGTGGTTGTCGACTTCAAATTGATTGGTGTGTCATTGTGCAACTTCTTGTACTTGCTTATATTGGTTGAGGTCGCTGGATTTGAGGTGGCCGAGTGTCACGCCCAATATGTGACCCTATCCAAAGGAACTCGAAGGTCCCACCAAGGATAGACCCAGATATTGGAACGCTTTTGCAAGGTGGATATCATTACATCAACATTACATAATAGATGGGGATACATACAAAATGCATACAATGTCACATGGATACAACAATACATCATACAAGAACAACATCCGACTACGGATGAATCATAAACAGAAACTCAAACAATATCCACCCTACTAGCCCAGGCTGCCGACCTGGAACCTATCCCCTGATCGAAGAAGAAGCAGAAGAAGAACTCAAAGCAAGCAGGCATCGCTCTCGCGTCAGGATCATCGCAAAACCTGTACCTGCAACTGTTGTTGTAGTAATCTGTGAGCCACGAGGACTCAGCAATCCCATTACCATGGGTATCAAGACTAGCAAAGCTTAATGGGAAAGGAAGGGGTAAAGTGGTGAGGTTGCAGCAGCGACTAAGCATATATGGTGGCTAACCAATGCAAACAAGAGCGAGAAGAGAGCAAAGGAATGGTCGTCAACTAGTAATGATCAAGAGGTGATCCTGAACACCTACTTACGTCAAACATAACACAGAAACCGTGTTCACTTCCCGAACTCCGTCGAGAAGAGACCATCACGGCTACACACGCGGTTGACGCATTTTATATCGGATCTGGTGTCAAGTTATCTACAACCGGACATTAACAAATTCCCATCTGCCACATAACCGCGGGCACGGCTCTCGAAAGTTTATACCCTGCAGGGGTGTCCCAACTTAGCCCATGACAAGCTCCCGCGATCAACGAATGAATAGACCTTCTCCCAGGAAGACCCGATCAGTCTCGGAATCCCGGTTTACAAGACATTTCGACAATGGTAAAACAAGACCAGCAAAGCCTCCCGGCATGCCGACATCCTGATAGTAGTCGCGCGTATCTCGTCTCAGGCCACGACCAGATGAGCACTACGTACAACTAGAACCAGACCTCTAGTTTCCCCAAGGTGGCACTGTAAGTGGCTCTAGTTTGGACCAACACTTAGACAAGCATTGGCCCGGGGGGCTGAATAAAGATGACCCTTGGGTTAATTACTCCCAAGGGAAAGGTAGGTGGTGGTGAGGCAAATGGTAAAACCAAGGATGGGCCTTGCTGGAGGAGTTTTATTCAAAGCGAACTGTCAGGAGGGGTCCCATAAATCACCCGACCGCGTAAGGAACGCAAAATCCGGGAACATAACACCGGTATGACGGAAACTAGGGCGACAAGAGTGGAACAAAACACCAGGCATAAGGCCGAGCCTTCCACCCTTTACCAAGTATATAGATGCATTAATAATATAAGAGATATTGTGATATCCCAACCAAAATCCTGTCCACCATGGAGAAATCTTCAACTTCACCTGCAACTAGCAACGCTATAAGAGGGGCTGAGAAAAAGCGGTAACATAGCCAAACAACGGTTTGCATAGGAAAGGTGTCAAAGGTTAGAGGTTCATGGCAATATGGGATGGCTTGATAAACAGGTAATAGGTAGCGCAGCATAGCGATAGAACGAAGCAACTAGCATAGCAATGATAGTAGTGAGATCTAGGGTAGCGGTCATCTTGCCTGAAATCCCGCAAGGAAGAAGAACGAGTCCATGAAGAAGATGAAGCCACGAAGACGAACCACACGTAGACGAACGAATCCTCACGATCGCAACGAAACGGGAACTATCGAGAAGAAGCACACAACATGGTAAACACACCACACATGAAGAAGACATGATGCACAACAAGCATGATGCATGACAAAGCTACATGAAGCTACTCATGGCAAGAGACGATGCATACAAGAGTAACACATCAAGGCAAGTTTAAATGAGGCCGGGAACAACATATAACAATTCCGGTAAGTCCTCATATGCAAATTTCGAAATTAGTCCACATCTGAATAAACCTTATGTTCAAGTTGTTAAACAGCAAGTTAAGATGCACCAAGATGATCTACACGAAATTCTAGTCAAGTTACATATAAAGTTCTTTTAATTCGGAGCTACGACCTAGAAGATATGAGCAAAACAAGTTAAGCATGGCATTGATGCAAAATGCATACAAACATCAAGCAAACACCTCAAAACAAGGTTACGACATGATAATATGAAACTACATGCAAAATCAAGCAAGTTTCATATAGAGCACACTCAAAACGGAGCAACGGTGCAACACATACACTCTATACAAGTCATAACAACAATCTGTCCATAACAGCAACTAGGCATCTTATAAGCATCAAAACAACATGCTACAGCACCCCAACATAATAACAAAAGGCATGGGCATGAATTACAGGTAAAGCATAACAAAACATGAACACTGAGCTATCTCCAGAAACAACTAGAACATGCTCAAAATGACATGGTAAGATTGCAAATTATAACAGTTTCAGACTTTAGCAAAAATAACATCAGGTTGCAATGTTTAGAGCTATCAAACAACATGTTACAGGAACACATCATGGCAAACAAAAGCATGGAATGAATCTGCTAATTGCATATATCAAAAGTCCCTTACTGACCATGAGCCAAAAAGGATCAGAAAATATGATGGCACCCATGTAAACATGGCAAGTTATATTACAGATTCATACATGGCAGGAACAACAATAAGTAGGCATGTTGGTGAGCTTGAATCAATCACCACAGAGCAATACATTGCATGGCAAGGCAACCAACAGTAATAAGGCATGTTTGTGAAGCTAATCATGGCAAGAGCAAGGTCATAGGGTGCATGGATCACTAGGAAACAATCATGGAAACATTGAAATTAATGTTAACAGGTTGATAGCAACATCATCAAGCAACTTTGGAGCAAGATATGAACAATCTACAGCAAGCTATAAATGCTACCCGGGGCATGGATGGATAGAGCATGACATGTAGATCAGAACATGTTTATAGAACATCTCCAGATTATGCATAGAATGATTAGTAGAAGCATGTTTACATAGCAACAAAATATAACAGAATCTGTCAGGAAAACAGCAACAGCAAGTACACTACTTAACAAGCTCGATTCACTCACCACAAGTCATTGTATGACAAGATAAGCACAGTATCATCAAGAATACATGTTTGGGTAACAAACCAAGTCAAGAACAAGTCCATAGCATGCAAGGATCAACTAAAGCAAGTTTGGCCATATTGAATAACATGTAAACAATCTGCCAGGAAACATTTTGAAGCAAAAGTAGAGCATGAAAATGACATGCTAGACTACTCGATAATTGCAAACAAGGGCATGAATGGATAGACAATAACCATATTTTCAAAACACCCTTACTGAAGTATCTCAAAATAAGCATGGATCTCTCTGTAGCATCAAGTTTACATGGCATAAAAATAACAGCAGAACAGGGACTAAAATCAGCAATATCACGAAGCCTAGTTTGCATGCTTGTGCTAGTCACCACATTGATCACAAAAATACATGGCATACACCTCTGGAAAGATGGCATATCATAGATCAAAACACATGTAGACATCAACCACATAGGATGTACACATCAATCATGACAAAAATGACAAATGAGCAAGTTATAACAGTTTCAGTAGATTAACATCAACATGCACTCTTCCAACAGAATTTCGGGCATCAAGATGAGCTCAAATGAAATTGACGCAATGAGATGAAATTAAGTACTCGTCGAGGCGAACAATTTGACATATTACACGCGCAAATCGGGGCTACGGATGCAGAGATGTGATGCGATGAACATGGCATGTTTTTGCAAAATTATCGGGGACTTAGTGATGAAAACCACCTTCGGGATCTAGGGTTCCTCGCGGGCACGCGAACCGAGGCGGCCGGAGACTCGCCGGAGATGGCCCGGAGGTGGCCGAGGAGGCGGGGGAGGTGCTGGCCCGGCCGGATCCGGCCGGATCCGGCGCCGGCGGAGGCGGGGCGCTGCGGGCGCGGTCGCCGGGGCCGGAGGGCGGCGCGGCGGCCCAGGCCGGCACGGGCGGTGGCGCGCGGTGGAGGTCTCCGGTCGGGAGCGGCGGGGCGGCGGCTACGGAGGCGCGCGCCGGTCGGGGCGGAGGCGGAGGCAAGCCCGGCGGAGGCGGGGACGGGGCGACCGGCGGCGGGGCAGGGCGCAGAGGCCGGCGCGGTCGGCGGCGAGGGAGCGCACCAGCGGCGGCGGCGACGCGCCGGCGGGCAGGGCGCGGCGGCGGGCGCACGGGCGTCCCGCGGATGGGCGGCGGCGGCGGAGCGGGCCGGGTGGGCCTCCCACGGGCCTGGCGGGCCGGCGGCGCGGGGGCGGCGGAGCGGACAGGTGGAGGGCGCTGATTGGCTCGGGGCGGCGGCGCGATTTCGTCCGGCGTGGGCGGACATGTCCGCCGGCGCGGCGGGGGAGTTTGCTAGGGTTTGGACCCGAAAATTCGGAGGGGGAGGCATATTTATAGGTAGAGGGAGCTAGGAGAGTCCAAATGGGGAGCGGTTTTCGGCCACGCGATCGTGATCGAACGACCGAGAGCATGGAAGAGACTTAGATGGGTTTTGGGCCACTTTGGAAGGGGTGTTGGTCTGCAACTCAAAGAGGGCTTTGCGGTTACCCGGTTAACCGTTGGAGTATCAAACGACCTCCAAATGGCACGAAACTTGACAGGCGGTCTACCGGTGCTATACCAAGGCCGCTTGGCAAACCTCGGGCCATTCCGAGAATGTTTAACACCCTCTCACAAGGAGAGACAAAAGGGGGACACCGGGGAACATAGGAGCGCCGGATCGCAAAACGGACAACGGGGAAAATGCTCGGATGCATGAGACGAACATGTATGCAAAATGAAATGCACATGATGACATGATATGAAATGCAGATGATGACATGGCAAAGTGCAACACGCAAGCAAATGACATGGCAACGACGGCAAATAACTGGCGGACACCTGGCGTAACGAATCCGGGGCGTTACACCGAGATGTCTGGAAATCTGATCATGACCTTGTCCTATTTTAATTTTTCAGAATTTTCATCACGTGGGATCTGATAGTTATCCCTATTTGTTTAGGTTTGCATTTCATTCGTTCATGTTTTGGATTTTTCATTATGTGAGATACATATCCAACATGGATCCTTCCCAAACACTTCCAAGTTTTATCTCAACATTAATTGCTTTTTTAATTCCTTATAGCACGTAGTACATGGCAGTGCTTTTTTTCCTCCCTTCTTTCCTTTCCTATTATGGCAGTGCTTTTTTTCTCTCCCTTCTTTTCCTTCCTATTAGGACATGTAACGCTTACATCCCGTGTAGGTGCTGGACTATGAGACATCCACATGTATGTCCGCGTTTATGTGCTGGACTTTGGGACGTGGACATGTATGTGCTGGACTTAGTTGTAGTTTATATACTTCCAACTTTTTATTCCTGCACCTTGTACGTGTCAGCTCAACCTATATAACTTTTGGATGTAACGTAATAGCTTTAAATCTTAGCCGTCAATATTACTAATCAACGGTGCATATTATTTTAACTTATGTGGAAGAACGTGGTGTCTTATTTGACTTATATTTTAATTATATAATAGATTGCACCAATCGTTCTAAGGAAAGGTCTACTAAGAATAATAGGACATGTAGGATTGCATTCTATATCAAGAACAATGAAATATACAGACACATAATTCATATTTGCAACAATAAAACATAATAATCCTTCCCATAGGTTTCTTAATAGTGGAATCCACGAGATGCAAATTTAAAGAACAATCATCAAATTCACGGAAACGTAGCACATCACACAAAGTTTTGGGAATCGTGGAAACACTAGCACCCAAATGACACAAAGCATAACATTCATAATCTTTAATTTTAATCTTAATAGTAGGTTCCCACTCATCATAAAGTTTTCTAGGGATAGAAACTTCTAGTTCAAGCTTTTCTTCAAAAGATTGCATCATAGCATCAACAATATGTTTACTAAAAGCTTTGTTTTGATTATAAGCATGAGGAGAATTTAACACAGAGTGCAACAAGGAAATACAATCTATTAAAGAACAATTATCATAATTAAATTCCTTTAAATCTAAAATAGTGGGTTCATTGCCACTTAAAGTTTTGACCTCTTCAATCCCACTTTTATCAATTTTTCCATCTAGATCTAAAAACTCTGAATCATTGGGACGCCTTTTAAATAAAGTTGACTCATCTCCAGTCCCATATTTATCAAGATTCATATTGGAAAACAAAGATTTACTAGAAGTCACATCAATCACTTTTAGATCTTCATCATTATTATCATGAAAACTAGAAGAACACGCTTTTACAAACCAATCTTTTTTAGCGCGCATCTTAGTGGTTCTTTCTTTGCACTCATCAATGGAAATTCTCATGGTCTTGAGAGACTCATTGATATCATGCTTAGGTGGATAGATCTAAGTTTCGAAGACGAAACATCAAGAGAAATTCTATCCACATTCCTAGCCAACTCATCAATCTTAAGCAATTTTTCTCCAATCAAAGCATTGAAATTCTTTTGTGAACTCATAAATTCTTTAACGCTATTCTCAAAATCAGAGGCCATCTTATTAAAATGTCCATAAGAGTTGTTGTAGGCATTACCATAATTATTAGAGGAATTACTAGGAAACGGCCTAGGATTAAAATTGCCTCTACACGCGTTGTTACCAAAATAGTTCCTACCAACAAAATTCACATCCATAGATTCATTATTATTCTCAATCAAAGTGGACAAATGCATATCATTAGGATCAGAAGAAACACTTTTATTAGCAAATAATTTCATAAGTTCATCCATCTTTCCACTCAAAACATTAATCTCTTCAATCGCACGAACATTTTTACTAGTGGATCTTTCGGTGTGCCATTGAGAATAACTAACCATAATATCATCTAGGAGCTTAGTAGCCTCTCCTAAAGTGATTTCCATAAAAGTGCCTCCCACGACCGAATCTAAAATATTTCTAGAAGCAAAATTCAATCCGGCATAAAAATTTTGAATAATCATCCACAAGTTCAAACCATGTGTAGGGCAATTACATATAATTAATTTCATCCTCTCCCAAGATTGTGCAACATGCTCACGATCAAGTTGCTTAAAATTCATAATATCGTTCCTAAGGGAGATGATCTTAGTGGGAGGAAAGTACTTAGAGATGAAAGCATCTTTACACTTATTCCATGAATCAATACTATTTTTAGGCAAAGATGAGAACTAAGTTATAGTACGATCTCTAAGCAAAAACAGAAATAGCTTTAATTTAACAATATGATTACCCACATCTTTCTTCTTTTGCATATCACACAAATCAACGAAATTTTTTAGATGGGATGCGGAATCTTCACTAGGAAGGCCAGAAAATCGATCTTTCATAACAAGATTCAACAAAGCGGCATTAATTTCACAAGATTCAGCATTAGTAGTGGGAGCAATCGGAGTGCTAATAAAATCATTGTTGTTGGTATTGGAAAAGTCACACAATTTAGTATTATCTTGAGCCATCGTGACAAAGCAATCAATCCAACACACAAGCACACAAGAAGCAAGCGAAAAGAGACGAACGTAAGTGGGGCGAAGAAAAGGCAAAGGTTTTTGAAAATTGTTTTAGAAGTGGGGAAGAGGAAAACGAGAGGCGAATGGCAAATAATGTAATGCAAGGGAGAAGAGTTTATGATGGGTACTTGGTATGGCTTGACTTGACGTAGATCTCCCCGAAAAATGGCGCCAGGAATCCTTCTTGCTACCTCTTGAGCTTGCGTTGGTTTTCCCTTGAAGAGGAAAGGGTGATGCAGGAAAGTAGCATAAGTATTTCCCTCAGTTTTGAGATCCAAGGTATCAATCCAATAGGAGATGATGCACAAGTCACAGAATACCTGCACAACCAATCAACAACTTACACCCAATGCGATAAAGGGGTTGTCAATCCCTTCATGGTCACTTGCAAAAGTGAGATCATATAGAGATAGATAAACGGTAAAGTACATATTTTTGGTATTTTTGATTTATAGATTGGAAAGTAAAGATTGCAAAATAGTAGATCAGGAACTAGTAAGATGTAAACGAGATTCTATATAATGGAAAAGAGACCCGGGAGCCATAGGTTTCACTAGTGGCTTCTCTCAAGATAGCAAATATTATAGTGGGTGAACAAATTACTGCCGAGCATTTGATAGAAGAGCGCATAGTTATGACGACACCTAAGGCAATGATCGTGAACATAGGCATCACGTCCGTGTCAAGTAGACCTACTCCTGCCAGCATCTACTACTATTACTCCACACATCGACCGCTATCCAACATGCATCTAGAGTATTAAGTTCATAAAGAACGGAGTAACGCATTAAGCAAGATGACATGATGTAGAGGAATTAACTCAAGCAATATGATGAAAACCCCATCTTTTATCCTCGATGGCAATAATACAATACGTGCCTTGCTGCCCCTACTATCACTAGGAAAGGACACCGCAAGATTGAAGCCAAAGCTAAGCACTTCTCCCATGGCAAGAAAGATCAATCTAGTAGGCCAAACTAAATCGATAATTCGAAGAGACTTGCAAAGGTATCAAATCATGCATATAAGAATTGAGAGAAGAACCAAATAATATTCATAGATGATCTTGATCATAAATCTACATCGGATCTCGGCAAACACACCGCAAAAGAATATTATATCGAATAGATCTCCAAGAACATGGAGGAGAACATGGCATTGAGAATCAAAGAGAGAGAAGAAGCCATCTAGCTAATAACTATGGACCCGAAGGTCTATGGTAAACTACTCACGCTTCATCGGAGACGTAATGGTGTTGATGTAGAAGCCCTTCGTGATAGAATCCCCCTCCGGCAGGATGCCAGAAAAGGTCCCTAGATGGGACTCACAGGTACAGAAGGTTACGGCGGTGGAAAAGTGGTTTCGTGGCTCCCCTCGATGTTTTCAGGGTATAAGAGTATATATAGGTGAAGGAACTAGGTCAGGGGAGCCATGAGGGGCCCACGAGGGTGGGGGCCGCGCCCTACCCCCTGGGCGCACCCTCCTTCCTCGTTGCTTCCTCGTTAGGTCTCCGACTTCATCTCCAAGTCTTCTAGTTTGCTTTCGGTCCAAGAAAGATCATCGCAAAGGTTTCAATCCGTCTGGACTCGTTTGGTATTCCTTTTCTGCAAAACTATACAATAGGCAAAAAAATAGAAACTGGCACTAGACCCTCGATTAATAGGTTAGTCCCAAAAATAATATAAAATAGCGTATTCATGCCCATTAAACATCCAAAACAGATAATATAATAGCATGGAACAATCAAAAATTATAGATACGTTGGAGAAGTGTCAGGAACTAGGTCAAGAAAAATGGCAGAAGTGAGTAGCCTAGAGTGAGGTTTTCTTCAAGGGGAGAAAGGGCTTCAACAAGCGTTCCAGTGAAATGATGGTTGCTTCGTCCAGTCCAACTTCGAGGCCACTTTACCGCTGCTGGTAAAGGTGTAGGTTTTGTGATATGATAGGTCATGACGACCACACCGGGGTGACCGGTGAGTCTCGACTGTAGCACCTCGCTATGATTTGTTGGATGGCACACGGGCCCGGATGCTTTGATGTCCCGAATGTAGATAGAGCAGCTAGTCATATACAGTACTCCGTCTTGGTTTATTGGTCCCTATGATAAATCTGCGCCAAATTTTGATTATAAATTTAACTAACAAAATGTTCATGCATGTCACAAAAAATTACATCATTGAAAACTATGTTCAAATACGAACCAAAGGATATCATTTTTGTTAACATGCACTAACATTTTGTCAGTTAAATCTTTGGTCAAAATTTAGCACAAATTACAAAGGGGCCCAATAAAGATTGTACTCTCACATTTTGTTTTGAGGATACTCCCACATAGAAAAATATAAATAATAATGCATGGTGGGGTAGCCCATGTTTCCGATAATTTTAGTCGTGGGCTTGTTCACAAATTTTACGAGACGGTGGTTGTTCACTTAATGGAGGGTCTAGTACCCGAATTGAATGATACAAAGTGCAACCTGGCACACCGTAACACCACTTGGAATAAGCGGTAGCTATCTCAAAAAACAATCAACAACTCGAAAAAAGGCAACCTGGCATGTACACAATTTTAAACGATTGTTTGGATGGAGTGAAAACAGAAAACTGCCCCACTATACGTATATATATAGGTCGGAGCCTCCGCGCGTGCTTGCTAGGGTTGCTCTATTCACACACTCTCATCGTCTCCAGATCTAAACAAGATAGCGGTGGTAAACATTGTCTTTCTATCATCACCGCTGGTTACAGATCCGGACATATCCTCCTCCGCCGGTGAAGGGGAGGAGGCAGCGTTTAGGCTGTCGTCGACAGCGAGGGAGGAGACCCACTGCCGGTCGCACCCTTATCTCTGGCCGAGCACCGACACGGGAGGTCCTCTGATCCCTTCATCACTGCCCTAGTGTGGGCAGATCCGGCCTCACGCCGCCCACCTATCGACATCCCGACGACCTTCAGGTATATATTCCTTCGAAACCGGCCTAGCTCTACTTCCCCAGGTCGCGACGTCGCTGCATGTGCATCATTTTCTTTGTCTCAGCACCTCTCGACAGATGGTCCAACGTCACCTAATTTTTTTTCTATTGTTAGAGGTAAAGCTACTTCATGGAGTCAAATCTTGTACTTGGTTCAAACAAAAATAAAGGGGGACAATTTAGTGTGTACATTGAACTTGGTACAAACAGGAAGAGAAGGGGTGAGAGTAGTACAGACTGGTCATCCAACCCGTCTCTTGGTCGAGAAGGGAAATATAAGGAAAACGCTTTACATAGTGGTATGACCAGGACTAGATTTGCTATCCACAAATAGGAGTAGGTGGCTAGAGTGAACAAAAATGGAACCAACCCAGATATATTTGATGTTTGTTTCTCGGGGCAACAAACTCTGAATCACCACTTTATGCCCCGGTTTAGGTACATGGTGTTGGACTGTTGGTGCACCCACTGTCCCATGCCCTTATAGCAAATATTTAGCTATTCTTAATCTAATGCCCCAGGTAAAATGAAGCCATGCCACTGTTATAAGCCATGACAAGTTTAGCCAATTGTTGTTGCCAGTAATTGTTTGAGACTCTGACTATTTCCTCTGTTGCTTCTTCTGGAAACAGGGATATCCATTTCACCTCGTTGATATTGCAACCTTTTGGTGCACTGCACAAAACACTTCTTAAAAAGAAGTGACTTTTGTACAGTTTAACTGGAATGTTAGAATGGAAATGTTGGTCCATTTCGGCGGAACTGCACAAAGGGAGATATGTGTTCCAATCTTCATCATCCAAATTGGCACCATAAACGTGAAACAGACCCTGGGCATGTTGCCCTGACACTGCACAGGCACAAGATCAAGATTGAAGCCTCAGATCAAGATGAACAAGGAGTCAAGAGGTTCGAATAACCAACAAGCAGACCAGAAGGATCCAGGGACAAGTCAGAGAAGCAAGATGTCATCAAGAGAGAAGCCTCCCTTGTCGGGCAGGTGAGCCTGACAAGGGGCAAGGCCACCCCCAGAAGAAGATGACCAAGGTGTCCCGGCAGGGCCTGCCGGGACTCATGTAGGCCAGATTACCTCACCAACTACTCCACCATGACCCACGTCGTCGATCAGTGCGGTGTCAAGCCGTAGAGTAATTAAGTGCAATGATTTGCCACATGGTGGCCACTTCCTACCAAGGAAACCCATAGATGACACCCATCCTATGACGTGTCGAACAAGCAGGCACGGAGCTGGCGAGATAGCCTGTCAAGCCTTGTCGGGCAACCAACGACATGACACTAAGCGGCGCATTAAATGCATGTTGTCACCTGCAGAGTAGGTGTGATAGCACTGTTTGCTATCATATCAGTGTCCAATGACTAATTTCCCACTGTGGTGACCCCTTAGTCTATAAAAGGAGGCTCATGGCAACAGTTTGAGAGGTTGGAAAGTTAGATTACTCGCACCTTCATACACACATAGTCGCTACCACCCCGAAGCAACCCCTGTCGGGCAAGTGTACTACACGCCACCACCACTTTTCCACCATCAATCCACCAAAGCAGGAGTAGGGTTCTATGCCTCACGATGGCACGAACCTGGGTAAAACTGCCCGCGTGATCTCTGCTGCGCTGCCCCATGTTGATCTTCTCTTTGTGCAACGCGACTCCCCCTGCCAAACCAGCAAGGGGCCACCCTGGTCCCATATGTGGTTGTGGTTTCCCGTGACATCTTTTGCATGCCAAGTAGGGGGATCGCTTGTGCAAACCTGAAGGCGTGAGCAATGCATCATCTTTGTTGCCATCTGCATCTTCGACGGTGCCGTCGACCTTGGCACCCAACAAGAAACCTGCTTCTTTAGCTCTTCTATCCACATCGAAGGCCCCGCCGCCCGTGGCCTCCAACGCTGCGGGGGGCATGGAGATGCATGAGGACGCGAACGCTGCTGGGGATGTGGTTGGAGTAGGCGGCACCGCCAACGTTCCCCCGCGGCCGACGCAGGAGCAGGAGACACCAAAGGAGAGCAACATCACCAACACCTCGACGGCCGCACTCCGCTCATAGACGGGCACACCCACAACGACGATGCTCGGTCTGCGGTGAGCCGCCGCCCTCCGGCCACCCCTGCCATAGGCGTGACCGCCACGCGTGCACTTTCCTCCGGGCGAGTCGACCGAGCTGATGCGCCCAACGGAGCTGATGGCCCTCAAGCACCTCTGCCTCACCGTCCCGCCACCTAGGAGGTTGTACCGCAATAACGGGGGCGCCATGCTGTCGTCGCTGGTTCCGTCAGGAGCCGAGCGACAGCGTGATTGACTTCATCATCATCTATGCCAAGCACAGCCTTGGAGGCCATGGCGCGGGCTCAACTGCTGCTGAGGTTTCTACCAGCGGCCGAGCAGATGGTCGAATGGCGTGCCACCATCCAAAGTCTGCTCGGTTTTGCCGAAGCCGAGGGCTCACGGTGAGCTGCCCCGCCGCAACCTCCCCAAGCAACAGCCACGGCCCATGCTGCTGCCCATACGGAGGGAGTCGTCCCCACGATGCAGTCCCCGCCACGGCAGCCAGCACGGGCGTGACCAAATCAAGACCCCGGTGACGTCTCAATGGCCTCCTTTGATCCTCGAGCACGTCCAAGCCAACGGTGAACCCCGGAAGATAGGTGGAGAGGAGACGTGTGCATCATTGAGCAGCACCACGATGACCTCCTCCGAGCCAACGGGCACAATGGCCCTGACGTCGATGAGCCCACGCTCGATGTTGGCGGACCCTTGCCTTCAAGGTTGGATGCCCTACCTTCACTCACGAGCTATGGAAAATCTTTTGGCCGTTCGTTCGCACATTCAAGCCAGAGATAGCTAAGAAGTACGACGGGAGGGTGAACCCGGCAGAGTTCCTGAGCATCTACACCATCGTTGTTCAGGCTGCCGGGGGAAGAGATGAGAAGGTGTTCGCCAACTACTTCCCGTTGTCCCTCAAGTACAATGTAAGGTCTTGGCTGATGCACCTACTGGAGAACTCTATTTCGTCATGGGCATACCTATGCCACGAGTTCATCGGTCCTTTCATCGGTGGCCACCAGGAGCCGGGCCGTCCCAGCGGTCTGTAGCTTCTCCAACAGAAGGAAGGAGAAACCCTCCGTAAGTATTTACAGAGATTCAGTAAAGTTCATAGAAATATTCCAAATATCCATCTGGCAGCCGTGATAGCTACCTTCTAGTCCAATGTGTGCAACCGCCGGATCCGTTCTAAGATGAACGTACAGTTTCCCAAGACTGTGAAGGAGCTGTACACCCTAGTGGATAAGTGTGCTCGGATGGAGTAAGGAAGGAAGTTGCCTGGAGAGGAAGATTGCATCAATGTTGATTCAGAGGATGATGATGAGTCCACCAGTTAGAAGAAGGTCAAGAAGCGTAGTAAGAAGCGAAGAGATAAGTCAGTATTGACTATTGAAGGGTCATGCACCCCAAGTACCGGCAAGATCGCCAAGGCTGAGGCCCCCAGCAAAGAGGTTGCCGTGTGCACTGATTGCCAGGAAGCTGCAGCTGCCGAGAAGGTCGGGAAGGGCAATGGGCAGTACTGCAAGATCCATCGGACCAATGGCCATGACCTTCAGGAGTGCTATCAGGTTGAGCAGTTGGTCAAGAGGCAGAGAGCAGAATATGAGAAACGTGATAAGGAAAAGGGTCAGAATGTCGCTGGTGGTAAGGGCCGAGGTGATGGAGCAAATCGCCCCGGCAACCCTTTCAGAATAAAGGAAAACCCGCCACAGGCCAGGAGAAGGAAGCCTGTGATGATGAGAGTGATAACGGGGATGAAGAGGAAACTAGTGAGCAAGAGTTTCAGAAGGCCACAGACGCCCTGTGCGATGACGGGGGGTGCATCCTTGCACACCTCCCATCGTCAGCTCAAGCTATGGGCATGAGAAGTCAATATCGTGGAACTAGAGCCAAAGGCCCGAAAGCCGCTCAAATGGTCCCGTACACCCATCATCTTTGGCGAAGAGGGTCATCCTAGATGTATCACTGCGGTAGGAGGCATGCCTTTGTTGGTCTCTCCAACAATTCATAACCTCAAGGTCACGAAGATGCTGGTGGACGGTGGGGCCGGACTAAATTTGATTTCCCCAGCAGTTATCAACAAACTTTAGATACCAGAGGAAGAGCTAGAGATTACCGAAACTTTTCAAGGAGTCAATCCCGGCAGGAGTCATCTTAAGGGAAAGATC
Organism: Triticum aestivum; assembly: GCF_018294505.1. Classification (NCBI taxonomy): domain Eukaryota; kingdom Viridiplantae; phylum Streptophyta; class Magnoliopsida; order Poales; family Poaceae; genus Triticum; species Triticum aestivum. The sequence continues at coordinate 77,369,895 of NC_057807.1, read as the reverse complement.
ACGTTGCCGGTAACATATGGGGGAGAACAGAACTACCAGACTGAGAGGATTGTGTTTGATGTAGTTGATCTCCCCCTGTCATACAATGGGATCCTTGGACGCCCAGCCTTGGCTAAATTTATGGCAGCATCCCACTATGCCTACAACACCCTGCAGATGCCTAGCCACTAGGAGTCCTCACCATCCCGTCAGATGAGTAGGATGCCATCATTTGTGTGGACAAGATGTACCGAGACGCAGTCGCGGTAGAGGCAGCGACGACAGCAGTTCCCGCCGAGGAAAGCAAATGAAAGAAGAAGGATTGTAGGACCTCTGGCAAAGAGTCCGGGAAGCGTGCCCCCTCCGAGTGCACGGCACCCGTTAACGACGTGCTGGAGTGCTCCCACAGCAAGAGATCCAAGGTTGCTGCCACGCAAGTGAAAAAGGTCAGACAAGGCTGGCTGGTGCTGATGGTACTTTCACTATCAGCGCCACCCTCGATGACAAATAGGAAAGCGTGCTCGCTGCCTTCTTGCGGGCAAATATCGATGTGTTTGCTTGGCCACCATCTGATATCCCTGGTGTTCCCAGGAAGGTAATCGAGCACCACCTTGTTATCTTCCCACACGCCAGACCTGTTAAACAAAAAGTCCGGAAGCAGGCCTTGGAGAGGCAGCAGTTTATTGCAGAAGAGATTAAGAAGCTTGAGGCAGTTGGTTTGGTCAGAGGAGCGCTACATCCCAGTTGGCTAGCAAACCCAGTGGTGGTCTGGAAGGCAAATGGGAAGTGGAGGCTGGGCATTGATTTCACAGATCAGGACAAGGTTTGCCCGAAGGACCTGTTTTCCTTGCCGCGTATTGATCAGATAGTGGATTCCACTTCAGGTTGTGATTTGCTCTCATTTATGGATGCCAATTATGGATACCACCAGATCTTCATGTCTAGAGAAGATGAGGAGAAGACATCATTCCTCACTCCATGTGGTACATACTGCTTTGTTCGCATGTCATTCAGATTAAAGAGTGTTGGGTCCACCTTTCCAAGGGCAGTCTAGATTGGTTTTGAACCTTAGTTGCATAGAAACATTGAAGCTTATATCGATGACATCGTGGTCAAAACCAAGGATAGAGCAACTCTCATTTAGGATTTGGAGGAGACGTTTGCAAATCTACGCAGGATCAATTTGAAGCTAAACCCAGAGAAGTGTGTGTTTGGCATCCCCTCCGGCAAACTGCTTGGATACTTTTTTTCCCATGGGGGGATCGAAGCTAATCCCAACAAGATCAAGGCCATCGAGCAGATCCAAGCGCCAAGGACTGTTAAAGATGTGAGGTGCCTGACGGGATGTGTTGCCGCGCTAAGCAGGTTCATCTCCAAATCTGCCGAGCATGCCCTGTTGTTCTTTAAGGTTTTGAAGAAGGCAGGTCCTATAAGGTGGACCCTTAAAGCAGACACAGCTTTGCAAGAGTTGAAGGCCTACCTGTCCTCTGTGCCTACCCTGGTTGCGCCCAAACCCGAGGAGCCGTTGTTGCTATAATTAGTGGCAACCAACCAAGTGGTCAGTACAGCCTTGGTAGCGCGACGAGAAGTGAATGAGAAAGAAAGTGAGCAGAGGCCGGTAGGGCCATATAAGGATCAAAACAGCAGCGAGCACGACAACGATGGCAACCCCAAGGACGCGGCAAGGAAGAAAGTGGTGCAGCGCCCGGTGTACTTCATTAGCTCCTTATTACAGGGGGCCAGATCGAGGTACTCTGAAGTGCAAAAGTTGATTTTTGGTCTTATCATGGCCTCAAGGAAACTACACCACTACTTCCAATCCCATGAGATCACGGTTGTTACTCATTTCCTATTGCAATGGATACTCCGAAACCCTGAGGCTACCAGCAGAATCGTGGAGTGGGCTTTGGAGCTATCAAGCTTTGGTTTGAAGTTTGAGAGAACATCAACTGTCCAGAGCAGGGCATTGGCAGAGTTTATTGTGGAATGGATGCCAACCCCTGATGAGGATGTGACAGAGACAGTTATCCCCGGCAGGGAATCACTCAAAGAATGGATTGTGTATTTTGATGGTGTTTTTTCCTACAAGGTGTAGGGCCGGTGTGCTTCTTGTCGCCCCCTCCTAGGAGCACTTGAAGTATATCATCCAGATGCATTTTGCCCGAGAAGAAGCAACCAACAATACAGCAGAGTATGAAGGGCTCCTTGTCGGGCTCAGAATTGCAGCAGAATTGGGAATTAAGAAACTGATCATTCAAGGAGATTCACACTGGTGGTGAGACAAGTTAACAAGGATTACCAAAGTCCATTGATGGAGGCATACGTCGGGGAAGTGAGAAGATTGGAGGAGCACTTTGACAGATTGCAAACAGAGCACGTACCCCGTGCGGAAAATAGCATAGCTGAATATCTGTCAAAGTGTGCTGTGCAGAAGCTTCCTATGGAACTAGGGACTTTTGTTCTCTGTCTTACTCAGCCCTCCAGCCAGGCCCATCAATGGACTGGAAGAGGAGAAAGTTGGACACCGGAAAGCCTCTCCCGGTAGAGCCGTCCGCTCCAGGTAGAGACCCTGCCGGAAACAACTCCTCATAGCCTGCTAGACCACCCCCTCCAGCCAGGCCCATGGACTCCTCGTACGAGGCTGGTGCTCCCGCAGCAGAGGTGCCGCTAGTCCTTGTTGCCGAGCCACAGGCTCTAACTTGGGAAAGGCACATTGTCTGCTTCCTCCAAACCGGAGAGCTTCCCGACGACCAAGACAAAGATGAAAAAGTAGCCCGGAGGGCCTGTATGTATCAGTTTGTCGACGACACTCTGTACAGAAGGAGGCCCAACGGTGTGAAATTAAACAATGTCTGTCGGGAAGAAGGAAAGGAATTGCTGGATGATATACACAAAGGAATGTGCGTCTCCCACATTGGATCAAGGGCGTTAGTTGTGAGAGTATTCCGACAAGGATTCTATTGGCCCAGAGCCCTCCAAGATGCGATCGAGCTAGTCACTAAGTGTGAAGTCTGCCAGTTCCATTCCAAGAAAACACACCTGCCTGCCCAAGCGCTTCAGACAATCCCTCTATCTTGTCCATTTTTGGTCTGCGGGCTCGATATCCTCGACCCCTTCCCCCGAGCAATCGGGGGCTTTGAATTCTTGTTTGTTGCCATCAACAAGTTTCCAAATGGCTGGAAGTGACTACCGTGAGAAAGGTGACTGCTGAGTCAGCTACCAAGTTCTTGAAAGATCTGGTGTGTCATTTTGGAGTTCCGGCAAGGATCATCACTGACAACGGCACCCAGTTCACGAGTCGCGCCTTCATGCAATATGTTTATGCCCTCGGATGCAAGATCTTATTTGCCTCTATGGCACACCCCCGAAGCAATGGACAAGCTGAGAGGGTGAGCGCTAAAGTGCTACGCGGACTCAAGACAAGAACCTTTGATACGCTCCAGGAGCACGGCAGGTAGTGGATCAAGGAGCTGTCGGTAGTTCTCTGGTCCTTCAGAACGACACCAAACCGAGCTACCGTGCAGACTCCCTTCTCCCTGATCTATGGGACAGAAGCAGTTATCCCCAGGGAACTCATTTATGGGTCACCTCGGGTAATTGCTTACAATGAAATCGTGCAATATTAGCACCGGTGTGACGATGTTGTGCTACTTGAGGAGAACCGTCTTCGGGCTGTTACGCGTGCTGCATGCTATCAGCAAGCCCTGCGTCGCTATCATATCCACAGGGTTCATGCCCGGTGTTTTGAGGAAGGTGACCTCATTCTTAGGCGTGTTCAGTCTGGCAAAGGTACAAGGAGAACTTTCTCCAGGCTGCTACGCGTGCTACACGCCATGAGCAAGCCCTGTGTCGCTATCATTGCCGCGGGGTTCATGCCCGGTGTTTTGAGGAAGGTGACCTTCTCCTTAGGTGCGTTCAGTCCGCCAAGGGTACACACAAGTTGTCACTGAAGTGGGAAGCCCATTACCGGTAGTACGAGTCACCAGAGTCAGCGCAGTCCATCTGGAGACCGGAGATGGCACTCTGTTGCAAAACTCATGGAATATTGAGCATCTCCGCAACTTCTACCTGTAAGGCGCGAGGCTGCCGAGCCCTGCCGGGCAGCCACCCATTTGCACAGGCCTTGCCTCAGCTACATATAACACCTTGTACAAAGGGGTGATGACCCTGTGCAAGAGAAAATAAAGAAGCTTTGTAGGGGGGCCCCAACCTAGATTGCATGCATGCATGAGCATTCCAGATCACTACATAGGCATTTTCATGAGCATCTGCATATGCATATAGATAGGATCGCATCCTGCATTCATTCTCATCTACATGAAGCTGCAGGTTCTTGCCGTGAACTTGGCTTCGACAAGGAATTGAGAAGATTGCCCGGCACTACGATCCCCGACAAGCCAAACAGATAAGTTCTACCTCTTTTCCATTTGTGTTCTGTAAGCTATAACTTATGCATTACAAAACCTCACCACTCTTATTATACTTAGGTGCTCCCATTCCTGACTCAAATGATGCTTTGGTCAGAATGGTCGTAGTAGCTTTTGATGAAAGGAAGTTGGCGGGGGGCTGGCCCCTTTGTCTGTAACCCGGCATATATGGCTCTCCGGCAGACAAAAAGGAGGTCGGCAAGATAGCCTGTCGGGAAAAATTCGTTTATTTACACTAAAGAGGCATCTCACCTCTACATGGACATATACATGCACGGGTTCCCAGCAAGGTTCATATTTTTCATTAGCATGTTGATACAAGTACAAGCATTATAGAACACAAGCATGGACACGAGAGATTACATTATTTGAAATAAAATTTGGCTAGTGCCTACAGATTTAAGATTGAAAAAGATAAGTGCACCGTAATCCCCTTTCTTGTCCCTCTCCTCCCAGGCATGTCGATGTACAAAAGTGTGGGTACTTTTGTACCCCTTACTTGTGCACGGACGGTCGCAGCCACCCCCAGCGAGGCAGAAGAAGACAGCAAGAGACAAGAACAAAGAACATCAAGACGGCTACCTAGAATAGCGAGCAGCAAGAGGCAAGTAGGGCCACGCTGGACAACAAGCCTTGCCAAGGTGACCTGTGCGGCTCCCGGCAAGCCCCTTGCCGAGGGCAACTAGCGAAGAGACCAGCTAGGCCACCACCCTTGGGGTCGAGAACTCTGACACCATCGACAATGTTCAAGATCAAGGGTTGGAGAGCACATGCTTGGTAGCATGCGGCTCCTCATGAAGATCGACAACCCATGGGTCCATGTGGGGTCAAATGATGAAGACCCCCGGCAAGACCCTTGCCGTGGACGACTCCAAGGCCCCCGGCAAGCCTTGCCGAGGATGACCGCGGGGCCGCCGCCATGCCCACACTCGACAGGGTTCCGCCACCTCACCACCACTTCAACGCGACGATAAGCATGAAAGCAAAGCAGGCCCTGCGTGGCAGCATGCAGATCTTTGTGGAAGCTTCCACTTTGCCAACACAGCAGCTGGTTGGCCAGCATGGCGCTGCATGCCTTGTCAACCCAGACGCGTGGCAAGATGAGGGGGAGCGGCAAAGGACAGGATGGCCTATGTTGCCCTCCCCAATAAAGCGAGAGGACACGTAGGCCTCACACCAAATGCGCTTGTCCTACGTTGATCGAGCGATAAGCTCATATCACTGTAGCTTGCCACCTCCAGTGTGCCACTATGGCAACCCCTTTGCGTATAAAAGGAGGCCCAAGACACACAGAGAGGGGATTCAGACTTTTGGACAAAGCACGCATCGTAGCTAGTTCAAAATCTCAAGAACACTCATATAACTAGATAAAGCAGGACTAGGGTATTACGCATCTTTGCGCCCCGAACCTGGATAAAACTCCTCTGTGTGCTAGCAACTCGACCTGCTCTTCGTGCAACTAAACCACCGCCAAATGTAGAAGGGATCCTTGTGACCCCATAGGTGATCGGTTTTTCCCGACATCTTTGGCGCGCCAGGTAGGGGGTGTTAATTGTGAGAATCTGGTCCGTAGTTGGAACAGTAGCTCTGTCGTCTCCATGCCTCTGAAGACGAGGGCAAGCGGCGGCGCCCATGGCCGCAATGATGATCCGCATCGCGACCAAAAAGCTAAGTTATCTCAACCTTGAGTAACTCTCCCTTCTTATGAGGTTATCAACTGTCAAGTGCTTAAAGGGGCTAGTTCGTCGTTTTGGTGTGCAAAACAGGGTCGCCACTCACAACGGCGTGCAGTTCTCAGGTCGCACCATCACGCAGCACGTCCAAAGATCTCGACGGCAAGGACACAAACTTTGGACAAGCTACGCAAGCGCGGAAAGTGCTGGATTGATGAGTTGTCGGCGGTTCTTTGGCCAGTCAGTGACGCCAAATCGAGCCACCAGCCCGACACCCTCCTCCCTCGTATACGGGGCGGAGGCAGTTCTCCCCATGGAACTCATATACGGGTCACCTCGAGTGCTCGCTTATGACAAGCTTGAGCAATAGCGGTTGCGGCAAGATGACACAGCACTCGTTGAGGAAGATCATCTTCGGGTGGCAGTGCGAGCCGCGTGCTACCAGCAAACTTTGCGCCGCTACCATAGCCGCAAGGTTCATGCCCTAAGCTTTGAGGAAGGCGACCTTGTTCTTCGGCGCGTTTAGTCAGCCAAAAATTCTAGCAAGTTGACGCCGAAGTGGGAAGGCCCTTATCGGGTAATACGACTCCCCAAGCCCGGCGTAGCCTGCCTGGGGACCAAAGATGGTGTTCCGGTGAGCAAATCCTGGAACAACAAACATCTTCGTAAGTTTTACCCATAAGGCACGGTTGCCGGGTGTCACAGCCCTAGAGCTTGCTTGTAACTAGTGGCATTGCATCCATGCATCATGTTTAAACTTATTTGGAACTTGATGGGGATTGCCTAAACCCTAGCATTAAAGGAATTCAAATAGGTTCAACCAAAAATATTTTTCAGTGAATCCAAATGGCTTTAGAAAATGTTCATCATTTCTGGAAAAAATGCTTTAAACCAGAACCAGAGGTGCTGCACATTTTTCATGTCACATTTGGTCACTGGATTAATTCATAAGTATTTGAATTTGGACATTTAAATTTTATAATATTTTTTTAAATGTCCAAATAATCCTGAAAGTACTTGGGGGCTATTGGAAATAATCCAAATAGTGCCCACAATTTTTGTCGGGATTTTATTAAATGAGTTAGTATTTTTACTAATTCAAAACAGAGTAATAAAAAATAGAAAACTAAAACAGAAATAAAAGAGAGAAGCCCAGCCACTTACCTGGCGCTCACCTGCAGCAGAGCCGGCCCAGCTTCCACCGGCCCAACCCATCGCCGCTTCCCCCCCCCCCCCTGTCGTCTTCCTCCCTCGCCAGAAGGACACGCCGCACGCGCCCGAGCTCGCCACGCCACCAGGCTGCCTGCCTGTGTCGCCTGGCCACCGCGACGCCGCGTGTCATCTGCTCGGCGCCGCCCCGACCCCCTGGACCCCCTCGCTCTCTCCCTCTCCCTCGTTTCTCTCCTCTGCTTCCTCTCTCTCACTCGCCCGAACGCAGCCGTCGCCGCCGACGAGCTCCCCCACGGCCACAGCCACCCCCTCGCTCCCTCTCCGCATCCCTGAGCTCCGTCCCGACCCCGTGGAGCTACACACACGACGCACGCGACCCCGGGAGGCCAGCAACGTCGCCATCGCCGTCGTCTTCCACCTCGGGCTCCGGCCACCATCGTCGTTGATCCGCCGCACGCAGGACGTCCCCGAGCCGGCTAACCATCCCTACAGCACCGCTGTGAGCTCCTACGCCTCCCCTCTCTCTTCCCCGCCTCGATTGCGCCCTGTAGTCTCGATTCCACCGGAGCCGCGAGCTCGGCTCCACCGGCCATGTCGCCGCCGTGGCCACCATCACCTAGAGCTACCACCGAACGCACCAACGTGCTCAGCACAATGCCAGAAGACCAAAACCCCCTCCAATTGCTCCTGTCGTGAAACGCAACGCCGGAACCGCTAAGACCCGAACTCCGGCCGCCGCGTTTGAGCTCGCCGCCGTCGATATAGATCGCCCCCGGCATAACTGACTGCACCACTCGACGCGTAGGATCTTCAGCGTCACGTAGATGCCCTCCGCCGGCCATTTGGTCGCCGGAGGAGGAATTCCGACCCCCTCCGCCGTCTCTGGCTCCGCCGGCGACGAGCCGCGGGTCAACTCCGGCGAGTTGACCCAGGTTTGACCTTCCCCGTGTGTCACTGACGTGTGGGCCACCCCCCTGACATTTAGTTAGTATTAGTTTAACACTAATTAACCTAGGTTAGTTAGCTGATTAGTCCCTGACCAGTGGGCCCCGGTCCCACAAACAGTTAGTTAGAATTAACTTAAGGCCAATTAACTTGGTTAATTAGTTGTGTCACTCACCAGTGGACCCCACTGGTCAGGTTTGACCTGGGGCGCCCAGTTGACTCTGCTGACGTCCCAATGACATGGTGCTGACGCCATAAATCATTTTCTGGATTTATTATTATTCAGGAAAATTCAAAAAATGCCCTAAACTTCAATAAATCATAGAAAATCAACCGTAAGTCAGAATGAAATAATTTATATATGAAACATTATCAGAAAAATTCAAGGAATCCATCTGTACCATGTTCATGCATGTTTGAACAATGTTTGTCCTCTGTTTTGGACAAAACAAATAAAGGGCATTTAAATAATCATATGTGGAGTTGGAGTTTGAATCATGTATTCAAACCAACTTCATTTAAATCATAGCTAGGTGCATTAGCCCAAAACACATTCATATTGCCATGTCATAGCATGCATCATATTGTGCATTGCATTGATCATGTTTCTTCTGTGTTTGCTGGTGTTGTTTCCCCCTCGATAGACGTTGTACCGACGATGTGATCGTTGACACTGATGAAGACTCAATGCTATCTTCAGAAGTGCTAGGCAAGCAAAACCCCCTTGTTCATCCCGATACAATCCTACTCTCTCGCCCCTGCTCTCTTTTACTGCATTAGGACAACAACGATCATCTGTTACTTGCTGTGGTAGCTGAACCCCTTATCCTCTGCATGACCTGTCATTGCCACAGTAAATAGATGAAACCCACTAGTATGAGTAGGAGTTGTTTGAGCCCTGTTGTGCCTACTCATTCATGCTGTTTGTCATGCCTGCTACTGCTTAGAGTTGAGTCAGGTCTGATTCATCGGGGATGAATCAGAGGCGTGTGAACATGTCCTACTGTGTATGAACTAAGTGTGTGAACACGATTTGGTAAAGGTAGCGGTGAGAGGCCATGTAGGAGTACATGGTGGGTTGTCTCATTGCAGCCGTCCTCAGGAACTGAGTTCTGTGTTTGTGATCCATGAACAGTTACTACCACACATTGGGTTCCGGTAACTCGACCCCTCTCGACTTATTCATCAACTTGATCTCTGTCCAGGAGTTGCAACTAGTTTCTGGTGTTTGTAGGTAGTGTTAGTAGTCTACCAAGTGGTACCCGGTACAGGTGGGCTTGGGACAGACTAGGCACAATGGCACGGTGTACCAAGCGTACATCCACCCGTCGAGGTGGGCTTGGGAACCCTGCACACATTGTTTGGGGCCGTGAGCGACACCCCGGCCGGATCTCCTTGCGGATGGAACCCGAATAGGCGATAAACCTAGACTAGAGACTTGTTCGGTTAGTCAGGTCGTGGCCGACTCCCTCGCCCGGCTTCCGCTTGAAGGTTGCCGAGGTACATGACGTGTACAGGGCGATAAGTGGCGAAAGCGTGTGTGAAGAAGTACACCCCTGCAGGGTTATCACTATCTATTCGAATAGCCGAATTCCTCGGATATGGAAACTTGGACCCCTTGCATAGTTCATAGACAAGTGAAAGTGGATACTCTAAAATACGCAAGATAAGCGTGAGTGCTATGGATGGCGTTCTCGTAGGGAGACGGGAGCGAATCCATAGTGGTGTATTGATATGGTGAATATGTGGACTCGTGTGCGCCACCTCAAAAGAGTTACTTGCAGTCGTAGTTCAGGATAGCCACCGAGTCAAAGCTGGCTTGCTGAAGTTAAACCCCACCATCCCCTTTGTTGATAATGATGCATATGTAGTTAGTTCTGATGTAAGTCTTGTTGGGTACATTTGTACTCACGTTTGCCTATTTTATGTTTTTGCAGAGAGACTTCAGTCTCACTAGTAGTTCCGCTTGGACTTCGACGTTTAGCTTGTTACCTCAGCTACGATCTTGTGCCCTCGGCAGGATCTGGTAGATAGTCAGGCTTTCAGCCTTTTTCATTTATAGATGTCTGTACTCAGACATGATAGCTTCCGCTTGTGCTTTGACTTGTATGCTCTGAGTGTTGGGTCATGAGACCCATGTTTGTAATATCTCGCTCCTCGGAGCCTATTGAATAAAATACTTGAGTTGTAGAGTCATGTTGTGATGCCATGTTGTATTTACACATATCGAGCATATTGTGTGTATGTTATTGAAATGCTTGGTATGTGTGGGATCTGACTATCTAGTTGTTTATCCTTAGTAGCCTCTCTTACCGGGAAATGTCTCCTAGTGTTTCCACTGAGCCATGGTAGCTTGCTACTGCTCCGGAACACTTAGGCTGGCCGGCATGTGTCCTTCTTCGTTCCTGTGTCTGTCCCTTCGGGGAAATGTCACGCGATGAATACCGGAGTCATGTTAGCCCGCTACAGCCCGGTTCACCGGAGTCCTGCTAGCCTAGTGCTACAGTCTGGATTCACTCGCTGATGACCGACACGTTCGATGCTGGGTCATGGATGCCTGTCCCTGTAAGTTAGTGCCACTTTGGGTTCATGACTAGCCATGTCAGCCCGGGTTCTTTGTCATATGGATGCTAGCGACACTGTCATATACGTGAGCCAAAAGGCGCAAACGGTCCCGGGCCAGGTAAGGTGGCACTCGTGGGAATACCGTGCGTGAGGCCGCAAAGTGATATGATGTGTTACATGCTAGATCGGTGTGACTTAGGATCGGGGTCCTAACAGCGTTGGTATCAGAGCCAGACTGCCTGTAGGATTACCAAGCCAAACTGGTCGAAGTTGAGTCTAGAAATTCTTTAGTTATATAAGGGAATTGATTGTGGGATGGAACGTAAGGCTCTTTTTTTTACTCCTTATGTCTCATGGCCTTCTGATCTGAGTCATCCTCTTCTCTTCTACGGGGATTAAGAATTAGGCCTTCTCATCTATCTATCAGGATCACGTGTTACTAATCCGTAGACCTGTAAGATTGTTGGACGTAAGCCTCAGTCCAGTTCCTACTACTTCCGTATGTTAATTGTTGATCTCCAAACCTTATTATTGTGCTTCTGAGTGGTTATGCCACCATTTTTGTGAATGTCTCAAATCTTTTCTGAGCATTTACAGCCGTTATGCTGGCCGAGTCATCCCAGGTTTCCAAAGAGTCTGATGCATTTGCAAAATCCTTTTCCTCTGGTTTCAATGTCTTTCTAGGCCAGGTTAATCACACAAATTGTTGAGTTGAGGTACTCTACTGCCTCGACCTTTATATTGGAGTTATTATTATGACCCTAGGTGTCTCAGGGGATCATCTAGTAGTCTAGCCATGTTTTGTGTTTCCAGTGTGATCATTCTGGCCTTTATTCCCGAAAGCATCCCGTGATGCTACTTAGTAGTAGGTATTCTACTTCCGGGTTTTGAACCCGAGATTCACACTACTTACCTCGTGTTGATAGTGTTTGCTAGTTCCTTTAGGATATTAGTAACCTTTGCGATAGTCCTCGAGGTCCGTGGTATTTCCTTCTTCCAAATACCATGTACCATTCTTGGCAGAAGTTTGTTGGATCAAAAGATCACAACAGGAGTGCTCTCGATGGGTTCTCCATTCTATATTGTGGCTCTGCCAGTTCTACCTTTCTGCATGGGTTATCCGGAAGAAATATGTTGAACTTCGTTCGACATGCTAAACCATGCATCCACAACTCAGGAAATCATATGTTCTTTTGAGTTGTCCCTCTGTAGTTGTATTTTGATCCTTGTCTATCAGTTGATAGTCAAGTTGATGCGTGCATTTGTTCATCGACGCCTGTCACTCTTGTGGTCCGTCAAGCCATTCTATTCCGGAATGACTAGGAGAAACAAACTCCAGTACCCCTTCCATATCCAGGATTGGGTCAAAGAAGTTGTGCTCCGCAGAACAAATTGCTAACCCAGCTTTTGTTCTGCTCTACCTTGGAGTATTACCATCTTGTATATCGGGATTATTGTAGGAATTGCACACCATCCTATGAACTCTTGGTACAGTGATACTTCTTGCCATCATTGTTCATTCCTCGGTTCCTGTGTTATTGTGACCGGAATGCCGACAAGTGAATCGTGGTGTGTGAAATCAATACTGCTAGCAACTCTGTTGTTTGGTAGTTAATGGACAATAATTTCATTCCTAGTGTGTTAGTTCTTGAATCATCATTCTAAGACTGATTGTGCTACCTAGTCCTTATTTCCTGGTGCACTCTTCGGTCAAGGAGTTAGGATTTTGGCAATCCCTCGCCCTTTTGATCATATCGTCTTGCCCTCAAAAGCAAGATTGTTCTCGAGTTTCGTAACATACCGGTGGTTCGTGATTTTCCGAAGATCTTCTCAGAAGTATTACCAGGTTGTCACCTAACCGCTATGTTGAGCTCGTGATCAAGTTGGTTTCTTGTGAACCACCCTCTCTCCAAGATCGGTGTTAGATATCCCTGAGCTAGTTGGTTAAGCTAGACAACAACTTGGAGAGTTGGAAGATAAAAGCTTGCCTAACTTAGTTCGTTCCAAAGGGATATTCTTGTGTAGTGTGTGTTGAAGAAAGATGATATCTTCATCGATTGGTCCCTGTGATCAGTTGCTAGACCTATTGTCTTATCAATCCTTTTATTTGAGTGTGGGCTATCGTCAATCAAATCAGTACCAACGATATTCGTAATGTTGCCTTACTCGTGGTTGTTCCTCGAGCATACACCATTATATCTTTCGGTTCTGACCAATGCTATCACCGTGTTCACTTAACTATGGAATTCCTTTTAAAAGGGAACCCAGATGAATTGTTGTTGAGCCCATTGACAACATCCTTATCTCCTCCATGATTTTGTTGAACATTAAGCTAGTGTTGGAAACTTTTGAAAGCATTTCTTCATGCCCCGTTCATGAAGTATATGTTGGATCAAAGAAGTGACTTCCTTTGATTCACGTGCATTTGATGTAAGTTGCCGCCGTGGGTTCGAGAAAGTTAGTTTTGCTTCCTCTAGAATCGTCCCAAGTCAGTCATGCATGTGCAAAGTATACTGTGGTTTGGTAGATTAATTACCTCCACTCCATATGTATTCCGTAGCACACCAAGCCACTGATTGATTTGTTCAAGGAAAAGGAGTTGATGTGCTAATCCTAGGTCATGCACAAAACTTCGATATCCTCAATGATGGTTCCCTACCTGAACTCGGTAGTGTTTTATTGTAAGACTACCATGTGATCATGTTTGCCTGGAACAGCATGTTCACACGTGCGTAGCAGAACCAGCTCATGCTTTGGAGCTTGCTATCGTAGTTCATTTCCCGAGAATCTCGCAACGTCATCTCGTCGATTTGTGTTGCAAACTTTCATTTTTCTTCCTAGACTCGATGGGTCTGGAATATCCTGACACCAACCAGATCTGAATCTCAGGCAGATATGATGGTTTGGAACATTTCCCAAGAACTATAATATCGGTCCCTCGGAAACCGGTAAAGTGGATGTCGTGGCCAACACACCCAGCCGGAAGACCTGTTATTATAATATCTTAATTGAGGAAGTTGGCCACCTCCCCATAGGTATTTCGTAGGATTTACTCCCTAGTTGTTCCTTATGGATTTTCGTTTATGCTCCCGAAGTCCGATCTTTTACTTGATGTTCTAGATACCAAACCATGTAAATGGGTTACGCTAGCACATCAAGGAGAGCATTAGAAGCGGAGTGCTAAATGTCCCTCGGTCAATCTTCCAGATCTTATTTCCTTGGCCCCACCAAGGGTGAAATCTGAGAAAGTGTTATCTTCCTTTGCATCTGCATCATCCATCATCATTCATCATGGTAGAAAGTTGTGTTGCCAGGATCCTTGACACGGATATTGGTAAAACCTTGATGATTGTGGAAATGCTCAAGTTCTTGAGAGCACGCACAAGCGCTAGGTGTTATCATTGGCACTAACTGGATTGCTCTCAGTTTCCTCGATTATGCTATGACCTTTTCAAACAGTGAATTCACTCTCTATTGTTGGGTCCTTCCCTAGTTACCAGAATCATTCCCAGCATTTGCATTTTGTTCCCAGCTTGCACCGCCAATGTGCCATTCTACCATGGGTCCCTTCCATTCCCGGTGGTAAGCAGTTCATCCATTACGTTGTCTTCAACAAGGTAATCCACATCATCCAAGTCCGAGTATGCCATTCTACCAAACCCCTCCAAACGATCGCTCGAGAATTGCCTTAGGCTGGTTTAAAGAGTTTCAATGATCTCTGAATCAAAGGTAATTCTTTTTGCCACCTAAGGGGATATATCTAGAGTCACCATCCCTAAGGTGTCTCGTTGTGGTATCATGGCAACTCAACTCCTCGCTACGTTGACAATCGTTTACCACCTTCTTAGGTGTGAAATTGTTGTCTACCTAGTGAACCTTCGTCATCTGCTTCAATCCATTCCTATGGATGTGTGATTCGTCTCTCAGCTCGAGAGATGTTGCTATGTCTCATTCCGTGCGTTAATCCTGAGTTGTTCGACCTTCGAGAAGAACAATTCTTTTAGGGTCTTCCCTTCCCTCTCATTGTCATGTTAGTTGGAGTTCTCAGAGCAAGACTTCGAGACAATGATGGTAAACGAATCAACGTTCATTTGAAGTGCAACCTAGATCGTGAAGATTGTGCTAGTTTGCGTTCCCCCTTCACCTTACCCTACGCTTGAATCTCGAGACGAGATTCTTGTTTAGTGGGGGTGAGTTGTCACAACCCTAGAGCTTGCTTGTAACTAGTGGCATTGCATCCATGCATCATGTTTAAACTTATTTGGAACTTGATGGGGATTGCCTAAACCCTAGCATTAAAGGAATTCAAATAGGTTCAACCAAAAATATTTTTCAGTGAATCCAAATGGCTTTAGAAAATGTTCATCATTTCTGGAAAAACTGCTTTAAACCAGAACCAGAGGTGCTGCACATTTTTCATGTCACATTTGGTCACTGGATTAATTCATAAGTATTTGAATTTGGACATTTAAATTTTATAATATTTTTTTAAATGTCCAAATAATCCTGAAAGTACTTGGGGGCTATTGGAAATAATCAAAATAGTGCCCACAATTTTTGTCGGGATTTTTTTAAATGAGTTAGTATTTTTACTAATTCAAAACAGAGTAATAAAAAAATAGAAAACTAAAACAGAAATAAAAGAGAGAAGCCCAGCCACTTACCTGGCGCTCACCTGCAGCAGAGCCGGCCCAGCTTCCACCGGCCCAACCCATCGCCGCTTCCCCCCCCCCCTGTCGTCTTCCTCCCTCGCCAGAAGGACACGGCGCACGCGCCCGAGCTCGCCACGCCACCAGGCTGCCTGCCTGCGTCGCCTGGCCACCGCAACGCCGCGCGTCATCTCCTCGGCGCCGCCCCGACCCCCTGGACCCCCTCGCTCTCTCCCTCTCCCTCGTTTCTCTCCTCTGCTTCCTTTCTCTCACTCGCCCGAACGCAGCCGTCGCCGCCGACGAGCTCCCCCACGGCCACAGCCACCCCCTCGCTCCCTCTCCGCATCCCTGAGCTCCGTCCCGACCCCGTGGAGCTACACACACGACGCACGCGACCCCGGGAGGCCAGCAACGTCGCCATCACCGTCGTCTTCCACCTCGGGCTCCGGCCACCATCGTCGTCGATCCACCGCACGCAGGACGTCCCCGAGCCGGCTAACCATCCCTACGGCACCGCTGTGAGCTCCTACGCCTCCCCTCTCTCTTCCCCGCCTCGATTGCGCCCTGTAGTCTCGATTCCACCGGAGCCGCGAGCTCGGCTCCGCCGGCCATGTCACCGTCGTGGCCACCATCACCTAGAGCTACCACCAAACGCACCGACGTGCTCAGCACAATGCCAGAAGACCAAAACCCCCTCCAATTGCTCCTGTCGTGAAACGCAACGCCGGAACCGCTAAGACCCGAACTCCGGCCGCCGCCTTTGAGCTCGTTGCCGTCGATATAGATCGCCCCCGGCATAACTGACTGCACCACTTGACGCGCGGGATCTTCAGCGTCACGTAGATGCCCTCCGCTGGCCATTTGGTCGCCGGAGGAGGAATTCCGACCCCCTCCGCCGTCTCTGGCTCCGCCGGCGACGAGCCGCGGGTCAACTCCGGCGAGTTGACCCAGGTTTGACCTTCCCCGTGTGTCACTGACGTGTGGGCCACCCCCCTGACATTTAGTTAGTATTAGTTTAACACTAATTAACCTAGGTTAGTTAGCTGATTAGTCGCTGACCAGTGGGCCCCGGTCCCACAAACAGTTAGTTAGAATTAACTTAAGGCTAATTAACTTGGTTAATTAGTTGTGTCACTGACCAGTGGACCCCACTGGTCAGGTTTGACCTGGGGCGCCCAGTTGACTCTGCTGACGTCCCAATGACGTGGTGCTGACGCCATAAATCATTTTCTGGATTTATTATTATTCAGGAAAATTCAGAAAATGCCCTAAACTTCAATAAATCATAGAAAATCAACCGTAAGTCAGAATGAAATAATTTATATATGAAAAATTATCAGAAAAATTCAAGGAATCCATCTATACCGTTTTCATGCATGTTTGAACAATGTTTGTCCTCTGTTTTGGACAAAAAAAATAAAGGGCATTTAAATAATCATATGTGGAGTTGGAGTTTGAATCATGTATTCAAACCAACTTCATTTAAATCATAGCTAGGTGCATTAGCCCAAAACACATTCATATTGCCATGTCATAGCATGCATCATATTGTGCATTGCATTGATCATGTTTCTTCTGTGTTTCCCGGTGTTGTTTCCCCCTCGATAGACGTTGTACCGACGATGTGATCGTTGACACTGATGAAGACTCAATGCTATCTTCAGAAGTGCCAGGCAAGCAAAACCCCCTTGTTCATCCCGATACAATCCTACTCTCTCGCCCCTGCTCTCTTTTACTGCATTAGGACAACAACGACATATTTGTTACTTGCTGCGGTAGCTGAACCCCTTATCCTCTGCATGACCTGTCATTGCCACAATAAATAGATGAAACCCACTAGTATGAGTAGGAGTTGTTTGAGCCCTGTTGTGCCTACTCATTCATGCTGTTTGTCATGCCTGCTACTGCTTAGAGTTGAGTCAGGTCTGATTCATCGGGGATGAATCAGAGGCGTGTGAACATGTCCTACTGTGTATGAACTAAGTGTGTGAACACGATTTGGTAAAGGTAGCGGTGAGAGGCCATGTAGGAGCACATGGTGGGTTGTCTCATTGCAGCCGTCCTCAGGAACTGAGTTCTGTGTTTGTGATCCATGAACAATTACAACCACACATTGGGTTCCGGTAACTCGACCCCTCTCGACTTATTCATCAACTTGATCTCTGTCCAGGAGTTGCAACTAGTTTCTGGTGTTTGTAGGTAGTGTTAGTAGTGTACCAAGTGGTACCCGGTACAGGTGGGCTTGGGACAGACTAGGCACAGTGGCACGGTGTACCAAGCGTACATCCACCCGTCGAGGTGGGCTTGGGAACCCTGCACACATCGTTTGGGGCCGTGAGCGACACCCCGGCCGGATCTCCTTGCGGATGGAACCCGAATAGGCGATAAACCTAGACTAGAGACTTGTTCGGTTAGTCAGGTCGTGGCCGACTCCCTCGCCCGGCTTCCGCTTGAAGGTTGCCGAGGTACATGACATGTACAGGGCGATAAGTGGCGAAAGCGTGTGTGAAGAAGTACACCCCTGCAGGGTTATCACTATCTATTCGAATAGCCGGATTCCTCGGATATGGAAACTTGGACCCCTTGCATAGTTCATAGACAAGTGAAAGTGGATACTCTAAAATACGCAAGATAAGCGTGAGTGCTATGGATGGCGTTCTCGTAGGGAGACGGGAGCGAATCCATAGTGGTGTATTGATATGGTGAATATGTGGACTCGTGTGCGCCACCTCAAAAGAGTTACTTGCAGTCGTAGTTCAGGATAGCCACTGAGTCAAAGCTGGCTTGCTGCAGTTAAACCCCACCATCCCCTTTGTTGATAATGATGCATATGTAGTTAGTTCTGATGTAAGTCTTACTGGGTACATTTGTACTCACGTTTGCCTATTTTATGTTTTTGCAGAGGGACTTCAGTCTCACTAGTAGTTCCGCTTGGACTTCGACGTTTAGCTTGTTACCTCAGCTACGATCTTGTGCCCTCGGCAGGATCTGGTAGATAGTCAGGCTTTCAGCCTTTTTCATTTATAGATGTCTGTACTCAGACATGACAGCTTCCGCTTGTGCTTTGACTTGTATGCTCTGAGTGTTGGGTCATGAGACCCATGTTTGTAATATCTCGCTCCTCGGAGCCTATTGAATAAAATACTTGAGTTGTAGAGTCATGTTGTGATGCCATGTTGTATTTACACATATCGAGCATATTGTGTGTATGTTATTGAAATGCTTGGTATGTGTGGGATCTGACTATCTAGTTGTTTATCCTTAGTAGCCTCTCTTACCGGGAGATGTCTCCTAGTGTTTCCACTGAGCCATCGTAGCTTGCTACTGCTCCGGAACACTTAGGCTGGCCGGCATGTGTCCTTCTTCGTTCCTGTGTCTGTCCCTTCAGGGAAATGTCACACGATGAATACCGGAGTCCTGTTAGCCCGCTAGAGCTCGGTTCACCGGAGTCCTGCTAGCCCAGTGCTACAGCCTGGATTCACTCACTGATGACCGACATGTTCGATGCTGGGTCATGGATGCCTGTCCCTGTAAGTTAGTGCCACTTTGGGTTCATGACTAGCCATGTCAGCCCGGGTTCTTTGTCATATGGATGCTAGCGACACTATCATATACGTGAGCCAAAAGGCGCAAACGGTCCCGGGCCAGGTAAGGTGGCACCCGTGGGAATACCGTGCGTGAGGCCGCAAAGTGATATGATGTGTTACATGCTAGATCGGTGTGACTTAGGATCGGGGTCCTGACACCGGGCCCCTGGCAGACCACCTTTTGTACAAGCCTTGCCGACCAGGCATGTCACCCTTTGTACAAGCCAGGCGCAGACCCTGAGCAACAGATAAATAAATGAAGCACTGGCGCCCTAAGTTTTAGCATGCATGCTAGGTCATGTTTTTCTCCCTCTATGCTAGGTTCGATAGTGCTTAACCGCGACTAATCCCTAGCATGGAGGTTGAGTGCGCGTCTTTCTGTTTCTTCCGGTCCTTTTTGGTTCGCAGGATGCCCGGGCATTTCTTCCAAACCCTTTGGAGTTGTGGAGATAGATCGGTGTCCTGACCCCGGCAAGCCAAGGTTGCCGGGGACTGCAACTTCAAGCATTCAACCACGGTAAGCCAAAGTTGCCGGGGGCTACAGACTTAAATAAGTCTTTTTGTCTCGCCCCATGTACTTCCGTATGAAACTTGGACATATGAAACTTCGTTCATTCCTATACCACCGTGCCCCCTCTTTTCCCGCCAGTTAGACCGGAACTTGGTTGTGGTGCGATGGAAATGAAATAAACAAAGGGCCTGATCCTGCTCCGCTCCTACTCCCACCAAGGGCATGAGTGTAGATGAGCTATGGAGCGGGAAGACGGCAAGGCCTGTTGTCGGGTGACGATATTTATCTTAAGATAACAAGGACTCGCTCCTCGGTGTGAGCCTCGCTCGCGCACAAAAGAACTCGGCAAGCACCCTTTTCTTCATTAATACATTGTTTACAAGTACAATTCATACGGGATGTAAACATGAGCAAGTAATTCGAAAGTCTAAGTTTGACAAGTGCCCGCGGGCTTAAGATTTTGAAAAAAGATGAGCTGCCCGTAATCCCTTTCTTGTCCCTCTCCTCAGGAAGCGGACTAGGATAGCAGGAGACAAAAAGAGCGCCTAGGCGAGGTATCAGCAGCAGAAGACACCAAGAGAGCCTCCTGGCGGCCGTCCAAAAGAGGGCTGGCGATGAGGTTACTGGGGAAGAAGCTGGAAGATGAGGCAGCGGTTCGCCAATACGAGACAAAGGCGTCGGTGCCATTGCAGTCCGACTTGACGGCCTGCCACCCGCCTTCTTCGTCTTCTCCGGCCCTCCAGCGCCAGCCACCAGAGTAGCAACCCCGAGAAGTTCAAGGAGCTGGCTTGGGAAGCCACCGCCAAGAACAACCCCCCGGCAAATCGCCCTGCCGAGAAGGAGGCCAGGTGCAGATGATGGTGCTGCCGGCGTCGCCAGGGGAGGTGTGTCCGACACCTAGTTGGACCCGTCATCCTCCCGCCCGCAACTCGCGTCATTGTTGTCGCCGTCCTCCTTGCTGCCGTCACCCAAGGAGGAGCTCTCGTCATCGGTCAAGCTCTCTGCGCAACACCCTAGCCTGTGTCTCGAGCGCCCGAAGACCTTGATGGAGAGTAGGTCACTCTCGACTAGTATGAAGTACAAAACGTTCCCCTTTATCAAGCAGTCGGCGCATGCGAAGGTTTTCCAACCCCGGCGAAGGAGCATTACATGAGGGACGGGGAACTTTGTGTTCGCCTACATGTCACCATTGCAACACCCCTCCATGTGAAGCCTCTACTTTGGTGGTCGGTTGATCTCCAGCACCCTTGCGAATGCCTCGAGAAGGCGGAGGCGGCTACGCGGCGACTCGTGCAACTGCAAGATGAACTCCAATGTCGTGTCTCCAACATGGTCGCTCGACGATGCAGGAGGAGACGGAGGCGGAGAAGGTGGCACTGCGGATGCCCCTCTTCCACGCCCGCCTCTGCCTCGACCACCTCGCCGACCGCGGTCCCGTTCGACGCCTTCGCCTTGAGCATCTGGCTCTTCCTTCACTGCCGCGGCTTTCTGGCGGGAAGAAGATCTGGTCGCCTACCCGGAGTGACGACCATGGTGATGGATGGAGAACAGGGAAGGGGGGAGATGCGAGAAGATGCCTCTCCTCCTCCTCCTGGCCCCTTTTTATAGCCAACCCAAGGAGACGGAAGGCTGGCTTTGTGCCTCTGAAAAAACCTTTCAAATCCTGCTCGTTAAAGCCACTAATAACAAGCAAGGCCATCGACCGCCCTCCCCGCACCAATCAAAGGCGCATGGGTATCGGCCATAGCATGCTTTCCCATATCCCATGCATCCATCACCTACCCCGCGCCATGTAGGCAGCGTACGTGGCGAAAAAGGCGGGCGGAGGAGGAGACATGGAGCGGCGGCTCCAAGATTGAGGAGGGCAAGGAGAGTAAATGAGCTGCAGTCCCACGATTCCTCCCACTTTTTTGAGGCAGAACGGGCCGCCTCATTACTATTCACCATGGGGTGATGTAAGCATGCTGAGATCACTCCACGCACGACCCCCACGTCACGCCCTCGACGCAAGTTGTGGGGAAGCACAACTGCCAGAAAGATCATGGCAGTTCGCCTCTGCCATGCCCGCCCGCACATTGCTTTGGGTCTTGCCCAACTACGCCATGCGCCTATGTGTGGCCCAGGCCCGGGGGCTCCTATCGGTGTACAAAAGTGTGGGTACTTCTGTACCCCTTATTTGTGTACAGACGGTCGCAGCCACCCCCACAGCAAGGCTTGGCGAGGCAGAAGAAGATAGCAGGAGACAAGAACAAAGAACATCAAGACGGCTGCCCAGAGTAGCGAGCAGCAAGAGGCAAGAAGGGCCATGCCCGACAACAAGCCTTGCTAAGGCGACCTGCGCGGCTCCCGGCAAGCCCCTTGCCAGGCGCAACTAGTGAAGAGACCAGCTAGGCCACCACCCTTGGGGTCGAGAGCTCTGACACCATCGACAATGTTCAAGATCAAGGCTTGGAGAGCACATGCCTAGTAGCATGCGGCTCCTCACGAAGATCGACAACCCACGGGTCCATGTGGGGTCAAATGATGAAGACCCCCGGCAAGACCCTTGCCGGGGACGACCCCAAGGCCCCCGGCAAGCCATACCGAGGATGACTGCTGGGCCACGGCGAGGCCATGCTCGACAGGGTTCCACCACCGCACCACCACTCCGACGCGATGATAAGCATGCCGGCGAAGTAGGCCCCTGCGTGGAGGCATGCAGATCTTCGTGGAAGCTTACCACTTTGCCAACACAGCAGCTGGTTGGCCAGTGTGGCGCTGCATGCCTCGTCAGCCCAGATGCGTGGCAACACAAGGGGGAGCGGTGAAGGACGGGATGACCTCTGTTGCCGTCTCCAATAAAGCGAGAGGACACGTAGGCCTCGCATTAAATGCACTTGTCCTATGTTGATCGAGTGATAAGCTCGTATCACTATAGCTTGCCACCTCCTGTGTGCCACTGTGGCAACCCTTAGCATATAAAAGGAGGCCCAAGCACAGAGAGAGGGGATTCAGACTTTTGGACAAAGCACACATCGTAGCTAGTCCAAAAGCTCAAGAACACTCATATAACCAGATAAAGCAGGACTAGGGTATTACGCATCTTTGTAGCCTGAACCTAGACAAAAATCCTCTGTGTGCTAGTGACTCGACCTGCTCTTCGTGCAACTAAACCCCTGCCGAACATAGAAGGGATCCTTGTGACCCCATAGGTGATCGGTTTCCCCGACAAGGCACGACAGGTGAAGGCAAAGGGGGCAAGGGAGGGGCGACGGTGAATGCGTCGATCGAGAGCACAGCGGAGGCGACCCATCGACCACCGCCACCAGGGCCAGCAAGGCGCAGCAGGGCTAATGGAGCTGTAGCCCGAGACGAAGCCGTCCAAGGCCCAGCTAGAAGGCTGCTGGAGGAGCCCGGGAGCACCATACCCACCTCTGCATCCAACTCCCCGGCAAATCGTGTTGCCGGGGAGGAGATGCGAATGTAGATGATGGTGCTCCCGCCTCATGAAGATGGTACAGGTGGCGGTCAGCCGGAGTCAGAGTCGTTGCCCTCCCGCCCGCCTGCGTCGTCATCGCCGTCACAACCCTCCTCGTCGCTATCGCTCAAGGAGGAGCTTCAGTCATCGGTGGAGCTCTCCGCACATCACCCTAAGCGAATTCCTGAGCGCCCGAAGACCTTGACGGAGAGCAGGCCACTCTCCATTAATTTGAACTAGATAATGTGCCCCTCCGACTAGCTATGGGCATGAGCAAAGGTCTTCCAACCATGACAGAGGTACAT
Organism: Triticum aestivum; assembly: GCF_018294505.1. Classification (NCBI taxonomy): domain Eukaryota; kingdom Viridiplantae; phylum Streptophyta; class Magnoliopsida; order Poales; family Poaceae; genus Triticum; species Triticum aestivum. Next base: position 77,346,627 of record NC_057807.1, on the reverse strand, counting down.
GAGGTGAGGAGCAGGGAAGTCGACGCCGATCCACATGCCGCCGTTCCCACAACCCCTCATGTGCAGCCTCAAGGCGTGCGGTAGATCGAGATCCATTTCCCGAGAAAACATGGTAGGAAGACAAAGATGGCCACACAGAGGCTTATACAACCTGTTGAAGAATTCTTGGGGCTGGTCTCCAGCATGGCCTTCTATCAGGGGAGGATCCGCCGGCAGGGGCACAAGCGGAGCGCCACCCCGCCCTCCTCTTCCTCGAGCACCACGACGACTGTTGATGTCAAAACCGGCGGATCTCGGGTAGGGGGTCTTGAACTATGCGTCTAAGGCTAATGGTAATAGGAGGCGGGGGACACAACGTTTACCCAGGTTCGGGCCCTCTCTATGGAGGTAATACCCTACTTCCTGCTTGATTGATCTTGATGATATGAGTATTACATGAGTGGATCTACCACGAGATCGTAGAGGCTAACCCTAGAAGCTAGCCTATGATTATGATTGTTGTTGTCCTATGGACTAAACCCTTGGATTTATATAGACACCGGAGGGGGCTAGGGTTACACAGAATCGGTTACAGAGGAAGGAATCTACATATCTGAATTGCCAAGCTTGCCTTACACGCAAAGGAGAGTCCCACCCGGACATGGAACGAAGTCTTCAATCTTGTATCTTCATAGTCCAATAGTCCGGCATAAGCATATAGTCCGGCTGTCTGAGGACCCCCTAATCCTGGACTCCCTCAGTAGCCCCTGAACCAGGCTTCAATGACGATGAGTCTGGCGCGCAGATTGTCTTCGGCATTGCAAGGCGGGTTCCTTCTCTAAATACTCCATAGAAGATCTTGGACACAAAAATCATGTCCGGCTCTACAAAACAAATTCCACATACCACCGTAGAGAGCTCAATATTCCACAAGTCTAATCTGCTCACAACTTTTCATAGCGTGACATCACGCCGTGGCTCGGTTAATATTCGAACCGTTTTTCTCAACTTGCTACTACACATCTTGCGAGGCGGTTTCATAGGCACGTCTTGCCGAAGCAGAGATCGTCTCCCGTTATAACGGGACACTCATCAGTATGGGTGTGGGTAACCCAACCGCGCCGCCAACACGACGCTTGGGGAATAAGCGAGTTTCCAGGGCAAGTGGGAAGGCGCATGGTTTCTACCGCCTTTATAAAGAGATAAGGATTCCCCTTTTTTCACACATGCACCACGCCTTCTTCTTCCTCTGCTCATCCATTCTTGAGCTCCAACGCCCAAGTTTTCACCTTCTCCGCAAAGCCATTCCAAGCATGTCCGGAGCGGGAGGCAAGTGGATGGCCTCCTCCCATTACGGAGGGAGACATCACGAAGCTTCGGGAGGCCAGAAATCTGTCCGAGAACATCATGCATTGGCTTCTGGATGAAGGGCAAATCATCCCTACCCCGAAACCCCAGGAAAGGGTAGTATTCCTCTCTCACTTTGTCTGCGGACTGGTATTCCCCCTCCACCCATTCGCCCGCGGACTTATGTTCTACTACGGGCTGGACTTCCAGGATCTGGCCCCCAATTTCATCCTCAACATCTTGGCGTTTATCATCGTGTGTGAGGCCTTCCTCCGCATTACACCCCACTTCGGCCTATGGCTGAAGACCTTCAACGTGAAGCCAAAGGTGGTGGTTGGCCAGCAAGCGGAGTGCGGAGGCGCCATGGTGGGCAAGATGCGCAATGTCACCTAGCCCGAAGGCTCCTTTGTGGAGACCGTGAAGGGGTGGCAATCGGGGTGGTTCTACATCATCGAGCCGCGCGACACCAACTGGGCGGCGACCCCCGAATTTCGATCCGGCGTCCCCATGCGGCTCACCTCCTGGAAAGAGAAGGGCTTAGCCTGGGGCTCAGCGGTGGAACTGACCGGACTTCAGACCTGCGTGCAAAATATGATAGGCAAGAAAATAAAGCTTGTCAATGTGTTCCAGGTTATGCTCATCCGTCGGATCCTTCCGTGTCAGAGACGGGCTTATAATCTGTGGGAGTTCGACCTGGCCGAACACCAGATGCTGCAAGAGCTTTTTGGCACCACGCACGAAGATGCCTGGAAGGTGCTCTTCAAGGCCAACGAGGTCCCTCCACCCATAACCGAAGATCGTGGACTCAGCGCGAAACGCCAAGCCCATCCGGTGAGTTTTTTATATTTTGCAAGATGTGTCTTTTACCAGCACATTCGCGGGAGGAAGCTAAGCCTCTATGCCAATTTAACAGGACTGGGCAGCGATATCGGAGCGGATTGACTGTCTGGCTCTGCTACCTGAAGATATAGAATCGACTATTCTAACGAAGGTGTTGTTTCCGGCGCCCTATGAGGTGTCGGAGAAGAAGGCCAAGAAGAAGGCCGTGGGGACCAGGAAAGGTATCCGGCGCAAGGTTGTATCAAACATGACGTCTGATACGTCTCCAACGTATCTATAATTTTTGATTGCTCCATGCTACTTTATCTACTGTTTTGGACTATATTGGGCTTTATTTTCCACTTTTATATTATTTTTGGGACTAACCTATTAACTGGAGGCCCAGCCCAGAATTGCTGTTTTTTGCCTATTTCTGTGTTTCGAAGAAACAGAATATCAAACGGAGTCCAAACGGAATGAAACCTTCGGGAACGTGATTTTCTCACCGAACGTGATCCAGGAGACTTGGACCCTACTCCAAGAAATGCCAGAGGTGGTCACGAGGGTGGAGGGCGCCCCCCCTGGGCGTGCCCCCCTACCTCGTGGGCCCCCTAACACTCCAGCGACGTACTCCTTCCTCCTATATATGCCTACGTACCCCCGAACGATCAGAACAGGAGCTAAAAATCTAATTCCACCGCCGCAACCTTCTGTATCAACGAGATCCCATCTTGGGGCCTGTTTTGGAGCTCCGCCGGAGGGGGCATCCACCATGGAGGGCTTCTACATCAACACCATAGCCCCTCCGATGAAGTGTGAGTAGTTTACTTCAGACCTTCGGGTCCATAGCTAGTAGCTAGATGGCTTCTTCTTTCTTTTTGGATCTCAATACAAAGTTCTCCCCCTCTCTTGTGGAGATCTATTTGATGTAATCTTCTTTTTGCGGTGTGTTTGTTGAGACCGATGAATTGTGGGTTTATGATCCAGTATTATCTATGGAAAATATTTGATTCTTCTCTGAATTCTTTTATGTATGATTGAGTTATGTTTGCAAGTCTCTTCGAATTATCCTTTTTGGTTTGGCCAACTAGATTGGTAGTTCTTGCAATGGGAGAAGTGTTTAGCTTTGGGTTCAATCTTGCGGTGTCCTTACCCAGTGATAGAAGGGGTTGCAAGGCACGTATTGTATTGTTGCCATCGAGGATAACAAGATGGGGTTTTTATCATATTGCATGAATTTATACCTCTACATCATGTCATCTTGCTTAAGGCGTTACTATTTTTTTAACTTAATACTCTAGATGCATGCTGGATAGCGGTCGATGAGTGGAGTAATAGTAGTAGATGCAGAATCGTTTTGATCTACTTGTCTTGGACGTGATGCCTATATACATGATCATTTCCTAGATATACTCATAACTATGCTCAATTCTGTTAATTGCTCAACAGTAATTTGTTCACCCACCGTAGAATACTTATGCTCTTGAGAGAAGCCACTAGTGAAACCTATGGCCCCCGGGTCTATTCTCATCATATCAATCTCTATCACTTTATTTACTTGCTTTGCTTTTACTTTGCGTTTTACTTTTACTTTGCATCTATCTATCAAAAATACCAAAAATAATATTTATCATCTCTATCAGATCTCACTCTCGTAAGTGACCGTGAAGGGATTGACAACCCCTAATCGCGTTCGTTGCGAGTTGCTATCGTTTTGTGTAGGTACGAGGAACTTGTGCGTGGTCTCCTACAGGATTGATACCTTGGTTCTCAAAAACTGAGGGAAATACTTACGCTACTTTGCTGCATCATCCTCTCCTCTTCGGGGAAATCCAACGCAGTGCTCAAGAGGTAGCACGAAGAATTTCTGGTGCCGTTGCCGGGGAGGCTCACGCAAGCAAGTCAACAATGCCAAGTACCCATCACAATCCCTATCTCTCGCATTACATTATTTGCCATTTGCCTCTCGTTTTCCTCTCCCCCACTTCACCCTTGCCGTTTTATTTGCCCTCTCTTTCCCAATCTCCTCCTCTCTTTCCCGTTTGCCTTTTTCCCGTTGCCTTTCTATTTGCTTGTGTGTTGGATTACTTGTTGCCATGGTGCAAGATAATACCAAATTGTGTGATTTCTCGAATACCAATAATAATGATTTCCTTAGCACTCCGATTGCTCCTCTTAATAATGATGAGTCTTGTGAAATCAATACCGCTTTGCTGAATCTTGTTATGAAAGATCAATTCGCCAGTATTCCTAGTGAAGATGCCGCTACTCATCTAAATAATTTTGTTGATTTGTGCGATATACAAAAGAAGAAAGATACGGATAACAATATTGTCAAATTGAAGTTATTTCCGTTTTCACTTAGAGATCGTGCTAAAGTTTTGTTTTCATCTTTGCCTAAAAATAGTATTGATTCTTGGAAGAAGTGCAAAGATGCTTTTATCTCTAAGTATTTTCCTCCCGCTAAGATTATCACTCTTAGGAACGATATCATGAAATTTAAACAACTTGATCATGAGCATGTTGCCCAATCTTGGGAAAGAATGAAATTGATGCTTCGCACTTGCCCTACTCATGGTTTGAATTTATGGATGATCATACAAAAAATTTATGCCGGATTGAATTTTGCTTCTAGAAATCTTTTAGATTCGGCCGCGGGAGGCACGTTTATGGAAATTACATTAGGAGATGCTACCAAATTGCTTGATAATATTATGGCTAATTATTCTCAATGGCACACCAAAAGATCTTCTAGTAAAAAAGTGCATGCTATAGAAGAAATCAATGTTTTGAGTGAAAAGATGGATGAACTTATGAAGATGTTTGCTCCTAAAAATACTCCTCTTGATCCCAATGATATGACTTTATCTACTTTGCTTGAGAATAATAATGAATCTATGGATGTGAATTTTATTGGTAGGAATAGTTTTGGAAACAACGCGTATATAGGGAATTTTAATCCTAGGCCTTATCCTAGTAATACGTCTAATAATTATGGAAATTCCTACAACAACTCTTATGGAAATTTTAATAATATGCCCTCTGAATTTGAGAGTAGTGTTAAAGAGTTTATGAATTCACAAAAGAATTTTAATGCTTTGCTTGAAGACAAATTGATTAAAGTTGATGATTTGGCTAGGAACGTTGATAGAATTTCTCTTGAAATTGATTCTTTAAGGCTTAGATCTATTCCTCCTAAGCATGATATCAATGAGTCTCTCAAAGCCATGAGAATTTCCATTGATGAGTGCAAGGAAAGAACCGCTAGGATGTGTGCTTCCAAAGATGCCTTTATTAAAGCGTGTTCTTTCCAATTCCTATGAATATCAAGATGAAGATCTAGAAGTTATTGATGTGTCCCCTATCAAATCTTTGTTTTGCAATATGAATCTTGATGAAACTGAATATGATCTTCCTTTACCTAGAAGGTGTTCTATGAATTCGGAGTTTCTAGATCTTGATGATGAATTTGATGAAAGTGGGATTGAAAGAAATAAAAACTTAGATGATGCTAAACCCACTATTTTGGATCTCAAGGAATTTAATTATGAAAATTGCTCTTTGATTGGTTGTATTTCCTTGTTGCAATCCGTGCTAGATTCTCCTCGTCCTTATAGTCAAAATAAGGCCTTTACCGAACACATTGTTGATGCTTTGATGCAATCTTATGAAGAAAAACTTGAGTTGAAAGTTTCTATCCCTAGAAAACTCTATGATGAATGGGAACCAACTACTAAAATTAAAATTAAAGATTATGATTTTCATTCTTTGTGTGATTTGGGTGCTAGTGTCTCTACTATTCCCAAGGCTTTGTGTGATTTGCTAGATTTCCGTGATTTTGATGATTGCTCTCTAAACTTGCATCTTGCGGATTCCACTATTAAAAAACCTGTGGGAAGAATTAATGATGTTCTTATTGTTGCAAATAGGAATTATGTGCCCGTATATTTTATCGTTCTTGATATAGATTGCAATCCTTCATGTCCTATTATTCTTGGTAGACCTTTCCTTAGAATGATTGGTGCAATTATTGATATGAAGGAAGGGAATATTAGATTCCAATTTCCCTTAAAGAAGGGCATGGAACACTTACCTAGAAAGAAAATAAAATTACCATATGAATCTATCATGAGAGCCACTTATGGATTGCCTACCAAAGATGGCAATACCTAGATCTATCCTTGCTTTTATGCCTAGCTAGGGGCGTTAAACGATAGCGCTTGTTGGGAGGCAACCCAAATTTATTTTGTGTTTTTTGTTTTTGCTTCTGTTTAGGAATGAATAATCCATCTAGCTTCTGTCTGGATGTGGTTTTATCTTTTAATTAGTGTTTGTGCCAAGTAGAACATATAGGATAACCTATGATGATAGATGATTTGATTCTGCTGAAAAATAGAAACTTTGCACGCACGAATATAATTTTGTTAAATCACAGGAACGAGCTTTTGCGTTGATTCTTTTTTCTTCTGTTCAATAAACAAATTTCAGGACTTCCTATTTTGGTAGAATTTTTAGGGTTCCAGAAGTTTGCGTTAGTTACAGATTGCTACAGATTGTTCTGTTTTTGACAGATTCTGTTTTACGTGTGTTGTTTGCTTATTTTGATGAATCTATGGCTAGTAAAATAGTTTATAATCCATAGAGAAGTTGGAATACAGTAGGTTTAACACCAATATAAATAAATAATGAGTTCATTAAAGTACCTTGAAGTAGTCTTTTGTTTTCTTTCTCTAACGGAGCTCACGAGATTTCTGTTGCGTTTTGTGTTGTGAAGTTTTCAAGTTTTGGGTGAATTCTTTTGATGGATTATGGAACAAGGAGTGGCAAGAGCCTAAGCTTGGGGATGCCCATGGCACCCCTAAGATAATCCAAGGACACCAAAAAGTCAAAGCTTGGGGATGCCCCGGAAGGCATCCCCTCTTTCGTCCACTTCCATCGGTAATTTACTTGGAGCTATATTTTTATTCACCACATGATATGTATTTTGCTTGGAGCGTCTTGTATTATTTGCGTCTTTGCTTGTTAGTTTACCACAATCATCCTTGCTGTACACACCTTTTTGAGAGAGCCATACATGATTTGGAATTTGTTAGAATACTCTATGTGCTTCACTTATATCTTTTGAGCTTGATAGTTTTGCTCATAGTGCTTCACTTGTATCTTTTGAGCGTAATAATTTTTGCTCTAGTGCTTCACTTATATCTTTTAGAGCACGATGGTGGATTTGGTTTAAAGAAACTATTGATCTCTCATGCTTCACTTAGATTATTTTGAGAGTCGTTAATAGAATGGTAATTTGCATAATGTTAATATACTTGGTGTTCAAGATATGTGAAACTTTCTTTTGAGTGCGTTGAATACTAAGATAAGTTTGATGCTTGATAATTGTTTTGCGATATGAAGATGGTGATATTAGAGTCATGCTAGTTAAGTAGTTATGGATTCAAAGAATACTTGTGTTGAAGTTTGTGATTCCCGTAGCATGCACGTATGGTGAACCATTATGTGATGAACTCGGAGCATGATTTATTTATTGATTGTCTTCCTTATGAGTGGCGGTCGGAGACGAGCGATGGTCTTTTCCTACCAATCTATCCCCCTAGGAGCATGCGCGTAATACTTTGCTTTGATAACTTCTAGAAACAAGTATATGAGTTCTTTATGACTAATGTTGAGTCCATGGATTATACACACTTTTCCCATCCTACCACCTTTGCTAGCCTCTCTAATACCGCGCACTTTTCACCGGTATCATACACCCACCATATACCTTCCTCAAAACAGCCACCATACCTACCTATCATGTCATTTCCATAGCCATTCCGAGATATATTGCCATGCAACTTTCCACCATTTTGTTTATTATGACACGCTCCATCATTGTCATATTACTAGCATGATCATGTAGTTGACATCGTATTTGTGGCAAAGCCACCGTTCATAATTCTTTCATACATGTCACTCATGATTCATTGCATATCTCGGTACACTGCCGGAGGCATTCATATAGAGTCATACTTTAAGTATCGAGTTGTAATTGTTGAGTTGTAAGAAAAATAAAAGTGTGATGATCATCATTATTAGAGCATTGTCCCAAGTGAGGAAAGGATGATGGAGACTATGATTCCCCCATAAGTCGGGATGAGACTCCGGACGAAAAAAAATATATAAAAAAAGAAGAGGCCAAAAAAGAGAGAAAGGCCCAAATAAAAAATGATGAGAGAAAAAGAGAGAAGGGACAATGCTACTATCCTTTTACCACACTTGTGCTTCAAAGTAGCACCAAGATCTTCATGATAGAGAGTCTCTCATTTTGTCACTTTCATATACTAGTGGGAATTTTTAATTATAGAACTTGGCTTGTATATTCCAATGGTGGGCTTCCTCAAAATGCCCTAGGTCTTCGTGAGCAAGCAAGTTGGAAGCACACCCACTTAGTTTCTTTTGTAGAGCTTTCATATACTTATAGCTCTAGTACATCTGTTGCATGGCAATCCCTACTCACTCACATTGATATCTATTGATGGGCATCTCCATAGCCCATTGATACGCCTAGTTGATGTGAGACTATCTTCCCTCTTTTTGTCTTCTCCACAACCACCCTTCTATTCCACCTATAGTGCTATATCCATGGCTAACGCTCATGTATTGCGTGAAGATTGAAAAAGTTTTGAGAATGTCATAAGTATGAAACAATTGCTTGGCTTGTCATCTGGGTTGTGCATGATTTAAATATTTTGTGTGGGGAAGATGGAGCATAGCCAGACTATATGATTTTGTAGGGATAACTTTCTTTGGCCATGTTATTTTGAGAAGACATGATTGCTTTGATTAGTGTCGGAGTAATGGGCGACGGGTAGGCTAACCCGAGCCCCAGAACCTTTCAAGACATCGGGGCAGACTGCGCCCCTCAAGTACCTGCGGCGACTCCAAGACAAGACGAGTCCCCAGAGGCGACTCCAAGACAAGCCGAGTCCCCAGAGGCGACTCCAAGATGAGCCGAGTCACTAGAGGCGACTTCCAGTTAAGCCGAGTCCCAGAGGCGACTCCCATTCAAGCCGAGTCCCAAAGGCGACTCCAAGGAAGATGACTATGGGGAGTCGGCCCGCGACTTCCAACCACCCGATAATTAAAGGTAGGCATGGCCACAGTGCGCCGTACCCACGGAGATCTCCGCCCGGCGCGGCACTGTTGCCATGCCAGCCCTGACATCAGCCCTGGGGCGGAGCCCTGTACCCATGACGGTTTGTCTGTACGACCCGGAGATGGCGGGGCCTACCGGTCAGCGAGAGTGTTGAAGACGGCGAGCGCGCCAAGAGTCGGACCCATTGGGAGTCGGCCGCCGGGAGTCGGCCGCCCCCTCCCCCGGGCCCCACACGCCATTAACCAGACGCGAGGGGCGAATGACAATAGTGATCGCCCGCCAGGCGGCGGCGCTATTGCCATGACCCCATGACCAAGCCCGCGTCATTAGAAGCACGGCTACAGTAACCTGCAGCCGACAAGACCCGCCCACGGCGGGCGTGGGCTGATGCCCTCGTACCAGGCCAGTCGGCAGGACACACCAGTCGGCGGGCCCTAGGAGTCGGCGGAGAAGACGGCGCCTGAGAGACCGACGGCTGGGACCCGCACCCAACCGGTTTTACCATTGTAACCCTGGGGGGTAGGCCTATATAAACCCCCCAGGGCACCCATGCAAAGGGTTCGGAATCATCTAGCACTAGACAGAGCACACGAGGAGGAGAGAGCTAGCCTTGCCTTCTCCTACCTCCAGAAACAGCTCTAGGAGCACCCTTGTATTCACTTTGCCTTAGTGACCATGCGGAGACCCCGCAGAGCAGCAGTAGGGGTGTTATCTCCTCGGAGAGCCCTGAAGCTGGGTAAGATCCGCCGGCGTGCATGTCTTCGCCTCATCCCGTTTCCAGGCACCGGCGACGTTCTACTCGCCCCTACCATGATAAGCCATCCTTTGGCATATGTCGCACCCAACCACCGACATTTGGCGCCCACCATGGGGCATGGTGCACCGTCGTCCGGAGATCTGTTCTAGATGGGAACCCTCTTCCTCCCTGGCGAGCGCAGCCAGCCAGGCTCGCCAGACAGAGTTTGCATCGACGCGCTGCGCGGCGCTGAGGCCGCCTGTGCAGCGAGCTGCCTCACCGAACTTGTCAGCGAGGTTCGCCTCTCCGACGAGCCTGCGGCCGATGCAAGCACGGGTGGCCCCGAGAGCCTCCTCGCGGGCCTCCTCGACCAACTCCACGTCACCGGCGAGCCTGCCGTGGACTTGGAGTCCATAGGCTCCACCAACCCGATGCTGGTCGACTCTGACGCCGTGTCGCTTGACACTTTCCTCACCAATGTGGTGGTCTACGACGAGTCGCTTCCTCACGAGGAGAGCGGCGGAAGCGCCGTCACGGAGGTGCTCGTCATCAGTCACGATGAGCGTTCCAGTGAGGGAGATCAGGACCCGCTTGACGCGGATCTGCAAGACCTGACTGCGCCTATTCCAGAAGACGCAGATGCCGAGACGCTGGAGACACGCCGCCTTCAGATCATCGAAGGCGCCAAGACGCTAGAAAGCATGAGGCGCCTGTCAGAAGCCTACCAGCACGAAATGTATTGCGCCGTGGGCGGCTCGCCGGCTCCAACTAGGCCTAGCCGCCTAGGCGCGGTCCGACAGCGCGGCGCGACCATCGCCAACTTGTTCGGGGCCAATCGCCCCGTATACGCCACCCCTACGGAGAACATCCGTGCCGCCCAAGCGGCGACTGACGAGCTGAAGAACTTCAAAGGCGAAGAGCACCGCATGATGATGGAGCGAGTCCAGCAAAGTTACTTGGCCGACCTGCTTTACTTGGCCGACCTGCTTTGGCCAAGTTCATGGCAGTCCCCCACTACGCCTACCTCAAGATGAAGATGCCGAGTTCCAAGGGAATTCTGACCGTAGACGGCGACTACAGGAAGTCGTCCGCTTGCGCGGCCGAGAGCAGCCGACTGGCCGAGTCCCTGGTGATCGCAGCTGAGAAGCGGCTCCTTGATCGGGTCGTGGCAATGGCCAGAAAGTAGCCAGAGATGTCGCCTGATCCCAAGGAGTCGGAAGCTGAGGGTTCGTTCAAGCCGGCCAAAGAGACCAAGAAGATACCCTTGGACCCGGAGCACCCAGAGAGGTATGCTGTCATGGGTACAAACCTTGACAGTAAATAGGAAGGCGAGCTCGTCGATTTCCTCCGTGAGAATCGAGACATCTTTGCATGGTACCCTAAAGACATGCCAGGTGTACCGATGGAATTCGCCGAGCACTAGTTACATGTCCGACCTGATGTGAAGCCCGTCAGGCAGCCCTTGCGCCGCCTGTTAGAAGAGAAGAGAAGAGTTGTTGGAGAAGAGATAGCCCGGCTCCTGGTGGCCGGCTTCATTATGGAGGTGTTTTTTCCAGAGTGGTTGGCAAACTCGGTCTTGGTGCTGAAGAAAAACAAGCAGCGGCGGATGTGCATTGATTACACAAGCCTCAACAAAGCTTGCCCCAAGGACCCTTTTGCTTTGCCAAGAATCGATCAGGTGATAGACTCCACAGCCGGATGCGAGCTGTTGAGTTTCTTAGATGCATATTCAGGATATCACCAGATCAAGCTGAACCCGGCAGACAGACTGAAGACTGCCTTCATCATGCTGTTCGGAGCCTTCTGCTACCTGACCATGACGTTCGGCTTGAGGAATGTCGGCGCCACCTTTCAGCGTTGCATGCAGAAGTGCCTCCTCAAGCAACTCGGCAGAAATGCCCACGTCTACGTGGATGATGTGGTGGTGAAGACGGAGAAGCGTGGGACGCTGCTGGAAGACCTCAAGGAAACCTTTGAGAACCTGCGCTGATTCCAGATCAAGCTCAACCATGAGAAGTGCGTTTTCGGAGTACCAGCCGGCCAACTCCTTGGCTTCCTAGTCTCTGAACGCGGCATAGAGTGCAACCCCATGAAGATCAAGGCCATCGAGAGGATGGAGGTACCCAGCCGACTGTTAGATGTGCAGAAGTTCACCGGTTGCTTGGCGTCCATCAGCCGATTTATCGGTCGGCTGGGCGAGAAAGCTCTTCCTTTGTATCAATTGATGAAGAAGACCACCTTTTTTGAGTGGAACCACAAGGCAGATGAAGCATTTCTCCAGCAGAAGAAGATGTTGACTACTCCTCCTGTGCTGGCGGCTCCGACTCCTAAAGAGCCCATGCTCCTATACATTGCCGCCACCAGCCGAGTAGTTAGCACAGTCATTGTAGTTGAGCGCAAGGAGGAAGGCAAGACGCTCCCTTTCCATAGACCGGTGTATTACCTGAGTGAGGTACTATCGACCTCCAAGAAGAACTACCCCCACTACCAGAAGATGTGCTATGGGGTGCATTTTGCCGCCAAGAAGCTGAAGCCTTACTTTCAAGAGCATCCAATTACGATGGTTTGCACGGCTCCGCTGGCCGAGATCATCGGGAGCCGAGATGCTTCTGGCCGAGTAGCCAAATGGGCCATAGATTTGGCTCCCTACACCATCTACTACCAGCCCCGCACCGCCATCAAGTCGCAAGCACTGGCCGACTTCCTCGTCGACTGGGGCGAGACCCAGTACCTGCCGCCAGCGCCCGACTCCACCCATTGGCGGATGCACTTCGACGGCTCCAGGATGCGCACCAGCCTGGGAGCCGGCGTCGTCCTCACCTCCCCTTCCTCTTCGACGGCTCAAGTATGTGCTGCAGATCCACTTCACCGGCTCCAACAACGTCGCCGAATACGAGGCGCTCATTCACGGGCTCCGGCTTGCCAAAGAACTCGGCATTCGCCGGATCCTGTGCTATGGCGACTCCGATTTGGTGGTCCAGCAGTCATCTGGCGACTGGGACGCCAAAGATGCAAACAGGCGAGCTACCGTTTCCTGGTACAGCAACTCAGCGGATACTTCGAGGGGTGTGAGTTCCTTCACATGCCAAGAAATGACAACGACCAAGCAGACGCCTTGGCACGAGTCGGCTCCACCCGCCAAGCAATACCATCCGGCGTCGCTCTTCAGCGCCTCCTTAAGCCGTCTATCAAGCCTTCACCAGAATCAGACTCCATCTTCGTGTCGGCTCCTCTCGAAGAAGTCGGACCCGACTCAAGAGCCCCAGCAGATGGCCCCAAGAAAATCACAGTTGAAGCCGGCCCGGGGACTTCAGAACCCGGCCCGGGGACTGCGCCAGTCGGTCCAGGGACTTCGCCAGTCGGCCCGGGGACTGCGCCAGTCGGCCCGGGGACATCGTCAATCCAGCAAGCGGCCGCAGACTCCAACCCGCCGCCTCCCAGCCCAGCCGCCCTTGTCCAAATTGCAGTAGTGGCGGTTGAAGAAATAGCAGCACCCTCATTGGCGCAGCCCATTCTCAACTTTCTAGTGAACAGAGAGCTACCAACTGATGAAATCTTGGCTCGACAAGTGCAACGCCGAGTGGCAGCTTACACCATAATCAACAAAGAGCTGGTCAGGCGCAGCGTTACTGGTGTCTACCAGCCCTGCGTGGAGCCAGAGCAAGGCCAAGAAATTCTCAGACACATCCATCAGGGCGAGTGCGGCCACCAGGCAGCTTCAAGAGCACTCGTCGCCAAATCCTTTCGACACGGTTTCTTCTGGCCGACTGCCCTGGAAGAGGCTAAAGAGTTAGTCCAAAAATGCAAGGGGTGCCAGAAGTTCCGCTCCAAGCCACTTCAGCCAGCTTCCACGCTGAAGACAATCCCCATCGCCTGGCCCTTCGCAGTTTGGGGCCTGGACATGGTGGGACCATTCAAGACGGCCCGAGGCGGCCTAACTCATCTGCTTGTCGCGGTGGACAAGTTCACCAAGTGGATAGAAGCAAAGCCCATCAATAAGCTGAACGGTCCGACTGCAGTGACTTTCATCGCCGACATCACGGTGCGGTACGGCATATTGCACAGCATCATCACCGACAATGGCACAAATTTTGCCAAAGGCGCCTTCGCCCGTTTCTGCGCGACGCAGGGCATCCGACTGGACTTAGCATCCGTTGCCCATCCGCAGTCAAATGGCCAGGTGGAGCGAGCAAACGGCCTCATTTTGTCCGGCATCAAGCCTCGACTGGTCGAACCACTCGAGCGGTCAGCCGACTGTTGGCTTGAGGAGCTGCCAACCGCCCTCTGGATTCTACACACGACTCCAAACAAGTCAACCGGCTTCACGCCTTTCTTCCTCGTCTATGGTGCTGAAGCCGTCATCCTGACGGACATAGAATTTGACTCTCCACGAGTCACCATGTACACTAAGGAGGAAGCAGAAGAAGCACGTCAAGACAGCATCGACCTGCTGGAAGAGGGCTGACTGTTGGCACTCAGCCGGTCCTGCATCTACCAGCAGAGTCTGCGCCGATACTACAACTGGAAGGTCAGGCCGAGATCATTCCAAGAGGGCAACCTTGTGCTACGGCTGATTCAGCGAACAGCCGGCCAGTACAAGTTGTCGGCGCCTTGGGAAGGCCCCTTCATCATTAGCAAAGTACTGGGCAACGACTCCTACTACCTAATCGACGCTCAGAAGACCCAAGCACGCAAGAGGGACGACTCCGGCAAAGAGTCGGAACGACCATAGAACGCAAATCTTCTCCGACGATTTTACAGTTGATGCAGTATGTGCCATGCTATCCTTTGTATTAAAGTACCAGGACTTTGGGCCCCCCGAGACGAGCTCGGGGACTGCCCTTTTTTGTTATCTGTATGATAAGAATTATGCCTTCGAGTATGCTACTCTTTGTTATGCCGTTTGGCACCGTGTTCAACTAGTCGGCCCGGAGACTCGCCGTCTTGCGCTATGAAATGCTTCCTGCAGTCGGACAAGTAGTGTGCGGCGCTTAAGCCGTCTCCTGTCGGAAGCCGCAGCTTGCAGAGCGACTGTTGGTAGGCGAAGAGTAAGCAAGAACGAGCGCACACACGAAAAAATGGCTAAGGACTCAACGCATATGCATAGCCCAAGCCGGCTTCCAGCCTCTCTCTGCAGAGCAGACTCTCGAATAGTCGGCTTGCCGCCTTCTACCCAACTTGTTAAAAAACTCTAAAAAAGGCCAAGTACTTGCCTTCCCTAAGGTAGCCAAGCATTTGACCCAATGGCAGTCCGTAGAGCGGCTGTTTGTCTGGCAAAGCGGCGCCTATGGAAAGGCGGCAAAGGAAAAATCCAAAAGAGCAATGAACAAGGAAAGATAGAAGTCGGATAGATATTTACATAACATAGGCCTCTGGCCAAGTTCAAGATACACCCCGCGGGTGGAATCGTGCAAATTACCAAGTTCTTCAAAGACTATGAAAGCAGATAAAGTAAAAGACAGGCGGAAGCCTAAGAAGCGGCAGACGGGTTCGGAGGGTCGGCGGATATGGCGGTGTCAGGCGCCGGAGCGGCCGGCTGGGCAGTCTCGGCTTGATCGTCTCCGGCGGCAGCCGGCCCAGTCGGACACGGCTTGTTGCTGGAGGCGCGATCGAGCTGAGGCTGGTCGTCTGCTCTGTCTTCTGGCGCCTCCGTCTCGTCTCCGTCCCCCGCCTCGTCTTCCTCCTCGGTGCTGGAGCCAATCACCTCCGCCGTGTCCTCGTCGTAGTCCGGGTTCATCCCGAACCACTCCGACGGTACCTCTTCGCTGTTCGTGGCCCGCTCAGGAACGAAGACGCTGGTGTCGGTGTAGTCGACGATCGCCACCGCACGCTCGACGAGGGCGCCTTCCACAGCCGCCAGTTCTGCCTGGGCCTCTGACCGGAACACGGCCAGCCGGTCCAGGTCCAGCCCTGGATACCAAGCCTTGACGAATTCCAAGGCCCGGCGCGCTCCATCCTGGGCCGAGGAACCCTTCTAAGCCTCAAGATGGCCAGCTACGACCTCCAGCCAGTCGGCAGTCCAACTGGGAGTGCGCAGGGCTGGCATGCCCGGCCATAGGGCAGAGATCGCCAGGGCCCCGGCGCGTTGAAGCTGGCGCAGCAGCTCATGGGCTGGCCACAGGCGAGTCTCGATGCTCAGGGGCTGCTCATCGACGGCCAGGGGGGCGTTGGCGGCGATCTCCTCGCCATTTGCCCTCCGTGCCTCGCGATCAGCCTCAATGGCTCGAGTGACCACCTGCGAGTGGCCGAGGAAGAAGTCTGCCAAAACAAGAAAGAAGCAAAAGAAATAATCAGAAATCGGCTTGACTTGCAGTCAGCGGTTCGAAGAAAGAAAGCAAAGAAACTCACCATCGACAATGTCTTCGATCTCGTGGAAGCCGGAAGTCAGCATCGCCTCCTTGTCAGTCCAGGAGGAGCGCTCGATCTCGAACTTGGCCAGGAGAGCGGTCTCTTTCTTCTCCGCCTCATCCTGAGCCGCCTTAAGCAGCTCCTTCTGCTCCGCCAACTGTGCGGCCAGCAAGTCGCGCTCTGTGGCGAGCTTGTCGCACTCCTCCTCCTTGGCACGTAGGGCCGTGCTGACTTCGCCCAACCGTTCCTGAAGAGCGGCATTGGCCTCTGAAGAACAAAAAGAAAGACGTTAAGTCATCAACAAGGAAGGTCGTCGGGAAGATCCGGCCCGACTGCTCAGCAGTCGGCCTGAATCTCGGGGACTACAGCCCGCGGGTGCGCCAGCGCGCCTCCGCGAAAAAGAAGAAGAACTTACTCCGGCTCTCCGACAAGTCGGCAGTCCGCTTCCCAAGCTGCTCAATGTTACGGTTGAATGTGGTGACGCGGAGGTTGTGATACTCCTATGATAAAAAGTCGGACAAAGACAAAAATGAGGAACTTGCCAGATTGATTTCCGGGCCGCCTGCGCAGCAGCCGGCCCGAAACTCGGGGACTACACCCAGTGGGTGTGCTGGCGCGCCCCCACAAATAGGAACGAGAAGAAACAAAGTCAAAAAAGAAAACATACCTGGATAGACGCTCGCGACGCCAGATGCGCCTTGGTGCGGCCCTGGATGGCTTCGCCCTCAGCTCGCAGCTTCGCCTGCACATCCAGAAGCGCCTGGTTCAGCGGACCGTCGCCGCCTCCTCGCACCCATCCAGTAGGTGCTGCGCTTGTTGCCTCAGCATCTGGAATGGCCGAGCTGGCGGTGCCGGTGAGGGAGTCCTGGACTAGGGGGTGTCCGGATAGCCAGACTATCATCGTCCGCCGGACTCCAAGACTACGAAGATACAAGATTGAAGACTCCGTCCCGTGTCCGGATGGGACTTTCCTTGGCGTGGAAGGCAAGCTTGGCAATACGGATATGTAGATCTCCTACCATTGTAACCGACTCTGTGTAACCCTAGCCTCCTCCGGTGTCTATATAAACCGGAGGGCTTTAGTCCGTAGGACAACATACATTACAACAATCATACCATAGGCTAGCTTTAGGGTTTAGCCTCCTTGATCTCGTGGTAGATCCACTCTTGTACTACCCATATCATCAATATTAATCAAGCAGGACGTAGGGTTTTACCTCCATCAAGACGGCCCGAACCTGGGTAAAACATCGTGTCCCTCGTCTCCTGTTACCATCCGCCTAGACGCACAGTTCGGGACCCCCTACCCGAGATCCGCCGGTTTTGACACCGACATTGGTGCTTTCATTGAGAGTTCCTCTGTGTCGTCACCGATAGGCCCGATGGCATCTTCAACCAACGACGTTGTCCAGGGTGAGACTTTTCTCCCCGGACAGATCTTCGTATTCGGCGGCTTCGCACTGCGGGCTAATTCTCTTGGCCATCTGGAGCAGATCGAAAGCTACGCCCCTGGACGTCAGGTCAGATTCGGAAGCCTAAACTTCACGGCCGATGTCCATAGAGACTTGATCTTCGACGGACCTGAGCCACAGCCAAGCGCGCCGCACTGTTGAGATGGGCATGATCTAGCTCTGCCGCCGAACAGTGCCTTGGTGGCCGCACACGAATCCGCTCCAGCCATTAGTCCGGAGCCGACTGCCCAGATAGAGGATCGGTGGATGGACGCCGCCTCGGGGGCTTCAACTTCCACGGCGATGGAGCCGAACACTGATCTTGTCCCTCACAAAACTCGTGATTCTGAGGTGCCGGACTCCTTGCCGGACTCCGAACCTCCCACACCCCTACCAACCAAATCGGATCGGGCGCCGATTATGGAATTCACCGCCGCGGACATCTTCCAATACACGCCTTTTGGCGACATCCTGAATTCACTAAAGCATCTCTCGTTATCAGGAGAGCTCTGGCCGGACTATGGCCAGGATGGTTGGGATGCGAATGACGAAGAATTTCAGAGCCCACCCACCACCCACTTTGTAGCCACTGTCGACGATCTAACCGACATGCTAGACTACGACTCCGAAGACATCGACGCTATGGACGACGATGCCGGAGATGAACAGGAACCAGCGCCTACAGGGCACTGGAAGACCACCTCGTCATATGACATATACATGGTGGATACCCCAAAAGACGGGGACGGCGAAGAAACAGCGGAGGCAGATTCTTTAAAGAAACAGCCCAAGCGCCAACGTCAGCGGCGCCGCTCTAAATCCCGCCACAGCAAGAATGGAGATTCCAGCACAGGAGACAATAATACCCCAGAAAGTGCCGAAGACAACCCCCTCCAGCAGGACTCAGCGCAGGAGGACGCAGAGGCAAGCCCTCATGAGAGGGCGGCAGACGAAGAGGTTGAGGATTACAACTATATGCCTCCCTCCGAAGACGAGGCAAGCCTCAACGATGACGAATTCGTCGTGCCCGAGGATCCCGTCGAACAAGAGCGTTTTAAACGCAAGCTTATCGCCACGGCAAACAGCCTAAAGAAAAAGCAGCAGCAGCTTCAAGCTGATCAGGACCTGCTGGCCGATCGATGGACCGAGGTCCTCGGGCCGAAGAGTATAAACTCGAACGCCCCTCCAAAAGCTATCCAAGACGCAAGCTGCTCCCCCGATTAGAGGAGGAAGCATACATACATCCATCACCAGCGCATGATACGGCTGACCGACCACCCCGCGATCGTGACAGAGAGGCATCCAGGCCCCCAACCAAGACCGTACCCCGGCATCGCTCCAAAAGTACGAAGCCAAGAGGGAACGCGCCGGACTTGCGAGATATATTGGAGGACAAAGCAAGGCAATCCAGATCCATCTACGGATCATGTGGGCGCCCCACGACCCATGACGAATACCGTCGTACCGGATATAATAACCCCGGCCAGGCCGAATACGGCAGACAGCGCTCTCTCGAGCTGCGTCGTGACATTGCTCAATACAGAGGCGCCGCACACCCGCTATGCTTCACTGACGAAGTAATGGATCATCAAATCCCTGAAGGGTTTAAACCCGTAAACATTGAATCCTACGATGGCACAACAGACCCCGCGGTTTGGATCGAAGATTATCTTCTCCACATCCATATGGCCCGCGGCGATGATCTCCACGCCATCAAGTACCTCCCACTCAAGCTTAAAGGACCAGCTCAGCATTGGCTTAACAGCTTGCCTGCAGAGTCAATTGGGTGTTGGGAAGACCTGGAAGCCGCATTCCTCGATAACTTCCAGGGCACGTATGTGCGACCACCAGACGCCGATGACTTAAGCCACATCATTCAGCAGCCAGACGAATCGGCCAGACAATTCTGGACACGGTTCTTGACGAAGAAAAATCAAATCGTCGACTGTCCGGATGCATAGGCCCTTGCAGCCTTCAAGCATAACATCCGCGACGAATGGCTAGCCCGGCACCTGGGCCAGGAAAAGCCGAAATCTATGGCAGCCCTCACATCATTAATGACCCGCTTCTACGCGGGAGAGGATAGCTGGCTAGCCCGCAGTAACAATCTCCGCAAAAATTCTCGCAGTCCGGATACTAAGGACAAGAACGGCAGGTCACGTCGAAACAAAAACAAACGCCGCATTAACGGCGACGACAAGGAGGATACGACAGTCAACGCCGGTCTGAGGCTCTAAACCCGGTCAACGGAAAAAGCTATTCAAAAGAACCACTCCGGGTCCGGCCAATTTGGACCGAATACTCGACCGCTTATGCCAGATACATGGCACCCCTGAAAAACCAGCCAATCACACTAATAGAGATTGTTGGGTGTTCAAGCAGGCAGGCAAGTTAATTGCCGAAAACAACGACAAGGGGCTAAACAACGACGACGAGGAGGAGACCCGACCGCCGAACAATAGAGGACAGAAGGGTTTTCCCCCACAAGTGCGGATGGTGAACATGATTTACGCGACCCATATACCCAAGAGGGAGAGGAAGCACGCACTAAGGGACGTCTATGCGATGGAGCCAGTCGCCCCGAATTTCAATCCATGGTCCTCTTGTCCGATCACTTTCGATCGAAGAGACCATCCGACCAGCATACGCCATGGCGGATTCGCCGCATTGGTTTTAGACCCAATCGTCGATGGATTTCACCTCACGAGAGTCCTGATGGACGGCGGTAGTAGCCTGAACCTGCTTTATCAGGATACAGTGCGCAAAATGGGCATAGACCCCTCAAGGATTAAACCTACAAAGACAACCTTTAAAGGTGTCATACCAGGTGTGGAAGCCAACTGTACAGGCTCAGTAACACTGGAAGTGGTCTTCGGATCCCCGGACAATTTCTGGAGCGAGGAGTTAATCTTCGACATAGTCCCGTTTCGCAGCGGCTATCACGCTCTGCTTGGACGAACCGCGTTTGCAAAATTCAACGCGGTGCCGCATTATGCACACCTCAAGCTCAAGATGCCAGGCCCTCGTGGAGTCATCACGGTCAACGGGAATACGGAACGCTCCCTCCGAACGGAGGAACATACAGCGGCTCTCACGGCAAAAGTACAGAGCAGCCTCTTCAGGCAATTCTCGAGTCCGGTCGTTAAACGTCCAGATACAGCAAAACGCGCCCGAAGCAATACCAACCAAGACCACCTGGCGCGATCAGAGCACGCGTAGCAATGCGGCCCCAGCCCCCGCCCGCGCATGATCGCAAGAATAACACTCCGCGTACATCATTACGCTTTGGAGATACCATGGGCGCAGGGGAAGGGGCACGATCACAATGGACCCAGAGTGCGGTTCGACCACACCAGGGGCTCGCAAGTGTGCCCCCTTTTTTATTTGTTATTTTCCTTCTTTGTGTACACAGGACTCCGGTAACCAGAGGCCCTGTCCGGCGGCGAACCAGCCGAACTCGTGATGCAACAGTCAGGGACGAAAGAAGGCTGCGACGAACACTCAGGTGGTCTCAATTACGAGCATTAAATTCGATTATATACACCAAGTCCGCAGCTCACCCCTGGAGGGGGACATGTTTACTTAGTCCAAATCCCTTGCTTACCGCACTATTTGTATCAGTCCGCACTCATAGCAGACTTCCTTTAATAAATAATGCAGCACTTTTCGACTACAATCACATTACCTTTTATATATATGTTCATTACATGACATCTTGCACCCGTATGTTCTGGTACGGCCTAATACACCAGGGGCATATGTTCCCCACATTGTGGTGTGATAAGTCCGAACACTTTCACAAGTGCGGCACCCCGAACTTATAGCATTATATGAATTGGCTCCGAATCATGTCTTGGGTCAATAGTTGGGTTTGCCCGGCTCCCACGTTTTGGTGCCTTACGTTCCGTTCTGTCGGCTAAGGTGGCACTGGGAGAACCACTGCGATTACGCCCCGGTTGAGCCGGGCGAGCGCCTGAGTGGAGAAAGCTAAAACTGACTAGCATGATAAGCCGAGAGACTGGTCGCTGTTCGAGAGGTTTTTTCGGATCCTTAAAGACTCACGCCGCTTCGAGCGAAGTTCCGGACAATGTCCGACGAAGGCGTGGATAGCGCCCCGGATTCGGCCTTCCGAATACCAGGGGCTTCGCCGAAATTTAAAATTATAGAATTCTATGGCTAAGTGAGAGTGTTCAAGCATTATAAGTCCGGTTGCCTTGTTCGTTGTGTTGAGCGCCTCCCTAGATGGAACCAAAAATGGGAACAAGAGCGCTCAAGGTTATCCCGAACACCCCAGCACTCGTGGCTTGGGGGCTGAAGCCAACGACTTGCCATCTCTCAGATTTTATACACGGCCGCACAGAAGGTAATATTTTAAATTAAACAAGCGTTGCTTAATGCGCACATGAACAAAGTTTTAGTGCAAAGGATAATACATAACGAGTCTACTCAAAGATTACATTTCTGGGGCACTCATCCACAATATCGCGGGCTCCCTTCAGGACAGTTTTATAATACATTTCAGGCGTGCGATACTCCTTGCCCGGTGGCGGTGGGTCCGTGAGAAGCTTCTCCACATCCAACTTGCCCCAATGCACCTTTGTGCGGGCAAGGGCCCGACGAGCACCTTCAATACAGGCAGAGCGCTTGATGACCTCCACCCAGGGGCATGCATCCACCAGCCGCCGCACGAGGCCAAAGTAGCTCCCAGGCATGGCCTGTCCAGGCCACAGCCGGACTATAAGGCCCTTCATGGCCTCCTCAGCTACCTTGTGGAGTTCGACCAGCTGCTTCAGCTGGTCGCTTGGGGGCACCAGGTGTCCGGCCTCAGCATACTGAGACCAGAAGACTTTTTCCGTCGAGCTCCCCTCCTCGCCATGATAGAATGCGGCGGCATCGGACGCACTACGCGACAGATCTGCAAACGCCCCTGGAGAGCTCCGAATGCGGGTAAGTGTCAGGTATTTTACATTAACATGCTTGCTTTGCATGAAAAATGCCTTACCCGCCGCTATCTTCTTCACATCCTCAACCTCCTGAAGGGCCTTACGGGCCTCGGCCTTGGCAGACTTGGCACTTTCGAGAGCCGAGGCAAGCTCGGACTCTCGAGTCTTGGAGTCACGCTCCAAACTCTCATGCTTCTCCATGAGAGCCTGCAGCTCTTGCCGTACTTCCGCCACCCGTGCCTCCTGCTTCTCTTGCTCTTCCCGCTCCGCGGCTGCACTGCGTTCGGCCGCGGACACAGCCTCCTTCAGGGCTGCCACCTCGTTTGTGGCCCCTGCAATACCCATATTATCCTTGTTAATTTTATTGCAACCCAAATCCTTTTCTGTAAGGTAACTATTCAAAGTGGTGTGACTCACCTTCTTTATCCTCGAGCTGCTTCTTGGCATGGCCGAGCTCTCGCTCGGACCGCTCGAGATCCTTCTTCAACACATCGACCTCCGCCGATAGTGCGGCAGAGGTCAGCAGCGCAGCCTGCAAACCCATATTGACATATTTTAAGCAACCCTGCGTATATCTTGTTAGATCCTCAGTCCGGCTTTTCTTTCCGAACACCGAACTGAGCATCAGGGGCTACTGTCTATGCGGTATTACATTACATAATTTTAACTTCTTACCTCAAAGCCTGTTAGAAGGCTGCTGCAGGCTTCGGTCAGCCCGCTTTTGGCGAACTGAACCTTTTGAATCACCGCACTCATGATAGTGCGGTGTTCTTCCTCGATGGAAGCGCCTTTAAGCGCCTCCAGCAAGTTATCCGGCGCCTCCGGTTGTACGGAGGCCGCCAGTGTCACGGTCTTGCCCTTCTTTCGAAGGGGCCGCCCGCTGGACTCTGGAACCACTGCGGGTTCCAATGTAGAGTCCGGCACAAAGTCCGGGAGGCAGCCTGACGCTGCCTCCGGAGCCTCCTCCTGATGGGTCCTTCTCTGGGACCCCACCTCGGCGTCCTTGTTGGCGCGGGGGGTAGAGGCGGTCGGAAGTAAATCCACATCCGACGGGGCCAACGACCCGCTCGATGAAGCGGGGAGATCATCATCGGCCAGGCTACGGACAGAATGCAGCATTAGAAGGACACTACGCGACAGGAAGGAGATTGCACATCAAGGATCCGGATACTTACGATCTTGCCGGACGCCTGGCCCTTGGAGGCCACTCATCCTCGCCAATGGTGGTGTTGGCGAAACTGTCCGGGGGGATAGTCCTCCCCCTCTTGGACCCTTCGGCCTCCCCTATTGGGGAAGCCTTCCTCTTCTTCTCTCCCTCCTTCGGGAGAGAGTCCTCCTCTTCCTCCTCGTCTTCGGAGGAGGAGTCCGCCTCGTCGTCGGACGCCTGATTACGGGAACTCTTTCGAGTCCCCGCGGCCACCTTCTTGGCCTTCTTCTCCGGCACCACGTGCGGTGCCGGGACCAGCAGCCCTGCTAAACGGGCGTTCTCTGGGTCTTCTGGCATGGGAGCCGGGCTGATGAGCTGCTTGGCCTTCTCCATCCATTCCTGTCAAAGGAAAAGAGAGATTGAAACCCTCTTAGAATCGGTTTAATTACCACAAGTGTCCCGTAACAGGGTTGAATCACTTACCTCGTCAGCTGGATGCTGCGAGTGAAATCCGCGATCTTCCGTCGCGGATACGGGGGCTTCGGCGCCCTTGAACAGCACCCTCCAGGCGCCTTCGTATGTCGTATCAAAGAGCCCGCTCAGCGCCTGGTGCTGTTCCGGATTGAACTCCCACAAATTGAATGCCCGTTCTTGGCATGGGAGAATCTGGCGGATGAGCATGACTTGGACCACGTCGACGAGCCTGAGCTTATTGCTCACCAGCTTCTGGATGCAGGCTCGGAGTCCCGTCACCTCCCTCGGATTGCCCCACTGCAATCCCTTCTCTTTCCAGGAGGTGAGCTGCGTGGGGACGCCGGATCTAAACTCGGGGGCCGCCGCCCGTGTGGGCTTGCGCGGCTCGGTGACGTAGAACCACCCTGATTGCCACCCCTTGACGGAGTCCACGAAGGCCCCTTCGAGCCAAAGGACGTTGGGCAACTTATCCAACATGGCGCCTCCGCATTCCGCTTGCGTGCCCTTCACAACCTTCGGCTTGACGTTGAAGGTCTTGACCCACAGGCCGAAGTGGGGCTGGATGCAGAGGAAGGCCTCGCACACGACGATAAACGCCGAGATGTTGAGGATGAAGTTCGGCGCCAGATCGTGGAAATCCAGGCCGTAGTAAAACATGATCCCCCGGACGAATGGGTGCAATGGAAAGCCCAGTCCGCGGAGGAAGTGGGGAAGGAAAACGACCCTCTCATGGGGCCCAGGGGTAGGGACGAGCTGCCCCTCGTCGGGCAGCCGGTGCGCCATATCGCCGGAAAGGTATCCGGCGCTGCGCAGTTTGGTAATGTGCTCCTCCTTAACGGTGGAGGCCAACCATTTTCCTCCCGCTCCGGACATATTCGGAGAAGGTCGGGGCGAGATGCGCGAGCTTGGGCGTTGGAGCTTCAGTACGCGGTGATGGATAAGCAAAGGAGG
This sequence comes from Triticum aestivum, assembly GCF_018294505.1. Lineage (NCBI taxonomy): Eukaryota > Viridiplantae > Streptophyta > Magnoliopsida > Poales > Poaceae > Triticum > Triticum aestivum. The sequence continues at coordinate 77,321,288 of NC_057807.1, read as the reverse complement.
AAGAAGGCGTAGGTGAGAAGGTAAATCCTTATCCCTTATATATAGGCGGACGAAAACTATGCGTCCCCACTGACCTGATAAAACTCGCTTATCTCCCAAGCGCCACCATCAATGGCGCGGTTGGGTTACCCACGCACGTATTGATGAGAATCCCGGAATAAGGGGAACATGATCTCTACTTCGACAAGACGTGCCAAGGAAACCGCTTCGCTAAACGTGCTGAGGTGGTATAGTAAAGAATGATTCAAACAAAGGCTTGATAGCGGTGTGATGTCACGCCGCATGATACGTTAGCAGATTGGACTGGTGTACATTTTATTCTCTCTACGGTGGAATGTGGAATTTATTTTGCAGAGCCGGACACTATCCTGGTGTTCATGATCTTCTCAGGATTATTCAAGGGAGGAACCCGCCTTGCAATGCCGAACATTATGCGTGCTGGACTTATCATCATTGAAGCCTGGTTCAGGGGCTACTGAGGGAGTCCTGGACTAGGGGGTGTCCGGACAGCCGGACTATCATCGTCCGCTGGACTCCAAGACTACGAAGACACAAGATTGAAGACTCCGTCCCGTGTCCGTATGGGACTTTCCTTGGCGTGGAAGGCAAGCTTGGCAATACGGATATGTAGATCTCCTACCATTGTAACCGACTCTGTGTAACCCTAGCCTCCTCCGGTGTCTATATAAACCGGAGGGCTGTAGTCCGTAGGACAACATACATTACAACAATCATACCATAGGCTAGCTTTAGGGTTTAGCCTCCTTGATCTCGTGGTAGATCCACTCTTGTACTACCCATATCATCAATATTAATCAAGCAGGACGTAGGGTTTTACCTCCATCGAGAGGGCCCGAACCTGGGTAAAACATCGTGTCCCTCGTCTCCTGTTACCATCCGCCTAGACGCACAGTTCGGGACCCCCTACCCGAGATCCGCCGGTTTTGACACCGACAGCCGGCTTCCAAGGGACGTGGCGCCGAAACCGCCTTCTCGAGACGGCGGCGCGCTGGTGAGGCGACCTGAAGGAGCAGCCTCGCCACCGCCTCGTCCTCAGTCGGCGGCACTGGCGGTCCCGCCGGCTGCTTGCCATGCGGCGGAGGCGGCGGTGGCGGCGTGGTCGTGCCCGACACGGAGGCCTCGCCACCGTCCTTCTCCATGATGGATTGCTCCCCGCCGACTTCTCAAGTGTGTCCCGTGAACTCCGGGGGCGGTGGCGCTGAGTTTCCCTGCGGGACGACAAGCAATGCCGACTAGCGGCGCGCGGTCTCCTCAGCCCGCTGTTTCCCTGCGGCGGCGGCTTCGGCCTCCTCCAGATTCTTCTGGGCGGAGGCCACCGCTTTCTCGGCCTCCGCCTTCTCCAGACGGTCGACCTCTTCCTCGTCGCGCTTCTCCCGCGTGTTGCGCTCCGTCGCCTCCCGGAAGTCGGCGGCGGGGTCAATCTACCGAGTGTTGGCGGACGTCTCGGCCTACCCAATGACAGAGGGGACGGCGACCCTCTCAAGAGAAAGAGGGGCCCTGAAGCAAAAGATGGAATGAAGAAGACTCGGAAAGGATCCATCAAAGAAACAAGACAAAGGTAGAAAGCGCTTACGCAGAGACTAGCGGCGGATTCTTCACTTCCTTACGGAAGCGGTTGGCCTTCGCGGCCGCCTCTTCCCGCTTGGTTGCGGCGGCCGCCCCCTTGAACTTTTTCGGCCGATCGCCGAGCGAACTCGGCGCGGCCCGGCGCTTCTTCGCTCCGACTTGACCAGCCAAGCCGGTGGAGGAACTCGCGCCTAGATGGCCGGCTCTCGGTTGGCGGCGCGGGACGACTTCCCCTTCGGCCTTGTCTTCTGGCCAGTTGGCGAAGGTCGCCGAGGGCCGGAAGCCGCCTTCCGCTCCTCCTCCTCCGCCTTCTGCGTCGGCCTCCATCGTTGCCGCCCCCAAGTCGGGGTCGTCGACGTCGCTCTCCGCTCGACCTGGAGCGAACTCACGGGGAGGTCCCGTGGCACCGGCTGCGGGTTGGATGAGTGGGTTCTGACTCAAAAAACCAAGAAGATCAGAAGTCGGATCCGGCTACAAAGAAAAACAGAAGAACAACAGATTGGACTTACCACGGGTGGAGGGTTGGCACGTGAGTACGGCTCCTTGCCGAACTGCCAGTCTTCCGTGAGCTCGCAGTTCGCGATGTGATTCACCATGTTCGCCACCTCCGCGTGGGGCATCTCCCTGGTGCACATCCGGCTCGGGTCCCGGTGATCGCTCATCTGACAGATCAGACGTGGTCGGCCTTGGAGTGGGAGGACTCGGCGCGCCACGAAGGCGGCCAGCAAGTCGGCTCCAACTAGGCCTTCCAACTGCGTCAGCACTCGGAGTCGCGCGACGGCGGCGGCACCGGCAGGAGTCAGCGTCTTGGCCCGATTGGACCAGCTGGGAAGCCTCCCAGCCGGCACGCCGGCTTCGTAGTGCGGCAGGTTGACCCAGTCGCCTTCCATGGCGACGTTCTTCACGTAGAAGAACGACCGCTGCCACATCTTCACCGACTTGATCAGTGCGATGGAGGGAAATGGATTGTCGGCGGTCGAACTTCGCATTGCGATGAAGGCGCTGCACTGAGCCGGTATGCCAGCGATGTGTGTGCCGAGCTTTGATTGGAAGAACTCTCCCCACAGCTCGATGGTGGGGAGAACGCAGAGGAAACCCTCCCACAGGGTGGCGAAGGCGGCCAGCAGCACCACCGTGTTTGGAGTGAGGTGGTGCGGCTGGAGCCCGTTGAACTCCAGGAAGGAGCGGAAGAAGCCGCTCGCCGGCAGGCCCAGGCCGCGCATGAGGTGCGAGCGGAATATGACCCGCTCGCCCTCCTCCGGCGCCAGCCTTATTTCCCCCGCCGGCGGGGCGCGGGCCTACACCAAGTTCATGCCGGGGAGCCGGCGCGTCCTGTGGAGGTGCTCGATGGCGTCGTCGTCTACTTCGGAGCCGTCCCACACGCCGGAGCGCACGGCAGGGGTTGCGGCGGCGGAGGAGGAGCTCATCGCTGCGGGTGCGGCGCGGCGTGGTGCGGCAAGGGCAAGAAGAAGAAGAGGCAGAAGGAAGCAGGGGAGCAGGGAGGAACGAGCGTGTGCTTCGCCGTCCCGCTCCCCCTGCCTACTTATTAGCCCATAGGCTGAGAAGCCGATGGGGCGGCATGGGATTAACTGCGCGCGAGACCCAACGCCGCCCACGATTAACCCCACGAAGTTACTGCGCGCAGTAACGACATGGGGAACCCAACCGCCCGCACGGCCGCAATGGATCCATTCGCGTGCCGAGGCGCGGTAGTGGCGGGCCCCGCCTGACGGCCTGTCCCGTCGCGTGCGTGGGCAGGCAGACTGCCCTTGCCACGTGGCGCCGCGCGACGGGGCCGCGGCGGGCGACCGCGGGAAGCGTATCAGACACGCCGCCTGGTTCCCGCCGCGACGTTCGAAACTCCTCGAGAGGCAAGACGGCCCTCGGTGGATCCGACTCCAGCTAGTCAGATTGAAGCAAGACGGCCCTTTGTGAACCCGACTCCAACCAACCGGCCCGAAGGAATATGGCCATCAAGGCCTACATTCCCCCACCGGAAGAATGAAACTGTTGAGGCGCACGACGTATCACCATCGGAGCCTCACCAGCTTCGGGGACTACTGTCGGAGTAATGGGCCACGGGTAGGCTCACCCGAGCCCCAGAACCTTTCAAGACATCGGGGTAGACTGCGCCCCTCAAGTACCTGCGGCGACTCCAAGACAAGCCGAGTCCCCAGAAGCGACTCCCATTCAAGCCGAGTCCCAGAGGGGACTCCAAGGAAGCCGGCTATGGGGAGTCGACCCGCGACTTCCAACCACTCGATAATTAAAGGCAGGCATGGCCACAGTGCGCCGTACCCACTGAGATCTCCGCCCGGCGCGGCACTGTTGCCATGCCAGCCCTGACATCAGCCCTGGGGGCGGAGCCCTGTACCCACGACGGTCTGTCTGTATGGCCCGGAGATGGCGGGGCCTACCAGTCAGCGAGAGTGTCGAAGAAGGCGAGCACGCCAAGAGTCAGACCCGTTGGGAGTCGGCCGCCCCCTCCCACGGGCCCCACACGCCATTAACCAGACGCGACGGGGGAATGGCAACAGTGATCGCCCGCCAGGCGGCAGCGCTGTTGCCATGACCCCATGACCAAGCCCGCGTCATTAGAATCACGACTACAGTAACCTGCAGCCGGCAAGACCTGCCCGTGGCGGGCGCGGGCTGATGCCCTCGTACCAGGCCAGTCGGCGGGCCCTAGGATTCGGCGGAGAAGGCGGCGCCTGAGAGACTGGCGGCTGGGACCCGCACCCAACCGGTTTTACCATTGTAACCCTGGGGTAGGCCTATATAAACCCCCCAGGGCACCCATGCAAAGGGTTCGGAATCATCTAGCACTAGACAGACCACACGAGGAGGAGAGAGCTAGCCTTGCCTTCTCCTACCTCCAAAAACAGCTCTAGGAGCACCCTTGTATTCACTTTGCATTAGTGACCATGCGGAGACCCCGCAGAGCAGCAGTAGGGGTGTTATCTCCTCGGAGAGCCCTAAAGCTGGGTAAGATCAGCCGGCGTGCATGTCTTCGCCTCATCCCATTTCCAGGCACCGGCGACGTTCTACTCGCCCCCACCATGATAAGCCATCCTTTGGCATATGTCGCACCCAACCCCCGACAATTAGTATGCTTGAAGTATTATTATTTATTATGTCAATATGAACTTTTGTCTTGAATCTTTTGGATCTGAATATTCATATCACAATTAAGAAGATTTACATTGAAATTATGCCAAAGTATCACTCCGAATCAAAAATTCTTTTTTTATCATTTACCTACTCGAGGACGAGCAGGAATTAAGCTTGGGGATGCCTGATACGTCTCCAATGTATCTAAATTTTTTGATTGCTCCATGCTACTTTATCTACTTGTTTGGACTATATTGGGCTTTATTTTCCACTTTTATATTATTTTTGGGACTAACCTATTAACCGGAGGCTCAACCCAGAATTGCTGGTTTTTTCCTATTTTAGTGTTTCGAAGAAACAGAATATAAAACGGAGTCCAAATGGAATGAAACCTTCGGGAACGTGATTTTCTCACCAAACGTGATCCAGGAGACTTGGACCCTACTCCAAGAAGTGCCAGAGGCGGTCACGAGGGTGGAGGGCGTCCCCCCCTGGGTGCACCCCCTACCTCGTGGCCCCCCTGGCGCTCCACCGACGTACTCCTTCCTCCTATATATGTCTACGTACCCCCAAACGATCAGAACAGGAGCTAAAAACCTAATTCCACCGCCGCAACCTTCTGTATCCACGAGATCCCATCTTGGGGCATGTTCCAGAGCTCCGCCGAAGGGGGCATCCACCATGGAGAGCTTCTATATCAACACCATAGCCCCTCCGATGAAGTGTGAGTAGTTTACTTCAGACCTTCGGGTCCATAGCTAGTAGTTAGATGGCTTATTCTCTCTTTTTGGATCTCAATACAAAGTTCTCCCCCTCTCTTGTGGAGATCTATTCGATGTAATCTTATTTTTGCGGTGTGTTTGTTGAGACTGATGAATTGTGGGTTTATGATCCAGTATTATCTATGGAAAATATTTGATTCTTCTCTGAATTCTTTTATGTATGATTGAGTTATCTTTGCAAGTCTCTTCGAATTATCCTTTTTGTTTGGCCAACTAGATTGGTAGTTCTTGCAATGGGAGAAGTGTTTAGCTTTGGGTTCAATCTTGCGGTGTCCTTACCCAGTGACAGAAGGGGTTGCAAGGCACGTATTGTATTGTTGCCATCGAGGATAACAAGATGGGGTTTTTATCATATTTCATGAATTTATCCCTCTACATCATGTCATCTTGCTTAAGGCGTTACTCTGTTTTTAACTTAATACTCTAGATGCATGCTGGATAGCGGTCGATGAGTGGAGTAATAGTAGTAGATGCAGAATTGTTTCGATCTACTTGTCTTGGCCGTGATGCCTATATACATGATCATTGCCTAGATATACTCATAACTATGCTCAATTTTGTCAATTGCTCAACAGTAATTTGTTCACCCACCATAGAATACTTATGCTCTTGAGAGAAGCCACTAGTGAAACCTATGGCCCCCGGGTCTATTCTCATCATATCAATCTCTATCACTTTTTTTACTTGCTTTGCTTTTACTTTGCCTTTTAGTTTTACTTTGCATCTACCTATCAAAAATACCAAAAATATTATTTATCATCTCTATCAGATCTCACACTCGTAAGTGACCGTGAAGGGATTGACAACCCCTAATCGCGTTGGTTGCGAGTTGCTATCATTTTGTGTAGGTACGAGGGACTTGTGCATGGTCTCCTACTGGATTGATACCTTGGTTCTCAAAAACTAAGGGAAATACTTACGCTACTTTGCTGCATCATCCTCTCCTCTTCGGGGAAATCCAACGTAGTGCTCAAGAGGTAGCAATGTCTGAAGTCACCAAGGCGCGCTCCTCCAACAAAGACGAGGAGGAGGAATTGGAAATCCCCCCCTCCCCAAACCGGGGGGGAGAAGAGAAAGGCCGCCCCGCAGGGGGAGGACGAGGCATCCAAGAAGGGAAAGACCTTCCTTCCGGACCACTCTACCACGGCCACCTACATCAGCGAGGAGTGGTTGCCCAGGGATAAGTTCCTAGCTAGGTCGTAAGTATCCGGACACTATAATACTTCCAGTATGTTTTTCTTTATTGCTTCTTATCATGTCGAGCATGCATATGCAGTCCGGCCAAATCCCACATTGAGGTATCCTATTCGGAGGGGTCCCTTGGACCGTCGGCGATGAATAGCAATTCACTCCCGACAGCCTCCTCCCCCAGGCCCGCGGACGACACCGAGGTGTTGTCTCAGAGGATACCGGACCAAGGGGAGACAGTTCTGGAGACGCGCCCAGGCGAAATCCCAATCACCGGGCACATGGGGGGGAAGACCCCCATGGACTCCGATAACGGGGGCCGCAGCAAGTTTGGCCCCCAGCCGAATACGGCTCCGGAAACCCAAGCGGTTCCAAATTCAGGCCGGCAGCCTCTCTCTAAGGGGGGCGAGCCACCTGTACCAATGACCTCTGTCCGTCCAGAGGCATCGGATAACTTGCCGGAAGCACTTCGCGGTGCTTCCATTGATGAAGAACACCGTACTCTTATGAGTACGGTGTTTGAGAAGGTCCGGTCCGCCAAAAGTGGATTGCCGAAGCCTGCGCCAGCCTCCTAACAAGATTTGACATAAGTAATAAATTGTAGGAAAATATCACAATATAGACAGTAGCCCCTGATGCTCTGTTTGGTGTTCGAAAAGAAAGGCCGAACAGAGGATCAAATAACATCCGCATGAGTCTAACAGAAGATGTCTATGTGAATAAACAGGCGTCGCTGCTAGCCGCTGCTGCTCGTACTGCGGAGGTCTCTGGACTGAAGCGGGACCTGGAGCGGACCGAGGGAGAGCTTGGCCTCGTGAAGAGGCAGCTCGAGGAAAACAAAGGTACACAATACCCCGTCTGTATATTTATAAAGTAAAAATGGTTTCTGCTAATAGAAGCATCATGAACTTTAATATGGGCCACGACCGAAGTGGCGGCCCTTAAGAAGGGGCTGACCTAGGTCGAAGACAAAGCTGCCAAGGAACGCATTGAGCACAAGAAGCAAGAGCCCGTGTCAACGAGGTCTAGCAAGAGCTCTAGGATTTCGTCCAGAAATATGAGTCCTTGGAGCGTGAATCTAAGACTCAGGAGTCCGAGCTTGCTAAGGCCCTCCAGAGCATGCAAGACGCCAAAGCCGAAGCCCGAAAGGCCCTCCGGGAGATTCAAGCGATCAAGAAGATTGCGGCGGGTAAGGCATTCATTATGCAAAGCAAGCATGTGAAGGAGACTGAGGGAGTCCTGGACTAGGGGGTGTCCGGATAGCCGGACTATCATCGTCAGCCGGACTCCAAGACTATGAAGATACAAGATTGAAGACTCCGTCCCGTGTCCGGATGGGACTTTCCTTGGCGTGGAAGGCAAGCTTGGCGATACGGATATGTAGATCTCCTACCATTGTAACTGACTCTGTGTAACCCTAGCCCTCTCCGGTGTCTATATAAACCGGAGGGTTTTAGTCCGTAGGACAACACAACCATTACAACAATCATACCATAGGCTAGCTTCTAGGGTTTAGCCTCCTTGATCTCGTGGTAGATCCACTCTTGTACTACCCATATCATCAATATCAATCAGGCAGGAGTAGGGTTTTACCTCCATCGAGAGGGCCCGAACCTGGGTAAAAACATCGTGTCCCTTGTCTCCTGTCACCATCCGCCTAGACGCACAGTTCGGGACCCCCTACCCGAGATCCGTCGGTTTTGACACCGAGTTCCTCTGTGTCGTCACCGATAGGCTCGATGGCTTCTTCAATAAATAACGACACCGTCCTGGGTGAGACTTTTCTTCCCGGACAAATCTTCGTATTCGGCGGCTTCGCACTACGGTCCAATTCGCTTGGCCATCTGGAGCAGATCGAAAGCTATGCCCCTGGCCATCAGGTCAGGTTTGGAAGCCTAAACTTCACGGCCGACATCCGCGGAGACCTGATCTTCGAAGGATTCAATCCACAGCCGAGCATGCCGCGCTGTCACGATGGGCATGATTTAGCTCTGCCGCCGGACAGTGCCCAGGAGGCCGCACACGAGTCCGCTCTGTCCCATAGTTCGGAGCGGACCGCGCAGATCGAGGACAAGTGGCTGGACACCGCCTCGGGGGCTGCGACTTCTGCGACGATGGAGCCAAACACTAACCTTGTCCCTTATAAAGCTCGTGACTCCGAGGCGCCAGACTCCTTGCCGGACTCCGAACCTCTTGCGCCCCCTCCAATCGAATCCGATTGGGTGCCGATCATGGAGTTCACCGCCGCGGACATCTTTCAGCACTCACCCTTTGGCGACATCCTAAATTCTCTAAAGCATCTCTCGTTATCAGGAGAACCCTGGCCAGACTGCGGTCAGGATGGTTGGGATGCGGACGTTGAAGAAATTCAAAGCCCACCCACCACCCACTTTGTAGCCACTATCGACGATCTAACCGACATGCTAGACTACGACTCCGAAGACATCGACGATATGGACGACGGTCCGGAGACGAACAAGAACCAGCGCCTACAGAGCACTGGAAGGCCACCCCAACCCATGATGTATATATGGTGGACACCCCAAAAGGAAGCAATAACGAGGAACAACGGGACACGGCAAAGGATAATCCAGCCAACAAACAACCAAAATGGCGACGCAGACGCCGCCCTAAGTCCCGCCTCAACAAAAACAGCACTCCTAATGACCCAGCAATGGAGGAGGGCAAACCAGTGGACGACGAACATGCAACCAAGCAACCATCCGAACAGGATGAATCGGATAATCAATCCATGCCTGGCGAAAACAACAGTCTAGACGACCTCACGCCGGACACACCACCGGAGAATAAGAACCTTCACAAAAGACTCGTCGCCACTACAAGAAGTCTGAAGAAGGAAAAACAGAAGCTCAAAACAGCAGAAAACATACTCAGAATGAGGTGGAGCGAATTACTCAAGACCGCGGACAAATATGGCAATGGCCACCAAACAAAGAGCTACCCAAAGCGCAAGCTGCTGCCAGAATTCGACGAGGAGGCCGTAGAGCCCCCACAGTCAAAAAGCAAAGAGGCCGCCTGGCCGGATAAACGACCAGATGACGGGCCACAAGCGATAAGCGGCGCCGCACACAAGCCGACTCCTGATCCTCAGAAAACAGATGGCCCGGTCAGGTCCATTTATGGGCCAAAAAAGAGGGCCCCAGGAAGCAACACAACACGCCAAGTGTTCGAAGGCAACGGCACACCCAAATACAGGGGCGCCGCACACCCACTATGTTTCACTGATGAGGTGCTGGATCATGAATTTCCAGCGGGGTTCAAACCCGTAAACATAGAGGCATACTTTGGAACAACATACCCTGGAGTCTGGATTGAGGATTACATCCTCCACATACACATGGCTAGAGGAGACGATCTCCACGCCATAAAATATCTACCCGTCAAGCTCAAAGGGCCAGCTCGGCATTGGCTCAAAAGCCTCCCAGAAAATACTATTGGAAGCTGGGAAGAGCTTAAGGACCCGTTTAGAGCAAATTTTCAAGGGACTTATGTCCGCCCTCCGGATGCAGACGATTTAAGTCACATAACTCAACAGCCCGGAGAGTCAGCGCGCAAATTCTGGAACAGTTTCCTTACCAAAAAGAACCAAATAGTCGACTGTCCGGACGCCGAAGCCTTAGCAGCTTTTAAACATAATGTCCGAGATGAATGGCTCGCCAGACACCTTGGCCAAGAGAAGCCGAGAACAATGGCCGCGCTAACAATTCTCATGACCCGCTTTTGCGTGGGGGAAGACAGCTGGCTAGCAAGATGCAGCACCAGTGACCCGAGTACATCCGAAATCAGGGATGGAAACAGAAAATCACGGCGCAGAAAGGATCAGCGCCGAAATAAAGAAAAAAGCCCAAAGAACACGGCGGTCAACACCAGATTCAAAAGCTCGCGGCCGAACAACAAAACACTGCCTCTTAAGGACAACAGTGACGAGCCATCCAACTTAAAAAAAAATTTGGATCGGATATGTCAAATCCATAGTACTTCCGGAAGGCCTGCAAACCACACCCACCGAGATTGTTGGGTTTTCAAACAGTCCGGCCGACTCAACGCCGAACACAATGGGCTCAATGCGCCAAGCGAGGATGATGACGAAACCCACCAGCAGAGCGCCGGAAAACAAAAGACTTTCCCACAAGAAGTCAAAACAGTAAACTCACTTCATGTGATAGTATGGAACAACAGTGCGGCACCCGCCAAAGTAGGTATCGCACGGTCCACCTCAGCGGAACCTCGAGGTTGGATGTCAAAACCAATTACGTTCGATCACCTGGACTATTCCCGAAGTATTCGAAACACAGGATGGACTGCTCTGATATTGGATCCTATAATCGACGGACTACAATTTACACAAGTCCTGATGGACGGCGGCAGTGATTTAAACCTGCTCTATCCGGACACAATCAACAAGTTGGGGATAGACCTTACTAAAACTCAACATACCCGCACTACCTTCAAAGGAGTGACGCCAGGCCCTTACGCCAAGTGCACGGGCTCCTTACTACTAGAGTTGTGTTCGGGTCACCCGACAACTTCCGACGCGAAAAGCTAACCTTTCATATCGCCCCATTCAAAAGTAGCCATCAAGCTCTATTGGGACGTGAAGCTTTTGTCCGCTTTCACGCGGTACCACACTACGCGTCTCTTACACTTAAAATGCCCAGTCCACGCGGCATCATCTCATTAAAAGGCCGTTTAAGACCCCGGACACGGCTAGACGAGTCCGGCATAAATAAGCCAGGGGCTCCTTAACCGCACACCCCTTTACAAGGGGCTGCGCGTATGAGCTAATATAAGCTCAGCTTTACTCATTTATTTATATTTCGATTTTTAATTCATTTTTTGCACGATTACTTTTCAAACTAAGTTCCTCTCTTTTACAGATGAACATCGTGTTACACCCGTCCAGGATACAGCACAACGGAGACACAGGCGCAGACGTGCAGCAGGGACCCGTGGCAAGGATTCTTTTCAGATTAAGACCCTGCGTAAACCTTTTTTATTGTCTCTTGTTGCTATATATCCCCTGGTTTCGCATTATAACTAGAGAGGAGACTGATGTTTTGGCATCGGCCGCGTCAGAGGACCTTGCGCGTACCTGGACACTAGGGGCTTAGGGCATTGTTCTGCCCGCTATCATAATGACCGAATACCTTAGGGAGTGTTCGGCATCTCGAGTTAGGCCTTATATGCATCAGCTCCGAGTCATGTCTTTGGTCAAATGTTGGGTTTGCCCGGCTCCTGTGTTTTGCTGCCTTACGTTCCGTATCATCGGCTAACGCGGCACCGGAGAACTACTGCGATTGTGAACCGGTTCGGCTGGGCGAGCACCTCAGTAGAGAAAGCCAAAAACTGACTGTCATGACACAGCGAGAGACTGGTCAACCACTCGATCGACTATCGGAATGTTTAGAATTCTTCCGCTTTGACGAAGGATCGTTTCCCTGTCAGGCACATACGCGCCCTGAATTTCGGAGAGCACGGTGCCCCTAGGGGCTATATCGTAGCCCCACCCTCGAACTCCAATGGCTAAGTGAAAGTGATAAAGCATTATAGTCCGGTTGCCTCGTTTGCTATGCTACCACCTCCTTTACAGGACCAAGACGTTGGATTAAGTGTGAAAATGCACTTTTTTGCAAACACCCCCGCACTATGTGCGTGGGGGCTGAAGCCGACGACTGCCATCTTTCAGGTTATACACACGTATACATAAACGGCCGCACAAGAGATATTTTAATACTTGAACGCACAAGTACCAAAAAGCGCTTACATCATAAACATCGTTTTACAAACCAAAACGTTCATTTGAACGTGACATTTTTTGAGCACTGCGACTCTATTACACGAGCACCATGCAGAACTTCCCCAAAATAGTGCTCGGCGGGTAACCGGTTCTCATCCGAACCCTGGGTCGCAATAGCGGTGGCATCCATCTCTGTCCAATGTGTCTTCACACGGGCAAGGGCCATCCGTGCACCCTCTATGCAGGCCGACCGCTTCATCGCCTTGATATGCGGCACCGCCCCAAGAAATTGCTGCAATAAGCCAAAATAACTATTCGGCTTGGCCCTATCCGGCCAGACATGGGTCACGATATCCGTCATGGCAAGCCCGAACAATCTATTCAGCTCAGCCCACTCGGCCAACCGATCGGTCAGCGGAAGTGAACGCTCCGGACTATGGAATTGAGACCAAAACAGCTCTTCCGTCTTGTGATCCTTCTGACTTCGGAAGTGCACAACGGCATCCGCCGCACTTGCTGCTAAGTCCATATAAGGATCCTCCGGACCCCACAGCTGGCCAAGCTGAGCATATTTTGGATCTGTAAACCTTCGGCGCAGCAGAAAGGGCTTGCCGGCCACAATATCTTTGGCCTGGTGCAGCTCCTCCTTTATAGCCCGCATTGCAGAACGGGCATCCTTGGCTTCGGCGGTGGCCTTCCCCAGGTCTTCTCGCTCCGCTAGGCGCTCCTTTTCAAGAACCTCATTGCGGTTAGTAGCATCTTTTAACTTCACGGACATTTTGGCCATCTCCTCCCTGCTTCGACAGTGTGCACCCCTTTCGGCTTCTAGCTCTTCGGCCGCCCTCGAGGCAGCCGCATCACTCCTTCTGGCTTGCTCCTTGGCTTGAGCAAGTTCTGCCCGAAGGCTGTCCACAGCAGCAGCACCATCTGCATCAAGCACACATATTGTAAGGGGTGGGCTTCGGCTCCCTTACTAGGTGACCACGAAGAAGAAACCTACCTTGCGACTCGTCAAGTCGCCTGTTGACTAGCGCGATGTCCGCATCCGCAACATCGAGTTGCCGCTTTAGTTCGGCAACTCCATCAGTCCGGCTAGCCACCGAACTATCCGCCACCTGCTTAGGAAAGGCAAAATTCAATACCTGGGATTTTGATCCTCGGCACGCTGTCGTTCTCGACACCATACCGAGTCTTAGGGGCTACTATCTATACAGGGCGCACTTTATGTGTAAAACTGTCAAAGGGTACGTCATTTTTACGTACCTCAAACCCCACCAGCAAACTCCTGACGGCATCATGCAATCCGCCTTCGGCGGATGCAATTCTTTTAATCACCGTACTCATCAGTGTACGGTGACCTTCTGAGATGGACGCCCTCTCAAGCAGATCCTTCAACTCCCCCGGCCGCACACCAGTTGGTGCCGAACTATCCGGCCCTGCCAGACTCGGGGATACCCTCCATGATGACACTTCAGGCTCGTCCGCCCCATCCGATGGCGCGGCAGATGGAGGCGTCTCGCTCTCCATCATATCCAGACGGAGTTCCCCCGAAGACGAGCTCATCTAAGAAGGACGGAGATCCGAACTACAAGGCAAAAGCTTAAGTTCTCCTCAGAAGCATAAATAGGGATATCCCTTATTACAAAACTCCTTTTTTTACTTACGGCTCGCTGGAGGGCTGATTCTTTTGGGGGAGACTGTGCGGCCGGAGCCTCTCCGGACGCAGGACCCTCCGGTGAAGATTTCTTCCCCCGCTTCGGGGCTTTGGCCCCCGGGTTTTCAGAAGCGGTCCTCTTCTCCCCCTAGAAGGAGGGATTCTCGATCCCCCCTACCTCAAAAGCCTCCTTGGTTGAGGCGGTAGTTCCTCTGTTCTCCCCTTTGCCTTCCTCTGAAGACGCAACCTCCAGCATCCTGACCAGCACAGAATCCGGCACGGTCTCTGGGAGGGGGGCCGGACACCGTATCAGTTTTGCCTGCGCTATCCACTCCTGTTTAGAAGGAGATTGGTCAAAAGGCGAATCATAGAAAGGAAAACAAACGGTATGTCCGTACACGGAGCTACTTACTTGTGTATCCGGGCGATTGCAGCTTAGGCCGGCGTCCTCGGTCAATTCCGGACACGCCTCTCGTGATCCGAAGAATAATTTGTACATCTCCACGGGTGTCATACCCATGAAGTGTTGGAGAATCCATGGTCCCTCCGGATTAAACTCCCACAGCCAGAGAGGGCGGCGTTTGCAGGGCAGGAGAGGCCTAATCAGCATGACCTGCATCACCACGACCAGATCGATCTCCCTCGCTTAGATCCGGCCCTGCAATAGGGGCACGTCCTTTTGCGGCCCCCAGTTGAGCCCTTGGCTGACCCATGACATCAGCCGCTGTCTAGGGCCCGAGCGAAAGATGGGCGGCGACTTCTGCTTGCTTCCCCTGGGAGCGGTTATGTAGAACCACTCCTGCTGCCATAAGCCGAGCTCCTCCTGGAAAGAGCCCTCGGGCCATGGAGCGTCGGCCCTTCTGCTCACAACCGCCCCGCCGCACTCTGCTTGGCGCCCCTCGATCATCTTCGGCTTCACGTCGAAGGTCTTAAGCCACAAACCGAAGTGAGGGGTGAAGCGGAGGAAGGCTTCGTAGACGACAATAAATGCAGAAATATGGAGGATGGACTCCGGAGCCAAGTCATGGAATTCCAGCCCATAATAAAACATGAGCCCTCTCACAAAAGGATCCATCGGGAAGCCTAAACCCCGAAGGAGGTGGGATACGAACACGACTTACTCGCCGGGCTCAGGGGTGGGGATGACATGCCCTTCGGCGGGCAACCTGTGCGAAATCTCGTAAGACAGGTACTTGGCCTCTCGCAGCTTTAGCACGTCTTCTTCCGTAACGGAGGAGGGCATCCACCGGCCCTGTAGGTCAGAGCCGTACATTGTTGAAGGTCCGAAGCGCTCGAATCTGGGGCTCTGGGTGTTGGAACTCGGGGCAAGGAGTAGATTCGATTGAGGATTGAAGAAAAGAAACAAGCCTTGGTCCCATTATAAAGAGGGAGAATACCAAGAGCCTACCCCGTGACCATTTGGAACCCGCCTTCGGTGGAGGAGGCGGGGCGACGGGCGCGGTTGGGTTACCCCCGTCTGTATTGATGAGAATCCCGGAATAAGGGGAACACGATCTCTACTTCGACAAGACGTGCCAAGGAAACCGCTTCACTAAACGTGCTGCGGTGGTATAATAAAAACGATTCAAGTAAGGGCTTGGTAGTGGCGTGATGTCATGCCACAAAATATGTCAGCAGATTGAACTTGTGTACGTATTATTCTCTCTACAGTGGAATGTGGAAATTATTTTGCAGAGCCGGACACTATCCTGGTGTTCACAATCTTCTATGAATTATTCGGAGGAGGAACCCGCCTTGCAATGCCGAACAATATGCGCGCCGGACTCATCGTCATTGAAGCCTGGTTCAGGGGCTACTGAGGGAGTCCTGGACTACGGGGTGTCCGGATAGCCGGACTATTATCGTCAGCCGGACTCCAAGACTATGAAGATACAAGAGTGAAGACTTCGTCCCGTGTCCGAATGGGACTTTCCTTGGCGTGGAAGGCAAGCTTGGCGATACGGATATGTAGATCTCCTACCATTGTAACCGACTCTGTGTAACCCTAGCCCTCTCCGGTGTCTATATAAACTGGAGGGTTTTAGTCCGTAGGACAACACAACCATTACAACAATCATACCATAGGCTAGCTTCTAGGGTTTAGCCTCCTTGATCTCGTGGTAGATCCACTCTTGTACTACCCATATCATCAATATCAATCAAGCAGGAGTAGGGTTTTACCTCCATCGAGAGGGCCCGAACCTGGGTAAAAACATCGTGTCCCTTGTCTCCTATCACCATCCGCCTAGACGCACAGTTCGGGATCCCCTACCCGAGATCCGCCGGTTTTGACACCAACAGAGACTTTCCTTTTACTTACCCTAATTTGGAGCTCTCCAGGAGCATTCGCAGATCTACCACGCTACATATCTGATGTCACAGAGTTCTACCGAGCCGAAGAAGGGAGCTCGACAGAGAAGTTGTTCTGGTGTTAGTATCTTGGGATAGAACATCCGATGCCCTTGAGCAACTAGCTGATGCAACTGGTCGACCTGCACAAGGCGGCCGAACTGGCCATGAAAGACCTCATAGTCCGGCTGTGGCCTGCCGAGCCTTTGCCCAGCAGCTACTTCGGCCTCGTGAAGCGGCTTGTGAATGCCTACCCACGGCTCGAAGTCATAAAGTGGTCAGTTTACATTGAAGGTGCACAGATGGCCTTCGCCCGCGCAAAAGTGCACTGGGCGAAGATGGATGTCGAGAAGATGATGACGGAGGGGCCACCAAAGGGCAAGGAGCACCGCCGGCCCAAAAAGTATTATGACAGTGTCCTGAAGGGCTCCCGCCTTGTGGCGGAGCAATGTGCGAAGGATGTAATCTTTGAGTGAATGCACTCATTTTATCCTGTACTATGAAACAAGTTCATTTGCGCAATATAACGCTTGTTGATTTAAAATTTTACCTTCTATGCGGCCACTTATAAAATTTGAGAGTTGGCCCGTTGTCGGCTTATGCCCCCATGTAACTAGTACAGGGGTGTTCGGGATTTGTCTAAACACTTTTTATCCAAATTTTTGGTCCTTTAAGGAGGTGTTTAGCGCAACGAACAAGGCAATCGGACTTTACATCTTTATCACCCTCACTTAGCCAAAGAAGTTCTATAATTTTAAATTTTGGCATAGCCCCTGGTATTCAGAAGGCCGAATTTGGGGCGCTATACACGCCTAAATCGGACAAAGACCGATTCCTCGCCCAATGCAGAAAAAATCTTTAAGGATTTGAAACCTCTCAAACAACAACCAGCTCTCGCCGCATCATGACAGTCAGTTTTCGGCTTTCTCTACTGAGGTGCTTGTCCGGAAGAACCGGGACACAATCACAGTAGTTCTCCCTGTGCCACCTTAGCCGATATAGCGGAACGTAAGGCAGCAAAACATGGGAGCTGGGCAACCCAACTATTGACCCAAGACATGATTCGGAGCTGATGCATATAATGCTATAAGTTCGGGGTGCCGCACTGTCGAAAGTGTTTGGACTTTTCTTGCCCTGTTATGGGGTACACTCAAGCCCCTGTCGAACTGACCGTACCAGAATGTACATGTGCATTTGTAATAAATAAACAGTCAAGGAAAAGAGAAAAAGAAATATAGTAATAAGCTGACGTTGCACATTATTTTCCATTGTTTATTTAAATGATATGTCAAGGCGTATCTATACAAGTAGTGCGATAATCAAAATAGGACTATTTGACATGTCCTAATCAAGAGCAAGTTGCGTGTGGGTATGTAAAACAGGTATAGCGATCGTTAACAAAGACCACCTGGGGATTCCCTTGTACGTCAAAGCTCCTTGCCTCCTTGGTGTTTCCGTCCCGCGATGGGTCCGATAATTAGGTTGTTGTAAGAGCCTCGAGAGGATAGGGACCTGAGAGAAAGAAAAGGCTGAAGGTATACGGATCCTGGGGCGGTTGAGCTGCATTATGAACCGCATTCTAGCTGTGCCTCCGTCTATGCCTATGGTATTTTAAGTGCGTAATTATGTACGTGCGGCACAAATTTCACAGCTTGACTAGGACTAGGACGGTGGCCGAATTGCTAGGCGAGCTCTGGATGGGCCGAACGATCCTGTTGTAGAGTACTTCAGACTCGCTTGATGGTGTCCGGAGGTGATACGTCTCCAACGTATCTATAATTTTTGATTGCTCCATGCTACTTTATCTACTGTTTTGGACTATAATGGGCTTTATTTTCCACTTTTATATTATTTTTGGGACTAACCTATTAACCAGAGGCCCAGCCCAGAATTGCTGTTTTTTGCCTTTTTCAGTATTTCGAAGAAACAGAATATCAAATGGAGTCCAAAAGGAATGAAACTTTCGGGAACGTGATTTACTCATCAGATAAGATCCAGGAGACTTGGACCCTCCGTCAGGAAAGCCACGAGGCGGTCACGAGAGTGGAGGGTGTGCCCTCCCCCTGGGTGCGCCCCCCTGCCTCATGGGCCCCTCGGAGCTCCACCGACGTACTCCTTCCTCCTATATATACCTACGTACCCCCATTAGACCAGAGACGGAGCCAAAAACCTAATTCCACCGTCGCAACTTCCTATATCCACGAGATTCCATCTTGGGGCCTGTTCCGGAGCTCCGCTAGAGAGGGCATCCACCACGGAGGGCTTCTACATCAACACCATAGCCTCTCCGATGAAGTGTGAGTAGTTTACTTCAGACCTTCTGTAACATCCCAAATTTCCAATTTGGCATGTTATACATAGGTCATACATGCATATCATATTTTATTGCTTTTTCATTTCCAATCCTCAAAATCCTAAGCAACTCAAGGACCTTCGAAGAGAGTTGGGGATTTTCCAATTTTCATATTTGAAATTTTTTATCAAATAGTGAAGACGAGGATTTGATTTTAATTATTTTCTCTTCGGAAAATATTTCATTCAAAAAATATTAAATGAGAGGGGATAATATGACTTCTCCAAAATAATTGAAATATCGGAGGAAAAATGTTAAAATCATTTTTGGGATTTTATTTGAATTTATTCGGGATTTTATTGCTCCTAGAAAAATGTTGCATGTTTTAAAAATTACATTTTAGGGGCCAAGAAAAGTTCATCTTGTTCTAAATATTTTATTTAGACGGAGAAAACTTGTTTTGGAATTTTTAGATTTTTATTTATTTTTCTAGGAATTTTTTTCTTTTGGCGGAATGTTTAAACAAAAACAGCCTTGCGCCGACTGGGCCGAAGGCCCAGCCGAGCAGGCCGGCCCAGCCCCGCGCCGCCGCCGTGCTTGGCACGGACGCCGAGGGCGAGTCCGAGCCGGACTCCACCCCCGGGCGCCCCCTTCCCCAAGCTGCCCGCCCCGCCCTCCTATTTATACCGCCGCCCCCGCCGCCACACCACCGCCCACCACCACCCGCCACTCGCGCCGCCGTCGGAGCCCGCCCCGAGCCCCGATCCGCCGTCGCCCGAGCCACCGCCGTCGCCCTCGCGCCGCCACCGCCTCCCGCCGCCACCCCGAGCCCCGCGCCCGTCGCCGAGCCCCGCCGGAGCCGCCGCCCCGTCGGACGAGCCTCGCTGGAGGTACCCGACCCCGCCGCCAATTTTTTTGAAAATCCTAAATCGTTTTTTTTCTAGATCGGTTTATTTTATTTTTCCCGGTTTATTTACTTAGCGAACGTCTGTTCGTCCGTTCGTTTTAACGAACGTGTTCACTGTTTAGTTTCTGCTAACGAACGTTCGTTCGTTTGGCCGTTCGTCGTTTTTCTTTTTATCGGATTTATTCCGCGATTATTCTGATCGCGATTTCTGATCCGATTTTCAAACATGTTTATCTTTTCGCTCGTTTATCGGAATCAGGCGATTCAAGCGCCTGGAGTTTCATCTCGAAACCCTCTTTCCGAATAATCAACTCAAACAAGATTTTTCTTCTGTAAAATTTGACTTAGATCCAGAATAGCAAAACGAAGTTGTTTCTTTTGCCATTTGAATTTCGTTGCTTCGTTTGATTTGATTCTTCTTGCAAACCGGAGTTCTTAAGTTGAACTCTCCAGTCAAACTCTTTTATTTGGAGTTCTACTTGTGCATCTTTGATTGTTGCTTATGTATGTTATTGTTTGCTTGCGATAGAATTCCCGGAGTGCGAAGCGTGTTACTACGAGTCTCTAGGATTCCCGGATCGTCAGCAAGGCAAGTAACACGTTGATCATACTCTTTCCATACCCAGTTTTTATGCATTAGTTTCAATCCTGAAACATTGCATGATTAGGATGCTTTAACATGTGGGTTTTGGGAAGTAGATGCTGAGGTAGAACCTATTACCCTGTTTTATTATCAAACCCTTGGGAGTTACTTCTACGTTACGCTTAATTGCCATGCTATGCTCGTAGACGTGGATTGGGTTTGAGTGATATCCATGACAGATGTGAGATTGATAATTAATGGTTTACTTAAGGTGGCAACTTTAATACACATCTGGGTGGACTGAGGCACCTGGGGTTACCAGTGATTGCCTGTTTTATTTTTGGAAATCCCAGGGTTACCGTGTGATTCTCCTATGGACCGCCACCCAGGCTCAAAGGGAACTGAGTCTATTCATGCTAGAAACTTCCGTGTGCAGCCGCAAGCTATTATGGGCTCTAGCATAGTTGAGTAAGTTGCGTGAAGCTCTTGAAGAGGTGGATCAGCAGGTAGTGGGTTTGTAGGTTTGGTATGGTCTGCCCAGAGTAGAGAGTTAATGCTTCTGAAAGACTATGTCTCGGTCATCCGTCTCTCAAACACCATGTAGTGCGAGAAATCAACGGAGGCGATCGAGTCTTGCGGGGAAAAGTGCGCAAACCTCTGCAGAGTGTACAATCTAATCATGGTTAGCCGTGTCCCTGGTTATGGACAATTCTGAGTATCTAGTACTTGAGTATTCACATGTATCTCAACACTCTTAAATTAATATTGCTGGGTTGTTAAGTACTTTTAATTGGGATCATTGAGATGGGGTTTACCTTCTCAAATGATGTTTCAACTACCATGATAGTTAAATTAAAATTGATTCCTTTGAAGTAGGGAAAATTTGGCTTTTCGCAAAACTGTAACAGTAGAGCTTTCCACCAGCCAAATATGCATGTAGTGGTAGCATTATTCTGTTATTGCTCTTTTGTGTTACATTGCCAGCATATTCCATGTGCTGACCCGTTCTCGGGCTGCAACGTATTATGTTGCAGACTTTTCAGACGAGGAGTAAGGTTCGTAGGTCGTTGCCGTGCAGCTCAGCTATGCCGTTGGAGTTGATGGACTCACTTTATCTTCCAAGCCTTCCCCTGTTATCGCATTAGATGGCCTTAAGCCATATTATTGTAATAAGTTTTCTTTTGAGACATTCGATGTAATAAGTGTGTGATTGCTACTCTGTTATAAATCCTTCGAAGTACTATGTGGTGTCCGCATTACTGATCCAGGGATGACACCTGAGCACAGAGACTTGACCATCTGAGGTCGGGTCGCTACAAGATGGTATCAGAGCACACGCTGTGTGTACGACACGACCACTAAGATAAACCATAGGTCACACTTCTCTTCTCATTTCTGACTCCTCTTCTCTTTCCACTCTTTAGGATGAAGGAGATGAAGACCAAGTTGGCACAACCGGATGAAGACACACCTTTTGGACGTCACTTGAAGGAAGTCACTAGGTACTTGAATATTGGAATACCAAGCTTCATTGGGACGAACAACGCCACCCTACTGGAAGAAGAGCGCTGGATGATTCAAGTACGAGTTCCAGGAAGGACGTTCTCGCCAAATTCTGAACACATAGAGTTTTCTTTCGAAGCACCCACTTGGAGCCTTGGCAAGAGTATGGCAGCTCATATTACCATGGGACGCATTGGAGAAATCTACAACAAGGAACTAGAAGATACCACCTATCAAATATGTGGGCGCCGAGATGAACAATGGGAGATGATCAGCACCAGGAAGGATAGATCTATCGCAGCCTTTATCCAGGAGCAAAACCAGCACATTCGACGTCAGGAGAACCAGATGTGCGCAGACATGATCGAGTTGAAGAAGGCGAAGACCAGGATCATCGAGCTAGAGGAAGAACTTAAGTTCACACGCGATGGATATGAGGAGGAAATCAAGACGCTATTGGAGAAGAATGACAACCTAGTTGAGAAGATCGGAATTTTCATGGGAGGACCAGTTCTGAGAGAAGACCCCATTCGTTCGGACAACTACATCATCATCGACGACACTCATTCGGATTCAAGTGATGATGATGATGAAGATGAAGCTAGAGCAGACATCATGGAGTCTTCCACTGATCAAAATTTCTAGATGACCACCATATGATAATAGTATTCCCCCATGTAACTAGTAGTAGTAGTGAGCACTTTTGCGATAGTCCTAGACCGTTTTGTATGCCCTTGCTTGATTGATTGAATGAATGCTTGTGTTTGCCTCATATACATATGGGTAGTGTTTCTCCCCTAGATCTTTTTCTATTCTAAATCTCTTCCATCTAAACCCATCAGATGCCTCCGAGGAGAGACCCCGAGTTTGTTTTCCCACCGGAGATCACCCAGTTGATCCAGCAGCAGAATGCCTTGATGCAATTGCTAGTTCAGAACCAGGGCAATGCCAATAACAACAATGCCAACAACAACAACCCGCCGCCAGTGGATAACCTCGCCTGTTTCTTAACGTTACAGCCACCGGTGTTCTCCAGTAGCATCGAGCCAATAGTTGCAGATGATTGGCTATGTCGTATTGGAAGGGAGTTAACCACTGCTGGATGCACAGATGCTGAGAAGGTGCATTTTTCCGCACACCAACTTGATGGACCTGCAGCAGCATGGTGGGAGAATTTCACAGCCACCTATCCTATCAACACTGTCACATGGGCTCAGTTTCAGCAGGCTTTTCGCACTGCCCATGTCTCGACTGGAGCTATGCAGATGAAGAAGCGCGAGTTTCGCAACCTACGCTAGGGGAATCGTACTGTTGGCCAGTACGTGGATGAGTTTAGCAAGTTATCATGTTATGCCCCTGATGATGTGGCCACAGATGCCGCGAAGCAGGAGAAGTTTATGGTAGGGCTGAATGATGAGATGAGTATGCAGTTGATGGTAGCAACCTTCAACAACTACCAGGAGTTGGTACATAAGGCCCTAATGATTGAAGGGAAACAGCAGCAGATTGATAATCGTAAGAGAAAGTATGGATAAGGAAAATACAACTCCAGAGCTCACCAGAAGCCCCGCTTGACCCCAAACTCGGGAGAACTAGTTCATAACCATGGAGGACATAACCATGCTGGAGGAGGATCGCATAACCATAATGGTGCGAAAAACGGGAATGGGAATGGAGCCAACAATAATCAGAACCGCTCTAACCCATCTACACCCGCAAAGAGAGACTTAAGCCAAGTTGTTTGCTACAAGTGCGGGAAGACAGGGCACTATGCCAATGACTGCTCTGAAGGAAAGAATGGGAATGGAAACGGGAGCGCGGGGAAGAAGCCCAATCCATTCAACAAAGGACAAGTGAACCACGTTAACGTGGAGGAGGTTGAAGAGCAGCCGGACGCGGTAATAGGTAAGTTTTTGGTTCAGTCATTTACCGCTATTGTTCTTTTCGATACTGGTGCATCGCATTCATACATATCAAGGGGATTTGTGGAAACGTTTAAGTTACCAACCCAAACCCTTAGGACACCCCTCTTAGTGAGCTCGCCAGGATCAGAGTACATGGCTAGCAGATGGTGCACCCAGATACCCCTAATCATTGGTACGCATGTATTTCCATCTGACCTAATTATCTTGGAGTCGCAAGGATTGGATGTGATATTAGGTATGGACTGGATGTCAAAATATGAAGGAAGTATTGACTGTGCTAGTAAGTCAATTTATCTTACCACCCCGGAGGGAAAAAGGATTAAGTATGTATCTAGGCATGTGCCTAGGAGGAGCCAAGTAAACGCCCTCACGGGAGTTGTACAGGAGGAAGTACCTGTAGTAAAGGATTTTCTGGATGTTTTCCCTGAAGAGTTACCAGGTATGCCACCGGACAGAGACATTGAGTTTTTGACAGAGCTATTGCCAGGAACAGGACCGATATCCAAGAGACCCTATCGGATGCCAGCAAATGACCCGGAGGAAATTAAGAAGAAGATTAATGAGTTGTTGGAGAAAGGTTACATCCGTAGAAGCTCATCACCTTGGGGAGCCCCAGTACTTTTGGTGGAGAAGAAGGATAAATCCCTGAGAATGGTTGTTGATTACCGAGCTCCGAATGAAGTAACGATAAAGAACAAGTATCCCTTACCGATGATCAATGATCTGTTTGATCAGTTACAAGGAGCTAAGCTGTTTTCAAAGATTGATCTACGATCGGTATACCATCAGTTGAAGATCCGAGAGAAGGATATACCCAAGACGGTGTTTACCACTCGGTATGGATTATATGAGTATACGCCCCTGCCTATTTCATGAGTATGATGAACAAGGTGTTCATGGAGTATTTGGACAAGTTTGTTGTGGTATTCATTGATGACATTATGATATACTCGAAGAACGAAGAGGAGCACGCGGAACACTTGCTTTTGGTTCTTGAGAAACTCAGGGAACACCAGTTATACGCCAAATTCAGCAAGTGCGAGTTTTGGTTGAAGGAAGTTGGATTTCTTGGGCATATTATATCCGGAGAGGGTATAGCAGTGGATCCCAGTAAGGTTTAGTCGGTCACTGAATGGTTGGCACCCACTTCAGTTGGCGAGATCCGCAGTTTTCTTGGACTGGCAGGATATTATCGGAGGTTCATTGAGAATTTTTCCAAGATTGCTAAACCAATAACTGAATTGTTAAAGAAGGATACTAAGTTCAAATGGACGGAGGAGTGCGAGACAAGTTTTCAAGAGCTGAAGGAGCGATTGACGACAGCCCCAGTGCTGACCTTGCCAGATATACATAAGGAGTTTCAAGTGTATTGTGACGCCTCTCGCTTGGGACTTGGTTGTGTGCTTATGCAGGAAGGAAAGGTTGTTTCATATGCCTCACGACAACTGAAGCCACACGAGTTGAACTATGCCACACATGATTTGGAGTTAGCAGCCGTGGTGCATGCACTAAAGACCTGGTGACATTATCTTATTGGAAACCGTTGTGATGTGTACACGGATCATAAGAGCTTGAAGTACATTTTCACACAGAAGCAGTTGAACCTCAGGCAGAGGAGATGGTTGGAACTTATAAAGGATTAAGACATGAAGCTACACTATCATCCAGGAAAGGCCAATGTCGTAGCAGACGCTTTGAGCCGGAAGAGTTATGCTAATGTTCTTGTGAGCAATGGAATGCCAAAGGAGTTAGCTCCAGAGATCATGGAACTACAATTGGAGATTGTTCCAAGAGGTTTTCTTGCAACAATGGAAGTTCAGTCGACACTGTTGGACAAAATTCGAGAAGCTCAGAAGGAAGACAAAGAGATTGCAGAGATAAGAGAGAGGATGGGCGAAGGTAAAGCCAAAGGTTTTAACAAGGATGAGCACGATACCTTGTGGTTTGAGGACCGAATTTATGTGCCCAACAATTCGGAGATCAGGAAGTTGATACTTCAGGAGGCCCATGACTCACCATACTCGATTCACCCCGGAAACACCAAGATGTACTTGGACTTGAAGGAACATCTCTGGTGGACTGGAATGAAGAAGGATATTGCCGAGTATGTAGCCGTATGTGATGTATGTCAGAGATTAAAGGCAGAACATCAGAAGCCAGCCGGACTGTTACAGCCTATGCCAATACCCGAATGGAAGTGGGACAAACTTGGTATGGAATTTATTATCGGATTACCCAGAACCAAGGCAGGATATGATTCTATATGGGTAGTTGTGGATCGATTGACTAGGGTACCTCATTTCATCCAGGTGAAAACAACGTATACAAGTGCAAAGCTAGCCAAGATATATATGACCAGGATCGTATGTTTACATGGAGTTCCGAGGAGCATCGTATCAGATAGAGGAACCCAGTTTGCTTCAAAGTTTTGGCATCAGCTACACCAGACTTTGGGGACCCGATTGGAGTTCAGTACAACTTTTCACCCGCAGACAGATGGGCAGACAGAGAGAGTCAATCAGATTTTGGAGGACATGTTGAGAGCCTGTGCGCTAGATTATGGATCTAGTTGGGATGATAATTTGCCGTACACAGAGTTTTCATATAACAACAGTTACCAGGCCAGTTTGAAGATGGCGCCATTCGAAGCTTTGTATGGACGCAGATGTAGAACACCATTGATGTGGGACGAGGTAGGAGACCGTCAGTTGTTTGGACCAGATTTGATCAAGGAATTAGAGGAAAAGGTTAAGCTATTCAGAGACAGACTAAAGATTGCTCAGTCCAGACAGAAGAGTTACGCGGATTCAAAACGCAAGGAAGTAACTTATGAAATTGGAGACAGAGCTTATCTACGAGTATCACCCTTGAGGGGAGTAAAACATTTTGGAGTCAAGGGAAAGTTAGCCCCGAGATTTGTAGGACCGTATCGTATTTTGGAACGGATGGGAGGAGTTGCCTACAAGCTGGAGTTACCTGAAGGATTGTCAGGAGTTCACGATGTATTCCACATATCACAGCTGAAGAAGTGCCATGCTGAGTTGGCTGATATACCATTGAATGATACAGTACCATTGGAGGCGATTATGCTGAATAATAATCTGACTTATGAGGAGAAGCCAGTAAAGATTCTTGAGTTTGATAGCTGAGTCACTCGCAACAAGGTGATCAAGTTTTGCAAAGTTCAGTGGAGTCATCATACTGAGGAGGAACCCACCTGGGAGCGAGAGGAGGATATTCGCAAGGACCATCCGCACCTATTTTCTAGCCAACCCGAATCTCGAGGGCGAGATTCATCTTAAGGGGGGTAGGTTTGTAACATCCCAAATTTCCAATTTGGCATGTTATACATAGGTCATACTTTCATATCATATTTTATTGCTTTTTCGTTTGCAATCCTCGAAATCCTAAGCAACTCAAGGACCTTCGGAGAGAGTTGGGGATTTTCCAATTTTCATATTTGAAATTTTTTATCAAATAGTGAAGACGAGGATTTGATTTTAATTATTTTCTCTTCGGAAAATATTTCATTCAAAAAATATTAAATGAGAGGGGATAATATGACTTCTCCAAAATAATTGAAATATCGAAGGAAAAATGTTAAAATCATTTTTGGGATTTTATTTGAATTTATTCGGGATTTTATTGCTCCTAGAAAAATGTTGCATGTTTTAAAAATTGCATTTTAGGGGCCAAGAAAAGTTCATCTTGTTCTAAATATTTTATTTAGACGGAGAAAACTTGTTTTGGAATTTTTAGATTTTTATTTATTTTTCTAGGAATTTTTTTCTTTCGGCGGAATGTTTTTTTTAAAGACAACCTCGCGCCGACTGGGCCGAAGGCCCAGCCGAGCAGGCCGGCCCAGCCCCCGCCGCCGCCTTCCCCGCGCCGCCGCCGTGCTTGACACGGACGCCGAGGGCGAGTCCGAGCCGGACTCCACCCCCGGGCGCCCCCTTCCCCAAGCCGCCCGCCCCACCCTCCTATTTATACCGCCGCCCCCGCCGCCACACCACCACCCGCCACCACCCGCCACCCGCGCCGTCGTCGGAGCCCGCCCCGAGCCCCGATCCGCCGCCGCCTGAGCCGCCGTCGTCGCCCTCGCGCCGCCGCCGCCACCCCGAGCCCCGCCGCCCGTCGCCGAGCCCCGCCGGAGCCGCCGCCCCGCCGGATGAGCCTCGCCGGAGGTACCCGACCCCGCCGCCGGTTTTTTTTAAAATAAACCCTTCGGTTTTTTTGAAAACCCTAGATCATTTTTTTCTAGATCGGTTTATTTTATTTTTCCCGATTTATTTACTTAGCGAACGTCCGTTCGTCCGTTCGTTTTAACGAACGTGTTCACTGTTTAGTTTCTGCTAACGAACGTTCGTTCGTTTAGCCATTCGTCGTTTTTCTTTTAATTGGATTTATTCCGCGATTATTGTGATCGCGATTTCTGATCCGATTTTCAAACCTGTTTATCTTTTCGCTCGTTTATCGGAATCAGGCAATTCAAGCGCCTGGAGTTTCATCTCAAAACCCTCTTTCCGAATAATCAACTCAAAGAAGATTTTTCTTCTGTAAAATTTGACTTAGATCCAGAATAGCAAAACGAAGTTGTTTCTTTGCCATTTGAATTTCGTTGCTTCGTTTGATGTGATTCTTCTTGCAAACCGGAGTTCTTAAGTTGAACTCTCCGGTCAAACTCTTTTATTTGGAGTTCTACTTGTGCATCTTTGATTGTTGCTTATGTATGTTATTGTTTGCTTGCGATAGAATTCCCGGAGTGCGAAGCGTGTTACTACGAGTCTCTAGGATTCCCGGATCGTCAGCAAGGCAAGTAACACGTTGATCATACTCTTTTCATACCCAGTTTTTATGCATTAGTTTCAATCCTGAAACATTGCATGATTAGGATGCTTTAACATGTGGGTTTTGGGAAGTAGATGCTGAGGTAGAACCTATTACCCTGTTTTATTATCAAACCCTTGGGAGTTACTTCTACGTTACGCTTATATTGCCATGCTATGCTCGTAGACGTGGATTGGGTTTGAGTGATATCCATGACAGATGTGAGATTGATAATTAATGGTTTACTTAAGGTGGCAACTTTAATACACATCTGGGTGGACTGAGGCACCTGGGGTTACCAGTGATTGCCTGTTTTATTTTTGGAAATCCCAGGGTTACCGTGTGATTCTCCTATGGACCGCCACCCAGGCTCAAAGGGAACTGAGTCTATTCATGCTAGAAACTTCCGTGTGCAGCCGCAAGCTATTATGGGCTCTAGCATAGTTGAGTAAGTTGCGTGAAGCTCTTGAAGAGGTGGATCAGCAGGTAGTGGGTTTGTAGGTTTGGTATGGTCTGCCCGGAGTAGAGAGTTAATGCTTCTGAAAGACTATGTCTCGGTCATCCGTCTCTCAAACACCATGTAGTGGGAGAAATCAATGGAGGCGATCGCGTCTTGCGGGGAAAAGTGCGCAAACCTCTGCAGAGTGTACAATCTAATCATGGTTAGCCGTGTCCCCGGTTATGGACAATTCTGAGTATCTAGTACTTGAGTATTCGCATGTATATCAACACTCTTAAATTAATATTGTTGGGTTGTTAAGTACTTTTAATTGGGATCATTGAGTTGGGGTTTACCTTCTCAAATGATGTTTCAACTACCATGATAGTTAAATTAAAATTGATTCCTTTGAAGTAGGGTTAAATTGGCTTTTCGCAAAACTGTAACCGTAGAGCTTTCCACGAGCCAAATATGCATGTAGTGGTAGCATTATTCTGTTATTGCTCTTTTGTGTTACATTGCCAGCATATTCCATGTGCTGACCCGTTCTCGGGCTGCAACGTATTATGTTGCAGACTTTTCAGACGAGGAGTAGGGTTCGTAGGTCGTTGCCGTGCAGCTCAGCTATGCCGTTGGAGTTGATGGACTCATTTTATCTTCCAAGCCTTCCACTGTTATCGCATTAGATGGCCTTAAGACATATTATTGTAATAAGTTTTCTTTTGAGACATTCGATGTAATAAGTGTGTGATTGCTACTCTGTTATAAATCCTTCGAAGTACTGTGTGGTGTCAGCATTACTGATCCAGGGATGACACCTGAGCACAGAGACTTGACCATCTGAGGTCGGGTCGCTACACCTTCGGGTCCATAGCTCGTAGCTAGATGGCTTCTTCTCTCTTTTTGGATCACAATACAATGTTCTCCCCCTCTCTCGTGGAGATCTATTCGATGTAATCTTCTTTTTGCGGTGTGTTTGTTGAGAACGATGAATTGTGGGTTTATGATCCAGTATTATCTATGGAAAATATTTGATTCTTCTCTGAGTTCTTTTATGTATGATTGAGTTATCTTTGCAAGTCTCTTCGAATTATTAGTTTGGTTTGGCCAACTAGATTGGTAGTTCTTGCAATGGGAGAAGTGCATGGCTTTGGGTTCAATCTTGCGGTGTCCTTACTCAGTGACAGAAGGAGTTGCAAGGCACGTATTGTATTGTTGCCATCGAGGATAAAAAGATGGGTTATTTATCATATTGCATGAATTTATTCCTCTACATCATGTCATCTTGCTTAAGGCGTTACTCTGTTTTTAACTTAATACTCTAGATGCATGCTGGATAGCGGTCGATGAGTGGAGTAATAGTAGTAGATGTAGAATCGTTTCGATCTACTTGTCACGGATGTTATGCCTATATACATGATCATTACCTAGATAACCTCATAACTATGCTCAATTCTATCAATTGATCAACAGTAATTTGTTCACCCACCGTAGAATATCTATGCTCTTGAGAGAAGCCACTAGTGAAACCTATGGCACCCGGGTCTATTCTCATCATATCAATCTCCATTACTTTATTTTACTTGTTTTGCTTTTACCTTTTTACTTTGCATCTTTATATCAAAAATACCAAGAATATTATCTCTATCAGATCTCACTCTCATAAGTGACCGTGAAGGGATTGACAACCCCTAAGCGTTGGTTGCGAGTTGCTATTGTTTTGTGCAGGTACGAGGGACTTGCACGTGACCTCCTACTGGATTGATACCTTGGTTCTCAAAAACTGAGGGAAATACTTACGCTACTGTGATGCATCACCCCCTCCTCTTCGGGGAAAACCAACGCAAGCTCGAGACATAGCAAGAAGGATTTCTGGTGCCGTTGTCGGGGAGGCTTACGCAAAAGTCAACATACCAAGTACCCATCACAATCCCTATCTCTCGCATTACATTATTTGCCATTTGCCTCTTGTTTTCCTCTCCCCCACTTCGCCCTTGCCGTTTTATTCGCCCTTCTTCCGTTCGATCTTATGTTTGCTTGTACCTTCTTTTTGCTTGCATCTTCACTTGCTAAAAGTTTATGGATCCTCATCTGCTTGCCAATCTTTTTAAGGGATCCAATTATGATGAACCAATTCCTAGTAATTTGGATGCACTAGATTATCTTTATAAGGTTTTGCCTGAAATCCGTGAAGTGACTCACGATAGATCTTTGAATAAATTTAAGCATGATTGGAATGACTTTATTATAAAATCTTTTGTTGTCAATTGTGCTAATAAGATGCAAAACCCTAAGCTTGGGGATGCTAGTTTTGCTATGTCCTTTACTTGTTGCAATGATCATGATTGGGGTGATTCTTCTTATGATCCTGAAAGTTTATTTAATCCCCATGATGAATATGAGATTAATAATAGTGTTTGCAATAATATAGAAGGTGGGTTTGGAAGAGTGTCAAATTTAGATCCCACACATTTGGATAATGTTCAATCTTATGAAATTTTTGATAGAAGTGGGTTTGGAGAGGTCATGACTTTAGTTAATGTTAATCCCACTATTTCGGAAGAGTGTCAACTTTGCATGCATGTGGATCGTGTTGAGAATATGTTATGTGATAGCTATTTTGTTGAATTTGATTATGATCCTACATATAATTATTATGAGAGAGGAAAATATGGTTTTAGAAATTTTCATGTTACTAAATTACCTCTCTTCATGTTGAGATTGCTATCGTCACGTTCTTCTTCCTTGCATATGCTAGTTTTTGCTTGCTTTGCAAATTTGTTTGCCTATAATATGCCTATGCATAGGAAGTATGTTAGACTTAGATGTGTTTGTCACATGCTATATGATGCTCTATTTGTGCTTCAATACTTGTCTTTCATGTGAGCATCATCGAAATCTCAATGCCTAGCTAGGGGCGTTAAACGATAGCGCTTGTTGGGTGTCAACCCAATTTTATTTTGTGTTTTTTGTTTTTTGTTCTGTTTAGGAATAAATAATCCATCTACCTTCTGTTTGGATGTGGTTTTATGTTTTAATTAGTGTTTGTGCCAAGTAAGACCTATAGGATAACCTACGATGATAGTTGATTTGATTCTGCTGAAAAACAGAAACTTTGCGCGCACGAATTTAGTTATGATATATCACAGGAACGTGCTTTTGCGTTGATTCTTTTTGATGCTGATCAATAAACAAATTGTCCAGGACTTCCTATTTTGGTAGAATTTTTAGAATTCCAGAAGTTTGCGTTAGTTACAGATTACTACAGACTGTTCTGTTTTTGACAGATTCTGTTTTGCGTGTGTTGTTTGCTTATTTTGATGAATCTATGGCTAGTAAAATAGTTTATGATCCATAGATAGGTTGGAATACAGTAGGTTTAACACCAATACAAATAAATAATGAGTTCATTACAGTACCTTAAAGTAGTCTTTTGTTTTCTTTCTCTAACGGAGCTCACGAGATTTCTATTGAGTTTTGTGTTGTGAAGTTTTCAAGTTTTGGGTGAATTCTTTTGATGGATTATAGAACAAGGAGTGGAAAGAGCCTAAGCTTGGGGATGCCCATGGCACCCCCAAGATAATCCAAGGACACCAAAAAGTCAAAGCTTGGGGATGCCCCGGAAGGCATCCCCTCTTTCGTCCACTTCCATCGGTAATTTACTTGGAGCTATATTTTTATTCACCACATGATATGTGTTTTGCTTGGAGCGTCTTGTGTTATTTGAGTCTTTGCTTGTTAGTCTACCACAATCATCCTTGTTGTACACACCTTTTGAGAGAGCCATATATGATTTGAAATTTGTTAGAATACTCTATGCGCTTCACTTATATCTTTTGAGCTTCATAGTTTTGCTCACAGTGCTTCACTTATATCTTTTGAGCATGATAATTTTTGCTCTAGTGCTTCACTTAGATCTTTTAGAGCACGGTGGTGGATTTGTTTTAAAGAAACTTGATCTCTCATGCTTCACTTAGATTATTTTGAGAGTCATTAATAGCATGGTAATTTGCTTAATGTTAATATACTTGGTATTCAAGATATGTGAAACTTTCTTTTGAGTGCGTTGAATACTAAGATAAGTTTGATTCTTGATAATTGTTTTGAGATATGAAGATGGTGATATTAGAGTAATGCTAGTTGAGTAGTTGTTAATTCAAAGAATACTTGTGTTGAAGTTTGTGATTCCCTTAGCATGCACGTATGGTGAACCGTTATGTGATGAGCTCGGAGCATGATTTATTTATTGATTGTCTTCCTTATGAGTGACGGTCGGGGACGAGCGATGGTCTTTTCCTACCAATCTATCCCCCTAGGAGCATGCGCGTAATACTTCCTTTGATAACTTCTAGATTTTTGCAATAAGTATATGAGTTCTTTATGACTAATGTTGAGTCCATGGATTATACGCGCTTTTTCCCATCCTTCCACCATTGCTAGCCTCTCTAATACCGCGCACCTTTCGCCGGTATCATACACCCACCATAAACCTTCCTCAAAACAGCCACCATACCTACCTATTATGGCATTTCCATAGCCATTCCGAGATATATTGCCATGCAACTTTCCACCGTTCCGTTTATTATGACACGCTCCATCATTGTCATATTGCTTAGCATGATCATGTAGTTGACATCATATTTGTGGCAAAGCCACCTTTCATAATTCTTTCATACATGTCACTCATGAATCATTGCATATCCCGGTACACCGCCAGAGGCATTCGTATAGAGTCATATTATGTTCTAAGTATCGAGTTGTAATTGTTGAGTTGTAAGAAAAATAAAAGTGTGATGATCATCATTATTAGAGCACTGTACCAAGTGAGGAAAGGATGATGGAGGCTATGATTCTCCCACAAGTCGGGATGAGACTCCGGACGAAAAAAAGAGAAAAAAGAGGCCATAAAAAAAGAGAAAAGGCCCAAATAAAAAAAATGAGAGAAAAAGAGAGAAGGGACAATGCTACTATCCTTTTACCACACTTGTGCTTCAAAGTAGCACCATGATCTTCATGATAGAGAGTCTCCTATCCTATGTTGTCACATTCATATACTAGTGGGAATTTTTCATTATAGAACTTGGCTTGTATATTCCAATGATGGGCTTCCTCAAAACGCCCTAGGTCTTCGTGAGCAAGCGAGTTGGATGCACACCCACTTAGTTTCTTTTGTTGAGCTTTCATATACTTATAGCTCTAGTGCATCCGTTGCATGGCAATCCCTACTAACTCACATTGATATGTATTGATGGGCATCTCCATAGCCCATTGATACGCCTAGTTGATGTGAGACTATCTTCCCTCTTTTTGTCTTCTCCACAACCACCACTCTATTCCACATACAGTGCTATATCCATGGCTCACGCTCATGTATTGTGTGAAGATTGAAAAAGTTTTGAAAATGTTAAAGTATGAAACAATTGCTTGGCTTGTCATCGGGGTTGTGCATGATTTAAATACTTCGTGTGGGGAAGATGGAGCATAACCAGACTATATGATTTTGTAGGGATAACTTTCTTTGGCCATGTTATTTTGAGAAGACATAATTACTTTGATTAGTATGCTTGAAGTATTATTATTTTTTATGTCAATATGAACTTTTGTCTTGAATCTTTTGGATCTGAATATTCATACCATGATTATGAAGATTTACATTGAAATTATGCCAAAGTATCACTCCACATCAAAAATTCTCTTTTTATCATTTACCTACTCGAGGATGAGCAGTAATTAAGCTTGGGGATGCCTGATACGTCTCCAACGTATCTATAATTTTTGATTGCTCCATGCTACTTTATCTACTGTTTTGGACTATAATGGGCTTTGTTTTCCAATTTCATATTATTTTTGGGACTAACCTATTAACCGGAGGCCCAGCCCAGAATTGCTGTTTTTTGCCTTTTTTAGTATTTCGAAGAAACAGAATATCAAACGGAGTCCAAACGGAATGAAACTTTCGGGAACGTGATTTACTCATCAGATAAGATCCAGGAGACTTGGACCCTCCGTCAAGAAAGCCACGAGGCGGTCACGAGGGTAGAGGGCGCGCCCTCCCCCCTGGGAGCGCCCCCCTGCCTCATGGGCCCCTCGGAGCTCCACCGACATACTCCTTCCTCCTATATATACCTACGTACCCCCATTAGACCAGAGACGGAGCCAAAAACATAATTCCACCACCGCAACTTCCTGTATCCATGAGATCCCATCTTGGGGCCTGTTCCGGAGCTCCGTCAGAGAGGGCATCCACCACGGAGGGCTTCTACATCAACACCATAGCCTCTCCGATGAAGTGTGAGTAGTTTACTTCAGACCTTCGGGTCCATAGCTAGTAGCTAGATGGCTTCTTCTCTCTTTTTGGATCTCAATACAATGTTCTCCCCCTCTCTCGTGGAGATCTATTCGATGTAATCTTCTTTTTGCGGTGTGTTTGTTGAGACCGATGAATTGTGGGTTTATGATCCAGTATTATCTATGGAAAATATTTGATTCTTCTCTGAATTCTTTTATGGATGATTGAGTTATCTTTGCAAGTCTATTTGAATTATACGTTTGGTTTGGCCAACTAGATTGGTAGTTCTTGCAATGGGAGAAGTGCATGGCTTTGGGTTCAATCTTGCGGTGTCCTTACTCAGTGACAGAAAGAGTTGCAAGGCACGTATTGTATTGTTGCCATCGAGGATAACAAAATGGGGTATTTATCATATTGCATGAATTTATTCCTCTACATCATGTCATCTTGCTTAAGGCGTTACTCTGTTTTTGACTTAATACTCTAGATGCATGCTGGATAGCGGTCGATGAGTGGAGTAATAGTAGTAGATGCAGAATCGTTTCGATCTACTTGTCACGGACGTGATGCCTATATACATGATCATTACCTAGATAACCTCATAACTATGCTCAATTCTATCAATTGCTCAACAATAATTTGTTCACCCACCATAGAATATCTATGCTCTTGAGAGAAGCCACTAGTGAAACCTATGGCCCCCGGGTCTATTCTCATCATATCAATCTCCATTACTTTATTTTACTTGTTTTGCTTTTAACTTTTTACTTTGCATCTTTATATCAAAAATACCAAAAATATTATCTCTATCAGATCTCACTCTCGTAAGTGACCGTGAAGGGATTGACAACCCCTAAGCGTTGGTTGCGAGTTGCTATTGTTTTGTGCAGGTACGAGGGACTTGCGCGTGACCTCCTACTGGATTGATACCTTGGTTCTCAAAAACTAAGGGAAATACTTACGCTACTGTGCTGCATCACCCCCTCCTCTTCGGGGAAAACCAACGCAAGCTTGAGACGTAGCAGGAGGCTTTATAGACGAATTGGAGGACTGCCTAACAAGGCTGCTCTGTACTTCTGCTGCGAGGGCCGTAGTGTGCTCCTCTGTACGGAGGGAGCGCTCTGTGTTTCCATTGATTGTTATAACCCCGCGAGGTACGGGCATCTTGAGCTTGAGGTAGGCATAGTGCGGCACCGCATTGAATCTGGCGAATGCGGTTCGTCCGAGCAGTGCATGATAGCCACTTCGGAAGGGGATGATAGGTCTCCAACGTATCTATAATTTATGAAGCATTCATGCTATTTTATTATCTGTTTTGAATGTTTATGGGCTTTATTATACACTTTTATATTATTTTTGGGACTAACCTACTAACCGGAGGCCCAGCCCATATTGTTGTTTTCTTGCCTCTTTCAGTGTTTCGAAGAAAAGGAATATCAAACGGTGTCCAAACGGAATGAAACCTTCGGAAAAGTTATTTTTGGAACAGAAGCAAACCCAGGAACTTGGAGTGCAAGTCAGGGAAGCATCGAGGAAGCTACAAGATAGGGGGGCGCGCCCACCCCCCTGGGCGCGCCCTCCACCCTTGTGGGCCCCTTGAGGCTCCCCTGACCGACTTCTTTCACC
Source organism: Triticum aestivum (assembly GCF_018294505.1). NCBI lineage: Eukaryota > Viridiplantae > Streptophyta > Magnoliopsida > Poales > Poaceae > Triticum > Triticum aestivum. Next base: position 77,284,467 of record NC_057807.1, on the reverse strand, counting down.
TATATAATCCCATATACCCTAAAAACATCGAAGGACAAGATAGATTGGGAGTTCCGCCGCCGCAAGCCTCTGTAGCCACAAAAAACCTATCGGGAGCCCGTTTCGGCACCCTCACCGGTGGCCATCTTCATCATCCCGGCGCTCTCCATGACGAGGAGGGAGTAGTTCACCCTCAGGGCTGAGGGTATGTACCAGTAGCTATGTGTTTGATCTCTCTCTCTCTCTCTCTCTCGTGTTCTCTCTATGGCACGATCTTGATGTATCGTGAGCATTGCTATTATAGTTGGATCTTATGATGTTTCTCCCCCTCTACTCTCTTGTAATGAATTGAGTTGTCCTCTTGAAGTTATCTTGTCGGATTGAGTCTTTAAGGATTTGAGAACACTTGATGTATGTCTTGCCGTGCTTATCTGTGGTGACAATGGGATATCACGTGATCCACTTGATGTATGTTTTGGTGATCAACTTACGGGTTCCGCCCATGAACCTATGCATAGGGGTTGGCATACGTTTTCGCCTTGACTCTCCGGTAGAAACTTTGGGGCACTCTTTGTAGTACTTTGTGTTGGTTGAATAGATGAATCTGAGATTGTGTGATGCATATCGTATAATGATGCCCACGAATACTTGAGGTGACAATGGAGTATCTAGGTGACATTAGGGTTTTGGTTGATTTGTGTCTTAAGGTGTTATTCTAGTATGAACTCTATGATAGATTGAACGGAAAGAATAGCTTCATGTTATTTTACTACGGACTCTTGAATAGATAGAACAGAAAGGATAACTTTCAGGTGGTTTCGTACCCTACCATAATCTCTTCGTTTGTTCTCCGCTATTAGTGGCTTTGGAGTGACTCTTTGTTGCATTTTGAGGGAAAGTTATATGATCCAATTATGTTATTATTGTTGAGATAACTTGCACTAGTGAAAGTATGAACCTTAGGCCTTGTCTCCTACCATTGCAATACTATTTATGCTTACTTTTATCATTAGTTACCTTGCTGTTTTTATATTTTCAGATTACAAAAACCTATATCTACCATCCATATTGCACTTGTATCATCATCCCTTCGTCGAACAAGTGCACCTATACAATTTACCATTGTATTGGGTGTGTTGGGGACACGAGATACTTTTTGTTATTTGGTTGCAGGGTTGTTTGAGAGAGACCATCTTCATCCTACGCCTCCCACGGATTGATAAACCTTAGGTCATCCACTTGAGGGAAATTTGCTACTGTCCTACAAACCTCTGCACTTGGAGGCCCACCAATGTCTACAAGAAGAAGGTTGTGTAGTAGACATCAGGGGACGATATCGAATATTAATTCCTCGCTTCGGAAGTTGTCCGGAGATCCGAAGACTACTTCCAGTGTGATTGAGCCCGTGCAATAGGCCTCTACACCTGGTATGACACCTTTACAGGTGGTTTTGGTGGGTTTGATCCTTGAGGGATTGATGCCCATTTTGCGCACTGTATCCTAATAGAGCAGGTTTCAGGCTGCTGCCACCGTCCATGAGGACTCGTGTGAGGTGGAATCCGTCAATGATGGGGTCAATGACCAATGCGATCGAACCGCCATGACGGATACTGGTCGAATGGTCCCTCCGATCAAAGGTGATCGGACAAGAAGACCATGGGTTGAACTTTGGGGCGACTGGCTCCATCGCGTAGACGTCCCTTAGTGCGCGCTTTCGTTCCCCCTTAGGGATATGGGTGGCGTATATCATGTTTACCGTTTCACTTGGGCAGGAAATTTCTTCTGTCCTCCTGTGTTCGGCGGCTGGGGCTCCTCATCGTCATCACTATGCGGCCCCTTTTCCTTGTTTTTGGCATTCAACTTGCTGGCCTGTTTAAACAACCAACATTCTCTGTTGGTGTGGTTGGCTGGTTTATTGGGGGTGCCGTGGATTTGACATGAGCGATCGAGTATGCGGTCCAGACTGGATGGGCCCGGGTTGTTTCTTTTGAATGGCCTTTTCCACTAACCGGACTTAGAGCCACTGAATCCGGCATTGACGGACGTGTCTTCGGCGTTATCGCCATTATTGCGACGCTTGTGTCTGTTGCGTCGGGGCTTGCCGTTGCTATCTCTGGCGTCTGAGGTGCCAGGATTTCTTGATATGTTGTTGCTACGAGCCAACCAGCTGTCCTCACCCGCACAGAAGCGGGTCATGAGTGTCGTAAGGGCTACCATGGATTTCGGCTTCTCTTGGCCGAGGTATCGGGCAAGTCACTCGTCGCAGATGTTATGCTTAAAGGCCGCTAGGGCTTTGGCATCCGGACAGTTGACAATTTGGTTCTTTTTAGTTATGAACCGAGTCCAGAATTTCTTGGCTGACTCTCCGGGCTGTTTGGTTATGTGACTTAAATCGTCAGCATCTGGTGGTCGCACATAAGTCCCCTGGAAGTTGTCAAGAAATGCGTCTTCCAGGTTCCCCAAACTGCCAATGGAGTTTGCCGGCAGACTATTCAGCCAATGCCGAGCCGGTCCCTTGAGTTTTAGTGGGAGGTACTTGATGGCATGCAGATCATCGCCGCAGGACATATGAATGTGGAGAAGGAAATCTTCGATCCACACCGCGGGGTCTGTTGTTCCATCATATGGTTCGATGTTTACGGGCTTAAACCCCTCTGGGAATTCATGCTCCATTACTTCGTCAGTGAAGCATAGGGGGTGTGCGGCGCCTCTATGCCGGGCTATATCACGACGCAGTTCCGATGAGACTGGTCTGCTGTGTTCGGCCTGACTGGATTTGTATTTATTATATCTAGCGTGGCGGTCATCGCGCGCTGGGGCGCGCCCCCGTGATCCGTAGATCGGTCTTGACTGTCCTGTTTTGTTTTTCAGGCCTTCTCGCAGGTCATGCGTGAGCCCCGGGCCTTCATGTTTTTGTTTGTTTGGCAACGGGGTGCGGGCTGATACGCCGCTTTGTCTCGGCCACGAGGTGGCCGGTCAACCGCATCCTGCGCTGGTAGTGTAGGCTCTAGTTCCTCTTCCTCGAATTGAGGTAACAACCTGTGCTTCAGGTAACTTTTGGTTGGGCGCTCGAGTCCGTATTCCTCGGCTGCCAGGACCTCTGTCCATCTATCAGTTAGCAGATCTAGATCAGCTTGAAACTGCTGCTGTTTTTTCTTCAGGCTTTTTGCAGTGGCTATAAGCCGGCGCTTGAAGCGCTCCTGCTCGACGGGATCCTCGGGCATGACAAATTCTTCGTCGTTGAGGCTCACCTCGTCTTCGGAGAAGGGCATGTAATTGTCATCCTCTAGGTCTCCATCCATTGCCTGTTCCTCAGGGCTAACTTGCCCATCCTCCAGTCCGGCTTGCTCGAAGCTTGGCTGGGCGGGATTGTTTTTGTCTTCGGCATCATTTGGAGGGCTATTGTCTCTTGTGCCGATATCGCTATTTTTGCTATGGCGGGGCTTGAAGCAGTGCCGCTGACGCCGGTGCTTAGATTGCTTCTCAAGGGGATTATCCTCCGTTGCCCCATCGCCATTGCTTTCTTTGGGTGTGTCCACCATATATATATATATATATATATATATCATATGATGAGGTGGCTGTCCAGCGCCCTGTGGGCGGTGGTTCCTGTTCTTCTTCGGCCTTGTCGTCCATACTGTCGATGTCTTCGGAATCGAAATCAAGCATGTTGGTTAATTTGTCGACAGTGGCTATTAAGTGGGTGGTGGGTGGGTAACGAATTTCTTCGTTGTCCGCTTCCCACTCAAGCCGGACATAGTTCCGCCAAGAGTCTCCTAATAGGGAGAGAGATTTTAATGAGTTTAGCATGTCGCCCAAGGGCGAGTGCTGAAAGATATCCACGGAGCTAAACTCCATGATCGGTGCCTAGTCAGGTTCGATGGGCACGGATCCACGCGGTTCAGAGCCTATGGCCGGAGACGAGTCCGAGGGTTCAGTGACACAGACCACATTGGAAGCGAGATCTTTGTTCGGCTCTATCGCCATTGAGTGTGCGGCCTCCGTGGCGGGGTCCATCCACCCGTCCTCGGATGGCACGACCTTGTCACGCCCAATATGCGACACTATCCTAAAGGAACTTGAAGGTCCCACCAAGGATAGAAGCGCATATTGGAGACGCTTTTGCAAGGTGGATATCATTACATCAACATTACATAATAGATGGGGATACATACAAAGCATACAAATGCCGCAAGAATACATCAATACATCATACATAAGAACAACATCCGACTACGGATGAATCACAATCAGAAACTCAAACGACATCCACCCTGCTAGCCCAGGTTGCCGACCTGGAACCTATCCCCTGATCGGAGAAGAAGGAGAAGAAGAATTCCAAAACAAGCTAAAATCGCTCTCGTGTCATGATCATCGCACAGCCTGTACCTGCAACTGTTGTTGTAGTAATCTGTGAGCCACGAGGACTCAGCAATCCCATTACCATGGGTATCAAGACTAGCAAAGCTTAATGGGTAAGGAAGGGGTAAGTGGTGAGGTTGCAGCAGCGTCTAAGCATATATGGTGGCTAACATACGCAAATAAGAGCGAGAAGAGAAGCAAATGGAACGGTCGTGAAGCTAGCAATGATCAAGAAGTGATCCTGAACTCCTACTTACATCAAACATAACCCAAAATCGTGTTCACTTCCCGGACTCCGCCGAAAAGAGACCATCGCGGCTACACACGCGGTTGATGCATTTTAATTAAGTCAAGTGTCAGGTTCTCTACAACCGGATATTAACAAATTCCCATCTGCCACATAACCACGGGCACGGCTCTCGAAAGTTTATACCCTGCAGGGGTGTCGCAACTTAGCCCTTCACAAGCTCTCACGGTCAACGAAGGGTATTCCTTCTCCCAGGAAGACCCGATTAGTCTCGGAATCCCGGTTTACAAGACATTTCGACAATGGTAATACAAGACCAACAAAGCCGCCCGATGTGCCGACAAATCCCGATAGGAGCTACACATATCTCGTTCTCAGGGCACACCGGATAGGTCAGCCTATGAGTAAAACCAGACCTCGAGTTGCCCCGTGGTGGCCCCGCAGTCTGCCCACTTCGGACCAACACTCGAAGGAGCACTGGCCCGAGGGGGTTAAATAAAGATGACCCTCGGGCTCCGGAAACCCAAGGGAAAAAAGGCTTAGGTAGGCAAATGGTAAAACCAAGGTTGGGCCTTGCTGGAGGAGTTTTATTCAAAGCGAACTGTCAAGGGGGTCCCATAAATCACCCAACCACGTAAGGAACACAAAATCAAGGAACATAACACCGGTATGACAGAAACTAGGGAGGCAAGAGTGGAACAAAACACCAGGAATAAGGCCGAGCCTTCCACCCTTTACCAAGTATATAGATGCATTAATTAAATAAGAGATATTGTGATATCCCAACATCATCCTGTCCATCATGGAGCAATCTTGAACTTCACCTGCAACTAACAATGCTATAAGACGGGTTGAGCAAAGCGGTTACATAGCCAATCAACGGATTGCTAGGAAGGGTGAAAAGGTCAGAGGCTGACATGGCAATTTGTGAGGCTTGAACAACAAGTGATAGGAAGCGCAGCATAGCGATAGAACGAAGCAACTAGCATAGCAATGATAGTAGTGAGATCCAAGGTGACGGTCGTCTGGCCTAAATCCTGCAAGGAAGAAGAACGAGTCCATGAAGAAGATGAAGCCACGAAGACGAACCAAGCGTAGACGAACGAATCCTCAAGATCGCAACGAAACGGGAACTATCAGAAGAAGCACACAACATGGTAAACACACCACACATATACATGACATGATGCTCAACCAAGTATGATGCAAGACAAGACTACATGAAGCTACTCATGGCAAGAGATGATGCATACAATAACAACGCATCAAAGCAAGGTTAAATGAGGCCGGAAACAACATATAACAATTCCGGTAAGACCTCGTATGCAAATTTCGAAATTGGTCCAGAACTGAATAAACCTTATGTTCAAGTTGTTAAACAGCAAGTTAAGACGCACCAAGATGATCTACACGAGATTCTAGTCAAGTTACATATAAAGTTCATTTAGTTCGGAGCTACGGCCTAGAAGATATGAGCAAAACAAGTTAAACATGGCATTGATGCAAAAGGCATACAAACATCAAGCAAACACCTCAAAACATGGATGCAACATGATAATATGAAACTTCATGCAAAATCAAGCAAGTTTCATATAAAGTACACTCAAAACGGACATACACATACACATGAAACAAGTTTTAATGGACAAGCTGTCCAAAACAGCAACTAGGCATCTAACAAGCATCAAAACAATATACTACAGCACCTCAATATGAAGACAAAAGGCATGGACATGATTTACAGGTAAAGAACGACAAAACATGAACACTGAGCTATCTCCAGAAATCACTATAACATGCTCAAAATGACATGGAAAGATTGCAAATTATAACAGTTTCAGACTCGGCAGAAATAACATCATGTTGCAATGTTTAGAGCTATCAAACAACATGTTACAGGAACTTAACATGGCAAACAAAGGTATGGCATGCTAATACTAAAGACAAAGAACAAAACACCCTTACTGAACTAATTCCAAGGATCAACAGAAAACATGGTATCATACATGCAAACATGGCAAGTGATATGACAGATTCAGACATGGCAGGAACGACGACAAGTAATCATGTTGGTGAGCTTGTACCACGCACCACAGAGCAATACATGGCATTACAAGGTGACCAACGGTAAGAATACATATTTAGTAAGCTAAGGATGGCAAGATCAAGTCCATAGGGTACAAGGATCACTAGCAAATCTCATGGAAAAACTGAACTTAATGTTAACAGGCTGACAACAACATTATTTAGCTATTTTGAGAGCAAGATTACAACAAGATACAACAGGCTATAAATACAACCTTAGTGAACATCGCCAGATTATGCACAGAATCACTTGTAGCAGTAGGTTTACATAGCATCATGGTATAGCAGATTCAGCCTAGCAAAACAATTACATGGATTACACCACTATAAAGATGGCATGATGTATCTCAAAACTCATGTAGACATCAAGTTCATAGGATGTACACACAAAATGCACTAAAAAAGACAAAACAGCAAGTTCTGTTAACAGACAGCAATCAGTATCATAAAGCACTCTTGCAACGACGATAAGGGTATCAAGATTGACTCAAACAAGCATGGCACAATGGAACAAATTTAGGAGCATCTCACAACAAACATTTTGATATATCATACACTCAAAACGGTCACACGTGCAAATAGTTACACCCATCCAAACATGCCATGATGATATAATGAAATCTGGAGAGAGACGAAAAATTAGACCTCGGGGGGGGGGGATCTCGGGCGTACAAGTCCGTGCCCTACCGGACATGTCCGGCGGCTGGGCCCACCTGGCAGATGCTGAAGAGGCCGGGGTCAATGCCAGCGACGGCAGTGGGGCGGCGCGGCAACAGGGGCTCTAGTGGGGCTTGGAAGGCCAGTGAGGAGGTGGCGGGCGTCGGAGATGGCTAGATCCGGTCGCGGGCGACGAGGACAGCCCGGATCCGGGGTGGAGGCGACTGGCGGCGGCGAACTCCGTGGCGGCAAGGTCCCTGGGCGGCGGCGGCGGTGGTTAGCGGGAGGGAGAGACGGGAAGGGGGAGGAGATGCAGGGGCGACGACCTGGGCGGGGCGGTAAACGGCGGGCGGCGGCGCTTCGGTGAGGCCGGCGGAACGCAGCAATGAAGCAGGGGCGATGGCGCGGCGAGGTTAGAGGCGGAGCTCCTCAGCGGCGGGGTGACACGGGCGGCGCGGCGTCCGGGCTTCGGGGCCCAGATGCGGCCCGGGAGGGCCGCGGCGGCGTGAGTGGAGGCAGGCGGCGCGCGGGGCGCGCGTGGCGACGTGGCAAGTAGGGAGTGGAGGAGGCTGGCGGCTGCGGTGACGCAAGTGGCGGCGCGGCCTATGGGATGGTGCCAAGTGGCGGTGGACGGCTGGCCGGGCGCGGAAACAGAGGTGGAAGGTGGCTGGCTGCACGGAAAACGAGGAGGAGGTAGGTAGGAGGCCAAAATGGCATGAGGGGGGTCTATATATATCGTAAAAGCTAGGGTTTAGGGTTTTTGGGTGGTTTTCGAGCCGTACGATCGCGATTGTGTCGCTCCAGACAGAGGGGGGACTAGGTAGGCTGTGACAAGAGGCCTCGGGCTCAGAAGGGAGAAGAGAAGTGAGGCCCGGCGACTGTTCCGGAGACCGAAACGTTGCAGAAAATTAAAAAATTTCCTACGGTTTCACCAAGATCTATCTATGAGTTCATCTAAGCATCGAGTGATAGGAGTGCATCTACATACCCTTGTAGATCGCGAGCGGAAGCGTTCAAGAGAACGGGGATGATGGAGTCGTACTCGCCGTGATCCAAATCACCGATGACCAAGTGCTGAACGGACATCACCTCCGCGTTCAACACACGTACGGAGCGGATGACGTCTCCTCCTTATTGATCCAGCAAGGGGGAAGGAGAGGTTGAGGAAGAAGGCTCCAGTAGCAGCACGACGGCGTGGTGGTGGTTGAGATGCAGTACTCCGGCAGGGCTTCGCCAAGCAACTGCGGGAGGAGGAAGAGGTGTAGCAGTTGGAGGGAGGCACCAAGACTCAGGGTGCGGCTGCCCTCCCTCCTCCCTCCTTTATATAGGCCTCCAGGAGGGGGGTGCCGGCCCTGGAGATGGGAATCTCCCAAGGGGGCGGCGGCCCGGGGTGGAGTGCCCCCCAAGGCAAGTGGTGCGCCCCCCACCCTAGGGTTTCCAACCCTAGGCGCAGGGGGGCCCAAGGGGGGGCGCACCATCCCACTAGGGGCTGGTTCCCCTCCCACTTCAGCCCACGGGGCCCTCCGGGATAGGTGGCCCCACCCGGTGGTCCCCCGGGACCCTTCCGGTGGTCCCGGTACAATACCGGATGACCCCGAAACTTTCCCGATGGCCGAAACAGCACTTCCTATATATAAATCTTCACCTCCGGACTATTCCGGAACTCCTCGTGACGTCCGGGATCTCATCCGGGACTCCGAACAACATTCGGTAATCACATACAAGTCTTCCTAATAACCCTAGCGTCACCGAACCTTAAGTGTGTAGATCCTACGGGTTCGGGAATCATGCAGACATGACCGAGACAGCTCTTCGGCCAATAACCAACAGCGGGATCTGGATACCCATGTTGGCTCCCACATGCTCCTCGATGATGTCATCGGATGAACCACGATGTCGAGAATTCAATCAACCCCGTATACAATTCCCTTTGTCAATCGGTACGTTACTTGCCCGAGACTCGATCGTCAGTATCCCAGTACCTTGTTCAGTCTCGTTACCGACAAGTCACTTTACTCGTACCGTAATGCATGATCCCGTGACCAAACACTTGGTCACTTTGAGCTCATTATGATGATGCATTACCGAGTGGGCCCGGAGATACCTCTCCGTCATACGGAGTGACAAATCCCAGTCTCGATCCGTGTCAACCCAACAAACACTTTCGGAGATTCCTGTAGTGCACCTTTATAGTCACCCAGTTACGTTGTGATGTTTGGTACACCCAAACTACTCCTACGGTATCCGAGAGTTACACGATCTCATGGTCTAAGGAAAAGATACTTGACATTGGAAAAGCTCTAGCAAACGAACTACACGATCTTCTGCTATGCTTAGGATTGGGTGTTGTCCATCACATCATTCTCCTAATGATGTGATCCCATTATCAACGACATCTAATGTCCATAGTCAGGAAACCATGACTATCTGTTGATCAACGAGCTAGCCAACTAGAGGCTTACTAGGGACATATTATGGTCTATGTATTCACCCGTGTATTACGATTTCCGGATAATAAAATTATAGCATGAATAAAGACAATTATCATGAACAAGGAAATATAATAATAATCCTTTTATTATTGCCTCTAGGGCATATTTCCAACAGTCTCCCACTTGCACTAGAGTCAATAATCTAGTTACATTGTGATGAATCGAACACCCATAGAGTTCTGGTGTTGATCATGTTTTGCTCGCGAGAGAGGTTTAGTCAATGGATCTGCGACATTCAGATCCGTATGTACTTTGCAAATGTCTATGTCTCCATATTGAACATTTTCTCGGATGGAGTTGAAACGACGCTTGATGTGCCTGGTCTTCTTGTGAAACCTGGGCTCCTTGGCAAGGGCAATAGCTCCAGTGTTGTCACAGAAGAGTTTGATCGGCCCCGACGCATTGGGTATGACTCCTAGGTCGGTGATGAACTCCTTCACCCAAATTTCTTCATGCGCTGCCTCCGAGGCTGCCATGTACTCCGCTTCACATGTAGATCCCGCCACGACGCTCTGCTTGCAGCTGCACCAGCTTACTGCTCCACCATTCAACATATACACGTATCCGGCTTGACACTTAGAGTCATCCAGATCTGTGTCGAAGCTAGCGTCGACATAACCCTTTACGACGAGCTCTTCGTGACCTCCATAAACGAGAAACATGTCCTTTGTCCTTTTCAGGTACTTCAGGATATTCTTTAACACTGTCCAGTGTTCCTTGCCGGGATTACTTTGGTACCTTCCTACCAAACTTACGGCAAGGTTTACATCAGGTCTGGTACGTAGCATGGCATACATAGTAGATCCTATGGCTAAAGCATAGGGGATGACACTCATCTCTTCTTTATCTTTTTCCGTGGTTGGGCATTAAGCCGAGCTCAATCTCACACCTTGCAATACAGGCAAGAACCCTTTCTTGTACTGATCCATTTTGAACTTCTTCAAAATCTTATCAAGGTATGTGCTTTTGTGAAAGACCTATGAGGCGTCTCGATCTATCCCTATAGATCTTGATGCCTAATATGTAAGCAGCTTCTCCAAGGTCCTTCATTGAAAAATACTTGTTCAAGTAGGCCTTAATGCTGTCCAAAAGTTCTATATCATTTCCCATCAAGAGTATGTCATCTACATATAATATGAGAAATGCTACAGAGCTCCCACTCACTTTCTTGTAAACACAGGCTTCTCCATAAGTCTGCATAAACCCAAACGCTTTGATCATCTCATCAAAGCGAATGTTCCAACTCCGAGATGCTTGCACCAGCCCATAAATGGATTGCTGGAGCTTGCATACTTTGTTAGCATTCTTAGGATCGACAAAACCTTCCGTCTGCATCATATACAATTCTTCCTTAAGATGTCCGTTAAGGAATGCCGTTTTGACGTCCATCTGCCATTTCTCATAATCATAGTATGCGGAAATTGCTAACATGATTCAGACGGACTACAGCTTTGCTACGGGAGAGAATGTCTCATCATAGTCAACCCCTTTAACTTGTCGATAACCCTTGGCGACAAGTTGAGCTTTATAGATGGTGACATTATCATCCGCGTCCGTCTTTTTCTTAAAGATCCATTTGTTTTCTATCGCTCGCCGATCATCGGGCAAGTCTGTCAAATCCATACTTTGTTTTCATACATGGATTCTATCTCGGATCGCATGGCTTCAAGCCATTTTTTGGAATCTGGGCCCGCCATTGCTTCTTCATAGTTCGAAGGTTCACCGTTGTCTAACAACATGATTTCCAAGACAGGGTTGCCGTACCACTCTGGTGCGGAACGTGTCCTTGTGGACCTACGAAGTTCAGTAGCAACTTGATCCGAAGTACCTTGATCATCATCATTATTTTCCTCTCCAGTTGGTGTAGGCATCACAGGAACATTTTCCTGAGCTGCACTACTTTCATGTTCAAGAGGTAGGACTTCATCGAGTTCTACTTTCCTCCCACTTACTTCTTTCAAGAGAAACTCTTTTTCCAGAAAGGATCCGTTCTTGGCAACAAAGATATTGCCCTCGGATCTTAAGTAGAAGGTATACCCAATGGTTTCCTTAGGGTATCCTATGAAGACGCATTTTTCCGACTTGGGTTCAAGCTTTTCAGGTTGAAGTTTCTTGACATAAGCATCGCATCCCCCAAACTTTTAGAAACAACAGCTTAGGTTTCTTCCCAAACCATAATTCATACGGTGTCGTCTCAACGGATTTAGACGGTGCCCTATTTAAAGTGAATGTAGCTGTCTCTAGAGCGTATCCCCAGAATGTTAGCGGTAAATTGGTTAGAGACATCATAGACCGCACCATATCCAATAGAGTGCGATTATGACGTTCGGACACACCGTTACGCTGAGGTGTTCCAGGCGGCGTGAGTTGTGAAACGATTCCACATTTCCTGAAGTGCGTACCAAATTCGTGACTTAAATATTCTCCTCCACGATCTGATCGTAGGAACTTTATCTTTCGGTCACGTTGATTCTCTACCTCATTCTGAAATTCCTTGAACTTTTCAAAGGTCTCAGACTTGTGTTTCATTAAGTAGACATACCCATATCTACTCAAGTCATCAGTGAGAGTGAGAACATAATGATATCCTCCGCGAGCCTCAACGCTCATTGGACCGCACACATCGGTATGTATGATTTCCAATAAGTTGGTTGCTCGCTCCATTGTTCCGGAGAACGGAGTCTTGGTCATTTTGCCCATGAGGCATGGTTCGCATGTGTCAAATGATTCATAATCGAGAGACTCTAAAAGTCCATCAGCATGGAGCTTCTTCATGCGCTTGACACCAATGTGACCAAGGCGGCAATGCCACAAGTATGTGGGACTATTGTTATCAACTTTACATCTTTTGGTATTCACACTATGAATATGTGTAACATTACGCTCGAGATTCATTAAGAATAAACCATTGACCATCGGGGCATGACCATAAAACATATCTCTCATATAAATAGAACAACCATTATTCTCAGATTTAAATGAGTAGCCATCTCGTATCAAACGAGATCCAGATACAATGTTCGTGCTCAAACTTGGCAATAAATAACAATTATTAAGGTTTAAAACTAATCCCGTAGGTAAATTAGAGGTAGCGTGCCGACGATGATGACATCGACCTTGGAACCATTCCCGACGCGCATCATCACCTCGTCCTTCGCCAGTCTCCGCTTATTCCGCAGCTCCTGCTGTGAGTTACAAATATGAGCAACGGCACCGGTATCAAATACCCAGGAGTTACTACGAGTACTAGTAAGGTACACATCAATTACATGTATACCAAATATACCTTTAGTGTTGCCGGCCTTCTTGTCCGCTAAGTATTTGGGGCAGTTCAGCTTCCAGTGGCCCTTCCCTTTGCAATAAAAGCACTCAGTCTCAGGCTTGGGTCCATTCTTTGACTTCTTCCCGGCAACTGGCTTACCGGGCGCGGCAACATCCTTGCCGTCCTTCTTGAAGTTCTTCTTACCCTTGCCCTTCTTGAACTTGGTGGTTTTATTGACCATCAACACTTGATGTTCTTTCTTGATATCTACCTCTGCCGACTTCAGCATTGAAAATACTTCAGGAATAGTTTTCACCAACCCCTGCATATTGTAGTTCATCACAAAGCTCTTGTAGCTTGGTGGGAGCGTCTGAAGGATTCTGTCAATGACCGCCTCGTCCGGGAGGTTAATGTCCAGCTGGGACAGGCGGTTGTGCAACCCAGACATTTTGAGTATGTGCTCACTGACAGAACTATTTTCCTCCATCTTACAACTATAGAACTTGTCGGAGACTTCATATCTCTCGACCCAGGCATGAGCTTGGAAAACCATTTTCAGCTCCTCGAACATCTCATATGCTCCGTGTTGCTCAAAACGCTTTTGGAGCCCTGGTTCTAGGCTGTAAAGCATGCCGCACTGAACGAGGGAGTAATCATCAGCACGTGACTACCAAGCGTTCATAACGTCTTGGTTCTCTGGGATGGGTGCTTCACCTAGCGGTCCATCTAGGACATATGCTTTCTTGGCAGCTATGAGGATGATCCTCAGGTTCCGGACCCAGTCCGTATAGTTGCTGCCATCATCTTTCAGCTTGGTTTTCTCTAGGAACGCGTTGAAGTTCATGTTGACATGAGCGTTGGCCATTTGATCTACAAGACATATTTGCAAAGGTTCTAGACTAAGTCCATGATAATTAAGTTCATCTAATCAAATTATTTCAGTGAACTCCCACTCAGATTAGACATACCTCTAGTCATCTAAGTGTTACACGATCCGAGTCGACTAGGCCGTGTACGATCATCACGTGAGACGGACTAGTCATCATCGGTGAACATCTCCATGTTGATCGTATCTTCCATACGACTCATGTTTGACCATTCGGTCTCTGTGTTCCGAGGCCATGTCTATACATGCTAGGCTCGTCAAGTTAACCCTAAGTGTTTTTGCATGTGTAAAACTATCTTACACCCGTTGTATGTGAACATAAGAATCTATCACACCCGATCATCACGTGGTGCTTCGAAACGACGAACTTTAGCAACGGCGCACAGTTAGGGGAGAACACTTTCTTGAAATTGTTATAAGGGATCATCTTATTTACTACCGTCGTTCTAAGTAAACAAGATGCATAACATAATAAACATCACATGCAATTATATAGTAGTGACATGATATGGCCAATAACATATAGCTCCTTTGATCTCCATCTTCGGGGCTCCATGATCATCTTCGTCACCGGCATGACACCATGATCTCCATCATCATGATCTCCATCATCATGTCTTCATGAAGTTGTCACGCCAACGACTACTTCTACTTCTATGGCTAACACGTTTAGCAATAAAGTAAAGTAATTTACATGGCGTTCTTCAATGACACGCGGGTCATACAAAAAATAAAGACAACTCCTATGGCTCCTGCCGGTTGTCATACTCATCGACATGCAAGTCGTGATTCCTATTACAAGAACATGATCTCATACATCACAATATATCATTCATCATTCATCATAACTTTTGGCCATATCACATCACAAGGCAATTGCTGCAAAAACAAGTTAGACGTCCTCTAATTGTTGTTGCATCTTTTACGTGGCTGCAATAGGGTTCTAGCAAGAACGTTTTCTTACCTACGAAAAAGCCACAACGTGATTTGTCAACTTCTATTTACCGTTCATAAGGACCCTTTTCGTCGAATCCGCTCCAACTAAAGTGGGAGAGACAGACACCCGCTAGCCACCTTATGAAACTAGTGCATGTCAGTCGGTGGAACCTGTCTCACGTAAGCGTACGTGTAAGGTCGGTCCGGGACGCTTCATCCCACAATATCGCTGAAGCAAAATAAGACTAGTAGCGGCAAGAAAGTTGACAACATCTACGCCCACAACAAATTTGTGTTCTACTCGTGCAATAGAGAACTACGCATA
Source organism: Triticum aestivum (assembly GCF_018294505.1). Classification (NCBI taxonomy): domain Eukaryota; kingdom Viridiplantae; phylum Streptophyta; class Magnoliopsida; order Poales; family Poaceae; genus Triticum; species Triticum aestivum. The sequence goes on along the minus strand of NC_057807.1, from coordinate 77,269,236 downwards.
AACCTGGCTCTGATACCACTGTTGGAGAACGTTGCAGAAAATTAAAAATTTTCCTATGGTTTCACCAAGATCTATCTATGAGTTCATCTAAGCATCGAGTGATAGGAGTGCATCTACATACCCTTGTAGATCGCGAGCGGAAGCGTTCAAGAGAACGGGGATGATGGAGTCATACTCGCCGTGATCCAAATCACCGATGACCAAGTGCTGAACGGACAGCACCTCCGCGTTCAACACACGTACGAAGCGGATGACGTCTCCTCCTTCTTGATCCAGCAAGGGGGAAGGAGAGGTTGAGGAATAAGGCTCCAGTAGCAGCACGACGGCGTGGTGGTGGTGGAGATGCAGTACTCCAGCAGGGCTTCGCCAAGCAACTACGGGAGGAGGAAGAGGTGTAGCAGGGGGAGGGAGGCGGCAAGACTCAGGGTGCGGCTGCCCTCCCTCCCTCCCTCCTTTATATAGGCCCCCAGGGGGGCGCCGGCCCTGGAGATGGGAATCTCCCAAGGGGGTGGCGACCAGGGGGGGTGGAGTGCCCCCCAAGGCAAGTGGTGCGCCCCCCACCCTAGGGTTTCCAACCCTAGGCGCAGGAGGGGGCCAAGGGGGGCACACCAGCCCACTAGGGGCTGGTTCCCCTCCCACTTCAGCCCACGGGGCCCTCCGGGATAGGTGGCCCCACCCGGTGGACCCCCGGGACCCTTCCGGTGGTCCCGGTACAATACCGAATGACCCCAAAACTTTCCCGATGGCCGAAACAGCACTTCCTATATATAAATCTTCACCTCCGGACTATTCCGGAACTCCTCGTGACGTCCGGGTTCTCATCCGGGACTCCGAACAACAGTCAGTCATCACATACAAGTCTTCCTAATAACCCTAGCGTCACCGAACCTTAAGTGTGTAGACCCTACGGGTTCGGGAATCATGCAGACATGACCGAGACAGCTCTCCGGCCAATAACCAACAGCGGGATCTGGATACCCATGTTGGCTCCCACATGCTCCTCGATTATGTCATCGGATGAACCACGATGTCGAGGATTCAATCAACCCCGTATACAATTCCCTTTGTCAATCGGTACGTTACTTGCCCGAGACTCGATCGTCGGTATCCCAATACCTCGTTCAGTCTCGTTACCGGTAAGTCACTTTACTCGTACCGTAATGCATGATCCTGTGACCAAACACATGGTCACTTTGAGCTCATTATGCTGATGCATTACCGAGTGGGCCCGGAGATACCTCTCCGTCATACGGAGTGACAAATCCCAGTCTCGATCCGTGTCAACCCAACAGACACTTTCGGAGATACCTGTAGTGCACCTTTATAGTCACCCAGTTACATTGTGACGTTTGGTACACCCAAAATACTCCTACGGTATCCGGGAGTTACACGATCTCATGGTCTAAGGAAAAGATACTTGACATTTGAAAAGCTCTAGCAAACGATTTACACGATCTTGTGCTATGCTTAGGATTGGGTCTTGTCCATCACATCATTCTCCTAATGATGTGATCCCGTTATCAACGACATCTAATGTCCATAGTCAGGAAACCATGACTATCTATTGATCAACGAGCTAGCCAACTAGAGGCTTACTAGGGACATATTATGGTCTATGTATTCACACGTGTATTACGATTTCCGGATAATACAATTATAGCATGAATAAAGACAATTATCATGAACAAGGAAATATAATAATAATCCTTTTATTATTGCCTCTAGAGCATATTTCCAACAGGGTGATGGCGCGGCGAGGTCAGAGGCGGAGCGGGCGACGCCTCGGCGGCGGGGCGACACGGGCGGCGCGGCGTCCGGGCTTCGGGGCCCAGATGTGGCCCGGGGCGGGCCCGATCTGGGCCGGGAGGGCCGCGGCGGCGGGAGTGGAGGTAGGCGGCACGCGGGGCGCGCGTGGCGACGTGGCAAGCAGGGAGTGGAGGAGGCTGGCGGCTGTGGCGACACAAGTGGCGGCGCGGCCACTAGGACGGTGCCAAGTGGCGGTGGACGGCTGGCCAGGCGCGGAAACAGAGGTGGAAGGTGGCTGGCTGCATGGAAAACGAGGATGAGGTAGGTAGGAGGCCAAAATGGCATGAGGGGGGTCTATATATAGGGTAAAAGCTAGGGTTTAGGGTTTTTCGGAGGTTTTCGAGCCGTACGATCGCGATTGTGTCGCTCCAGACAGAGGGGGGACTAGGTAGGCTGTGACGAGATGCCTCGGGCTGAGAGGAGAGAAGAGAAGTGAGGCCCGGCGACTGTTCCGGAGACCGAAACGTCCGGCGAAAATACCGGCAACAGTGCCGCTATATATTTAATGGTTGGGCTATCAAACGAGCTCCGAATGCGACGAAACTTGACAGGCGCTCTGTCTACACTATAATAAAACTACACGCCAATTTGCATCCCATTCCGAGAACATTTTTCGGCCACTCATAAAACGAGGTCTGAGAGGGTCAATGGACGCATGAGAGAGTGTCGGATCGCGAGACGGACAGTGAAGAGAAGGACCGGATGCAAGTTTTGAAATTATGAGGATGCAATGCAGATGATGACATGGCAAATTGCAACACACAAGCAAATGACATGGCAACAACGACGAATAACTGGAAGACACCTGGCGCATCGAATCCGGGGCGTTACAACACTCCTCCACTAACAAGGGATCTCGTCCCCAGATCTTAGGAATGAGACGAAAGAGAAAGAGGAAGAGGTGAAACAAGAGCGCAAGGGAGAAGAAGAACAAAGACGAGAGCACTCAGGTAGAAAATAGGAACATAGAATATGACGAGAATTAAATGCTCAATGAATAAGGTGGACTCTGAAACCACTCTAGTTAAAAGAAGATGGAAAAGGAATGAGAACGAAAGAATTTGGGCAGCACTCCGGGCTAGAAATGGAAGGAATAGAGCATGAACTTCACAAGATGGGACGATACTTGATGAGATGAACAATGCAATGCCTTCGGAAGAATTGAAAGAATGGAATGAAAAGAACTTGGAAGGAAGGGTTGAACAGAGTTGTTGAGGAATCAACAACGAAAGAATCAGCTTGTTGTGGACCTATGGAAAAACAGCTCAAAACTTGAGGTGAAACTCTGCCACAATAAAGTGTCTGAATAGCTGAGAAGAACGAAGAAATGGAAAAACTCCACTTCAGAAGGAAACTGAGAATTATTTGCACTTCGAGATGCGAGAAGAAAAGATACTTGAACTCCTGCAACAAGAATCTTGATGAACTCTTGAAGAATGAATTAAATCATGAAGAACCACCATGAAGAACTCCGGTGACAGAAGGATGATGAGATAGAAATGAAGGATGAAAGAATAAAAATTCAAGCCTTGCGGTGATTTTGATGGAGGTTCCGACAAAATGGCCGAGTAAATATGAACTTCGGAAAAGAAAAGATGAAGAGGCTCCACCGGTTGAAATGATTGAGGGAAGACTGAAGAGGCTCCACACGAATGAAATTGATGCTCGAAACAGACTCATACTCCGGGAAGAAGAGGGTGGGAGGGCGGGAATACAAAGGCAACTTGGAAGGGAGAACCGACGAATATGTTGAAGAGAAAACAGCGGTTGAAAGAAAGGAAAGGCTTCGCACGAGTAGGATGGATACTCGATTACGGACTCCGGCTCCGAGAAGAAAAGGGGTGGGCGGGTGGGAAAAGAAAACAATTGAGGATTGAACTTGCACAAACAAAGAGGGTCGAATCGTCTTGACGAGAAAATGCACCGGATGAAAAGCGCTGAGAACCAACAAACGAAAAACTAACCGCGTGAACCTAAAGAAAATTTGAAGGGGAAGAGAAGTAATTCAAAACACCTACGTCAAGATTCCTCACCAGAGCGACGAAGGGGCTGAGGAGTAAAAAGAATTCCTACTCTCCGATATAACTAAACTTCGAAAACAGTTTTCTTCTAGACTCGACAACAGCCAACTACACGATCAAACAAGGGGCTCCTATGGTCGGTCGAGGCTCTGATACGAACTTGTCACGCCCAATATGTGACCCTATCCTAAAGGAACTCGAAGGTCCCACCAAGGATAGAAGCGCATATTGGAGACGCTTTTGCAAGGTGGATATCATTACATCAACATTACATAATAGATGGGGATACATACAAAGCATACAAATGCCGCAAGGATACATCAATACATCATACATAAGAACAACATCCGACTACGGATGAAACACAATCAAAAACTCAAACGACATCCACCCTGCTAGCCCAGGCTGCCGACCTGGAACCTATCCCCTGATCGGAGAAGAAGCAGAAGAAGAATTCCAAAACAAGATAACATCGCTCTCGTGTCATGATCATCGCACAGCCTGTACCTGCAACTGTTGTTGTAGTAATCTGTGAGCCACGAGGACTCAGCAATCCCATTACCATGGGTATCAAGACTAGCAAAGCTTAATGGGTAAGGAAGGGGTAAGTGGTGAGGTTGCAGCAGCGTCTAAGCATATATGGTGGCCAACATACGCAAATAAGAGCGAGAAGAGAAGCAAATGGAACGGTCCTGAAGCTAGAATGATCAAGAAGTGATCCTGAACTCCTACTTACGTCAAACATAACCCAAAACCATGTTCACTTCCCGGATCTGCCGAAAAGAGACCATCACGGCTACACACGGGGTTGATGCATTTTTATTAAGTCAAGTGTCAGGTTCTCTACAACCGGATATTAACAAATTCTCATCTGCCACATAACCGCGGGCACGGCTCTCGAAAGTTTATACCCTGCAGCGGTGTCGCAACTTAGCCCATCACAAGCTCTCATGGTCAATGAAGGATATTCCTTCTCCCAGGAAGACCCGATCAGTCTCGGAATCCCGGTTTATAAGACATTTCGACAATGGTAAGACAAGACCAGCGAAGCCGCCCGATGTGCCGACAAATCCCGATAGGAGCTGCACATATCTCGTTCCCAGGGCAAACCGGATAGGTCAGCCTACGAGTAAAACTAGCCCTCGAGTTGCCCCGTGGTGGCCCCGCAGTCTGCCCGCTTCGCACCAACACTCGAAGGAGCACTAGCCCGGGGGGGTTAAATAATGATGACCCTCGGGCTCCGGAAACCAAAGAGAAAAAAAGGCTTAGGTAGGCAAATGGTAAAACCAAGGTTGGGCCTTGCTAGAGGAGTTTTATTCAAAGTGAACTGTCAAGGGGGTCCCATAAATCACCCAACCGCGTAAGGAACACAAAATCAAGGAACATAACACCGGTATGACGGAAACTGTGAAGGCAAGAGTGGAACAAAACACTAGGCATAAGGCCGAGCCTTCCACCCTTTACCAAGTATATAGATGCATTAATTAAATAAGAGATATTGTGACATCCCAACATCATCCTGTCCATCATGGAGGAATCTTCAAATTCACCTGCAACTAACAACGCTATAAAAGGGGCTGAGCAAAGCGGTTACATAGCCAATCAACGGTTTGCTAGGAAGGGTGAAAATGTCAGAGGCTGACATGGCAATTTGTGAGGCTTGAAGAACAAGTGATAGGAAGCGCAGCATAGCGGTAGAACGAAGCAACTAGCATAGCAATGATAGTAATGAGATCCAAGGTGACGGTCGTCTTGCCTGAAATCCCGCAAGGAAGAAGAATGAGTCCATGAAGAAGATGAAGCCACGAAAACGAACCAAGCGTAGACGAACGGATCCTCACGATCGCAACAAAACGGGAACTATCGAGAAGAAGCACACAACATGGTAAACACACCACAAATATACATGACATGATGCTCAACCAAGTATGATGCAAGACAAGACTACATGAAGCTACTCATGGCAAGAGATGATGCATACAATAACAACACATCAAAGCAAGGTTAAATGATGCCGGAAACAACATATAACAATTCTGGTAAGACCTCATATGCAAATTTAAAAATTGGTCCAGAACTGAATAAATCTTATGTTCAAGTTGTTAAACAGCAAGTTAAGATGCACCAATATGATCTACACGAGATTCTAGTCAAATTATATATAAAGTTCATTTAGTTCGGAGCTACGGCCTAGAAGATATGAGCAAAACAAGTTAAACATGGCATTGATGCAAAAGGCATACAAACATCAAGCAAACACCTCAAAACATGGATGCAACATGATAATATGAAACTTCATGCAAAATCAAGCAAGTTTCATATAAAGCACACTCAAAACGGAGCAACGGTTCAACACATACACATGAAACAAGTTTAAAGGACAAGCTGTCCAAAACAACAACTAGGCATCTAGCAAGCATCAAAAAAAAATATTACAGCACCTCAACATGAAGACAAAAGGCATGGACATGATTTACAGGTAAAGCAAAACAAAACATGAACAATGAGCTATCTCCAGAAATCACTATAACATTCTCAAAAGGACATGGCAAGATTGCAAATTATAACAGTTTCAGACTTAGGAGAAATAACATCAGGTTGCAATGTTTAGAGCTATCAAACAACATGTTACAGGAACTTAACATGGCAAAAAAAGGCATGACATGCTAATACTAAAGAAAAAGAACAAAACTCCCTTACTGAACTAATTCCAAAGATCAACAGAAAACATGTTATCATCCATGCAAACATGGCAAGTGATATGACAGATTCAGACATGGCAGGAACAACGACAAATAGGCATGTTGGTGAGCTTGTACCACCCACCACAGAGCAATACATGGTATTAAAAGGTGACCAACAGTAAGAATACATATTTGTGAAGCAAATAATGGCAAGAGCAAGTCCATAGGGTACAAGGATCTCTAGCAAAGCTCATGGCAAAACTGAACTTAATGTTAACAGGCTGACAACAACATTATTTAGCAATTTGGGGAGCATGATTACAGCAAGATACTGCAAGCTATAAATGCAACCATGGGCATGGAAGGATAGATCATGACATGCATAACAAAACATCCTTAGTGAACATCTCCATATTATGCATAGAATGAGTTGTAGCAGCAGGTTTACATAGCATCATGATATAGCAGATTCAGCCTAGCAAAACAGTAATAGCAAGTACCTCACTTCACGAGCTTGATGCACTCACTACAAGACTCAAAAAATACATGGATTTCACCACTGTAAAGACGGCATGATGTATCTCAAAACTCATGTAGACATCAAGTTCATAGGAGGCACACACAAAATGCACTGAAAAGTACAAAACAGCAAGTTCTGTTAACAGACAGCAGTCAACATCATAAAGCACTCTTGTAACGATGATAAGGGCATCAAGATGGTCTCAAACAACCATGGCACAATGGAACAAAATGAAGAGCATCTCACAGCAAACATTTTGATATATCATACACTCAAAATGGTCACACATGCAAAAAGTTACACCCATCCAAACATGCCATGATGATATAATGAAATCTGGGGACAGACGAAAATTAGACCTCGGGGAGGGAATCCCGGGCGGACATGTCCGTGCCCTGCAGGACACGTACGGCGGCTGGGCCCACATGGCAGATGTTGAAGAGGCCGGGGTCGACGCCGGCGACGGGAGTGGGACGGCGCGGCAATAGGGGCTCCGGTGGGGCTTGGAAGGCCAGTGAGGAGCCAGCGGCGTCGGAGATGGCCGGATCCGGTCGCGGGCGATGAGGACAGCCAGGATCCGGGGCGGAGGCGACCAGCGGCGGCGAACTCCGTGGAGGCAAGGTCCCTGGGCGGCGGCGGTGGTGAGCGAGAGGGATAGACGGGAAGGGGAAGGAGATGCAGGGCGACGACCTGGGCGGGGCGGTCACCGGCGGGCGGTGGCGCTTCAGCGAGGCCGGCGGAAGGCGGCAACGAAGCAGGGGCGATGGCGCGGCAAGGTCAGAGGCGGAGCGGGCGACGCCTCGGCGGCGGGGCGCCTGCGGGCGCGGGCGGCGCGGCGTCCGGGCTTCGGGGCCCAGATGCGGCCCGGGGCTATCGAATGAGCTCCGAATGCGACGAAACTTGACAAGCGCTTTGTCTACACTATAATAAAACTGCACGCCAAGTTGCATCCGATTCCGAGAACATTTTTTGGCCACTCATAAAACAAGGTCTGAGAGGGTCAACGGACGCGTGAGAGAGTGTCGGGTCGCAAAACAGACAATGGAGAAAAGGACTGGATGCAAGTTTTGAAATTATGAGGATGCAATGCAGATGATGACATGGCAAATTGCAACACGCAAGAAAATGACATGGCAACAACGACGAATAACTGGAAGACACCTGGCGCATCGAATCTGGGACGTTACAGACCTGCTCCGGATTTCAAGCCAGGGCAGCTGCAGGTGCAATCTCCTGAACACCGTTTGATGGCAGATCTAGGTCATGCTCATCGCGACTGTAGGGTGCACCTGTTATGGGCTCGAATTCGTCGAAGATCAAGTCCCCACGGATGTCGGCAGTGTAATTCAAGCTTCCAAACCTGACCTGACGGCCAGGGGCATAGCTATCGTTCTGCTCCAGATGGCCAAGCGAGTTGGCCCGCGCTGCGAGCCGCCGAATGAAAGTGCATTATATCGACTAGAGAGGGGGTGAATAGGCGATTTTTATGAATTCTTCACCGAGGAATTTGCTGGTGAGGAAATTCCTAACTGAAGAACTACTTGCAGCAGAATAAGTACTCAGAAGTAAACATAACAGAACACAAGCATAGTCATCATGATGAAATGAAGACAAGCACAGAGTACAGAAAGCGTAAACACAGGATAACACAAGAAAGAAGACGGACAGACTGAAGAAATTGAACTGAGGAGATTGAGAAAGTCTTCAATCAAAGTCTTCAAACAGATATGAACAGGCACACAACAACAGACATGAGGAAATGAAAGAGTTGAGGAAATAGAACCAGTAAGCTCGGTGAAGACAATGATTTGGTAGACTAGTTCCAACTGATGTCTCAGTTGTACATCTGGTTGGAGCGGCTGAGTATTTAAACTCGAGGACACCCAGTCCCAGACACACAGTCCTCACCGTATTCTCCTTGAGCTAAGGTCACACAGACATCGCCCAATCACTCGTGGTAAGTCTTTAGGTGACTTACGAACCTTCACAAACTCGGTCACTCGGCGATCCACAATTCCTATTGGATGCTCTAGACCTTGACGCCTAACCGTCTGGAAGAAGCACAGTCTTCAAAGGAAACAAGCATTGGATCCATACAGGGTCAATCTCTTCAGTGATGCTCAATCACTTTGGGTTTGTAGGTGTTGGGTTTGGGTTTTCCTCACTTGATGATTTTCGCTCAAAGTCCTCGGAGGATGGGATGCTCTCAAATGACAAGTGGCAGTTTCTCGGAGCAGCCAACCAGCTAGTGGTTGAAGGGGGCGGCTATTTATAGCCTAGGGAGCAGCCCGACATGATAAGACATAAATGCCCTTGTCTGATATGACCGTTAGGTGGGTAGATATTTTGGAACAGCTGGCGCATAGTACAACAACGATTAGAATTTTGACTATCAAAATCCTCAGGGCTATCATGATCCTCACTGTGTAGGCAATTCGCACTGGCGAATTCCTAACTCCTCAGTCAGAATAAATTCCTCAGAGACCAGAAGAAATTCATCTCTGTCACTTAAGAATATGACTGAACTGTATGAGATTTCCAATGGCTTCACTTGAAGGGATTGGTAGGTGTAGGATTTTGAGTTGAGCATCACATGGAAATTTTTCCTTAGTATTTCCTCGATCCCCTTTAACAGTACGGTGTTTCCTATGACTCAAGAAAGAGAAAATGAAACTACAAAAACAAAAGTCTTCACGCTTCATGTTCCTCGAATGATTGCCAAGTCTTCAAGGTCACACCAATTTCTTCACTTTCAAAGTCTTCAGAAATCCAAAGTCTTCAGTTGAAGAACTTCATTTTTAGGGGTCGAGATACTCTGTAAATATCAAACTCCTCATAGACTTATAGACATGTGTACACTCACAAACGCATCAGTCCCTTAACCTATAAATTTTCAATACACCAAAATCACAAAGGGGCACTAGATGCACTTACAATCTCCCCCTTTTTGGTGATTGATGACAATATAGGTTAAGTTTTCAACGGGGATAAAAATATGAAGTGTAGATACTGATGTTGAGGAATTTGATTGCAAGATATAGAATAACTCCCCCTGAAGATGTGCATAGTGAGGAATTTGCTTTTGAAGCAATGCACACTTGAAGAGTATAATCATGGAGATCTCCCCCTATATCTTGCAATTCATACACGCATTTGATATATAATATGAAGAATTTGAAATGCATTATGAAATATGGTGACTGATGTAATTCATCATGCATGCATTGACAATAATGAGGAATAAGCATGCAGAAGAACACAACAAAAGTATCAGGCCACCATAGAGTTTAAGATTACAACTCGATCTAGCAAAGTCAACAGAAGAACGAGAGTTGTAACTTAGCCAAAAAAACGCCCATATAGGATAGACCCGCTTGAAGACTAACTCAAATTTCTCCCTCTTTGTCATTGAATGACCAAAAGGGTTGAAACTAAGGACTAACGCCCTTGAAGAATATCATGATGATGGAGGAGTGCCAGCATTGTCAGGGTCTTGAGTCGTTGTAGAGCCTGCTGCAATGTCGTCAAAGTCTTCCTTGAAGCCCATTTGCTTCAGATCTTCTTCACCATATAGATGTGACAGAATAGCCCAAGTGCGATCAAACACTTCATGGAGGTAGTAATGGTTTTTCTTCACTGCATTATGCGTAGAAGTCATGTTGTGAAGAATAGAGCCAAACTGATGCTTAAACCATTTGTGGTTTCGATCCACCTTCTGGTGAAGACTTATAAGTAGTTCACGGTCAGTCATCACACGAGGAGCAGTAGCTTGAGGACTTGACTTGGTAGCATTGGCAGCAGAATCATGAGTGGCAGAGTCATCATTGGTGGAGTAAGATGTGGCTTTGCGGAACTGACCATCCAATGGATGAATGCCTTCATCGATAACGGCTGGTGACTTGCCCTTCTCATCAGATGAGGAAATTGTCCGCTTGAGGACTTCAATAGGGGGCAAGTAGCTGAGGTGATTCTGAAAATCAGCCTTGTAGTTGAGTGAAGACCTTGTTCTGAGGAATCTCATGATCCACGGTGCGTAAGGCTTCAGCTCAAATGGTGAAAGTGCAACATTCGCCAGAGTCCTCATGAAGAAATCATGATAGTTTATGGGGATGCCATGCATGATGTTGAAAAGCATAGTCTTCATCATACAGATAATTTCTTCATCAGATGAGTCATGGCCTTTGATGGGACTCATGGTCTTCGTCAGAATGCGGTAGATGGTTCTTGGCACATAGAGCAATTCCTTCACAAGGAATTTGGTCCTTGGGGCTTGACCCGGCTTCAGCGGCTTCATGAGCACTTGCAATAGTGAGGTGTGAGTTCAGGCTCATCATACAGACAACGAGCACCATCGGATGGAGGACTAATTGGCAAGGCACGAAGCAATTCAGAGGCTGGTGCCTTGTAATTAGTGTTTTCAGTCATCCAGTCCAACACCCACGAGTTGACGTCAGCAGCATCACCTGTGATATGCAGAGTTGCGTAGAACTGAAGAATGAGCTCTTCATTCCAATCAACTATGTCAGAGAAGAAGTTGAGCAAGCCTGCATCATGAAGCATGCTGAGGACTTAAGAGAAGCAAGGCATGGATTCCATGTCCACGTGAGGAATGTGCTCGTGTTCGAAGACTTTGTCCTTATTGAAGAGCACTTAGGAATAGAAGTTGGCCTGGCTGGCAGTCCAGAAACGCTTCCTTCTAAGACGAGCATTGTCATATGGGTTGAATTCAGTGAAGAACGTGTGATCGCCGAAGAAATCATCAGCCTTGAATTTTTGCTTCTTGGTGAAAGGATCCTTTGGCTTGGGCTGAGGAGTGTCTGTCAATTGCATCACCACCTCAGGAATCGCAATCTCAGGTTCCTCATGTTGAGGAATTTCAGGCTCTTTTGCAGCTTCAGCCTGGGTTGTCAATTCTTCATTGACAATTTCTTCAGCACTAGTGGCTGGAATTTCTTCATGAACACTTGGGGTTGCATGAGGTTCTTCAGATCCCATTTGCACTTCAGTGGTAGCAGGGGACTGAGGAATTGCTTGGAGTGGAGTGAACATTGGGGAGTTGGGGTGCTGACTGTCCCAAAATTCATCATTGAGCACAGGACTGGTACAGCCAATGTCCACATCCTCATCTTCTATTTCTTCAAAACCTGCCTCTTCAGCAGTGAACTGAGGCATAGGTGAGGAAATGACTGGGGTTGAAGGGATTTCATCCACTTCAATTTCTTCGTCCAACTGCTCTGTCGAAGCAGCAGAAGGAGTTTCTTCATCAGATTCATTGGGAATCACATAATCTTCACCAAAAGAACAAGGTCCTTTGATGGCATGGAGGAGACTGGAACGGCATAAATTGGATTGTCAATTGAACTAGTCAGAGGCTTCATCTTCTTCGAAGCTGAAGAATTTGATGAAGTTGATGCCTTCCTTTTCTTCACAACTGCATGCTCTGCAGCCTTGGTCTTCTTCGCATCTAATGCAGATGGAAGGATCGGAGTTGGTGTAGGCGCAGGAGGTGCAGAGGACTGTGGTTCATTTTCCTCAGGCACAAATGATGCAGTTGCCCTGACTTATTCACTTTCTTCAGGCGCACCACTAGTGGATGCCCTGGCAACATCTTCAGTGGCTGGAATGGAGTCATGAGCCCTGGCACTCTTGTTTTCTTCAGCAGCCTGATTGTCATCAGCGGTGCTGGCATGTTCTTCAGTAGGCTGAGCAGATGCTTCAGCCCGAGTAACTTCAACGTGCATAGGAGGATAAACACTTGAAGTGAATTTCTTCGTCAGATTGACGAACCGCACCTTGGTGCCCTTCCAATCAGCATGGTAGCGATCAAATTCATCACTCAGTTGTTTGATTTCAACTTGCAAGGCAAGGAGCTGATCAGGAGTGAGAGTGAGGACATTGTCCTTGAGGTAGCGCTGTTTCTTGTACTGCGCTTTCTTCAAACTTCTTCCTTGTTCAAATTTCCATTTTTCTTCCTCAATAAAGGCAGTCAACACATGACTCTGACCAGGAGTGAGGTTCATCTCCGGCAAAGGCGTGTTAGGGTCCTTGTGCCACAGGTCAATGTAGTCAAGGATCAACTTTGGATCCAACATCAACGGCACATTGCTGCCTTTGGCTCTAGTGGCCCTGGCTTGCCTGTCTCTGATGATTTCGGCAAGTTCTTCATCATCAGCCTCATCATCATCAAAGGGAACTTGGAAGGTGAGGGAGTCCTGGACTAGGGGGTGTCCGGATAGCCGAACTATCATCATCGGCCGGACTCCAAGACTATGAAGATACAAGATTGAAGACTTCGTCCCGTGTCCGGATGGGACTTTCCTTGGCGTGGAAGGCAAGCTTGGCGATACGGATATGTAGATCTCCTACCATTGTAACCGACTCTGTGTAACCCTAGCCCTCTTCGGTGTCTATATAAACCAGAGGGTTTTAGTCTATGGGACGAACAACCATCACAACAATCATACCATAGGCTAGCTTCTAGGGTTTAGCCTCCTTGATCTTGTGGTAGATCCACTCTTGTACTACCCGTATCATCAATATCAATCAAGCAGGAGTAGGGTTTTACCTCCATCAAGAGGGCCCGAACCTGGGTAAAAACATCGTGTCCCTTGTCCCCTGTTACCATCCACCTAGACGCACAGTTCGGGACCCCCTACCCGAGATCCGCCGATTTTGACACCGACATTGGTGCTTTCATTGAGAGTTCCTCTGTGTCGTCATCGATAGGCTTGATGGCTTCTTCAATCAACAACAACGCAGTCCAGGGTGAGACTTTTCTCCCCGGACAGATCTTCGTGTTCGGCGGCTTCGCACTGTGGGCCAATTCGCTTGCCATCTGGAGAAGATCGAAAGCTACGCCCCTGGCCATCAGGTCAGGTTTGGAAGCTTAAACTTCACGACCGACATCCGCAGAGACTTGATCTTCGATGGATTCGAGCCACAGCCGAGCGTGTCACACTGTCACAATGGGCATGATTTAGCTTTGCCGCCGGACAGTGCCCTGGAAGCCGCACATGAGTCCGCTCCGACCCCTAGTTTGGAGCCGACCGCGCAGATCGAGGACAGGTGGCTGGACACTGCCTCGGGAGCTGCAATCTCTACGGCGATGGAGCCGAATACCGACCTTGTCCTTTGCAAAGCTCGTGACTCCGAGGTGCCGGACTCCTTGTCAGACTCCGAACCTCCTGCGCCCCTGCAAATCGAATCTGATTGGGCGCCGATCATGGAGTTCACCGCTGCGGACATCTTTCAGCACTCACGCTTTGGCGACATCCTGAATTCGCTAAAGCATCTCTCGTTATCAGGAGAGCCCTGGCCGAACTGCGGTCAGGATGGTTGGGATGCGGACGACGAAGAATTTCAAAGCACACCCACCACCCACTTTGTAGCCACTGTCGACGATCTAACCGACATGCTAGACTACGACTCTGAAGACATCGACGGTATGGACGACGATGCCAGAGACGATCAAGAACCAGCGCCTACGGGGCACTGGAAGACCACCTCATCATACGACATATACATGGTGGACATCCCAAAGGATGGGAACGGCGAAGAAGCAGCGGAGGCAGATTCCTCTAAGAAACAGCCCAAGCGCCGACATCAGCGGTGCCGCTCTAAATCCCGCCACAGCAAGAATGGAGATTACGGCACCGGAGACAATAACACCCCAGAGAGTGCCGAAGACAACCCCCTCCAGCAAGATTCAGCATAGGAGGACGGAGAAGCCAGCCCTCGAGAGAGAGTGGCAGACGAGGAGATAGAGGATGACAATTACATGCCTCCCTCCGGAGACGAGGCAAGCCTCAACGACGACGAATTCATCGTGCCCGAGGATCCCGTCGAACAAGAGTGTTTTAAACGCAGGCTAATGGCCACGGCGAATAGCCTAAAGAAAAAGCAGCAACAGCTTCGAGATGATCAAGACCTGCTGGCCGATAGATGGACCGAGGTCCTCGCAGCCGAAGAGCGCGAACTCGAACGCCCCTCCAAAAGCTACCCAAAATGCAAGTTGCTCCCTCGATTAGAGGAGGAGGCATATAAACCTTGATCACCAGCGCACAATACGGCAGACCGACCACCTCGTGGCCACGACAGAGAGGCATCTAGGCCCTCCACCAGAACCGTACCCCGGCACCTCTCGAAAAGCGTGAAGCCACGGGGGAATGTGCCGGACTTGCGAGACATATTGGAGGACAAGGCAAAACAATCACGATCTATCTACGGATCACGTGGGCGCCCCACAATCCACGACGACTACCGTCGCGCCGGATACAGCAACTCCGGCCGGGCCGAACACAGCAGACAAAGCTCTCTTGAGCTACGTCGTGATATTGCCCAGTATAGAGGCGCCACACACCCACTATGCTTCCCAGATGAAGTAGTGGATCATCAAATCCCTGAAGGGTTTAAACCCGTGAACATCGAATCCTACGATGGCACAACAGACCCCGCGGTTTGGATCGAAGATTATCTCCTTCATATCCATATGGCCCACGGTGACGATCTACACGCCATCAAGTATCTCCCGCTCAAGCTTAAAGGACCAGCTCGGCATTGTCTTAACAGCTTGCCAGCAGAGTCAATTGGGTGTTGGGAGGACCTAGAAGCCGCATTTCTCGACAACTTCTAGGGCACATATGTGTGACCACCAGACGCCGATGACCTAAGCCACATAATTCAGCAGCCAGACAAATCGTCCAGATAGTTCTGGACACGGTTCTTAACAAAGAAAAATCAAATCGTCGACTGTCCGGATGCAGAGGCCCTCGCAGCCTTCAAACATAACATCCGCGACAAATGGCTGGCCCGGCACCTAGGACAGGAAAAGTCGAAATCCATGGCAGCCCTCACATCACTCATGACCCGCTTCTGTGCGGGGGAGGACAGTTGGCTAGCCCGCAGTAACAACCTCAGCAAAAATTCTGGCAGTCCGGACAACAAGGACCGCAATGGCAGGTCGCATCGTAACAAAAACAAACGCTGCGTTAACAGCGATAACACTGAGGATACGGCAGTCAACGCTGGATTCAGAGGCTCTAAACCCGGTCAGCGGAAAAAGCCATTTAAAAGAACTACTCCGGGTCCGTCCAATTTGGACCGAATACTCGACCGCTCTTGCCAGATACATGGCACCCCCGAAAAGCTAGCTAACCACACCAACAGGGATTGTTGGGTATTCAAGTAGGCAGGCAAGTTAATTGCCGAAAACAATGACAAGGGGCTACATAGCAATGACGAGGAGGAGACCCGGCTGCCGAACAGTACAGGACAGAAGGGTTTTCCCCCACAAATGCGGACGGTAAACATGATATACGCAACCCACATACCCAAGAGGGAGCGGAAGCGTGCACTTAGGGATGTATATGCGACGGAGCCAGTCGCCCCGAAGTTCAATCCATGGTCCTCTTGCCCGATCACTTCCGACCAAAGGGACCACCCCACCAGTATCCGCCATGGCGGATTCGCCGCATTGGTATTAGACCCAATCGTTGATGGATTTCACCTCACTAGAGTCCTGATGGACGGCGGCGGCAGCCTGAACCTGCTTTATCAGGATACAGTGCGCAAGATGGGCATAGACCCCTCAAGGATTAAACCTACAAAGACGACCTTCAAAGGCGTCATACTAGGTGTTGAGGCCAATTGTACAGGATCAATCACACTGGAAGTGGTCTTCGGATCCCCGGATAATTTCTGAAGCGAGCAGTTAATCTTCGACATAGTCCCGTTCCGCAGTGGCTATCACGCTCTGCTAGGACGAACCGCGTTTGCAAAGTTCAACACGGTGCCGCATTATGCATACCTTAAGCTCAAGATGCCAGGCCCTCGTGGAGTCATCACGGTCAACGGAAACACTGAACGCTCCCTCCGAACGGAGGAACACACAGCGGCTCTCGCGGCAGAATTATAGAGCAGCCTCTTAAGGCAATTTTCGAGCCCGGACGTTAAACGACCGGACATGGCCAAAAGCGCCCGGAGTAACGTACATTAGAACCACCTGGCACGTTCCGAGCACGCGTAGCAATGCGTCCCCAACCCCAGCCCCTGCATGATTGCAAGAATAGCCCTTCGCGTACATCATTACGCTCTGGAGATACCATGGCACAGGGGGAGGGGCACGACCACGACAGGCCCAGAGTGCGGCTCAACCACACCAGGGGCTCCCAAGTGTGTTGCTCTCTTTTTTTTTTTATTTTTTTTTTTCCACAGGACTCCGTTCACTAGAGGCCCTGTCCAGCAGCGGATCTGCCGAACTCACGATGCAACAGCCAGGGAAGAACAATGGCTATGACGAACACTCAGGTGGTTTCCATTATGAGCACTAAATCTGTTTAATACACCATTCCGCAGCCTACCCCTGGAGGGGGACATGTCTAATAGTCCAAACCCTTGCTTACCGCACTATTTGTATCGTTCTGCACTCATGGCAGAATTCCTTGAATAAACAATGCATCACTTTTCGCTTGTAATTGCATTCCTTTCTTACATATATGTTCATTTATGACATTTTGCATCCGTACACTTTGGTACGGCCAAATACACCAGGGGCTTATGTTCCCCGCATTATGGTGTGATAAGTCTGAACACTTTCACAAGTGCGGCACCCCGAACTTATAGCATTATATGCATCGGCTTCGAATCATGTCTTGGGTCAATAGTTGGGTTTGACCGGCTCCCATGTTTTGGCACCTTACGTTCCGTTCTGTCGGCTAAGGTAGCACTGGGAGAACCACTGCGATTGTGCCCCGGTTGAGCTGGGCGAGCGCCTCAGTGGAGAAAGCTAAAACTGACCGTCATGATAAGGTGACAGCTGGTCGCTGTTCGAGAGGTCTTTTCGAGTCCCTAAAGACTTATGACGCTTAGAGCGAGGAACCGGCTTCGTCCGGCCCAGGCGTGGATAGTGCCCCGAACTCGGTCTTCCGAACACTAGGGGCTTCGCCAAAATTTAAAATTATAGAATTCTATGGCTAAGTGAGAGTGTTCGAGCATTATAAGTCCGGTTGCCTTGTTCGTCGTGTTGAACGCCTCCCTAGATGGACCCAAATATGGGAACAAGAGCGCTCAAGTTTATCCCGAACACCCCAGCACTCGTGGCATGGGGGCTGAAGCCGACGACTTGCCATCTCTCAGATTTGATAAACGGCCGCACAGAAGGTAATATTTTAAATTAATAAGCGTTGCTTAGCGCATATGAACAAAGTTTTCAGCGCACAGGATAACACATTGCGAGTCTACTCAAATATTACATCCTTGGAGCACTCATCCGCAATCTTGCGGGCACCCTTCAGGACACTCTTACAATACATTTCGGGCGTGCGATACTCCTTGCCCGCCGGCGGCGCGTCCGTTAGAAGCTTCTCAGCATCCAGCCTGCCCCAGTGCACCTTTGCGCGGGCAAGGGCCCGACGGGCACCTTCAATGCAGGCGGAGCGCTTGATGACTTCCACCCACGGACACGCATCCACCAGCCGCCGCACCATGCCGAAGTAGCTCCCAGGCATGGCCTCTTTAGGCCACAGCCGGACTATGAGGCCCTTCATGGCCTGCTCGGCTACCTTATGGAGCTCGACTAGCTGCTTCAGCTGGTCGCTAAGGGGCACCGGATGTCCGGCCTCAGCATACTGAGACCAGAAGACCTTCTCCGTTGAGCTCCCCTCCTCGGCCTGGTAGAATGCGGCAGCATCGGACACGCTGCAAGGAAGATCTGCAAACGCTCCTGGAGAGCTCCAAATTCGGGTAAGTAACAGGTAATTCACTTTAACATGCTTGCTTTGCATGAAAAATGCCTTACCCACCGCTATTTTCTTCACCGCCTCAATCTCCTGGAGGGCCTTATGGGCCTCGGCCTTAGCGGCTTTGGCACTCTCAAGAGCCGAGGCAAGCTCGGACTCTCGAGTCTTCGAGTCTTCGAGTCGAGTCTTCGAGTCGCGCTCCATGAGAGCCTGGAGCTCTTGCCGCACCTCCGCCACCCGCGTCTCCTGCTTCTCTCGCTCCGCTCGTTCCGCGGCTACATTACGCTCGGCCGCGGACACGGCCTCCTTCAGGGTCACCACCTCGTCCGTGGCCCCTGTAGTGCCCACGTTATCCTTGTTATTTCTATTGCAACCAAAATCCTTTTCTGTAAGGTACAAATTTAATACGGTGTTACTCACCTTCTTTGTCCTCGAGCTGCTTCTTGGCAAGGCCGAGCTCATTCTCGGACTGCTCGAGGTCCTGCTTCAAAGCATCGACCTCCGCAGTCAGTGCGGCAGAGGTCAGTAGCGCAGCCTGCAATCCCATATTGACATAATTTTTAGAACTCCTGCGTATATCTTTTTAGATCCTCAGTCCGGCTTTTCTTTCCGAACACCGAACCGAGCATCAGGGGCTACTGTCTATGTGGTATTACATTACATATTTTGAAATTTCTTACCTCAAAGCCTGTTAGAAGGCTGCTACAGGCTTCGGTCAGCCTGCTCTTGGCGAGCTGAACCTTCTGAATCACCGCACTCATGATAGTGCGGTGTTCTTCCTTGATGGAAGCGCCGTTGAGCGCCTCCAACAAGTTGTCCGGCACCTCCGTTTGGACGGAGGCTGCCGGTGTCACGGTCTTGCCCTTCTTACGAAGGGGCCACCTGCCGGACTCTGGAACCACTGCGGGTTCCGGTGCGGAGTCCGGTGTGACGTCCAGGAGGTTGCCCTGTGGCACCTCCGGAGCCTCCCCCTCCCGGTGGGTCCCCTCCTGGGATCCCACCTCGGCATCCTCAGCGTCACGAGGGGTGGAGGCATTCGGAATGGAATCAACATCCTACGGAGCCAAGGACCCGCTCGAGGAAGCGGGAAAATCGTCCTCGGCCGGACTACAGGTTGTATGCGGCATTAGAAGGACACTATGTGGCAAAAAAGAGAAATTATAAATCGTTCAGGAATCTGGATACTTACGATCTTGCCGGGGGCTTGGCCCTTGAGGGCCACCCCTCGTCGCCGTCATCGGCGTTGGCGGAACAGTCCGAAGGAAGGGTCCTTCCCTTCTTGGACCCTTCGGCCTCCCCCGTTGGGGAAGCCTTCCTCTTCCTCTCTCCCCCCTCTGGGGAGAGTCCTCTTTTTCCTCCTCGTCTTCAGGGGAGGAGTCCGCCTCGGAGCCACCGGATGATGAGTCTGATACCACCTGGAGCCGGGAACTCCTTCGGGTTCCCGTGGCCTTCTTCTTGGCCTTCCTCTCCGGCACCACATAAAGGGCCGGAACCAGCAGCCCCGTCAAACGGGTGTCCGCTGGGTCTTCGGGAAGGGGAGCCGGACAGTTAACCTGTCCGGACGTCTTCTGCCAGTCCTGTTAAAGGCATTGGGAGTTTTAGATCCCACATAGAGTCAAACTATGAAAGAAATGAGTGTCCCATAAAGGATAGCAAAGCTTACCTGGCTGGCCGGGCATTTCGTGCTGAATCCGCGATATTCAGTTGCGGATGCGGGGGCTTCTCCGCCATTGAACAGCACCCTCCAGGCAGCTTCGTACGTCATGTCGAAGAGCCCTCTCAGGGTCCGGTGCTGTGCCGGATCAAACTCCCACAAATTGAAGGCCCGTTGCTGGCAGGGGAGAATCCGGCGGACGAGCATGACCTAGATCACGTTGACAAGCTTAAGCTTCTTGTTCACCAGGGTCTGGAGACAGGACTGGAGTCCTGTCAGCTCCTCCGAACTACCCCATAGCAAGCCCTTCTCTTTCCAGGAGGTGAGCTGCATGGGGATACCAGATCTGAACTCGGGGGCCGCTGCCCATTTAGGGTCACGCGGCTCGGTGATGTAGAACCACCCCGATTGCCACCCTTTGACGGACTCCATGAAGGCACCCTTGAGCCAGATGACGTTGGGCATTTTGCCCACCATGGCGCCTCCGCACTCCGCTTGGACGCCCTTCACTACCTTCGGCTTGACATTGAAGGTTTTTAGCCACAAGCCGAAGTGGGGCTGGATGCAGAGGAAGGCCTCGCACACGACGATAAACGCTGAGATGTTGAGGATGAAGTTTGGCGCCAGATCGTGGAAGTCCAGGACGTAGTAGTACATGAGCCCCCGGACGAAGGGATGAAGTGGGAAGCCCAGTCCGCGGAGGAAGTGGGGAAGGAATACAACCCTCTCATGAGGCCTGGGGGTGGGGATGAGCTGCCCCTCGTCGGGAAGCCGGTGCTCGATGTTGCTGGATAGGTATCTGGCGCCGCGCAGCTTCTCGATGTGCCCCTCCGTAATGGAGGAGGCCATCCACTTGCCTCCCGCTCCGGACATGGCTGGAGAAGGTTGAGACGAGATGTGCGGACTTGGGCGCTGGAGCTCGAGTGCGCGGAGATGGATAAGCAAAGGAGGAAGAAGGCATAGGTAAAACAGGTGGATCCTTATCCCCTTATATATGGGAAGACGAAGACTATGCGTCCCCACCGGCCTGGTAAAACTTGCTTATCTCCCAAGCGCCACAATCAATGGCGCGGTTGGGTTACCCACGTCCATATTGATGGGAATCCCGGAATAAGGGGAACATGATCTCTGCTTCGACAAGACGTGCCAAGGAAACCGCTTCACTAAACGCGCTGAGGTGGTATAATAAAAACGATTCAAGTAAAGGCTTGGTAGTGGCGTGATGTCATGCCACGAAATACATCAGCAGATTGAACTTGTGTACATATTATTCTCTCTATGGTGGTATGTGGAATTTATTTTGCAGAGCCGGACACTATCCTGGTGTTCACAATCTTCTATGATTAATTCGGAGGAGGAACCCGCCTTGCAATGCCGAACAATATGCGCGCCGGACTCATCGTCATTGAAGCCTGGTTCAGGGGCTACTGAGGGAGTCCTGGACTAGGGGATGTCCGGATAGCCAGACTATCATCATCGGCCGGACTCCAAGACTATGAAGATACAAGATTGAAGACTTCGTCCCGTGTCCGGATGGGACTTTCCTTGGTGTGCAAGGCAAGCTTGGCGATACGGATATGTAGATCTGCTACCATTGTAACCGACTCTGTGTAACCCTAGCCCTCTCCAGTGTCTATATAAACCGGAGGGTTTTAGTTCGTAGGACGAACAACCATTACAACAATCATACCATAGGCTAGCTTCTAGGGTTTAGCCTCCTTGATCTCGTGGTAGATCCACTCTTGTACTACCCGTATCATCAATATCAATCAAGCAGGAGTAGGGTTTTACCTCCATCGAGAGGGCCCGAAACTGGGTAAAAACATCGTGTCCCTTGTCTCCTGTTACCATCCGCCTAGACGCACAGTTCGGGACCCCCTACCCGAGATCCGCCGGTTTTGACACCGACAGAAGGCGACCTGCTTCTTGTGAGGACTTGGTCGAATGCCTCGTCCATCAGTGGCCTTTTTCTTCAGAAGAGAGGGACCAGCTGAGGAATTTCGAGCAGGTGAGGAGCTTGCAGATGCTCCTGAGGCAATTGAGAAGCCTTGAGTCCTTTGGCACAAGGCGAGATGCACAGGTGCCGAGGATTTGGTCGGAGCAGCTGAAGACTTTGATGGAGGAGCTGAGGACTTTGAAAGAGCAGTCTGAGAAATTTGCCGTCAGGGCCTTGAAGAATCTGGCCTTGAGGGCATAGCAGAGGAGCTTGGTCGTGAGGGCATTGAAGGTGAAGCACTGGACTTATGTGCAGGCTTCTTACGCATTGACTTCTTTGGCTGACTAGCAGAGGCCTCAGCAGAGGCAGCAGCAGCAGCAGAGTCTGCGTTGAATTTCTTCACTGCTTCCTTTGCTTGCTTGGCCAATTTGGCCTGGCGCTTTGCCCATTCATCAGCATAGTCCTCACCGCGCTTGAGGCTGGTGGGATCTGCCAATTGGCCTGGTGCCAATGGAGGTCTTGAGCATGGAGGCTTGAGCGTGAATTTCTTCATATACTTGGGAGTAACATACCTGTACTCCCTCCATTCTCGTGCCCATCTCCTCTCTATCCTTTGTATGTGCATCTTGCGCTGATTCTTGTCCTCCTTGCCAAACTTGGCATCATCAGGAGTGCAGTATCCAGCATAAATGTCCTCAGGAATTTCAAACGCAGTATTGACCTCAGGCCTCTTTCCTCCCTTCTGTGGCTTCTTGTCAGGCATTTTCTTCAGTTGAGGAATATGAACAACTGGAGTTTCTGAAGAGCTGTGCAACTTTTCTTGGAGGAATGCTGCAAATGTGTTAAGTTGATGAGAACCTAGTGATTCAGCAACGGACATTTGTACCTGTGAACAGAGTATAGTTGTGAGGAATTTGGAGACGTCATATGCGTTCTCAGAAGGGTTTTTTTTAAAAGTGAATAGGTTTTGAGGAATTTGACCAGGTGAGTCTTGAGGAATTTCACTAAGCGTTCTTTGTCTTAGGTTCCAGAGTTGTATAGATTGAAAATCCACACAACTGAGGAATCCTAAAGAAAATCATTGCTTGGAGATACAAATCAAGAGCAGATGACATGTGAGGTGTTCATGTGTGTGAAGATTTTAAGAATAAACACCTTTGAAGATTTTCAAGAAAACATGAGAATCAAAGAGGGTAGTAAAAGTAACTTTTAATTACCCGAAGTGAAGAACTCGACGAACTGGGAAGAGTAGATGTGAAGTTCGTCAGGTCAGATCTTCCACGCCCTAACTCGGCAGAGGAAGACGGCTACGGCGGCAGCGGAGGGAAGAAAAACCCAACCGGCGCGAGTACGACGGCGACGAGGTCGAGGAAGTGAAGCTCTTCCTCACCGGCGACGATGAAATAGTGGCGGCGCTAGGGTTTTGGGAAGCTCGAGCGGGAGAGAGCGCGAGCTTGGTGAAAGTGAAGTGAGGAAGAGGCAGGGGTATTTATAGAGGGAGTGAAAAAAATTGTTCACCCGAGGAAATCGGACGAACATGCCCCTGGCCCTTCTCATTCGCGTGACATGTGTCACCCACATATTGAGAGGTGGCGATCGTGTAGGATCGTGGGTGAATAGATAAGTATTGTCATGAGAAGTGGTTTGAGCGGCAAAGCCGAAAATTTAGATAAGATAAGTTTAAAATTTATGTTCGCAATTTTTCAGTTGTTAAGGACACAGTGAAGATTTTGAACAAGTTTCAATTAGAACGCACATGAAGAATTTGTGAATAGACTGGGTTGAGTTTAGCATAGAAGGGAAGGGTCCAATCACATTCACTTAGCAGAAGAAAACAACTTGAAGAATTAGCAATAAGTGAATGATGTAGAGGACATAAAACTCATATATATATATATATATATATTCAAATTAAGAACAACACCGGAAAGAGTGAAGACAATGCAAAGTTGAAGAATTTGAAATACTAAGGAATTTCAAAAACGAAGAAAAACTCAAATTGAAGATTTCCAACTTTGAGTGGTGGCGTAACCCACCGTATAAGAAAGTTGATTTCAGACACCGCGTAAATTGTCGTAGGGCTCTGAGAATCAATTTCTTCATTAGTCTCTTCACACTTAGAGGGTTAGTCTTCATTGATTTAAGAAAAAGTTACTTCGTGTGTTGCGCATCAAAGTCATCAAGTCAGCATAAGTGTTAGGATGATTGTCCATTTCAGAGAACATTTGAAGATTCTAGGATATTTAGCTCACACCGCAACTTGCTAAATCTCTTCTCATCCAAGGGCTTAGTGAGGATATAGGCCAGTTGATCTTCAGTGCTGACATGGTCGATGAAGATGTCGCCCTTCAACACATGATCACGAAGAAAATGATGACGAATCTGGATGTGCTTGGTTTTCGAGTGCTGAACTGGGTTATGAGAAATCTTGATGGCACTCTCATTGTCACAGTAGATAGGCACATTCTTCACGTTGACGCCATAGTCCTTGAGTGTTTGCTTCATCCATAGTAGTTGAGCACAGCACGATCCAGCAGAAATGTACTCAGCTTCTGTAGTGGAGAGTGATACGCAGTTCTGTTTCTTCGAGGACCAACAGACCAAAGATCGTCCGAGAAAATGACATGTGCCTGATGTTGACTTGCGGTCCACGTGATCGCCAGCATAGTCAGAGTCTGAATGTCCAATGAGATCAAAAGAAGAGCCCTTCGGATACCATAATCCAAGTGTTGGTGTGTGAGCTAAGTATCGAAGAATATGCTTCATAGCCTTATGGTGTGATTCCTTCGGTGTAGCTTGAAATCGGGCACACATGCAAACACTAAGCATAATATCCGGCCTAGATGCACATAGGTATAGTAAAGAGCCAATCATGGAGCGGTATACCTTTTGATCGAAGTCCTGACCATTTTCATCAGTGCACAGATGGCCATTTGTGGGCATTGGAATTTTGACCCCTTTGCAATCTTGCATGCCGAATTTCCTCAATACGTCCTTGAGGTATTTGTCTTGAGATATGAATATCCCATTGCGCTGTTGACGAATTTGAAGAGCTAAAAAGAATTTCAATTCTCCCATCATAGACATTTGATATTCTTCACTCATCATATAGGCAAATTCATCACTATATCGTTGGTCATTACAGCCAAAAATGATATCATCAACATATATTTGGCATACAAACAATTCATCATCATAAGACTTAGTGAAAAGAGTTGGGTCGAGTGAATCGGGTTTATAGCCTTTCTTCGTGAGGAATTCCTTCAAAGTATCGTACCACGCCCGAGGGGCTTGCTTGAGGCCATACAGGGCCTTGTTGAGTTTGAAGACTTTGTCAGGATTCTTTGGATCTTCAAAACCTGGGGGTTGAGCAACATATACTTCTTCCTCAAGCTTACCATTGAGGAATGCACTTTTCACATCCATTTGTTGTAAGATAATATCATGATGGTTAGCATAAGCAAGTAATATGCGAATAGCCTCAAGTCTAGCAACAGGTGAAAAAGTTTCATCAAAGTCAATTCCTTCAACCTGCGTGTACCCTTGAGCTACAAGCCGTGCCTTATTCCTCACCACAAGCCATTTTCATCTTGCTTGTTGCGGTAGATCACTTTGTGCCAATAATGTTGTGCTTGCGAGGATCTAGATGTTTGACCAGTTCCCAGACGTTGTTGAGTTTGAACTGATGTAATTCTTCTTGCATAGCTTGAATCCACTATGGCTCCAGAAATACTTCATCTACCTTAGTGGGCTCTGTGATAGAGACAAAAGCAAAGTGCCCACAAAAGTTAGACAAATGTGAAGCTTTTGAGCGTGTGAGAGGACCTGGTGCTTCAATGTCATCGATGATCTTCTCGATTTGCACTTCGTTTGCGATACAAGGATGAGCGGGTTGTCTTCGAGGAATTTGATCTGCATTTTCTTCAGGTGCATTTTCCTCAGCACCATTTTCTTCAGATGCACCAGCTCGATGT
Organism: Triticum aestivum; assembly: GCF_018294505.1. Taxonomy (NCBI): domain Eukaryota; kingdom Viridiplantae; phylum Streptophyta; class Magnoliopsida; order Poales; family Poaceae; genus Triticum; species Triticum aestivum. Next base: position 77,242,906 of record NC_057807.1, on the reverse strand, counting down.
TCATCACGTTCTGGAATGAATTCTTCAGCAGATTCTTTAGTAGGAATGACATCCTCAGTGGCTTTGAACTTGATAGAATCCTCAGGTGCAGGTTCATCTATCACAGAAGGTAGGTGCTCTCTTTGCGAGCCATTAGTTTCATCGAACCGCACATCCACAGTTTCAACAACCTTTGTAGGTATGCGAGTCCTTTCCGTAACCAAGCATGAAACCCTCATGTGCTTTCGGTGCAAATTTAGAATTGTGATGAGGATCTCTAATCCAACATTTAGCACCGAAGACTTTGAAGTAACTCACATTGGGTTTCTTGTCAGTGAGGAGTTCATAGGTGGTCTTCTCGAAGAATTTGTGAAGATATACTCTGTTGATGATGTGGCACGCAGTATCAATTGCCTCACTCTAGAAACGATGAGGCGTCTTGTATTCATCAAGCATAGTGCGATCCATCTCAACAAGAGTTCTGTTCTTGCGCTCCACGATGCCATTCTGTTGAGGAGTATAAGGAGCAGATGACTCATGAGTAATACCAAGTTCATCAAGATAGTCATCAAGACCAGAATTCTTGAACTCAGTTCCATTGTCACTCCTGATGTGATTGATCTTCACACCAAAGTTGGTGAAGCCCTCGAGGAAAATTGTTTGAAGACTTCCTACACCTCATGTTTGTAAGTGACAATGTGTACCCATGTGTAACGAGAGTAATCATCAACAATAATAAAGCCATATAGAGATGCATCATTTGTAACAGCAGAATAATGATTAGGACCAAAGAGATCCATGTGAAGCAATTCAAATGGTCGAGTGGTAGTCATGATATTCTTCACTGGATGCTTGGCCTTTGTCATCTTCCCAGCTTCACAGGCTCCGCATAAGTGATCCTTGAGAAATTTGACATTCTCAATGCCAATGACATGCTTCTTCTTCGTGAGCGTGTGCAGATTCCTCATGCCATCATGACCAAGTCGTCGATGCCATAGCCAGCCTTCTGAAGCTTTTGCAAGTAAGCATACAGCCGGTTGTGGTCCTGTAGAGAAATCAACAATGTACAAGTCTCCTCTCCTAAAGCCTTCGAAGACTTTGGAATTGTCAGCTTCCATGATCACAACACAACGATACTTGCCAAAGACAACAACCATATCAAGATCACAAAGCATTGAGACAGACATGAGGTTGTATCCTAATGACTCGACAAGCATGACTTTGTCCATGTGTATGTCCTTAGAGATTGCAACCTTACCTAGACCCAATACCTAACTTTTGCCTTTGTCAGCGAAGATGATATGCTTCAGATGTGATGGTGATAAAGGAGCATCCATCAATAGATTCTTGTCACCCGTCATGTGATTCGTACATCCACTATCAAGGACCCACTCATTGGCTTTGGGTTGTTCATCCTGCAGATGAATTAGTGCAACTTACGAACTCATATACTTCATCAGTGAAGAATATGACATCAATATCATCAGATCAATTTCTTCGAGCAATTAGAATAGATAAACAGTATGAGGACGTGTGAAATGAAAATTCATTTCATCATGATTAGCCTGCGTCCTATCAGGCACTGTTCAGGTCTCCAGCAAATTCTTCAGACGTTTCGAGCAAGTTTGGAGACCTGACCCTGCATCAGAGATTAGTTCTTTTTCTTCACCACCCACATCTAAAGGGGTGGCAAAGAATTCATCACTCTGCGAGCACCATATGAGAAAGGTGGCATAGACGCCAGTCCACTTAGTTTCACATAAGAGGGGTTAGGGTAAGCATGTGAATAAGCAGAGAAATTCTTCGAGGACTTATGAACATAATGGTTTGAAGAACAATGCACATATTCATATCCCTTAGCTTTACCCTGCGAAACAGAAGGGTTAGCACGATGATGATCAGATGAGGACTTTGATCCTTTTGAGGAATTTGATCCACGTGAGGAATTTGGTCCATATGAGGACTTGGATCCATATGAAGAATTTGGTTCATATGAAGAATTTGATCTGGAGTTCCTATTTTTCACAGATGGTGTCATGAGGACATTCACCTGAAGACTTTCGAGGCAACTTTTGGGAACCCAGATTTTCTTCATAGGGGAACCGTTCCTGCAGTTAGTCCCAACATATCTAGCAAATACTTCACCATTCTGATTTTTGAACAGTTTATAGTTGGAGTCAAATGACTCATCAAAAGAATGAGGAGATTCACATGTAAAGCCAGATAAGTTAGATGGATCAACTGGAGGTCCCTTTGCAGCAACCCATGAGGTTTTGGGGTAATGCTCAGGCTTCCAATATCTTCCATCAGCATTGAGTTTCCTTTCAAAGGCAATACCCTCTTTCCTAGGGTTTCTGTTGAGGATCTGCTTTTTGAGCACAACAAAGAGTCTGATGCCCTTTGAGGCTTTTGTACAAGCCTATCATGTACAATTCCTTCAGCCCTGCATCATCAGTGATACTTGCATTGTCCTCAGATGAGGAATTAGTGATAGCAGAGACATATGAAGAATTTGTAGCATTCGAAGCATTTGAACATTCAGGTGAAGAATTAGCAGTTTCACGTTCAATGCATTTCAGACATGGAGGAACAAATTCTTCTTGATTACTGTTGATTTGTTGGGCAAGTAATGAATCACGCTCCTTCTGAAGATCTTCATAATCTACTCTTAGGTTTTCAAGATCTTGCTTTCTTTGAAGAAGTTCATAAGAAAGCTTCTCGTGATTAGATAAGAGAGTGTTATGATGACCTTGAAGATTGTCAAACTTGGACTAAAGTCTCTGAAGATTTTTAGTCAAGGTTTTAGTGCGATCCATTTCTTCACCCAACATATCATCACTTTTATCTAGCATGTTTTGAACCTTTTCAAAGGCCTTTTGTTGTTTCACAGCAATTTTAGCAAGTTTAGAGTAGTTGGGCTTGAGATTTTCATCAGATTCATCCTCACTAGAGTCAGAGGAGGCGTATTTAGTTACCTTGGAACCCTTTCCCATGAAGCAATAGGTGGGAGCGTAGTCATCATTGCCTTCATCAGCCTTGTTGGTGAAGCCATATTCTTCAGAGTTGAAGATAGACTTGCTGACGAATGCAGTAGCGAGAGCTAGGCTCGCCACACCAGACTCGGGCTCCTCAGATGCCTCCTCATCCTCATGTTCCTCAGATTCAGCCTCAGAGTCCATTTCCTTGCCAATGAATGCCCAAGCCTTCTTGGAGCTGCTCTTCTTATGAGATGAAGACCTCAAGGATTTTGATGAGGAAGACTTCGAAGATTTCTTCTTCTTCTTTGCGTCACCAGAACTGTAATCCTTGTACTTCTTCTTCTTTGATTCCTTATCCCACTGAGGACAATCTTGGATGTAGTGACCAGATTTCTTGCATTTGTGGCATAGCCTCTTCTTGTAGTCACTGGATGTGGAATAATTGCTCAGTTCTTCAGGGTCACCAAGGCTGCTAGCAGAGTCATCATCTTCAGACTTGGAGACTGCCTTGGCCTTCAGAGCACGTAATCTGCCATAGCTCGAACAATAGAGATCTCTCTTCTCAGCAAGCTGGAACTCATGAGGATATCAGCGGGATCAAGTGACTTGTAGTCAGCACGCTCTTGAATCATCAGTGCCAGAGTATCAAATGAAGAATCGAGCGATCTCAGCAATTTCTTCACCACCTCATGGTCGGCGATGTCAGTGGCGCCAAGCGCTTGAAGCTCATTTGAGATGTCAGTGAGGCGATTGAAGGTTTGTTGAACATTTTCATTGTCGAGTCTTTTGAAGCGGTTGAAGAGGTTGCGAAGAACATCAACACGAGAGTCGCGTTGAGTTGAGACTCCTTCATTCACTTTGGACAGCCTATCCCAGATAAGCTTAGCAGTTTCCAAAGCACTCACTCTTCCATACTATCCTTTGCTCAGATGGCAACATATGATATTCTTCGCTTGAGAATCGAGTTGCTTGAATCTCTTCACATCAGTAGCGTTCAGAGAAGGTGTGATTGAGGGAACACCATTCGCATCTTAAACTTCCAGTAGGGGTAGTCTATTCGATCGAAGGTAGGATACCCAGTGGAGACCTTGATCATACCTGCGGCCGACATAACTAAAACTCTAGGCGGTTAAACCAAAATCACACAGAACAAGGTAGTACCTTGCTCTGATACCAATTGAAAGTGCGTTATATCGACTAGAGGGGGGTGAATAGGCGATTTTTATGAATTCTTCACTGAGAAATTTGCTGGTGAGGAAATTCTTAACTGAAGAACTACTTGCAGCGGAATAAGTACTCAGAAGTAAACATAACAGAACACAAGCATAGTCATCATGATAAAATGAAGACAAGCATAGAGTACAGAAAGTGTAAACACAGGATAACACCAGAAAGAAGACGGACAGACTAAAGAAATTGAACTGAGGAGATTGAGAAAGTCTTCAGTCAAAGTCTTCAAATAGATATGAACAGGCACACAACAACAGACATGAGGAAATGAAAGAGTTGAGGAAATAGAACCAGTAAGCTCGGTGAAGACAATAATTTGGTAGACCAGCTCCAACTTCTGTCTCAGTTGTACATCTCGTTGGAGCGGCTGAGTATTTAAACTCGAGGACACCCACTCCCGGACACATAGTCCTCACCATATTCTCCTTGAGCTAAGGTCACACAGACCTCGCCCAATCACTCGTGGTAAGTCTTCAGGTGACTTCCGAACCTTCACAAACTCGGTCACTCGGTGATCCACAATTCCTCTTGGATGCTCTAGACCTTGACGCCTAACCATCTGGAAGAAACACAGTCTTCAAAGGAAACAAGCGTCGGATCCACGCAGGATCAATCTCTTCAGTGATGCTCAATCACTTTGGGTTTGTAGGTGTTGGGTTTTAGTTTTCCTCACTTGATGATTTTCACTCAAAGTCCTCGGAGGATGGGATGCTCTCAAATGACAAGTGTCAGTTTCTCTCGAAGCAGCCAACCAGCTAGTGGTTGAAGGCGGCGGCTATTTATAGCCTAGGGAGAAGCCCGACATGATAAGACATAAATGCCCTTGTCTGATATGACCGTTAGGTGGGTAGATATTTTGGAACAGCTGGCGCATAGCATAGGAACGGTCGGAATTTTGATTATCAAAATCCTCACGGCTATGATGATCCTCACTGTGTAGGCAATTCGCACTGGCAAATTCCTAACTCCTCAGTCAGAACAAATTCCTCAGAGACCAGAAGAACTTCGTCTCTGTCACTGAAGAATATGACTGAACTGTATGAGATTTCCAATGGCTTCACTCGAAGGGATTGGTAGTTGTAGGATTTTGAGTTGAGCATCACATGGAAATTTTTCCTTAGTATTTTCCCGACCCCCTTTAACAGTACGGTGTTTCCTATGACTCAAGAAAGAGAAAATGAAACTACGAAAACAAAAGTCTTCACGCTTCATGTTCCTCGAATGATTGCCAAGTCTTCAAGGTCACACCAATTTCTTCACTTTCAAAGTCTTCAGAAAGTCTTCAGAAATCCAAAGTCTTCAGTTAAAGAACTTCATTTTTAGGGGTCAACATACTCTGTAAATATCAAACTCCTCATAGACTTATAGACATGTGTACACTCACAAACGCATCAGTCCCTTAACCTATAAGTCTTTGATACACCAAAATCACTAAGGGGCACTAGATGCACTTACACCGAATACGAAGATCTATCCGGGGAGGAAAACCTCACACTGGACCGCACCGCTATAGACGATCGAAGGAGCCATCAAGCCTTATGGTGACGACACAGTGGAACTCTCAATGAAAGCACCAATGTCGGTGTCAAAACCGGCGGATCTCGGGTAGGGGGTCCCAAACTGTGCGTCTAAGGCTAATGGTAACAGGAGGCGGGGGACACAATGTTTACCCAGGTTCGGGCCCCCTCTATGGAGGTAATACCCTACTTCCTGCTTGATTGATCTTGATGATATGAGTATTACAAGAGTTGATCTACCATGAGATCGTAGAGGCTAACCGTAGAAGGTAGCCTATGATTATGATTGTTGTTGTCCTACAGACTAAACCCTCCGATTTATGTAGACACCAGAGGGGGCTAGGGGTACATAGAGTCAGTTACGGAGAAAGGAATCTACATATCCGAATTTCCAAGCTTGCCTTCCACGCAAAGGAGAGTCCCACCCGGACACGGGACGAAGTCTTCAATCTTGTATCTTCATAGTCCAATAGTCTGGCATAAGCATATAGTCCGGTTGTCCAAGGACCCCCTAATCCTAGACTCCCTCAACGACCTAGACCTCGCCCCCTCCCTCATCCTCTCATGGTGGGCTCTGCCACCACGAGTTCCGGAGGAGGAGGGATGCGCTGTCGAGCAGAAGCCCTCGTCGCCACCATTGGAGCACCAGCGCGCCCTCGCCCCCTCACCATAGCAAGCAGAGGAAGACTACGAAGAAAGAAGGAGAGGGGGGCGTCCATGGAAAGATGTCGTCCCTATCCCCTTTCATAGAAAGGCGGGGTCGGGGGCTGGCCTCTAAACCCTAGGGCGGCTGCCCTACTCATCCAATGCGGCCTCCCTTCCCCATCCAGGACATGGGGAATTAGGACCGACCCGCTGCTCCAACTAGCAATGCCTGATTTTTCGCCACGGCACTCACACCCGTGCCCTCCACGTCCACCACCTCCCCTTCTTGAGGCATGAAGGACACGTGGCAGGTGAGCCAAAAGCACAGAGGCAAGTGGTATGCCCGTTTCCACCCCGTGATCATGGGGCACGAGCGCCATGCAGGCCACGATCCGAGCTTTTTCGTAACGTCACGCACGACGCGTGGGGAAACCAGAAACTGGCCCGAAATTAAGGCTAATTGAGAAGCAAAGAATATCTCAAGAGACCAGCCTCTTCAGCAGCACTGCGTGTGCACTTGTTAGGCCCTACCCTGACGATGCTCAGCAGCGCATTTGGGACAGGTCCGGGGGCTTCTGTCGGTGCAACAGACCCTGGCCCTATTGCCCTGACTGTGCACAGGCACAAGATCAAGATTGAAGCCTCAGATCAAGATGAACAAGGAGCCAAGAGGTTTGAAGAACCAACAAGTAGACCAGAAGGATCCAGGGCCAAGTCAGAGAAGCAAGATTTCATCAAGAGAGAAGCCTCCCTTGCCGGGTGGGCGAGCCCGGCAAGGGGCGAGGCCACCCCCAGAAGAAGATGACCAAGGCATCCCGGCACGGCCTGCCGGGACTCGCGGAGGCCAGATTACCTCACCAACTACTCCACCATGACCCATGTTGTCGATCAGTGCGGTGTCGAGCCGTGGAATGATTAAGTGGCAACCATTCGCCGCATGGCGGCCACTTCCTACCAAGGAAACCCACAGATGATACCCGTCCTATGACGTGTCGAACAAGCAGGCGCGGAGCTGGCGAGATAGCCCGGCAAGCCTTGTCGGGCAACCAACAACATGACACTAAGTGGAGCATTAAATGCATGCTATTAGCCTGCAGAGTTAGGTATGATAGCAATATTTGCTATCATATCACTGTCTAATGACTAATTTGCCACTGTGGTGACCCCTTATCCTATAAAAGGAGACTAATGGCAACAGTTTGAGAGGTTGGAAAGTTAGATTACTCGCACCCTCGTATGCGCGTAGTCACTACTACCCCGAAGCAACCCCTGTCGGGCAAGTGTATTACGCGCCACCACCACTTTTCCACCATCAATCCACCAAAGCAGGAGTAGGGTTTTACGCCTCACGGTGTCCCGAACCTAGGTAAAACTGCCCGTGTGATCTCTACCGTGCTACCCCACGTTGATCTGCTCTTTGTGCAACGCGACTCCCCCTGCTAAACCAGCAAGGGGCCGCCCTGGTCCCATAGGTGGTTGTGGTTTCCCGCGACACATCTGTTCGGTAAGAATGATATTTAATGCACGTGTTCATTTCTATTTTGGACTGCCATGAGAAAATAATGCTATTTTTTACTAGTACACTTGTATTCCCTCACTCACAAAACCAATTCTAAAATAGATGGCCAATTATGTACTTGGTTTCAGCAACTGGTGAGAAGAAAGAGAAACAGAGCATGAAGAGGAAGAAGAAGAAGAAGGAGGAGGAGGAGGAGGAAATGAAGAAGATCACAGGATGGTACCGTCCTATGTTATCCTTACATCTTGCTATTGGTGTTGTATTGTTGTGTCGCTACTAGTCTTAATTTACTTGAAAGACTAGCAAGATGCTCATTCGTTGCACGTAACATCGAGATGCACTTCACAGCAAGATCACCAACTCTGTTTTTTGTAAGAGTATAAGAGTAATAGATAATAGAGTAGAGATAGATAGAGAAATGCAGCATAGTAGTACTTGGCTTAACGACACATCATACTAATTAACTGGGTTCTGGATGCATGTGTGACCCAGCTCTACACGATCAACAGTGCCAAGTTGATCTTGTTGAAGCCGAGGCCTCAGTCGAGGCCATTCAAGGGCTCCGGCAATGTCTCCCTTACATGTGAGATGATCCTCCAGGGAGCCCTTCCACTTTTGTCGTCTCTTCTGCAAGGTCACTTAATTAGTCAGGAGTACTTAAGTAGCTCTAATTTATTGCTGCCTAATTTTCCCGTTGGAGTTAAATAAATCTTTAGTAGCACCCTATGTTGAATCATGTATGTGTATATCTGTGTCTGTGGAGGTGAATCATGAGGTGGAGCGGGGAGGGAATCTTGGTAGTGTCATGACATAATAATGCTATTGTCTTTCTATCCTTTCTCACTAAGCTAATGAAGGTTTCACCTTGTTCCTACTTGTGCAAACCGGGATCATGTTGTGCCAATCGTACATTTTAGTGGAACTGCACAAGAGAATACAATGAACTATATCCTAGCGAGTGCTTTAACTCTACTGGAAGTTCTTGATAATCTTTCGATATAATCTCACCACTGGTAAACAATAGTTATTTCAACCATACATTTTAAGTGCACAAAAATATATACTATTCAGTGATTCCAGTGAGTGCCTTATCATCTCTTCTGGGACTACTTGAATAAGCATTTTTTGCTCAGGTTGCAACTGTCATGAGAAACTCCTTTATCTTTGCACGTTAAAGTTTTGCAACCTATGATACATGGCAATGCTTTGAGTGTTAAGCTAATTGGCACTGATTAAATAAACTAATACCTCTCTTTAAGCAAGACTACTATGTTGCTAACTTTACCCATTAAGATAATGAGGGTGCTTCTATTTGTTAGTGTATGTTTCATCAACTAGTGCCACTATTACAGTAATCTCACTCTCTCAATATATGTGCCAAAAGGGATGCTCGATTTTGGTGGAACTGCACAAAAAGTTTGGGTGCTTCATTACCTCGACCACTTCCTTCCCTTCCTATCAGTCGCTTTGTCTCGGCTTGCTTGCTTTCTTCCTTTCCTGTCAATCGCTTATCTCGGCTTCCAGTCAAAGGAAATAGTAATTGATATGCTACCTCACACATGTTGGTACTGGTCTTTATCCTGATTATTGTGCTCGTCATATGTATTGGTAATTTGGTATTATGCTACTATTTGCCGATTTCATAAAGGAGTAACTTGGAGCATGAACTCATAGGCAAATCATTACATTGGGCGATTTCAGTAGAACTGCACAAAAAGATCTGATGGAGAGATACTTATGTTGCTGCTATGTACTCCAAAGTTCACTCAAACAAGCATCAATGTTGACAAGAAGAAGTGTGTATATTCATTCGAGTATCAACCAGCGTCAACCAGTTGTCAAACTCGAAGTAATAAGAGTGAACGCCAAAAATATTACTTGGCTCATAGCCCAGAAAAACGCAGTCCAGTATTTGGTCCCAACTTCTGCCTTTTGGTTGTCGGCACATATGGTAGCGAACTGTATGGCATGGAGTCTAAAGATTCTAGAAAAGTTGGTCGACGTGTATATTCATCTGGCACTTAATCAGTCTATACGCCAGGGATGCTTCATTTCAATTGAACTGCACAAAAAATTTGGGTGGTTCATTTTATCGACCGCCTCCTTTCTTGTCTGCAATGTAGAATTTTGGCGAGCAACAGGACCAAGATGCGCCAGTAAACAAGTTGGATGAAAGTAGTGGCCAATTTGCTCAAACCTCCCTCGCCCCTCGGCGTCGAGGCCACTATCTCAAGGATAAACCTACAAGCAAAGTTTAGATTGTCTGTGCTGCCTCTTATGTACTCGAAAGTTTACTCGTACAAGCATTAATTTTGGCAAGAAGTACCTCGGACTAAACACCATTTACCAGTCCGTACCCTAGGTAATTAAAGTTTGTCCATGGATGATATTCATTGTGATCTCAATCATTTGGATGCATAAACATACTGAATGTGTGTATATCTGGATCTTTTTGTGAATTGTCTATGAATATTGTCTTGTGATCTATCAATCATTTGGATGCATAGACATGCTGAACTTGTGTATATATGAATCTTTTGAGTTGTTGATTGTGAATGTTGGCTATGAATACGAACGTGTCCTGTGAACCTGAGTTTGATACGAATGTTTACCTTTTGTGTTGTACATGTGTGTGAACTTGTTAGTATGTCTACTGTGGGATTTATGATGTGTGCATGTTAATGGCACACCTTCCCGAGAAGAATTGCACTTGCTTGTTAGGGTAGCAACGGCGCATCTGCTCTTTTTTATCTTTTTGCTCTATCTTCCCCCCTCCCTCGCTCAACCCCTGCCGTAATGTTTTTGGCCTCAAAACTAACATAGTACTGTGTTGTTTTGGGGGCTTCATGAAAAATCGAGTGTTGATTTCTATAGTCTGGCCCGCCCAGCAAATGGGCTGCTGGTCCACCACGGACTGGGAGGCTAAAAATACAAGTTGTATGGTGCAGAGGCCAGTAAAATACGCCATCAAGAGCCATCCATTGAGAAAAATAATCGCGGCTGATGTGCTTCTTTAGTCGCACTGCCGGCCTCCGCTTTAATCTAGTTCGCGCCATTCCCCAACCGGCAGCACGGGACGGAAGTTTATCTCTCCCTTGCGCTGTCGGGGGATTGAAGAAGCGCGGCATCCAATCCAACACCGCTGATGGCTGCTTGTCCAAGTGACTTTCAGATAAGAAACTGCATGTTTTGGAGGCAGAGCATTTAAATCAATAGTCACTTTTCAAACATGGATAACAGAATGTTGGAAATTTTATTCATGGTAAAAAATGGAACTAACAACAAGTTAACATCATGCTGATCAACATTCATGTATAGCACATCTTCATATGATGCAAAGTCAAAAAGATATGCTATTTTCAAAATGGCAAGAGAATGTTGAGTGTGCGAAAAACTAGGTAAACTAGGGACGAATTTTTTGCAAGTGTTAGATATTTTTCAACTGCACTAGTTGGAATCGAAACCGGGCGGTACAACTTTTGGGTGAGAGGGTTGCAGCCACCGGGTTAGTGCAGTATGTTCGAAAGAATGGAAGTGTCTTCCCCGACTCTGGTTCTTTCCTGTCCGTGTCCGCTCGCTGTGGCGCCGCCGTATGCCATTGTCAACATGCTCAACAAACAAGAGGAATCGGGGGAGGACTGTACGCCGATATATTGACAGTGAGGACCCACCAGGTCCAAGCCGTACACAAGCAAGTGCCTCATTGGAAAAAAAAAGCTTCCTCCTAATTGTATATTGACGTTGGGGCCCACGGGTTTGTCAACCTATAGTCAGTAACTGAAATAAATTTCCAACGATGTCATCGGGGAGCTTTTTTAAGGGGTATCGGGGATCTTTTTTGTTGTTGCAGGAAAGGGGTATCGGGGATCTAGCTGGTATCATTTTTTCCAGAGGGCGAACAAGTATCAGCTAGGCCTAGGTTTTGTTTTTTAACATGCGTAGCCCACGACATACCGAGACAGTGGTTTCAACTTATTTTTTGAGTTCCATCATGTACGTACCGGCCTATGGGCCTCCCAGCGTAGGTTTTACTTTTTCTTAAAGATCGGCATCCCAATGTATTTTTTTAATAAAACACAGATATATGTTCTATTTATCCATATATAAGAATAATAATGTTGTGTCCAATTTATGTTTTCTCTTTTAACCACATTATATACATATATATAATTACTATTATCATATATTTAATAGAGACTTATATATACATTATAAAAACATCCCACATTTTATTAACTTATAAAAGTAAATGTTTAACAGAAGTTGGCAAGGAAAATCCTGGTTGTTTTTGACTCACAGGCAAGGAAAATCCTAGTGATTGCGTACAAAAGCTTGCAAAGATTTTAAGGACTAATGTAATAATAATGCACTCATTTTTCTTTTGAGCAATAACTCGCTAATTCGTTAATTTTATATAAAAAATGTGTCGCTCCGGTTTATTTTTTGATATTAATTCCTCCTTCTAACCTAACATTATATATAGAACAAGCCCAGCTAATTTGTATATTTCAAGAAAGTGCAAATGGGATGGGATTTCTTAGAAAATATTAAATGGGCCGCACTGACACGAAACTATTTGTTCACCTAGCCCAGCAAATGGACTGTAAATTCTAGAAAACATGGGTTTAATATATGCCACATTTTTGTAGGCTAACATGTGGGCCAAGAGGTCCAAGCCTACACAAGGCATTGTCAACTTAGTCAACAAATGATTCTGACATCCACAGGCATTAGATTTATATCCAACGGCTGACATGCACCTTCAATCTCTCGTCTTCTTCCTCCAGCGTCGCGGGGACCGCTTGTTCCATCCTCTGGCGGCTCTGCTTAGCACGCATCGCTGCAAAACGGTACCCCACCACCGGCCAGGCTATCCCTCCACCCCTCCACACCTCCTGTTATTCTCCACCGACTGCAGCCCCACGTCGCACCAGAACCAGTTATAACCCTTGTACTCCTCTCAATCTGCGACTCCACTGCCATGTCTTCCCATCTCCGGGTCATTCCCGTCTAGGGCCTCGTCGTCGTCCACCGCCTCGCTACGCTCGGCGCGGCGTGGTCAACAAACAAGAGTCATCGAAAGAGGGATGTACGTGGAAAGCCTGACAGCTGGGACCCATGAGGTCCATGGTCGCATGCAAGGAAAGTTCCTCCTTATTAAGCTGAAAAAATGTTCCCTCTCCCTGACAGCTGGCCCCATCGGCTGTATCTTCACATGGAAGGAAGTGCCTCCTTATTATGCAAAAAAAAACTATTCCTCCCGATGACAGCTGGGACACAGCAGATTTGGTGGCTGACTTGTGGGCCTACTAAGCTGACGCGTACGCAGGGCCTTGTCAACTTAATCAACAAATGATTCTAGCGGCTGGACCATTGTATGTTAATCCAACAGCCGTGCTGCTTCTTCAACCTCTGTTCTTGCTCCTGTCTCTCGTGGGCGGCAGTGCTGTCGAGCACCCGAACCAGTCAAGTTTCCCACTCCTCTCCATCTGCGACTCCACTACCGCATCTTCCCCATCTCCAGGTCATTCCAGTCTGGGGCCTTGCCCTCGTCCATCGGCCCTGGTGCGCTCGGCATGGTGTGGTCAACGTGGTCAACAAACGAGAGTCATCGAAAAATGACTATACGTGAGAGGTTGACAGTGGGGACGTACCACGCCCATGGATGCATGCATGCAACTACATCCTTTTTACCCTGAAAATTAATGTTTTCTCCCCCTGACAGCTGGGACCCACCATCTACATCTTCGCACGCAAGGAAGTGTGTCCTTATTACGGGCAAAAAAAAATATTCCCCCCTGACAGCTGGGACCTAGAAGCTATATCTTTGCATGCAAGAAAGTGCGTCCTTATCCTCCCTGGCAGTTGGGACCCACCCGGTTGAAGTGTACTTCGCGTTGTCTGTCTTGTCGCGAATGTGTACGTACATACTGGTCGATCAGCCGCTCTGCAATGATGAACCGTGGCCGAGTAAGTAGCAGCACATGTCATAGTAGAGCCCCCCACATAGCAGTTCAGGTTGTCCCGTCTAAACCATGTAAACATACATACAACCACACGCCAAAAAATACAACCACGTACGTACATATGAGCGGGGTCTCAAAATGCGTACTCGCGCATACGGACGGCCAGGGCTCATGTACATGAAGAGGCAACGGACGGCAGTGATGTTGTCCTATTCATCTTCAGCTAACCGGCTGGGTCGGAATGGAGGAAATAGCGTCATGTTCACCGGGAGCCAAGTGACTGGGTCTGAACGTGTTCCATCCATCGGGAGGCAATAGACTGGGTCAGAATGCATCGTGTGTTCATCAGGAGCCAACCGGCTTGGAAGGAACAGCCGAAACAAGGCCTGGCGTACCGCAGAACAGAGGAAACGGCCTTCTGTTCGATCGCCTATGGTCGAAACGGGATCCTGTTCACTGGGAGGGGTCTGGCATACCGCAAAACCGAGGAAACAACTTCTCTTCGACCTCCTACGGTCGAAACGGGGTCTTGTTGATCGGGAGGGGTGTGGCATACCGCAAAACAGAGGAAACGGACTTCTCTTCGACCTCCTAGGTCGAAACGGGGGTCCTATTCATCGGGAGGGGTGTGGCGTTTGCACAAAATGGGACTCCATGGGGCTTCTATTCATCCACCATTGACCTCCACCTGCTACTATTCATCCACCGTCGACTTCTTCCAGCCTCCACCTGCTATGTTCATCCACCGTCGACTTCCTCCAGCCTCCATCGGCTACTGTTCATCTAGCCCTCCACGGGGTCCTGTTCATCCAGTCTCCACCGGCTATTGTTCAACTAGCCCTCCACGGGGTCCTATTCAACCAGCCCTCCACAAGGTCATGTTCAACCAGCCCTCCACATATGGGGTCCCTCCATCGGCTACTGTTCATCCACCCCCACCTCCTCGATCAAGGTCATGTTCATCCAGCGGCAACGGCCTCTACTACCACGGGATCCTGTTCATACAACCCCCACCGAGAACTGTTCATTAAGAGGCAGCTTCGATTGGCTTCAGTTAGCAGCAGTAGCGAAGGAAACACTCGGGTTCAGTTAACAACAAGGGATCGATCGGGGTTTAGTAACATAGCTTGTACAATCGCTCGGGTTCAGTTAGAGGCAATGCCTCGCTCGGGTTCAGTTAGAGCGCAATGCCTCGCACACACGCGCGTACGTGTATGAGAGAAACGCGCAAACCTCCGTGCATCGCTCGGCCCCAACCACCCACCGTAACTGGGAAGTCCCCGAAATTTTCCTCGCCCTCGCTTCTACCATGATTTTTCCCGTCGTGGACAGCCCAAAGAATGTCATGCAGGTGCGTCTCCGGTCCGCTCAGGACAAAAAGCCCATTTTCTGTCATGGTTTTTTTCATAGAAGTTGGAGCCCACCACATCTATGATGATACCGGGTTTTGTCACAGTTATCGTCATAGAAGTGTCAAAAGCATGACAGAAAAAAAATTCGTTCGACCAAAAATGTCACGGATGTGTCTTTTTTTGTAGTGTAGTAACCCAGTTCTAGTTGACACAGTATCGTCTCCACCATAGAGCACCCAAACACGAGTAGTTAGTAAGGCAACTACAGTGCCCAAAGCACGAGGACCACCACTCCGAACCCCAAGTCGACGCTTAAAGCAGAAGAAGAATTGTTCTCAGGTCAAGTTCTGTAGCTATGGTTCATACTCCTTTGCTCTTGCATCACTCTATTTACTCATACCAACTAATTTCAAATTTGAAGGATGCAACTGAAACTCCAATGGTGCAATAGGTATGTTTTAATCCTGTTTCTTCAACGTATTTGATGTTGTAACTTGCTCTATGTTGATTTTAGTTTCAATTGAATAAATAGTTATGTTCTCATGCCATTCACATTACAAGTGTTGTTATTGTTGTGTAGTTTCCCACACTTATATTCTATCTATGTTGCTTTGTCTTAAACGGGTATGATTTGAACTGTCTCTATCTTGATTTGGCAACATAAACTAGAATGATATAGACCATACAGTGACCATACTACATAGATATATGTTTGTTTCATGTTGTTATCCTATCCACCTTACTACTGAACTGGTTTACCAAAATGAGTTTCATATACAACATGGTAAACCTGTGATCCGTCTTGTTGTTTCTTTTTTAGAATGCGGACAAAATATTGGAGAAGAGTACCCCGTTACGCAATGGTAAAGGAAGTAATGTAGATAAGGTTCAAGATAGTGAGACATCCCTGTTGGTCTCCAAGAAAGCTGATAAAAACTATATTGAAAACACTAAGACAACCCCAAAGTCATGTCTTGATGTAGTGTTCGAGTTACTGGCCACCACTGCTGGCACTAGCTCTTCGAACTCGCTGCCTGAATCATTTCGGTTTCTTGAGTCTCAACTTCAAGTTGAAAGACATCGATCAGATGTGTTGCAACAGGAAGCCGAAGGACTGAGGAAGTCCCTGCATATTCAAATGCATACTTTCTGGTGCAACAGCAAGTGCTAGAGGATTTAAGCGCCAAACAAGAGAAAGCTAATAAGCTTACTAAGCATCTTGCCAGCATGGTGGATACCCAGGATATTGTTTCTTGAGCTCTTGTGAAGTGGTTTCAATGTTGGACTTGTTTTGCTGCGGTGTTTATTTGCACTGGTCTCCAACTTTGATAACCAGTGTATGTAATATGTTGCTTTGTTTCCTATATTTGCACTGGTGGCGAACTTTGATGCTTACTGGATGTAATATGTGTAATAGCCATGATAGCCTAGCATAAGTTGCTTGCTTATTTATTTCCTTGTTGTCTATTTTGTTTGTTTGCTTGTAGTCAGTGCAGTTCTTTTTCCGCGGTTTGCTAGTGGTTGCAATAACCTATTTTTTAAAACTAGGCCACAATAATCATGGGCTACATATTTACTGTAGTGACCATGGGCCTACTATAGGCCGTAGAAACAATGGGCCTTCTACGGGCCATAGAAATAATGGGCCTTCTACGGGTCGTAGAATCTGTGGGCCTTCTATGGGTCGTATGATCGATTGGCCAAACATGGGCCAATAACGGACCACGTTGTGGGCCGTAAATGGGCTAGAGTTGGAATCGTCCGTTCATGGGCCTTCATTAACCGGCCATATTTGATGATGCTATGAAAATGGCCCAACGGATTAATGGGCGACAAACGTGCCGACTCTTACCACTGGCTGAATTTGGCCCACAACCGGAACAGGCCATTAACGGACCATAAGTAATCGAATGTTGCAAATCAGCCCAAGAATAAATGGGCCCTGAGAAGGCCGAAAGATAACACGGGCTGGAAATGGCCCAACGGAATAATGGGTCGTTAATGGGTATAAAGCGATACACTATTCATTACGGGCCAGTCTCACCACGGGTCATTAATGGGCCAAGAGTTACAAGGAGCCTCATATGGGCCAAAAGACATCATGGGCCATACATGGGCCAGAAGTTACAACAGGCTGGAATCATATTGGATGGCCAGATGACGCTAGGCCTAATTCGGATATGCCATAATGGGTCATGAGTTAGCAGGCTATAAATGGGCTATATGCGAACAAGCCGCTAGCAGGCTTTAAGTGGGTCGGCTGTTATCTTTTGACCAGGTCAAACAGGCCGACCTTTTGACCTAAATGGGCCACTGTTGGGCCGAGCCATGTGTCGATGTATCATAGGCGCATCCCGTCCATTCGTTGGATGACAACTATCCCAACGCTAGGCCGACACATGGATCCGCGGGCGAATGAGAATTTTACACAGGTATGACTATCTTGATTCTGTCATAAAATCTACATGGATGTACATGCATGACATAAAACGTGACCTACTGTGAAAAACACGTATCATCACGGAAGTGGTTTTTTTTGTAGTGTATGTGAAATTGTGTCATGCTATCCTGTTTGGTTAGACAACATAAACTTGAATTATTTCATGCCCTCTTTTATTCCCCAATATCCATTGCACCTGTCTATCATACAATGTTTGTACACTCAATTACTTTTCTTGTTTATTAGCCATTTGAATTGGAGGGGGTGATGGCAGTATCTAAGGGAGTAACAACACGGTCTTCAGAAAAGATGGTGGTACCAATCGATGCAGATAGAACCACGGTTGTACTTGCCCAAGAACTAGCCCCACCACACATAACCCAGACTCTCACAGATTGTACCCATACCCAGTTGGATAAAGAACCTGCTACACCCCTTCTAACCCCAACCCCAGCAGATAATAACCCGGTTCAAGTTAACACATCACCGCCTCCACCATACAGCACCCAAACATGAGCAGTTAGTAAGGCAACTGCAGTGCCCAAAGCACGAGGACCACCACTCCGAAGCACAACTCAACGCTTAAAGTAGAAGATGAATTGTTCTTAGGTTAGGTTCCGTAGCTATGGTTCATACTCCTTGGCTCTTGCATCACTGTATTTACTCATACCAACTAATTTCATATTCGAAGGATGGAACTGAAACTCCAATGGTGCAGCATGTATGTTTTAAACCTGTTTCTTTAACTGGTTTGCTGTTGTAACTTGCTCTATGTTGATTTCAGTTTCAATTGAATAAACATTTATTTTCTCATGTCATGCACATTACAAGTGTTGTTATTGCTATGTAGTTTCCCACACTTATATTCTCTCTATGCTGCTTGTCTTAAATAGAAATGATTTGAACTATGTCTCTATCTTGATTTGGCAACATAAACTAGAATGATATAGACCATACAGTGACCATGGTACATAGATATATCTTTGTTTCATGTTGTTATCCTGTCCACTTTACTACCGAACTGATTTACCAAATGAGTTTCATATACAACAAGGTAAACATGTGATGTGTCTGCTTGTTTCTCTTTTAGAATGCGGACAAAATATTGGAGAAGAGTACCCCGTTATGGAATGGTAAAGGAAGTAATGCAGATAAGGTTCAAGATAGTGAGACATCCCTGTTATTCTCCAAGAAACCTGATAAAAACTATCTTGACGATAGTGAGACAACCCCAAAGTCCTGTCTTGATGTAGTGTTTGAGTTACTAGCCATTACTGTTGGCACAAGCTCTTTGAACTCGCTGCCTGAATCAGTTTGTCATCTTGAGTCTCAACTTCAAGTTGAAAGACATCGATCAGATGTGCTGCGACACGAAGCCGAAGGACTGAGGAAGTCCCTACAGAATTCAGATGCATACTTTCTGGTGCAACAGCATGAAGGAAATATGCCCTAGAGGTAATAATAAAGTTATTATTTATTTCCTTATTTCATGATAAATGTTTATTATTCATTATAGAATTGTATTAACCAGAAACTTAGTACATGTGTGAATACATAGACAAAACATAGTGTCCCTAGTATGCCTCTACTTGACTAGCTCGTTAATCAAAGATGGTTATCTTTTGCTAACCATAGACATGTGTTGTCATTTGATGAACGGGATCACATCATTAGGAGAATGATGTGATTGACATGACCCATCCGTTAGCTTAGCATTATGACCATTACAGTTTCATTGCTACTGCTCTCTTCATGACTTATACATGTTCCTTAGACTATGAGATTATGCAACTCCCGAAAACCGGAGGAACACTTTGTGTGCTACCAAACGTCACAACATAAATGGGTGATTATAAAGGTGCTCTACAGGTGTCACCGAAGGTGTTTGTTGGGTTGGCATAGATCGAGATTAGGATTTCTCACTCCGTGTAGCGGAAAGGTATCTCTAGGCCCTCTCGGTAGTGCTCATCACTATAAGCCTTGCAAGCAATGTGACTAATGACTTAGTTGCGGGATGAAGCATTACAGAACGAGTAAAGAGACTTGCCGGTAACGAGATTGAACTAGGTATGATGATACCGATGATCGAATCTCGGGCAAGTAACATACCAATGACAAAGGGAACAATGTATGTTGTTATGCGGTGTGAGCGATAAAGATCTTCATAAAATATGTAGGGGCCAATATGAGCATCCAGGTTCCTCTATTGGTTATTGACCGGAGATGTGTCTCGGTCATGTATACATAGTTCTCGAACCCGTAGGGTCCATACGCTTAACGTTCGATGATGATTTGTATTATGAGTTATGTGATTTGATGACCGAAGTTTGTTTGGAGTCCCTGATGAGATCACAGACATGACAAGGAGTCTCGAAATGATCGAGACATAAAGATCAATATATTGGAAGGCTATATTCGGACATCGGAAATGTTCCGAGTGATTCGGGTATTTTTTGAAGTACCGGAGAGTTACGGGAATTCGTGAGGGGAAGTTATGGGCCTTAATGGGCCATACGGGAAAGGAGAAAAGGGCCTCAAGGGATGGCCGCACGCCCCCCCCCCCCATGGGCTCGACCAAATTGGACTAGGAGGGGGCGGCGCCCCCTCCTTTCTTCTCCCCTCTTCCTCCTTCCCTCCTTCTCCTACTAGGAATAGGAAAGATGAGGTGAATCCTACTTGGACTAGGGAGTCCTAGTAGGATTCCCCACACCTGGCACATCCCCCTTGAGCCGGCCACCTCTTCCCTCCCCTCCTTTATGTATGTGGCCAGAGGGCACCCCATAGACGTATAAGTTGATCATTTAGCCGTGTGCGGTGCCCCCCTCCATAGTTTTCCACCTAGGTCATATCGTCGTAGTGCTTAGGTGAAGCCCTGCGCCGGTAACTTCATCATCACCATCATCATGTCATCATGCTGACGGAACTCTCCCTCGGCCTCAGCTGGATCTAGAGTTCGAGGGACGTCACCGAGCTGAACGTGTGCAGATCGCGAAGGTGTCGTGCGTTTGGTACTTGATCGGTTGAATCGCGAAGATGTTCGACTACATCAACCGTGTTACATAACGCTTCCGCTTTCGGTCTACGAGGGTACATGGACACACTCTCCCCCTCGTTGCTATGCATCACCTAGATAGATCTTGCATGATCATACGAATGTTTTTGAAATTACTCTTTTCCCAACAGTGGCATCCGAGCTAGGTCTATGCGTAGATGTTATATGCACGAGTAGAACACAAAGATTTGTGGGCGATAATACTCATATTGCTTACCACCAACGTCTTACTTTGATTCGGCGGTATTATTGGATGAAGTGGCCCGGACCGACATTACATGACCGCATTCATGAGACTGGTTCTACCGACGTGCTTTCGCACACAGGTGGCTGGCGGGTGTTTGTTTCTCTAACTTTAGTTGAGTCGAGTTTGACTACGGCCAGTCCTTGTTGAAGGTTAAAACAGCACACTTGACTAAAAATCATTGTGGTTTTGATTCGTAAGTAAGGACGGTTCTTGCTAGAAGCCCGTAGCAGCCACGTAAAACTTGCAACAACAAAGTAGAGGACGTCTAACTTGCTTTTGCACGGCTTGTTGTGATGTGATATGGTCAAGGCATGATGTGATATAAATTATTGTATGAGAGATCATGTTTTGTAACAAAGTTATCGGCAACTGGCAGGAGCCATATGGTTGTCGCTTTATTGTATGCAATGCAATCGCCATGTAATTGTTTTACTTTATCACTACGCGGTAGCAATAGTCGTAGTAACAATAGTAGGAGAGACGACAATGATGCTATGATGGAGATCAAGGTGTCGCGCCAGTGACGATGGAGATCATGACGATGCTTCGGTGATGGAGATCATGAGCACAAGATGATGATGGCCATATCATGTCACATATTTTGATTGCATGTGATGTTTATCTTTTATACAACTTATTTTGCTTAGTACGGCGGTAGAATTATAAGATGATCCCTTACTAAAATTTCAAGGTATAAGTGTTCTCCCTGAGTATGCACCGTTGCGACAGTTCTTCATGCCGAGATACCATAAGCTCTACGTTCAAATACAATAGGTGCTAGCCAGTTTTGCACACGCAAAATACTCAGGTTAAACTTGACGAGCCTAGCATATGCAGATATGGACCCGTGCTGGATGTCACTTTTCCCCCAGGCAAGTTACCTTATATTTATAACGCCTCGGAACACTGGAGACCGAAAGGTCGAGCGTGAATCATATAGTAGATATGATCAACATAGTGATGTTCACCATTGAAAACTACTCCATCTCATGTAATGATCGGACATGGTTTAGTTGATTTGGATCACGTGATCATTTAGATGACTAGAGGGATGTCTACCTAAGTGGGAGTTCTTAAGTAATATGATTAACTAAACTTTAATTTATCATGAACTTAGTCCTGATAGTATTTTTCAAATTATGTTGTAGATCAATAGCTCGCGTTATAGCTTTCCTATGTTTTTATATGTTCCTAGAGAAAACTAAGTTGAAATATGATAGTAGCAATGATGCGGACTAGGTCCATGATATGAGGTGTATCCTCATTGCTGCATAGAATAATTATGTCCTTGATGCACCGCTAGGTGACAGGCCTATTGCAGGAGCAGATGCGGACGTTATGAACGTTTGGCTAGCTCAATAGTGCACCATACTTTATGGCTTAGAATCGGGACTTCAAAAATGTTTTTGAAATGTCATGGAGCATATGAGATGTTCCAAGAGCTGAAGTTGGTATTTCAGACTCATGCTCATGTCAAGAGATATGAGACCTCTGACAAGTACTTTGCCTAAAAGATGGAGGAGAATTGCTCAACTAGTGAGCATGTGCTCAGAATGTCTGGGTACTACAATCACTTGAATCAAGTGGGAGTTAATCTTCCAGATAAGATAGTGATTGACAGAGTTCTCTAGTCACCATCACCAAGTTATTGGAACTCCGTGATGAACTATAGTATGCAAGGGATGACGAAAACGATTCCCGAGCTCTTCGTGATGCTAAAATCGACCAAGGTAGAAATCAAGAAAGAGCATCAAGTGTTGATGATTAAACAAGACCACTAGTTTCAAGAAAAGGGCAAAGGGAAAGAAAGGGAACTTCAAGAAGAATGGCAACCAAGTTGTCAGTCCCGTGAAGAAGCCCAAAGCTGGACCTAAGCCTGAAACTGAGTGCTTCTACTGCAAAGGAAATGGTCACTAGAAGTGAAACTTCCCCAAATATTTGGCGGATAAGAAGGATGGCAAAGTGAACAAAGGTATATTTGATATACATATTATTGATGTGTACCTTACTAGTGCTCGTAGTTATCCCTGGGTATTTGATACTTGTTCAGTTGCTAAGATTAGTAACTCGAAACATGAGTTGTAGAATAAATAGAGACTAGTTGAGGATGAAGTGACGATGTGTGTCGGAAGTGGTTCCAAGATTGATATGATCATCATCGAGCACTCCCTATACTTTCGGGATTAGTGTTGAAACTAAATAAATGTTATTTGCTGTTTGCGTTGAGCATGAATATGATTAGATCATGTTAATTGCAATACGATTATTCATTTAAGATAGAGAATAATTGTTATTCTGTTTACATGAATAAAACCTTCTATGGTCATTCACCCAATGTTGATGGTTTATTGAATCTCGATCATGGTAATACACATATACATAGTATTGATGCCAAAAGATGCAAAGTTGATAATGATAGTGCAACTTATTTGTGGCACTGCCGTTTGGGACATATCGGTGTAAAGCGCATGAAGAAGCTCCATACTGATGGACTTTTGGAATCACTTGATTATGAATCATTTGATACTTGTGAACCATGCCTTAGGGGCAAGATGACAAAAACATCGTTCTCTGGAACAATGGAATGAGCTAATGACTTATTGGAAATAATACATACCGATGTATGCAGTCCAATGAGTGTTGATGCTCGTGGCGGGTATCGTTATTTTCTGACCTTCACAAATGATTTGAGCAGATATGGGTATATCTACTTAATGAAACACAAGTCTGAAACATTTTAAAAGTTCAAAGAATTTCAGAGTGAAGTGAAGACTCAATGTAACAAGAAAATAAAGTTTCTACGATTTGATCGTGGAGGAGAATATTTGAGTTACGAGTTTGGCCTTCATTAAAACAATGTGGAATAGTTTCACAGCTCACGCCACCTGGAACACCACAGTGTAATGGTGTGTCTGAACGTCGTAACCACACTTTATTGGATATGGTGCAATCTATGATGTCTCTTACCGATTTACCATCGTTTTGGGGTTATGCATTAGAGACAGCTACATTCATGTTAAACAAGGCACCATCAATATCCGTTGAGACGACGCCTTATGAACTGTGGTTTGGCAAGAAAGCAAAGTAGTCATTTCTTAAAGTTTGGGGCTGCGATGCTTATGTGAAAAAGCTTCAACCTGATAAGCTCGAACCCAAATCAGAGAAGTGCATCTTCATAGGATACCCAAAGGAAACTGCTGGGTACACCTTCTATCACAAATCCTAAGGCAAGATATTCATTGATAAGAATGGATCCTTTCTAGAGAAGGAGTTTCTCTCGAAAGAAGTGAGTGGGAGGAAAGTAGAGCTTGATGTGGTAATTGTACCTTCTCCCGAATTGGAAAGTAGTTCATCACAGAAATCAGTTCTAGTGATTCCTACACCAATTAGTGAGGAAGCTAATGATGATGTTCATGAAACTTCAGATCAAGTTACTACAAAACCTCGTAGGTCTTCCAGAGTACGGTCCACACCAGAGTGGTATGGTAATCCTATTCTAGAAGTGATGGTACTAGACCAGGATGAACCTACGAACTACGAGGAAGCGATGATGAGCCCAGATTCCATGAAATGGCTTGAGGCCTTGAAATCTGAGAAGGGATCCAAGTATGAGAACAAAGTGTGGAATTTGGTGGACTTGCCCGATGATCGGCAAGCCATATTAAATAAATTGATCTTCAAGAGGAAGACGGACACTGATAGTAGTGTTACTATCTACAAAGCTCGACTTGTCGCAAAAAGGTTTTCGACAAGTTCAAGGTGTTGACTACAATGAGATTTTCTCAACTGTAGCGATGCTTAAATCCGTCCGAATCATGTTAGCAGTTGCCATATTTTATGAAATCTGGCAAATGGCTGTCAAAACTGCATTCCTCAAATGGATATTTCTTAAAGAAGAGGTGTATATGATGCAACCAGAAGGTTTTGTCAATTCTAAAGGTACTAACAAGGTGTGCAAGCTCCAGCGATCCATCTATGGACTGGTGCAAGCATCTCGGAGTTGGAATATATGCTTTGATGAGTTGATCAAAGCATACAGTTTTATACAGACTTGAGGTGAAGCCTGTATTTACAAGAAAGTGAGTGGGAGCACTACAGCCTTTCTGATAAGTATATGTGAATGACATATTGTTGACCGGAAATGATGTAGAATTTTCTGGAAAGCATAAAGGAGAGTTTGAAAGGAGTTTTTCAAAGAAAGACCTTGATGAAGTTGCTTATATATTGGGCATCAAGATCTATAGAGATAGATCAAGACGCTTGATAAGATTTTTCAATGAATACATACCTTGACAAGTTTTTTGAAAGAGTTCAAAATGGATCAGTCAAAGAAGAAGTTCTTGCCTGTATTACAAGGTGTAGAGTTGAGTAAGACTCTAAGCCCGACCACGGCAGAACATAGAAAGAGAATGAAAGTCATTCCCTATGCCACAGTCATAGGTTTTATGAAGTATGTTGTGTTGTGTACCAGACCTATTGTGCACCTTGCCATGAGTCTGGCAAGGGGGTACAATAGTGATCTAAGAGTAGATCACTAGACAGCGGTCAAAATTATCCTTAGTGTGGACTACGGAAATATTTCTCAGTTATGGAGGTGATAAAGAGTTCATCGTAAAGAGTTACATCGATGCAAGCTTTTACACCGATCCAGATTACTCTAAGTCTCAATCTGGATACATATTGAAAGTGGGAGCTATTAGCTAGCACTACTAGGGAAAACCCTAGCAGTGGCGTGTGTTTTGTGCCCACTAGTAGCGCGGGGGGGCGCGCTACTAATAAGGCGTGCCAGCACGCGCTACTGCTAGGATAAATAGCTGCAGCGTTTGTTCAGTACCACGCTACTGGTAAGGTAACTACTTGCAGCGTGTTTTCTTTCCATCGCTACTAGTATTTATTTATTTTTTAGTGTATTTATGCGCCATCATACAAATATTGGTACAATACCAGCTGTTATGAGGTTTACATCATTATGTCCATAACAGTGTATTAAATGAAGGTGGATTAGGTTCAAGTGGAGGCAATATGTGGTGCATGTCAAAAGTATACTACTAATCCAAACTTGATCTAGTTTGGACTAGTAGTACTTTCGATGTGCACCACATGTTGCCTCCACTTGAATCTAATCCGCCAGCACAAGCTATTTAATCATCATCATAGTCATTACCACCAATAGTATTTATTTAATCGGCACTAACACTAGCTAATAATAATCATCATAGTCATTACCACCAACACTAGCTATTTTATCATCATAGTAATAGTGTAGCACATCATCATCCTCAAACTCGTTTCTAGCTAGCTAATCACTCCTGCTGCTCTCTCTTAGGTAAAATAACATCAAACATGTATAGCTCTCCTCCTCGATCAAACTGGAGCATGCAGATGAACCTGTCTCCTAATCATGGGTAGGGCATCTGTTTGCTGCCCCCTAGTACTTCTTTGCGCTCCCCCATCACATATTTGGTCCAGTCTTGCACTATTAAGCATCCATCGCTAATCTTGAATGCGCTAAAGTAATCTGTAGGATATCTTGGCCGTAAGCTGATAATACTCATGGTACCTTTAGTCTCGATCCCATAAGGCACAACATTCATCGGGAGTCCATGTTGAAGAACATCGTATGGTAACATACTTAGCAATGAAGTTTAGCTTCAAAAATAATGTATGGAAAAGATGCACCGATGACAAATAGTAAAAATCTTACCATCCTTCCTAAATAGATGTGACCGTAGTTCATTACGAACACTATTGGTCGCACATTTTTAGTACTAACATTTCTAAATGCAGGAAGAAAATTTGTCTTGACAGTATCAAGATCCTCAAGCCATGAAACATAATGATTGAGCTCCTTGCAGTTGAGTTCAGCCCCAGGATAGTATACGGTCCTGTCTATGAAGCGCTGGACATGTTTTCTTGCACCGAAATAAGCTGACAATACAAATTAGTTGTCAACTATTTTTGAATAAACAATATTAAAGACATAAATATGGTTGAGAAACTTACATAATGGTATAACTGGAGGCATTTGCACATCGACCCAGATGTCGCTATTACCTTCAATATCATCTTCCGGACGGATATCAAAGGTGATAACCATATCAGGCTCAAATGCATAAGTCTTGCATAGTGCTCGCCATGTTTTGCATCCAAAATAGGTGTAGTCGTCTGAATTGTATAACTTTGCATGGAAAACATAACCATGCTCGGTCTTCAAGTAAACTTTCTTTTCCTCCATACTATGACTGAAACCTATCTTATCCAATACAAAAACTCTTGCATGGCAGGGGATACGCTAGTAGAATAGTAAAAAAAATATAAGTTGAAGCAAATGAAGCAGATGTCATGCTTAATTATGAACAAAGACTTGTCGTTGTGACTTATTGTATCCACTTCGAAGTTCTCGTCCAGCTTGATGCTGAAGCGCCTATCATCATCTAGGAAGATTCCGTCGCACAGGCCGCGCTCGTCTTCGCAGTATTTGCAAATATCGAAATCCTTCTCGTCGTCAGACATTTCCTATGTTCATAGTTAAAACATTAATTGAAAATCGATCGAAGACAACTACCAAGATACTCAACACACAAATCCGGGGCACTCAATATTTCCTACATATTCTGGCACAAGTCATGCCAAAATTCATGGAAAAATCCGGCATGACCTTTGCTAAAATAGGACATATCGAGCGCCTGAAATTTGCCGGAACGGAAATGAATCAACACTCCGGCAAAACATAGGCCACTCGAAGGTGTAACCTGCAAACATGACCGGCCACTTGGATATTGAGCAACACAAGATATACATTTCAAAATATCTTATAGGACTCAAATTAGCATGCATTCAATAAGCAAAAGTAAATCATCTCATGCGTCAGTACATCGTCGAATATTATCACTAATACATCACGAATAGTGTCATACATATAACATCACTAATACAACTAAAACTCTAGCACACAACGGGTATCGGCGCGGGCGGTGGACACCCACAGAGAAGGCACCATCACGGGATCATAGCTCCAGTGAGATCCCCGGAGAACCTTCCAGGTATTAGAGAACGGCCTGTGCTCCAACGCAAACAAGTAGCGACGGACATGCGCGTCCTCCTCACTGACATGGTGACGCACCACCTCCGCGGAGTCCTCGAGCCTCTGGATCATCACTGGCCCACGCGATCGCCACCAAAGAAGGTTCGGGTCAACGACAGGCTGGCTCCTCACCAACCTGCGCCCCCGGTAGGTAGCGCCTCCCAGTACCACCCCGGCGGAGCCCAGTCCCGGACATGGCCGATCTGGTCAAGCAGGTGTCGTCCTGCGCCGACTCGACGACGAGGATGCGGGATAGGCATCGTCCACTGTTGGGGAACATAGCAGAAATTCAAAATTTTCCTATGTGTCACCAAGATCTATCTATGGAGAAACCAGCAACGAGGGGAAGGAGAGTGCATCTACATACCCTTGTAGATCGCTAAGCGGAAGCGTTCAAGAGAACGGGGTTGAAGGAGTCGTACTCGTCGTGATCCAAATCACCGGAGATCCTAGTGCCGAACGGACGGCACCTCCGCGTTCAACACACGTACAGCCCGGTGACGTCTCCCACACCTTGATCCAGCAAGGAGAGAGGGAGAGGTTGAGGAAGACTCCATCCAGCAGCAGCACGACGGCGTGGTGGTGGTGGAGGAGCGTGGCAATCCTGCAGGGCTTCGCCAAGCACCGCGGGAGAGGAGGAGTACTTGGGAGAGGCGAGGGCTGCGCCAGAACTTGTGGTATGGCTGCCCTCCCACCCCCCACATATATATAGGGGCAAGGGAGAGGGGGGCCGGCCCCCTCAGATCCAATCTGAGGAGGGGCGGCGGCCAAGGGGGGAGGAGTGCCTCCCAAGTCAAGTGGAGGCCCTCCCCCTTAGGGTTTTCCCTCTCCCATGCGCATGGGCCTTGGGGGGGCTGGTGCCCCTGGCCCATTAAGGCTAGGGCACCCCCCTACAGCCAATGCTACTGTATTGGACGTGGTGGAACAATTTCTGGACCTCCGGACCCCTCCGGAATCCTCCGGAACCTTCTGGAAGCTTCCCGGTACAATACCAAAAAAACCCGAACTTTTTCCGGAACCCGAACAACAACTTTCCATATATAAATCTTTACCTCCGGACCATTCCGGAACTCCTCGTGACGTCCAGGATCTCATCCGGGACTCCGAATAACATTCGGTAACCACATACAAACTTCCTTTATAACCCTAGTGTCATCAAACCTTAAGTGTGTAGACCCTACGGGTTCGGGAGACATGTAGACATGACCGAGACGTTCTCCGGTCAATAACCAACAGCGGGATCTGGATACCCATGTTGGCTCCCACATGTTCCACGTTGATCTCATCGGATGAACCACGATGTCAAGGACTCAATCGATCCCGTATACAATTCCCTTTGTCTAACGGTATTGTACTTGCCCGAGATTCGATCGTCGGTATACCGATACCTTGTTCAATCTCGTTACCGGCAAGTCTCTTTACTCGTTCCGTAGCACATAATCCCGTGATCAACCCCTTGGTCACATTGTGCACATTATGATGATGTCCTACCGAGTGGGCCCAGAGATACCTCTCTGTTTACACGGAATGACAAATCCCAGTCTCGATCCGTGTCAACCCAACAGACACTTTCGGAGATACCTGTAGTGCACCTTTATAGTCACCCAGTTACGTTGTGATGTTTGATACACCCAAAGCACTCCTACAGTATCCGGGAGTTACACGATCTCATGGTCTAAGGAAGAGATACTTGACATTGGAAAAGCTCTAGCAAACGAACTACACGATCTTTGTGCTATGCTTAGGATTGGGTCTTGTCCATCACATCGTTCTCCTAATGATGTGATCCCGTTATCAACGACATCCAATGTCCATAGCCAGGAAACCATGACTATCTGTTGATCACAACGAGCTAGTCAACTAGAGGCTCACTAGGGACATATTGTGGTCTATGTATTCACACGTGTATTATGATTTCCGGATAATATAGTTATAGCATGAATAAAAGACAATTATCATGAACAAGGAAATATAATAATACTTTTATTATTGCCTCTAGGGCATATTTCCAACATCCACGTCGAGGCGGGAAAAATTGCTTTAACTAAAAAATCACCTAATTAGTACCTAGTTCTTACTAACTAGTTCTTACTAACTAAATAGAAGAAGGTCGAATTTTACTCGTTTTATTATGCATTACACTAGTGTTTATTCATCATCTAAGAAAACATCACCTAAGAAAAAATCCCAGCCGCATCTGTATCCAATTCATTTCCACCCATAGATGAACCCTAACTATTTGATGCAACTAAAATTTGAAGAACCCTATCTAGGCAGAGGTAGGGGAGGGGGAGGAGTAGGCGTGCTCACCTCGATCGGGTGCCTGCGGCAAGAGAGGGGCAGGCGGTGTCGAGGTCGGGCTTGGGGAGGCGTCCGGGGCGGCTTTGAGGTCGGGGGTGGCGTCCGGGGCGGCGTT
This sequence comes from Triticum aestivum, assembly GCF_018294505.1. Classification (NCBI taxonomy): domain Eukaryota; kingdom Viridiplantae; phylum Streptophyta; class Magnoliopsida; order Poales; family Poaceae; genus Triticum; species Triticum aestivum. The sequence goes on along the minus strand of NC_057807.1, from coordinate 77,212,481 downwards.
GAGGTCGGGGGCGGGGGCGGCATTGAATCCGGGGTCAGGGGCGGCGTAGAGGTTGTGTGGAGAGCGCGCGGCGACCGACGGGCGACGGCGGCGGCGAGAGCGGAGGAGTTCGATTTGGGGGAAGTGGCCATGGGGAAGGACGAACGTGTTAGTTAAGTCAGAAGTAGCAGTAGCGCGTTCCTGAAAGCGCGCTACTGCTACGTTAGCTACAGCGCGTTCTGGGATACGTGCTACTACTACTACTTTCTCCTTTTTCCCTTTTTCATTTATTTTTATTCACATTTTATTTTTTTTCCATTCACCTTCTTCTATTTCTTTCATTTTCAATTACCTTTCTATTTGCTTTTCATTTAATTTTATATCCTTTAGTAGTAGCGAATTTAGAGCAAAACGTGCTGCTATAAAGAAAGTAGCAGTAGCGCGGTTCCATATAGATCGCTACTACTATGTGTACCATATCGGCTAAGCCGTGAGAATTTTAGTAGTAACGTGTATGCAGCGAGACGCGCTACTGCTACGACGTTATCTGCAGCGCGGTTTCGGCAGGCGCGCTGCTGCTATTTAGCACCAGCGTGCTTCTTTGACCCACGCTACTGCTAAAGTTCTGTGTATAAGGTTTTCCAAAGTAGTGTAGAGTAGCTCCATGCAGAGCATTGTAGACATAGAATATTTGCAAAATACACACGGCTCTGAATGTGATAGACCCGTTGACTAAACTTCTCTCACGAACAAAACATGATCACACCTTAGTATTCTTTGGGTGTTTATCACATAGCAATGTGAACTAGATTATTGATTCTAGTAAACCCTTTGGGTGTTGGTCACATGACGATGTGAACTATGGGTGTTAATCACATACAGATGTGAACTATTGGTGTTGAATCACATGGCGATGTGAACTAGATTATTGACTCTAGTGCAAGTGGGGGACTGAAGGAAATATGCCCTAGAAGCAATAATAAAGTTATTTCATGATAAATGTTTATTATTCATTCTAGAATTGTATTAACCGGAAACTTAGTACATGTGTGAATACATAGACAAAACATAGTGTCCCTAGTATGCCTCTACTTGACTAGCTCGTTAATCAAAGATGGTTGTGTTTCCTAACCATAGACATGTGTTGTCATTTGATGAATGGGATCACATCATTAGGAGAATGATGTGATGGACATGACCCATCCGTTAGCTTAGCATTATGATCGTTACAGTTTCATTGCTACTGCTCTTTTTATGACTTATACATGTTCCTCAGACTATGAGATTATGCAACTCCCGAATACCGGGGGAACACTTTGTGTGCTACCAAACATCACAACATAAATGGGTGATTATAAAGGTGCTCTACAGGTGTCTCTGAAAGTGTTTGTTGGGTTGGTATAGATCGAGATTAGGATTTGTCACTGCGTGTATCAAAGATGTATCTCTGGGCCCTCTCGGTAATGCTCATCACTATAAGCCTTGCAAGCAATGTGACTAATGACTTAATTGCGGGATGAATCATTACAGAACGAGTAAAGAGACTTGCCGTTAACGAGATTGAACTAGGTATGATGATACCGATGATTGAATCCCGGGCAAGTAACATACCGATGACAAAGGGAACAACGTATGTTGTTATGCGGTTTGACTGATAAAGATCTTTGTAGAATATGTAGGAGCCAATATGAGCATCCAGGTTCCGCTATTGGTTATTGACCGGAGATGTGTCTCGGTCATGTCTACATAATTCTTGAACCCGTAGGGTCCGCACGCTTAACGTTTGATGACGATTTGTATTATGAGTTATGTGATTTGATGATCGAAGTTTGTTCGGAGTCCTGGATCAGATCACGGACGTGACGAGGAGTCTCGAAATGGTCGAGACGTAAAGATCGATATATTGGAAGGCTATATTCGGACATCGGAAAGGTTCTGAGTTATTTTTCAGAGTACCAGAGAGTTACGGGAATTCACCAGGGGAAGTTATTGGCCTTAATGGGTCTTACGGGAAAGGAGAGAAGGGCCTCAAGGGGTGGCCGCATGCCCCCCATGGGCTGCTCCGAATTGGACTAGGAGAGGGCAGCGCACCCCTCCTTCCTTCTCCCCTCTTCCTCCTTCCCTCCTTCTCCTACTAGGAATAGGAAAGAGGAGGGGAATACACCTGGCGCCCCCCCTTGGGCCAGCTACCTCTTCCCTCCCCTCCTTTATATACGTGGCTAGGGGGCACCCCATAGACACAGAAGTTGATCTTTTAGCCGTGTGCGGTGCCCCCTCCACAAATTTCCACCTCGGTCATATCGTCATAGTGCTTAGGCGAAGCCCTACGCTGGTAACTTCATCATTACCGTCACCACGTCGTCGTGCTGACGGAACTCTCCCTCGGCCTCAGCTGGATCTAGAGTTCGAGGGACGTCACCGAGCTGAACGTGTGCAGATCGTGGAGGTGTCATGCGTTTGGTACTCGATCGCTTGAATCGCGAAGACGTTCGACTACATCAACCGCGTTACATAACGCTTCCGCTTTCGGTCTATGAGGGTACGTGGACACACTATCCCCCTCGTTGATATGCATCACCTAGATAGATCTTGCGTGATCGTATGATTTTTTTGAAATTACTGCATTCCCAACACAGCAAGCACTGGAGGATTTAAGCGCCAAACAAGAGAATGTTAATAAGCTTGCTAAGCATCTTGCCAGCATGCTGGGTACCCAGGATATTGTTTCTTGAGCTCTTCTGAAGTGGTTTCAGTTTTGGACTTGTTTTGTTGCGGTGTTTATTTGCACTAGTCGCCAACTTTGACAACCAGTGTATGTAATATGCTGTTTTGTTCCCTTTATTTGCACCGGTGGCGAACTTTGATGCCCGATGGATGTAATTTGTGTAATCGCTGTCATATCCTAGCATTAGTTGCTTGCTTATTTAATTTTTACTCTTATTTATTTGTTTGCTTCTAGTTCTGCAGTTATTTTTTCTCGGTTTCCGAGTGGCCGCAATAACCTACTTTTTTAAAACTAGGCCACAATAACCATGGTCCTACTATTTGCTGTAGAGACCATGGGGCTCCTACGGGCCTTCTACGGGCCATAGATTCAATGGGCCTTCTATGGGTCATATGATTAATTGGCCCGTACTATTCGTGGACCATTAACCGACCGCAATATGGGTCGTAAATGGGCTAGAATGGGAATGGTTTGTTTATGGGCCGACCATAATAGGCCATTAATAGGCCGGTGTGTACAACAGGCTTAATTCAATAGGCAGGCATAATGGGTCATTAATGGGTCATATTACAGGTAGGGTCAAGGATCCATCATTTAGGCCCACCTGGGGCCCCACACCATCATGGGTAGGTCCCTAGACCGTATTAGCATTCGGATGTGTATGACAAGAAGTCCACTCAGTTACCTCGACGGCACTCGGACGACCACCCATTACTCGGCTGGGCCACCGCCACTCAGACTGGAGATATGGAGAGACGGCATGGGAGCTGCAACGATCGAGGAATTCTAAGACGTCCTTAAAGCGCAGTCAAGAGTACCATTGCCTGTAACTGTTGTAGTTGATGCTCTTTACACTTGTAACTGTCGTAATTAATAGCATTTAGTGCCTTCGCGACATGGAGTGCATGGGTCTGCGGCACACTCTATATAAGCCGCACACCCCTCCTGATCTGGGAATAAGCAATCCCTGTAACCATATCCATCAAGAAAGACCAAGCCTCAGGGCACGAGACATAGGGCTTTTACCTCCACTGAGAGGGGCCTGAACTCATTAAACACCGAGTGTTACACCTAGGCGTAGCTAGGCTCTGCCCCTCTTTCGTACCCCTAGTACTCATTCTCAGGATCGTAACCCCGACAACATTCTCTGGTGTTCAAAAGGCTTGCCGAAGGAAACTGTCCAGAGGTCAACATTGAGATCAATGACCACCACTACAACAAGGGATACTACCTAGCTGGTTGTATCTATCCTCAATGGACTACTCTAGTTAACATAATCCATAACCCGATAGGACATAAGAGGCAAAGATTTTCCCAAGCACAAGATAGTGCTAGGAAAGATGTACAACGTACTTTTGGTGTGCTTCGATTTCGATGGTGCATAGTTTGGTATCCTGCTAGGACTTGGAGCACAAAATTGTGGGAGGTGATGACTACTTGTGTGATCATGCATAACATGATCGTAGAGGATGAGCGTGTGGATGAAATCTTCGATCAAGATTTCAATTTCAGGGTGAAAATGTTGTGTCTGAGCATGAAGGAGCGGCAAAGTTTGCACGGTTCATCCAATTTCATCATGAAATGCATGATTGAGCAACTCCCATTTAAGTTCAGCATGATTTGGTTGGGTATATATATGTGAGCTAACCTGGGCAACCAATATATGTACCATCTCCTTTTCTATTGAACGTATTTGTAACAACTTAAGTTTTATTTGGTTTATAAATTATGAGATTTTTGTTTGCTTCTGATTTAAACTTTGGGCAATATTTCACCCGCAAACGAAATAGTCTTCGGGCAATATTTGATATGTATGCAGAAAGTTATGCAAAAATATGGTTATACTGACCATGCAGATCAAAGTGGGTCGGCGCATTTCGATTGAGGTATGTATCACATAGGTCGCAAAACTTGAAATGGGAGTTAGACAAGGACGCTCCTAGCCTCTCCTCCACTCCCGCTCCCACCGCCGGCCACCTCGGCCGCGGCGGCCTCCCTCCCCGCCGCCAGCCACTCCGGCTGCGGCATCCACCCTCTCCACGTCGACGGGCGCTCCGGCCCCGGTGTCCTCCATCTCCACGTCGTAGGCCACTCCGGCCCCGGCATTTCCCCCCTTCTGCGATGGGCTCACGTCAGAACAGCCCGCCGTCGGTGTCTTCGGTGCGGCGCCTCAAGCAGCCGGTGGTCTCAGGGCTGGGCCTCTCTGGCTCACCGGGCTCGGCCCGGTCTTCGTCGGTGGAGGTGGAGCGGCCGGCCCCGGTGGTGCTCGCCCTGGGGCCTGCCTAGCGTAGGCCTGCGCCCTCCCGCAATGCCATGTGGCATCGGCGTCGCGCCCTGTGTCGCCAGGAGGCTGGCTCCAACGGTGGCCACGACTCGCCCACCTCATCGGAGCGACGGCTCATCCCTCCAAATCTCTTTGGGCTCTGCTTTCGCTGCTTCAAGGAGGGCCACCGGCAACAGGATTGCACCAATGACCCGATGTGCATCAGGTGCGGGCTTTTGGGGCATGTCTCTGCGCAGTGCAAGCGGCCTCGCAGCCCCATCTCCAAGGATGAACTACGGGGTGTGGTGATTGCAAAGGTGTCCAATTCCATGCCAGGGCGGGCGGCTGGGACGGCGGGCATGGGGGGATTGTTGTTGGAGCCTGGACAGAGCGCGGCCGGGGCGCCGCCTCTGTCAGATGCGCCCAGCTTTTCTCCCATGGTCACCGTGCCCTCCCCCAATCCCATGGTGGCGGCGCTGCCGCTCAATTGGGGTCTGCCAGAGGTGTGTGTGGTGTCGCGCGCAGAGGACATGAACGACCTTGAGCGCCGTCTTCAGCTTGCGATGGTGATGTACGTGGGTGGAGCCAGACCACCGATGTCATGCGAGGAGGCAACGGTGACGGTTGCGGCTGAGTTGCGTTTGTCATGGCACCAGTTCTCTGTGCACAAGTATCATCCGGAGGATTTCTTGGTGGTGTTCTCGTCCCATGATGCTCGGAACAAGGCGCTCAGCTCGCCGGTCATTCGCCACCTCGACATCCAGCTTCACTCTAAGCTGTGGCTGAGACAAGCCCAGGCGACCTCGAGGCTGATGCGATGTCAGGTGGATGTTCTAATCGAGGGGATTCTGGCGCATGCTTGGTCCATATGCGTGGCGGCGGAGCTGCTGGGGAAGGCTTGTCTGATCGAGAGTCTGGCCCCGGAGACGGAGAATCGCGAAGACTTGTTGCTGTTCAAACTGCGGGCATGGTGTGTGGATCCGGATGATGTGTCGGTGAGTCGTCGCCTTTGGATTCCAGAGCCACCGGAGCCGGCGCCCATCGCTGCGGATCAACGGTCGTCCTACCGTCAACTCATGGAGTATCCCACGCTCATTCATATTGGCCGGATGTTAGGACCGGATTTCGGGATATTAATTTCCCAGAAAATGGCCCTTATGCTCACCAGCCCCAGGATTACTGTTAGCTGGTGAGACACAAACTTGATATAATAAATCCAAGCCAATTTACATGATATGTAGTACAAGACCATTCTGGCCTATGAGTACAACACAAGGTTTCTAGTGGTTGGTGGCGGAAGCGGTTTGTAGTCATCAGCTTTTGTGGAACTCCATTTCCCATGGGAACAGTTGACCAGGTTAACTCCTATCTTCGCGAGGCTGCTATCACCATTGATTAGGTTCCGGGGCTATCGTCTCGTTGCTCCTCTCCGCGCGAGAAATCTAGCCAAGACAATAGCCAGGGACAAGCCAGTGAGTACTTTGAATGTACTCTCAAACATTTTGAACACGGGAATAATATAACAAACTATAATCATGCTCTGAAATATTCTATGATCGCAACGTCAGTCACAGAAATAAAATCCATGATGCAAGTAGACAAGTTATTCATGCAACACATGAATAATGCAATGGGAAAGTAGAAATAGAATGCCTCAGTCGGGCGTCTGAGCGACACCACAGAAAGAGCTCATAAGTGAAATAAATAACAAGCGTGCCGCAGTCGGGCGTCTGTGCGACACCATAGAAAGGGCTTATAAAGGCCTGTTCGGTATCTCTCCAGTTTCAAAACTCCGCTCCGTGCTAGGAGTTGGGTCCGAGCCGCTCCATGCGATTGCACTGCCGCTCCCTCCGCTCCGGGAGTTGCGGCTGTGGAGCGGAGTGGATCCGAACGGGGGCTAAGTAAAATAAATAATAAGCGTGCCGCAGTCGGGCGTATGTGCGACGCCACAGAAAGGGCTTATAGGGTAAATGTATAACAAGTATGCCACAGTCGGGCGTCTCAGCGACACCACATAAAGGGCTTATAGGTAAATAAATAATAAACATGCCACAGTCGGGCGTCTATGCGACACCACATAAAGGGCTTATAGGTAAATAAATAATAAACATGCCACAGTCGAGCGTCTATGCGACACCACATAAAGGGCTCCAAATAATCACAGTGAATATCCCGGAGGTAGAACCGTCCCAGAGATACTCCATAAATCAAAACAATGAACATCGTTAGCTCATAACAATAATAATCACAATTCATCATATGTCACTGGTCAAGATCAAAGTTCTGACTTAGTTGTTTTTCCTCCGAAGACCGACACTAAGACCGACACTTGAGCCAACCCAGATTGTAGTCCTTAACCATGGACACTGCTACTCGAATAGGTTTAAAATCTCTGCAGAGGGTGTACTCTTTACCCAGGAGTAACGGATTCCTTTAGTCCATCGGAACTAATTCCGTCTACGGTCTTTTAAATGAAAACGCACCTGACTTGCACACACCAGCTTAACTTACCGGTGTCTGGAATCACCCACGACACTCGTTAAGCAAAACTCTAAGTGGGGAGGCTACAACCTCGATTAGCATGGGATCACAAAATTTATACCGCGCGCAAACTAGGGAAGCTACCCCCTTGGCTACAACCGAAACACCCATGCCCCTGACCGGATGACTGGCTTTAATCCATGGCCGTGGTACCCTCATCCCGGCCCCTTTGTACGGTGTGTGCTTGAAAGGGGTTGACAACTTACTGAACCGTACCCTACCTGTGGTAGGGACATGTGGTAGTACGAAACAAGTGTGGGGGTTACCGGAACAAGACTCGATCTATGGTCGACTCATGAGGTTTAAGTATTCTCTGCATGGTTAGCATAACAAGTATACTTTCAACCAACATACATAACCACCACTCATCATGCCTCATTGTGCCGTACCGGACACAACCGACTCAACGACCGGAGACAAGCTCGTGTCCACCCAAGACAGAGACTTTCCCGGGTTCCTTCCGGTATGCATGAGAGGCATGTGAGGGTGACTACTATCCAAACATATCAAACTCCAATAGCAAGGATCATCAATATGCACTCGTGAGTTTGAACATATCATCACAAAAGAAATAATGAAAACTCCGAGATGAGAGGTGGTGTAACCGTATCAAACAACACACGACGATATTATGCTGGGGTTCAGAATGCTTTCCTTCAAGTAGTGGGGAGGCAGGGTGCATTCCAAAACATTGAAAGTTTTTTCTCCTCTCTCCAAAATCCTACTAAAAATATTTTTGAATCAATGTATAGTTTCAAAAACAGTACCAGAAAGTTGTCTGGATTTTTTTGAAATAAATCTTGAAATAAACTAGACAATATTTGAGAGAGGTAGGAAAAAGAATCAATTCATTTGGAGTTATATTTAAAAAGTTATAGGCAGTCAAAGTTTTGGTCAAAAATCTGTTTTTAAAAATAAAACAGAAAAAGAAAAACGTTTCAATTACTGACCACGTCGAAGGCGTATTTTGGTTTTATGCCTCCACATATCCAGCGTGGACGGCGCGTGTGCCACTGACAGTGGGTCCAGCGGGCCCACTGGTCAGGTTTGACTAGTCCTCTCCCTCCTCTTCCTCTGCCCCGAGCGGAGGCGGGACTCCGGCGATGCTTGCCAGCGAACAGCGGCACCGTTCGAGTCACCGAGGGTGGAGATGGATCCGCGGGTCCAGGGCGGTCCTCCCAGTGGTCGCCAGTCAGGTGGGGACGGAGGGAGTCGCCGGCGGCGGGCTTCACGGCGGCCGGTGGCTTCGGGAGTATTGGGCGTTTGAACTACGGTGGCTCCCGGTCGTGTTTGAGCTACTGGGCAGCTCCGCAAGATGAAGGGGAGTCGGGTGGTGGTGTTGGCTGGACGGGGGAGGGCCTGGTTGCGACGAAACGGACCGCAGGGCGGCAGTGGCCGAGCTGGCTGGAGACAGGGAAGACGGCCTCTCCTGGTCGATTGCGAGCTAGGGGAGCGCTACTGTAGTGGCTTGAGGCTGCCTGAGGTCTAGGAGGAGCTCGGGGTCACCATTTTATAGTGTAGCTAGGTCGGTTCCGCCATTGCTGAGGATAAGATCGCCGGCCGACTGTTTTTGCTGCGGCAAGGCATCATGGCATCGACGAGCGCTTGCAGACGAGCGAGGGGATAAGCTCGGACTACTCCAGGGGCAGCTGGCGTGCGGCTGCGGCTCGGGCGGCGCCGACCGTGGCAGGAGCTCACTGCGGACGCCGGCGTGCCGCCAAGGGGCTCTGACGGCGGCGCCGCAGGGCACCAGGGACAGCTTGGCTCGTTCTGGTGAGCGGTCAAGGGTGGGGCGCGGCTCTGCAGGGCGAGCAAAAGTCAGGGGCGCGACGCGGCGGCTCGGTGCACGCGCGTGCAAAACATGCACTCTGGGCGCACCCAGAGCACGCATGCGACATGATCGACAGAATGCCAAGGTGGTCTAGAGCATTCGGGTGAGGCTGGCAACTAACAGGACCAGGCTAGGGTTTGCAAGAAAGCTAATGGACATGGGGGTTAGGCCAGGAGACCAAGCTTGCAATGCTAACTAAAAACTATGTCAAAATTGGTCATGCCTACAAGGTGTTTGACAAAATGCCAAGGACACCTAGGCATTTCTTGGAGTGGTCAAAATCTCCAGATTGGGGTCTCTTTAGGAGTAGGTGATCGTGGCCAGGTTAGTTTGTCAAGGGAAAAACTTGCTAGTGCAAATATTTGAGAAAGTCAGTTTTTGGCAGAAACTAAAGGCTGTCATTTCATGGACCAAAAATAATCCAATGGGTTCATGCTCTTAGACTTAAGGGTTTTGTAAGAAGGACTACAAGTAGGAAAAAGGACCATGGGTAAATGAGCAAGTAAAAACATGGTTGTAGTACAAATCTTCAAGTTGGACCAGAATGAAAAAGAAGTTGATTCACTCAAAATTTTCAAAAGACATAACTTGGTTTTTGCATAAAGGTGGATAATATACTCTTACTGTCCTCCCCAAATTTTTGGTGGGAGTTTTAAAGAAATATTTAAATAGGTTGTAGTGCAAAATTTCCCACTGGACCAGATTTGAAAATAAGGTGTAGGGCTCAAAATCTCCAATGATCAGAAGATGCTTTTGCACAAAAGTGATTTAGGGACATCATATGTCATCCCCAAAATTTGGTGAAAATTTTGGAGGCATTTATCAAATGGTTGCAGTGCAAAAGAGACTCTGGAAAATCACTTTGCAAGAATAAAGCTCAAGAAAAACAAATATGCAAATAAAACCACTGATTTAGAATTGTTTTATTGAGTGAGTATAGAAATCCAATAATATTTTTGGAAAGTTTCCACTTGGGGGAAAAACTCCTCAATATTAAAGAAAATTGGTTCTGAAATCAACAGAAAATCCAGAGAGCAAAAAAAAATTAAAACTCTTGGCAAAAAAGAAATTTAATACTAAAAACAGGGTTAAATTTTTGTGGTGTTACAACACTACCCCCCTTAAAAGGAAATCTCGTCCTCGAGATTTGCTAAGGGTTGTTAAAAAGAAATATTTTACTCTTCTTAACACAAAAACAAACATTTTACTCCTGTAATTAAAACGTAGCTACAGTGAGAGGGCAATAAGTGGTGCAAAACTATAGTGTGGTACACTGGCGATGTGTGAAGAAATTTACTGTCAGTGTCTACTATCGGTTACAGTAAATTTAGAATAAACTTCTAAATTACTGAAAATATACGCTGGTCGTACCCGAGAGCACAGTGCTCTCTGTGGCTGACAAGTGGACCCGGGGTCCACTGTTGGTCTCTTCCTCTACCTCTCGCTCTCTCTTCTTCCTCTCCCCCAGGAGCTTTCCCGCATTTTCTCCACTGGCGACGTCTAGCTCGTAGGGCATCTAGGCCATACTACGGTAGTGCACGGCGTGCTAGCTGCCGGTGCAGCGTGCACTCACCTCGCGGGCCAGCGCGCTATTGGCACTGCTCGCGGATTCGCCTCCGAACACCGGTGATCAAGCTATAAAACGACCGTGGTGCTCCTTCTTCTTCCTCCTCCTGACCTCGCTCCCCTTCTCCTCCTTTCTCCTCCATTTCTGTCTGCGGGATCTCGGGACGAGGCTCTAATGACGGAGGTGATGCCGGACTGGTACGTGATCCTGATGTGCGGAGGGTTGGCGGCATTGCTGGGGTTCTCCGTGCTCCTGTGGGTGATGATCCTCGATGATCGTCGTGATGCGGCCGCTTGGGTGTTAGCTCTCCGCGGTGGCGGTGATCACGATGATTAGGTGCGGTGCTAGCTGCTGTCAGAGTGCCGGAGGTAATTTGTACCTGAGTAATTACTCACAAATCTCTCCCTCTGAGACTGTGGGGTGTTAGGGAGGCAATTGAGTTGGTGCAAAAATGTGCACGTGGATTTGCACTAGTTCGAGTGGTTGTGAGTCTGCTGTAATGGTGCGGCACGAAATAAAAATCTATGTCGTGAAGAAACGTATGCTGCAACAACTCCGAGAAAATCTCACTTCAGAAAATTTACTGAGGGTGAAAACAGTTAATAAATTTTTTACCAAAGTAAAAATCACTCATATTAATGGAAACTAATGATTTAATTCATCGCACAAATTTAGGGTACCACACACAAGTTGCAATACATAAATAAATGCAGGGACCATAACACAACAATGACCTCTACAATGATAAGGGTAGATGGACAGGGTCTTGAGAAAAAGTCTCTGGAATCGGGGCACATTCTTCTTCTATCGGGGAAAGTGGATTGACCAGTCGATGAATGTGCCTCTCCTGGTTGGGCCTCAGGGGTCTGCCAATGGCGATTTGAGGGTTCAAATCAACGAGGCTCTGGAGATAGCCCATTACTCGCTGAGTCAGCCGCTCTTGCGCAATGACATACTGGGCAAGATTGGCCAGTACTGGGTCTCTCTCGATTCGTTCACCAGGAAAAGATGTTACTTCTCCGGGTGCTGCATGACTCGGGAAATAATAATACCCCCGTTCACTGGCATAGGGTACCGCGAATCGAAGGCGGGTAAGTGCCTCATACGCAGCAGCTTCTATGGCCATATGCGGAGTCGGCATAGATTTTCCCATGAAAGAAGCTTCCGTGGGGTCTTGGTTTGGGTTTGCGGGAGGAACGTGCACCACTGCCCAATATTTCGAGGTGGAAGGGGTGATCCTCGATTTGAGCAGCTCATACTGAGGTGGATGGGTAGCACTCATGGTATTGCAGGTAAAGTCCCACAAAATTTTCACAAAGCTACCTGGGGTTGCATCTGGAGTCCTGAGATAAATACTAGGGATCGGCATGGCAATGGAAATGGTTGTGCGAGTGGTGCTCAGGGTGAGGGGTACTCGGCAAGATCACGGGGTGGTCTCTTATATAGCATTGGGGCTAGGTTATTACCGTGGTGAAAGGTAACTAGTCGATCGGGTCTGCTCCATGGTGTCGGGGTTAATGCTACAGCTACACATATCTCGTCAAAGTGACGTATCACTGTGGAAGTCGTCGGCGTGATTTTGGTAGCTGTGCCTGAAAGAAAAATGCAACTGCGTGCTCACATATTTAATGTAGGGCTACTATTAAAAACAGAGGCACACAAGCAAGCTGCGATTATTTAAGCTGATGTAAGATTACATAACCACGGGGCGTGGGCATACAGGGACTCGGTACTACTCGAGTGACTTAGTATACCTTGTTTATATCTAAACGAGCCTGCCTAGTGGACGTCGAGACTTCTCCACGGGTTTCGCCGTCGGGATTAGCTGGAGGGGGTGGGGGGGCTGCCGGGTTGGGGTAGCGATGATGACCATCCCGGGGATTGTTGGCCACAATCTCGCTAGAGCGTGTTCCCAAAATGCGGCGAAGCACTTCTGGGGACACCAAAGTATTGTGGTCAATGGCTGGGGCAGTCCTCAAGGTCTCGATCGGGTGTCCGAACAGCACGACTGGTTTATCGGCGTCGGGCTCATCTCCTCCTCTCACCAGGGCTCGGCGAACCAGCTCTCCATGAGCTGCGATCAGATCAAGGGTGATTTGATCGAACAGTTCCTCTAGTGCACCTACATAGTGCACCAGATGCAATAATGCAGGATCCGTCTCGTGATCTCCGTTGACAACCTGGGGTGGCCTACCATACCCATCACGGCTGGGGTAGTAGTAGAACGAGCGACAGTTAACTCTGGGCGACAAGTGCCGGAGTTGAACTATAGCCTCTCAAGCAGCTAGTTGAATGGCTTATGGCTCAAAGGAAGTTGTCCTTCCAGTAAACCTGTAGGGGCGTTCTGGCGATAGACCCCTACCATAGATGTGCACAGTGGCCCAGAATTGACGGCTTTCACCGCTCATGGGTCCTTGGTACACAACATATTCTGGAGGCTCCTCTAATGCAAAAGCACGGCGGGTGAGGTTTGCTAGCACGCTCACAGATCCTCCAAGGTTGTTTGCGGTGGTTTCATTGTGCACGACGGGACCAGGCATTATGGCTTGGTTTGGGCAAGGAGGCTGGGTTGTGTTGTGTTGAGGTTAGCGCGCCCTTTTATAGAAAAAGAGAGCGGAGTCTTCCTTCGCATGCTTGCGAATGAGACAATTTAGGTGCCGGTCACTGGCGCGTGATCGACGGGCTAGGCTGATAGTTTGGGCACCGACTGCCAAAAGGTGCCGGTCACTGGCGCGTGTGCCACTGACAGTGGGTCCAGCGGGCCCACTGGTCAGGTTTGACTAGTCCTCTCCCTCCTCTTTCTCTGCCCCGAGCGGAGGCGGGACTCCGACGACGCTCGCTGGCGAACGGCGGCACTATTCGAGGCACCAAGGGTGGAGATGGATCCGCGGGTCCAGGGCGGTCCTCCCGGTGGTCACCAGTCAGGTGGGGACGGAGGGAGTCGCCGGCGGCGGGCTTCGCGGCGGCCGGTGGCTCCGGGAGTATTGGGTGTTTGAACTACGGTGGCTCCCGGTCGTGTTTGAGCTGCTGGGCGGCTCCGCAAGATGAAGGGGAGTCGGGTGGTGGTGTTGGCTGGACGGGGGAGGGCCTGGTTGCGATGAAACGGACCGGAGGGCGGCGGTCGCCGAGCTGGCCGGAGACGGGGAAGACGGCCTCTCCTTGTCGATTGCGAGCTAGGGGAGCGCTAGTGTAGTGGCTTGAGGCTGCCTGAGGTCTAGGAGGAGCTCGGGGTGACCATTTTATAGTGTAGCTAGGTCAGTTCCGCCATTGCTGAGGATAAGATCTCCGGCCGACCGTTTCTGCTGTGGTAGGGCATCGTGGCATCGACGAGCGCTTGCGGACGAGCGAGGGGATAAGCTCGGACTGCTCCAGGGGCAGCTGGCGCGCGGCTGCGGCTCGGGCGGCGCCAACCGTGGCAGGAGCTCACTGCGGATGCCGGCGTGCCGCCAAGGGGCTCTGACGGTGGCGCTGCAGGGCACCAGGGACAGCTTGGCTCGTTCTGGTGAGCGGTCGAGGGTGGGGCGCGGCTCTGCAGGGCGAGCAAAAGTCAGGGGCGCGATGCGGCGGCTCGGTGCACGCGCGTGCAAAACATGCACTCTGGGCGCACCCAGAGCACGCATGCGACATGATCGACAGAATGCCAAGGTGGTCTAGAGCATTCGGGTGAGGCTGGCAACTAACAGGACCAGGCTAGGGTTTGCAAGAAAGCTAATGGACATGGGGGTTAGCCCAGGAGACCAAGCTTGCAATGCTAACTAAAAACTATGTCAAAATTGGTCATGCCTACAAGGTGTTTGACAAAATGCCAAGGACACCTAGGCATTTCTTGGAGTGGTCAAAATCTCCAGATTGGGGTCTCTTTAGGAGTAGGTGATGGTGGCCAGGTTAGTTTGTCAAGGGAAAAACTTGCTAGTGCAAATATTTGAGAAAGTCAGTTTTTGGCAGAAACTAAAGGCTGTCATTTCATGGACCAAAAATAATCCAATGGGTTCATGCTCTTAGACTTAAGGGTTTTGTAAGAAGGACTACAAGTAGGAAAAAGGACCATGGGTAAATGAGCAAGTAAAAACATGGTTGTAGTACAAATCTTCAAGTTGGACCAGAATGAAAAAGAAGTTGATTCACTCAACATTTTCAAAAGACATAACTTGGTTTTTGCATAAAGGTGGATAATATACTCTTACTGTCCTCCCCAAATTTTTGGTGGGAGTTTTAAAGAAATATTTAAATAGGTTGTAGTGCAAAATTTCCCACTGGACCAGATTTGAAAATAAGGTGTAGGGCTCAAAATCTCCAATGATCAGAAGATGCTTTTGCACAAAAGTGATTTAGGGACATCATATGTCATCCCCAAAATTTGGTGAAAATTTTGGAGGCATTTATCAAATGGTTGCAGTGCAAAAGAGACTCTGAAAAATCACTTTGAAAGAATAAAGCTCAAGAAAAACAAATATGCAAATAAAACCACTGATTTAGAAATGTTTTATTGAGTGAGTATAGAAGTCCAATAATATTTTTGGAAAGTTTCCACTTGGGGGAAAAACTCCTCAATATTAAAGAAAATTGGTTCTGAAATCAACAGAAAATCCAGAGAGCAAAAAAAAATTTTAAACTCTTGGCAAAAAAATTAATACTAAAAACAGGGTTAAATTTTTGGGGTGTTACACCGGATGCGTGATTTCTCGGAGCCCCAGCTTTGGCGCAGATTGGGCAGCTCAAGTGGCGGCAGTGGCCAGAGTGAGCTGCCGGACAGCTCCCCGGAGTCATTTGCGGGAGGAGATTGGATGGTTTCGCCATGGACGTGTGGAGTGTGTGATGACCGTGGCGGCGGCCAGGGGTTCACCGGCGGCGGTAGTGGAGGCAGGTCGTACATGCAGGCCCTCCAGGGCAGGGTGGGGCCCTCCCTTTGGTGCCTGTCACCAATGGCAAGGACTGCAACGGCCGCTTTTGAGGTCAGCGGGTTAGACCGCCCCCAGGACTGAGATTTTCAAACAATGAACATGGGGCGGACCGTCTCGAATGATCGAGTGGCCAATGTGGTGCTGCCAGCGAAGGAGGCTGGCGCATCTATGCCTGCACGCAGCATTGGAGGGAGTGCACCACCTGAGGAGATTATTGGGACCATACAAACGGCTACAAGGTTGGTCGACGGGCCCGGGACAGATGGGAGACAGGCCAGAACTGCGGAACCCACACCGACCAGCGAACCAGAATTGGACACGGGCCAGCAGCTGGGTGCGGTCCCATGCGAGACAGCGACTGGGGAGGCCAGGGATCGTTTGCAGATGGAGCGTGTGGCCAGTAGGTCTCTAGTCACAGGACGGTGACAAGTGAGCCACAATCAATCCTTACCGAGTAGGGTGGAGATGCTCTGGCGAATGAGTTGGACCCGGTGGCTGATGCGCTCGCTACGGCCAATCGAACGGCTCCGCAGATGGGACCCAGGATCACGACGGCATCAACCTTGGATGCCGCACCGATTGGACTGGAGATTCCTGCATGCGTGCCAGCATTGGATGCCCCGATTTTGGAACCTAGGGATCTGGCGCCCACAGGTGCAGCTGCATGTGGAGGTGACCACGTCCGGCACCATGCAATTGGTTGCTGCGAATGTGTGTGGCTTGACCACGTCCGGTGACATGCAGATGGTGTTACACAGGGAGGATAGCATGGTGCAGCACTTGGAAGAGGGGCTCTCGGCCAAGGAGCGGATGGCTCTGGGTAACATCAAGTCCTTTTGTGCCGGACTGCTCAAAAAACTTGCCTCGCCGCTGCTGAAGGAGATCGAGACTATCAGAGGAGTGCGTACTGGTCAGGACCCATTTACACCGCGGCGCAACACTCGGTCGGTGGGTGCGGGCATCCGGTCCAAATCCAAGGCCACGGTGGCAGAAAAGATCTTGCTCAAGACCTTGGGCATTGTGGAAGATGATCTTGCCCTGTCAGAGGGGCACTTGACCAGCTGCGTGTTGTTTTCGACTCGCCTCTTCGCGAGCCACAGCTCAAAGCCATTGCGGCCATCTTTGGGAAGGCGTTGCCAGTCAACTTTGGCAACGAGATGGAGAGCACGATCATCGTGTAGGAGGCGTGTGGCTTGTAAGTGCATCTAGTGCCCCTTAGTGATTTTGGTGTATTGAAGACTTATAGGTTAAGGGACTAATGCGTTTGTGAGTGTACACAGGTCTATAAGTCTATGAGGAGTTTGATATTTACAGAGAAAGTCGACCCCTAAAAATGAAGTTCTTCGACTGAAGACTTTGATATTCTGAAGACTTTTTGAAGACTTTGAAAGTGAAGAAATTGGTGTGACCTTGAAGACTTGGTATTCATTTGAGGAACATGAAGCGTGAAGACTTTTGTTTTCGTAGTTTCATTTTCTCTTTCTTGAGTCATAGGAAACACCGTACTGTTAAAGGGGGTCGAGGAAATACTAAGGAAAAATTTCCATGTGATGCTCAACTCAAAATCCTACACCTACCAATCCCTTCGAGTGAAGCCATTGGAAATCTCATACAGTTCAGTCAATTTCTTTAGTGACAGAGACGCAGTTCTTCTGGTCACTGAGGAATTTGCTCTAACTGAGGAGTTAGGAATTCGCCAGTGTGAATTGCCTACACAGTGAGGAACATGATAGCCCTGAGGAATTTGAGAGTCAAATTTCCGACCGTTGCTGTGCTGCGCGCCAGCTATCCCAAAATATCTTATCCACCTAACGGTCATATCATTGAAGGGCATTTATGTCTTATCATGTCGGGATGCTCCCTAGGCTATAAATAGCAGCCCCCTACAACCACTAGCTGGTTGGCTGCTCCGAGAGAACTTGACACTTGTCATTTGAGAGCAACCCATCCTCCGAGGACTTTGAGCGAAAATCATCAAGTGAGGAAAACCCAAAACCAAACCCCTACAAACCCAAAGTGATTGAGCATCACTGAAGAAATTGATCCTGCGTGGATCCGATGCTTGTTACCTTTGAAGACTGTGCTTCTTCCAGACGGTTAGGCGTCATGGTCTAGAGCATCCAAGAGGAATTGTGGATCGCCGAGTGACCAAGTCTGTGACGGTTTGGAAGTCACCTGAAGACTTACAACGAGTGATTGGATGAGGTCTACGTGACCTTAGTTCAAGGAGAATACGGTGAGGACTGGGTGTCCTGAGCTGCGTGCTTAGCGACTGGGTGTCCGGGACTGTGTGTCCTCGAGTTTAAATACTCAGCCGCTCCAACCAGACGTACAACTGAGACAGCAGTTGGAACTGGTTTACCAAATCATTGTCTTCACCAACTAACTGGTTCAATTTCCTCAACCCTTTCATTTCCTTGTTACTGTGTTGAGTGTTTGTTCATATCTGTGCTTGAAGACTTTGACTGAAGACTTTCTCAATTTCCTCAGTTCAATTTCTTCAGTCTGTTTGTCTTCATCTTGTGTTATCCTGTGATTACGCTTTCTGTACTCTGTGCTAGTCTTCATTTCATCATAATGACCATGCTTGTATTCTGTCATGCTTACTTCTGAGTACTTATTCCGCTGCTAGTAGTTCTTCATTAAGGAATTTCCTTACTGGCAAATTCCTCAGTGAAGAATTTATAAAAATCGCCTGTTCACCCCCCCCCCCTCTAGTCGATATAACGCACTTTCAATTGGTATCAGAGCAAGGTACTCCCTTGTTCTGTGTGATTTTGGTTTAACCGCCTGGAGTTTTAGTTATGTCGATCGCAGGTATGATCAAGGTCTCGGCTGGGTGTCCTACCTTTGATGGGATGGACTACCCCTACTGGAAGAACAAGATGTGAATGCATCTCGAGGCAATTGACAACGATCTCTGGTATGTTGTGGAAAATGGTGTTCCCTCTGTATCACCCTCACTGAACGCTACCGATGTGAAGAGATTCAAGCAACTCGATTCTCAAGCGAAGAATATCATATGTGGCCATCTGAGTAAAGGACAGTATGGAAGAGTGAGTGCTTTGGAAACTGCTAAGCTTATCTGGGATAGGCTGTCCAAAGTGAATGAAGGAGTCTCAACTCAGCGTGACTCTCGAGTTGATGTTCTTCGGAATCTCTTCAACCGCTTCAAAAGACTCGACAATGAAAATGTCCAACAAACCTTTGATCGCCTCACTGACATCTCAAATGAGCTTCAAGCCCTCGGTGCCACTGACATCACTGATCATGAGGTGGTGAAGAAACTGTTGAGATCGCTTGATTCCTCATTTGATACTCTGGGACTGATGATACAAGAACGTGCTGACTACAAGTCTCTTGATCCTGCTGATATCCTCGAAAGGCTAAATTCTCACGAGTTCCAGCTTGCTGGAAAGAGGGATCTCTATGGTTCGAGCTATGGCAAACCACGTGCCCTGAAGGCCAAGGCTGTGTCTGACTCTGAATGTGAGGATTCTGGTAGTAGCCTTGGTGATCCTGAAGAATTAAGCCAGGAGCTAGCACTGCTCGTGAAGAAATTCCAGAAGTTCTCAAGACGTGGTCGCTTTGGAAAATCCTCAAGAAGCAGTGATTCCTCATCCAGTGACTATAAGAGAAGGCTGTGCCACAAATGCAAGAAACCTGGTCACTATATTCAAGATTGTCCTCAGTGGGAAAAGGAAATGAAGAAGAAGAAATACAAGGATTACAGTTCTGATGATGCGAAGAAGAAGAAGAAATCGTCAAAATCTTCGTCATAAAAATCCTCGAAGTCTTCATCTCACAAGAAGAGCAGCTCCAAGAAGGCTCGGGCATTCATTGGCAAGGAAATGGACTCTGAAGCTGAATCTGAGGAAAATGAGGAAGAGGAGGCGTCTGAAGAATCCGAATCTGGTGTGGCGAGTCTGGCCTTCGCTACTGCTTTCATCAGCAAGTCCATCTTCAACACTGAAGAAACTGACCCCACCGACAAGCCTGATGAAGATAATGATGGCTACGCTCCCACCTATTGCTTCATGGCGAAAGGTGCAAAGGTACTCAAATACAACTCCTCTGAATCTAGTGAAAATGAATCTGATGAGGATCTCAAGCCCAGCTACTCTAAACTTGCTAAGATTGCTGTAAAACAACAACGGGCTTTTGAAAAGGTTCAAAACATGGTAGACAAAAGTGATGATATGTTGGGTGAAGAAATGGATCGCACTAAAGCCCTGACTGAAAATCTTCAGAGACTTCAGTCTAGGTTTGATAACCTTCAAAGTCATCATAACACTCTCTTATCTGATCATGAGAAACTTTCTTATGAATTTCTTCAAGGAAAGCAAGATCACAAGAAGCTTTCTTTTGAATCTCTTCAAAGAAAGGAAGATCTTGAAAAGCTAAGAGTGTGTTATGAAGATCTTCAGAAGGAGCGCGATTCATTACTAGCTCAACAAATCAGCGCTTCTCAGGAAGAATTTGTTCCTCCATGCTTAAAGTGCATTGAACGTGAATCTGCTAATTCTTCACCTAAATGTTCAAATGCTTCAACTATTACAAATTATTCACCTGCCTCTTGAAAGGATCGATATGGTTGACTAGAGGGGGGGTGAATAGGCAACTAACAATTTTTAAGCTTTTCTTTACCAAATTAAACTTTGCAACAAATAGGTTGTCTAGATATGCAACTAAGTGAGCAACCTATATGATGCAATATCAACTAGCACGCAAGCAAGCGAGAGATGTAACAATAAGTAAGCTTGCGAAAGTAAAGGCACGAAATAACCAAGAGTGGAGCCGGTGGAGACGAGGATGTGTTACCGGAGTTCCTTCCTTTTAAGGGGAAGTACGTCTCCGTTAGAGCGGTGTGGAGGCACAATGCTCCCCAAGAAGCCACTAGGGCCACCGTATTCTCCTCACGCCCTCACACGATGCGAGATGCCGTGATTCCACTATTGGTGCCCTTGAAGGCGGCGACCGAACCTTTACAAGCAAGGTTGGGGCAATCTCCACAACGATCGGAGGCTCCCAACAACAACAACACCACGAAGCTTCACCACAATGGAGTATGGCTTCGAGGTGACCTCAACCGTCTAGGGTGCTCAACACCCAAGAGTAACAAGATCCGCAAGGGATAAGTGGGGGGAATCAAATATCCTTTGGTGGAAGTGTAGATCGGGCCCTTGTCACCCAATCCCGAGCAAATCAACAAGTTTGATTGGCTAGGGAGAGAGATCGGGCGAAAATGGAGCTTGGAGCAACAATGGAGCTTAGAGGTGGAAGAGATAGTCAACTAGAGGTAGGATACAACCCTTATATAGTCGTGGAAAAAATCCAACCGTTATCCACATGTTCTGCCCGCGACTCACGGTACTACCGCTCCAAGGAAGCGGTACTACCGCGACGCCGTGTGGTACTACCGTGGACGACCACGGTACTACCGTGGCAACGGCATAGGCCGGAACAAGCCTGTCGAAGGAGCAGTACTACCGCAAGGCAGGAGGGTCACGGCCTGGGAAGGGCGCGGATGAAATAAATTACATCAGTGCCAACTTCCGCAGAAACTAGGGTGGTGCAAAAACCTGACGCGGTACTACCGCAAGAGAGGCGCGGTACTACCGTGGTCGGCGCAGATGTAAAAAATTACATCTGCGCCTACTACCGCGACACTGCGGCACTAGGTCAAAGGGGCACGGTACTACAACTCCTAGGGAGCGGTACTACCGTGCGCCCCCGCGGTACTACCGCGCTGGGCGAGCGGTACTACCGTGGGGGGCGCGGATGTAAAAAATTACATCCGCCCCTACTACCGCACCGGAGCGGCACTAGGTCAGGGTGCCGCGGTACTACCGCACCAAAGGGGCGGTACTACCGTGACGCGCCACGGTACTACCGCTTGTACCTGCGGTACTACCGCAAGTACAGCAGTAGTCACCAGTTTTCCACACAACCAAGATAACGACGGGTAGCTCCAAAGTGCAAGGAAAGGAGGGACAAGTGTACGTATGATTCCACCCTACCTTTCCGACGCGGACCCCCTCTTAATAGTACGGCTCTCCTACGACTCAACTCCACCAAAGTGAAACGTAGAACAACGCCGGCTTAGACAGTCTCCGAGGGGCACCGAATCGTCTTGTGCCTAATGGTGAAGTATCTGAGGGACTCAAGGCACACGATTAGTCCGCAAAAGCATTGTCATCAATCACCAGAACACTTAGGGATAAATATGCCCTTACAATCTCCCCCTTTTTGGTGGATTGATGACAACGCGGGATTTGCACATAGATAAGATAATTTAGAGCAGTGGCAAACCCCACTTCTCTAAAATATAGACGGGGCTCCCCCTAGATGTGTGCACTTTAGATGAATGCTTTGGACTGCATGGCACACAAACTAGGATCAACACTCCCCCTATATTTTAGAGACCAAGACATGATAATAAGCATAGCATAGCATGAAGGTAGCACAATATAACACAAGCTAGCTAGGATAGATAGAGTGCATATGTCTTACACCATACGAGGTAAGATAACCAAGGTTCAAACGAGAAAAACAGCAGAGAGTTCAACTGAAAGCAGCAAACACACAACACACAAGACTCGCAAATCCCTACACTCTCTCCCCCTTTGGCATCGAGACGCCAAAAAGGCAGAGAGGGCACCTACACACACAAGAGGTGGCTCAAGCAGAGAAGTCGTCCCAAGCCTCTTCGTCAGATGCCTCTGCAGCTGGAATGGACTCCTCGACCTCCTCCTCAGAATCAGTCCACCTGTATCCTTGCTTCTCCATCCACTCGGTCTCAGGAGTGATGTGCTCCTCAGACCCGCCAGACACATCCTCGCCATAGAGCTGCAAGACCTTGTTGTGCCGGCGACGACTCTCCTTGGACTCCACGTGAGCCCTGTACTAACCCTTGGCTTGCATGCAGAAAAGAGACTTCATCTTATCCTTCAACTTCTTAGCCCAAGATGGCCTAGAGTCACTCTGAGAGGGCCTAGCAGAACGGCCCTCAGCGCCAGCAACATCCTCATCAATAGCAGCAGCCCTAGCAGCAGACGCCTCAGCACGAGTAGCGGTGTTAGCCCAGTTGGGTTTGACCCGCAGACAAATGGGCTCATGGAGAATCTAGTCTGGGGCCAGGAACTCCTCCTCAGGGTACATCTTCTCCCAAGTCTTCGAAATCAGCAGAAACAGGTAGGGCCCATAAATAGGCACCTTGCGGTTGAATACAGCAAACCGAAGCTCACACCACATGATGTGAGAGACATCAAGTGGTTGAGTCTGAGACGAGCGAGCCTCCTGGCAAATAAGCATCGTGTCCACCATATAGGCACTTGTCTTTGTCACCGATGCGTGGGAACAAGGAGTTGCGGAAGATGCGGTACATGATATCCAGAAAGGGGTTGAGAACCAAAATGGTCTTGCTATTGGCGAGCGTCTTCTCAACCATGAACAGGGTGAGCTTGTCCTTGTCGGCAGAGTCAGCATTACCATGAGGGCGAACACCCACAGGAGTGTCAAGTCCATCATCAGCAACTTGAAGCAAATCCATGAACTCCTTCCAGGTAGCAGACAGCTTGCGGCCATTGGTCATCCAGGTCATCCTTCTTTCTTCATTGGAGTGAAAGTACACTGAAGCAAAGAACTGACATATGATCTCAGGGTCATAGTCCAGGTGGAAAGAGATCACATGCTCAATGCCAAACTGCTCCACCAAGTCCAGAGCCTCCCCAAAGTAGTCACGGAACTTGTCCTTCCTCATGTGGTGCATGTCAATCCACTTCACTTCCACATAGGTATTCTGCTTATTCTTGATGACATCCAAATAGATTTGGGTTTGGGTCTTGTTCCAGAACAGTTCACACCCTCTGACAGTGGAGCGTGGGGTCACATAAGGGTGAAGCTGCCTGAGACGGACATACTCTGTAGGGCCTATCTCATCCATACCCCTGGCGGGCTCCTTATGCTTGCTAGCGGTGGTCTTGACATTGTGCTTGGACGCAGATGACCCCTCGGGAACTTCTCCTGGGTTGCGCAGACGCTTGGAGCCAGTGTCACGAATGGGATTGGACCGGCGAGAGCCACCACCTGAGACACACACGCAAAGCACCAAAACAAAAGGCGAAAAGAATCAATGCAAAGGCCATAAGACAGCACATGAAACCCATAGAAGATAAACGAGAAAGTTGGCATGCGATAGATGTGAGCCACGGTAGATCTGCCATGGTTTGTGGTACTAAAGGCTTAGTACAGCTCCAGACGCGGTAGTACCGTGCGGGGTCACGGTAGTACCGTGGCTGGGGCAGTAGTAAACTTTTAGTACTGCACGGTGCACGGTAGTACCGCGCCCTAGGGGCGGTAGTACCGTGCTAGTGGTAGTACCGCGCCCTACGGGCAGTAGTACCACGTCGCGTCAGATCTAACAGGATTTGAATCTGAAAAAGAACCGCGAAGCCATGGCGGTGCTACGGTGATCAGATCTAGCGCAAGACAACAATACAAGTGTAAATCCTATGCAATACCACACTCTTTCATCCTACTCTTGCAGAGATTTAGTCTAGAAATCTCAAGAACATACAAGCCTCCCCCAAAACCTAGAAGAACCAAACACAATCAAAAAGGAAAAGGATTTGGGGAAAAACCTTGGTCCATAGCAAGAGCACGTGGTGGGGAACGATCCCACCGGACGGAATCACGGGAGGGCAGCCGGTGGAGGAGATCCGGCGACGAACGCCGGCTCCGTTCGTGAGCACGGGAGAGGAAGAGACGACGTGGAGGGAAAGAGGACGAATGGGTATGGGGAGTTAGAACTCCCCCTGCCCGGCCTTATCCCCACGCGCTCGAACCGACGCGGTAGTACCGCGGGTCATCGCGGTAGTACCGCTCGGGCGGAAGTACCGCGCCGAGGCGGTAGTACCGCTCAAACAGGCGGCAGTAAAAAATTACTGCCGCGTGGGGGCGGTAGTACCGTGTTCCCATCTGCGGTAGTACCATGGAAGGCCGCGGTAGTACCGTGGCCAACCGCGGTAGTACCGTGAGCTCACGACACCATAGGTTTCGAATGAGAGAGAACCGCCTTTGCACAGAAAACTGACACACACACAAAACCACAAAACAACAGCAAGAAACCACCAAGTGACAAAACCTCTCGAGGAGAGAGGGCGGTGGCCGAAGCCACCTATGTTTGAGTTGAATGGTATGGCACCGCGAAGAGTTATCCTTGGGCCCATGACCAAAACTCGTCTTTGAAACACAAGTACCATCAAAAATGGCTAATGTGAAAGAGGTGATCTATTTATGCATAATGGGGGGAGGGAGAGTTCATTGAGAGAACAACACTCCCCCTATGTCCATGCCTACACCTAAACGAGACAACAAGTTGAGTGTGGTGGGGGGTGCACGGTTTCAAGTCACATTGCTCAAATCAATGATATTTAGCTCATGCCTTAACTCGCGAAATCTTGCTTCATCCAAGGGCTTCGTGAAAATATCTGCAGGGTTATCATGAGTGTTGACATACTTGAGCTCGATCTCCCCTCACCTAACATGATCCCGGATGAAGTGATACTGAATCTCAATGTGCTTCGTCTTGAAGTGTTGCACTGGGTTGAGAGAAGTCTTGATGGCACTTTCATTATCGCACCAAAGAGGCACTTTGTCACAAATGACACCGTACTCCTTTAAAGTTTGCCTCATCCATAGGAGTTGAGCACAACAACTACCGGCCGCCACATACTCCGCTTCGGTGGACGAGAGAGACACACAACTTTGCTTCTTGGAATACCAACTTACCAAAGAGCAACCAAGAAATTGGCACCCTCCGGAAGTGGACTTCCTATCCACTTTGTCTCCCGCCCAATCGGAATCCGTGAAACCTTCAAGTTTGAAATTTGCTCCTCTTGGGTACCATAAGCCAATGTTTGGGGTATGAGCCAAATATCGAAAGATTTGCTTGACCGCCACAAAGTGACTTTCCTTTGGTGCGGCTTGAAAACGTGCACACATCCCCACACTCAACATGATATCCGGTCTAGATGCACAAAGGTAAAGCAAGGAGCCAATCATGGAGCGATATACCTTTTGATCCACCGCTTTACCATTGGGATCGATGTCAAGTTGGCACTTGGTAGGCATTGGTGTAGTAGCCGGCTTGACATCACTTAACTTGAACCTTTTAAGCATGTCTTGAGTGTATTTGGCTTGGTTGAGGAAGGTTCCTTCTCTTCTTTGTTTGATGTCGAAACCAAGGAAGAACTTCAACTCTCCCATCGAAGACATCTTAAACTTGGAGGTCATGAGCGCGGCAAATTCTTCTTTGAAAGCTTTGTTAGGGGAACCAAAGATAATATCATCAACATATAGTTGGCATACAAACAACTCCCCGTTGACCTTCTTAGTAAAAAGAGTGGGGTCGATTAGCCCTACTTCAAAACCACAATCTTGTAGCAACTCGGTAAGGTGGTCATACCACGCACGTGGGGCTTGTTTAAGGCCATAGAGTGCCTTATCGAGTTGATACACATGATCCGAAAAGTAGGGATCCTTGAACCCGGGGGGTTGCTTGACATAGACCAACTCATTAATAGGACCATTAAGAAAAGCACTTTTCACATCCATTTGTTGCAACTTAAAGTTGTGATGGGAAGCATAAGCAATCAACAAACGAATGGATTCAAGACGAGCAACGGGAGCAAAGGTTTCACCGTAGTCGATACCCTCGACTTGGGAGTAGCCTTGTGCTACCAATCTTGCCTTGTTGCGAATGATGTTCCCATGAGCATCTTGCTTGTTCTTGAAGATCCACTTGGTTCCAATGACGTTGTGGTTCTCGGATGGTCTTGGCACCAATCTCCACACCTTGTTGTACTCGAAGTTGTTGAGTTCTTCATGCATGGCATTGAGCCAATCCGAGTCTTCGAGCGCCTCATAGACCTTTTGGGGTTCGACACAAGAGACAAACGCATGATGTTCACAATAGTTTGCCAATTGTCTACGAGTGCTTACCCCCTTTCTTAGGCTTCCAACCACATTTTCCATGAGATGGCCTTGGGTGGTGAGCTTGGAAGCAATCTTCGTGGCACGACGCTCTAATTCCTCCTCGGGTGTGGAAAGAGGAGGGTTGACTTGATAATTTTGAGCGCCGTCTTGAGCTTGTTCTTGATCTTGAGGTTGCTCTTGATCTTGAACTCGCTCGAGGGGGAGAACTTGACCTTGGGCATCATTTAGAGGTTCACCACCGTCTTGAGGTAGATCTTGCCCTTGGTCTTGTTCACGAGGTTGAGGGCCTTCACTTTGTTCTTTGGAAGCGTGTGGGTCTTGATGAGGTGATGGCTCTACTTGAGTAGAGCATTGTCCTTCTCCTTCGGCCACAAGGGGTTCCTCAATGGGTAGGATTTGACCAATACCCATTCTTCTTATGGCTTGGGGAGGAATTTCATCACCTATATCACAAGTACCACTTTGCTCCACTTGGGAGCCGTTATTTTCATCAAACTCCACGTTACACGTCTCCTCAATGAGTCCGGTGGACTTGTTGAGGACATGGTAAGCATGAGAGTTTGTAGCATAACCAACAAATATGCCCTCATGAGCTCTAGCCTCAAATTTAGACAAACGAACACCTTTCTTGAGAATGAAACACTTACAACCGAACACCCGGAAGTACTTGAGGTTGGGCTTGTTGCCGGTGAGGATCTCATAAGGAGTCTTGTTCAAGCCTTTGCGAAGATAGAGCCGATTGGATGCATGACATGCGGTGTTGATGGCTTCGACCCAAAAGTTGTACGGAGACTTGAACTCCGCCATCATGGTCCTTGCCGCATCCATCAACGTCCGGTTCTTCCTCTCCGCAACACCATTTTGTTGAGGGGTATAAGGAGCCGCATATTGATGCTTGATCCCCTCATCACTAAGAAACTCATCCAAGGTGTAGTTCTTGAACTCGGTGCCGTTGTCGCTTCTTATTGTCAAGATCTTTGCATCATGTTGACATTGAGCTTCATTTGCAAAGTTGATGACGGTTTGTTGGGTCTCACTCTTCCTCTTGAAGAAGTATACCCAAGTGTATCTTGAATAATCATCCACAATCACCAAGCAATACTTTCTTCCTCCAAGACTATCAAAAGATGGAGGCCCGAATAGATCCATGTGAAGGAGCTCCAAGGGTCTCTTTGAGTAGATGATGGTTGAGGGAGGGTGAGCCTTTTCATGAAGCTTTCCTTCGATACAAGCACTGCAAGCACGATCTTTGGCAAAACTAACATTTGTTAGTCCATGAACATGGTCCCCCTTGAGAAGACTTTGCAAAGATCTCATATTGACGTGGGCTAAACGGCGATGCCAAAGCCATCCCACGTCAACTTTAGCCATTAGGCATGTCGCGGTCTTAGTGGGTTGCTCCGAAAAGTTAACCACATAGAGGCCGTTCTCGACATGCCCAACAAAGGCTACTTTAAGAGTCTTGCTCCACAAGAGGGCCATGGTATCAATATCAAAGAATGTGGCAAAGCCCATGAGTGCAAGTTGACGAACGGAAAGTAAATTGAATGCAAGGGACTCAACAAGCATGACTTTCTTGATCGTTAGATCATGAGAAATGACAACCTTGCCGAGACCCAATACCTTAGAATGTGATGCATCACCCCACTCGACATTGGTGGGCATAGATGGAATCTCTTGCACGTCCACCACCAAGTCCTTGCTCCCGGTCATATGATTTGTTGCTCCACTATCGAGCAACCATGATCCCCCACCGGAAGCAAACACCTACATGAGATCAATGCTTGGTTTTAGGTACCCATTTAGTAATGGGTCCTTTGATGTTAGTAACAAGGGTCTTGGGAACCCAAATAGACCATTCAATGTACTCATAAGAAGAACCAACAAATTTAGCATAAACATGTCCATCACTAGCACGGCACAACACATATGACGGGTTAAAGTCGCCAGCTTTGTTTGAGGAAATGCTTTTGCCCTTTTGGACATCAACTCCCTTCGCTTTCTCCTTCTTCTTCTTAGGACCACCCTCTCCCTCTTTCACAAACGTTTGTTTGAGAGGAGGAGGAGGTTTGGCCTTGTTGTTCTTCTTCTTCTTGCTCTTGGACTTGGGTGCAAACCCAATTCCTTCTTTGGCCACAACTTCCTTTTGATTGCTCAAAAGGTCGTTGAGGTTCTTCTCACCTTGAATGCAAGTCACAAGGCCTTTCTCAAGTTGGTCCTTCAACTTGGCATTCTCCTCCACAAGATGCACATGCTCACAACAAGGGTTAGTAGCACATGCATTATCAATTAATACCATATGAGGAAAGGTGGCCTTTTCCTTGATTAGCTTGACTTGGAGTTGAGCATAAGACTCTTTGAGGCTAGCATGAGTACCCTTCAAGACCTTGTGGGCCTTGTCAAGTATCTCAAACTCCTCTTTGAGTCTAGCATGATCAACCCCAAGTTTAGCCTTCTCGGAGGTTAGCACACGAGACATGACAAGAGCATGATCAAGATCTTTCTTTAACTTAGCATGGTCATCATTGTGTGACTCCTCAAGAGTCAAACGATGCACACGCTCTTCCTCAAGAGCATTAGAGGGATCCGATATCTCATCGGCATAGTCACGACTATGACCTTCCATCTTGGAGATGGTTTCTTCGTGAGCCTCGATCATGTCATTGGCCTCACCAAGTTGTTCCAAGAGAGCAACAAAGTGCTTCTTGGACTTTCCCTTGAGCTTACTCATAAAAGACTCAAATTCATTCACTTCCTCATTAGACTCAACATGTTCATCAACGCAATCCTCCACGGAGGGATTAGTAATGATGGTGGTGGTGATGTTGGGGGTTACCTTGTTTGAAGCTTTAGCCATGAGGCATCTAGCGGTGATGTTTTCGTTGGGTGATTCGAAGAGAGACACCCGGGGAGTAGCAATGGCAATGGACGCCATGGCCGTTGCTTCTTCATTTTCATCATCATCGTCATCCTCTTGGTATTCTTCTTGAACCACCAACCCACGAGTGGGAGTCTTCTTGGTGAAGTTGTTCTTGTTGGGGAAGGACTTGGCTTTGTCTTTCCGAATGAACTTGCCACCATTGTCTTCCCGCTTCTCGTAAGGACAATCCGCAACGAAATGGCTCACATTGCCACAGTTGAAGCAAGTTCTAACTCGTTGCTTTCCCTTGACACCACTTGAGTTGTTTTTGTTGAAGTTGGGTCTTGAGCTCTTCTTGCTCCAAAATTGTCTTGAAGCAAGGGCCATGTGCTCATGGTAGTCAAACTTGGTGTCTTCGGGGTTGCTTTCCTCATCTTCCACTTCTTCCTCTTCTTCCACAATAACCTTGGCCTTCAAAGCAAGGTTAGGCTTCTTTGCTCTTTGAGAACGGAGCACCGCATTGTCGGCGGTCTTGTCCAAGATGCTCATTGCAACGAACTCATCCAACACTTCACTTGAGGTCATGGTGTGGAAGTCCGGTCGTTGACGAATGACGGAGGACATGGCTTTGTTGTAGGGCATCATGGCCTTGAGGAACTTCCGCTTGATCCAATTGTCATCCGTGTCCTTGCTTCCAGGATCTCGAAGTGCCACCGCGAGTTTGGTCACTCTTCGAAAGAGCCCACGAGGTTCTTCATCTTCTTTCATTGCAAACTCATCGGCTTCATCTTGCACCACTTCATAGTTGGAGCGTTGAATGCTAGCACTTCCACGATAGAGACCCTCTACACATTTCCATGCTTCTTTAGCCACGACATGGGGTCGAAGGTGAGGAAGATCTTCGGGAAGGATTGCATCTTGGATGATGAAGAGAGCACTCTCATTGAATTGATTGTCCACGGCTTCTCGAGGGGTGAAGTTGCTTGGGTCATGAGGATAAAAACCTTCTTCAATGAATCTCCAAAGGTTAGTGTTCACATGTTTCAAGTGACGCTTAAAGCGATAGACCCAATTATCAAAATCTTCATGTTTCTCATATTTAGGAGGTGGACCGGCATGATTCAAATGAGTGGAGGGGATAGGCCCTCCATAAACCGGGGGTTCCACATGGGCAAAGATGCCGGTGCCATTTCTACCACTTGTAGAGGGACTCTTTTCATTGTTAGCTTCCCCCTTGTCGGAGATAGCATCCGTCACCTTGTTAGTAGGATCACCCACTTTCATAGGCGCGGTAGATAGTTTAAGTCCCTCTAGAAAATCATTAAACATGCTTTTAACCTCGGCCGTCATGGAGGTTTTCAATGTGTCTAAAGCCACATTGAACTCCTCACGACAGACCGAGGTTCCCCCTTCGGCCGAAGATGAGATGGGATTCACACCGGAGTGTTCCTCCACACCATCGTTGGTGTCAACCATACTCTTCGGACGGCAAAGTCCTTAATAAAGAGACGAGGCTCTGATACCAATTGAAAGGATCGATATGGTTGACTAGAGGGGGGGGGTGAATAGGCAACTAACAATTTTTAAGCTTTTCTTTACCAAATTAAACTTTGCAACAAATAGGTTGTCTAGATATGCAACTAGGTGAGCAACCTATATGATGCAATATCAACTAGCACGCAAGCAAGCAAGAGATGTAACAATAAGTAAGCTTGTGAAAGTAAAGGCACGAAATAACCAAGAGTGGAGCCGGTGGAGACGAGGATGTGTTACCGGAGTTCCTTCCTTTTAAGGGGAAGTACGTGTCCGTTAGAGCGGTGTGGAGGCACAATGCTCCCCAAGAAGCCACTAGGACCACCGTATTCTCCTCACGCCCTCACACGATGCGAGATGCCGTGATTCCACTATTGGTGCCCTTGAAGGCGGAGACCGAACCTTTACAAGCAAGGTTGGGGCAATCTCCACAACGATCGGAGGCTCCCAACAACAACAACACCATGAAGTTTCACCACAATGGAGTATGGCTTCGAGGTGACCTCAACCGTCTAGGGTGCTCAACACCCAAGTGTAACAAGATCCGCAAGGGATAAGTGGGGGGAATCAAATATCCTTTGGTGGAAGTGTAGATCGGGCCCTTGTCACCCAATCCCGAGCAAATCAACAAGTTTGATTGGCTAGGGAGAGAGATCGGGCAAAAATGGAGCTTGGAGCAACAATGGAGCTTAGAGGTGGAAGAGATAGGCAACTAGAGGTAGGAGACAACCCTTATATAGTCGTGGAAAAAATCCAACCATTATCCACATGTTCTGCCCGTGACTCACGGTACTACCGCTCCAAGGAAGCGGTACTACCGCGATGCCGCGCGGTACTACCGTGGACGACCACGGTACTACTGTGGCAACGGCATAGGCCGGAACAAGTCTGTCGAAGGAGCAGTACTACCGCTGGCGCGGTACTACCGCTCCCCCTTGCGGTACTACCATAAGGCAGGAGGGTCACGGCCTGGGAAGGGCGCGGATGAAATAAATTACATCTGTGCCAACTTCCGCAGAAACTAGGGTGGTGCAAAAACCCGACGCGGTACTACCGCAAGAGAGGCGTGGTACTACCGTGGTCAGCGCGGATGTAAAAAATTACATCCGCGCCTACTACCACGACACTGCGGCACTAGGTCGAAGGGCCACGGTACTACAACTCCTAGGGAGCGGTACTACCGTGCGCCCCCGCGGTACTACCGCGCTGGGCGAGCGGTACTACCGTGGGGGCGCGGATGTAAAAAATTACATCCGCCAATACTACCGCACCGGAGCGGCACTAGGTCAGGGTGCCGCGGTACTACCGCACCAAAGGGGCGGTACTACCGTGACACGCCGCGGTACTACCGCTTGTGCCTGTGGTACTACCGCAAGTACAGCAGTAGTCGCCAGTTTTCCACACAACCAAGATAACGACGGGTAGCTCCAAAGTGCAAGGAAAGGAGGGACAAGCGTACGTGTGATTCCACCCTACCTTTCCGACGCGGACCCCCTCTTAATAGTACGGCTCTCCTACGACTCAACTCCACCAAAGTGAAACGTAGAACAACGCCGGCTTCGACAGTCTCCGAGGGGCACCGAATCGTCTTGTGCCTAATGGTGAAGTATCTGAGGGACTCAAGGCACACGATTAGTCCGCAAAAGCATTGTCATCAATCACCAAAACACTTAGGGATAAATATGCCCTTAGACCTCTGCTATCACTAATTCCTCATCTAACGACATTGCTAGTATCACTAACAATGCAGGGCTGAAGGAATTGTACATGACAGGCATGTACAAAAGCCTCAAAGGGCATCAGACTCTTTGTGATGTGCTTAAAAAGCAGATCCTCAACAGAAACCCTAGGAAAGAGGGTATCGCCTTTGAGAGGAAACTTAATGTTGATGGAACATATTGGAAGCCTGAGCAGTACCCCAAAACCTCATGGGTTGCTACAAAGGGACCTCCAGTTGATCCATCTAACTTATCTGGCTTTACATGTGAATCTCCTCATTCTTCTGATGAGTCATTTGACTCCAACTATAAACTGTTCAAAAATCAGAATGGTGATGTATTTGCTAGATATGTTGGCACTAACTGCAGGAATGGTTCTCCTATGAAGAAAATCTGGGTTCCCAAGAAGTGCCTTGAAAGTCTTCAGGTGAATGTCCTCATGACACCACCTGTGAAGAACAGGAACCCCAGATCAAATTCTTCATATGGACCAAATTCTTCATATGGATCCAAGTCCTCATACGGACCAAATTCCTCAAATGGATCAAATTCCTCAAAAGGATCAAAGTCCTCATATGATTATCGTCGTGCTAACCACTCTGTTTCGCAGGGTAGAGCTAAGGGCTATGAGTATGTGCATTATTCTTCAAACCATTATGTTCATAAGTCCTCGAAGAATTTCTCTGCTTATTCATATGCTTACCCTAACCCCTCTTATGTGAAACGAAATGGTTTGGCTTCTATGCCACCATTCTCGTATGGTGCTCGCAGAGTGATGGACTCTTTGCCACCCCTTGAGATGTGGGTGGTGAAGAAAAAGAACTAATCTCTTCTGCAGGGTCAGGTCTCCAGACGTGCTTTAACGTCTGAAGAATTTGCTGGGGACCTGACAAAATTGCCTGAAAGGACGCAGGCGAATCATGATGAAATGAACCTTCATTTCACACGTCCTCATACTGCTATATCTGTTTACTGATTGATGAAATTCATCTGATGAACTTGATATCATATTCTTCACTGATGAAGCATATGATATTGTAAGTTACACTAATTCATTTGCAGGATGATCAACCCAAAACTACTGAGTGGGTCCTCAATAGTGGATGTACGAATCACATGACTGGTGACAAGAATCTATTGATGGATGCTCCCTTATCACCGTCACATCTGAAGCATATTATCTTTGCCGACAAAGGCAAAAGTCAGGTATTGGGTCTTGGTAAGGTTGCAATCTCTAAGGATAAACACATGGACAAAGTCATGCTTGTTGAGTCCTTAGGATACAACCTCATGTCAGTCTCAATGCTTTGTGATCTTGATATGGTTGTTGTCTTTGGCAAGTATCGCTGTGTTGTGATTATGGAAGCTGACAATTCCAAAGTCTTCGAAGGCTTTAGGAGAGGAGATTTGTATATTGTTGATTTCTCTACAGGACCACAACCAGCTGTGTGTCTACTTGCAAAAGCTTCAGAAGGTTGGCTATGGCATCGACGACTTGGTCACGCAGGCATGAGGAATTTGCACATGCTTGCGAAGAAGAAGCATGTCATTGGCATTGAGAATGTCAAATTCCTCAAGGATCACTTATGCGGAGCATGTGAAGCAGGAAAAATGACCAAGGCCAAGCATCCAGCGAAGACTATCATCATTACTCAGCAGTCACTAATGATGCATCTCTATATGGTTTCGTCATTGTTGATGATTACTCTCTATATACATGGGTACACATTGTTACTTACAAACATGAAGTGAAGGAAGTCTTCAAACGATTTTCCTCGAGGGCTTCAACCAACTTTGGCGTGAAGATCAAGCACATCAGAAGTGACAATGGAACTGAGTTCAAGAATTCCGGTCTTGATGACTATCTTGATGAACTTGGTATTACTCATGAGTTATCTGCTCCCTATACCCCTCAGCAAAATGGCGTCATGGAGCGCAAGAATAGAACTCTTGTTGAGATGGCTCGCACTATGCTTGATGAATACAAAACGCCTCAGCGTTTTTGGATTGATGCAATTGATACTGCGTGCCACATCATCAACAGAGTATATCTTCACAAATTCTTCAAGAAGACGGCCTATGAACTCCTCACTGACAAGAAACCCAATGTGATTTATTTCAAAGTCTTCGGTGCTAAATGTTGGATTAGAGATCCTCACCACAATTCTACATTTGCACCGAAAGCACATGAAGGTTTTATGCTTGGTTACGGAAAGGACTCGCATACCTACAGAGTCTTCAACATTGTTCTTCACAAGATTGTTGACACTGTAGATGTGCGGTTCGATGAAACTAATGGCTCGCAAAGAGAGCACCTACCTTCTGTGTTAGATGAACCAGCACCTGAGGATTCTATCAAGTTCAAGGCAACTGAGGATGTCATTCCTACTGAAGAATCTGCTAAAGAATTCATTCCAGTTCATGAAGAACATCGAGCTGATGCACCTGAAGAAAATCCTGAGGAAAATGGTGCTGAAGAAAATGATGATCAAATTCCTCAGCGACAACCAGCTCATCCTCGCGTCGCAAAAGAAGTGCAAGTGGAGAAGATCATCGATGACATTAGTGCACCAGGTCCTCTCACACGCTCAAAAGCTTCACATTTATCTAACTTTTGTGGGCACTATGCTTTTGTCTCTATCACAGAGCCCACTAAGGTAGATGAAGCATTTCTGGAGCCGGAGTGGATTCAGGCTATGCAAGAAGAACTACATCAGTTCGAGCTCAACAATGTCTGGGAACTGGTCAAACGTCCAGATCCTCGCAAGCATAATATCATTGGCACAAAGTGGATCTACCGCAACAAGCAAGATGAAAATGGCCTTGTGGTGAGGAATAAGGCACGACTAGTAGATCAAGGCTACACACAGGTTGAAGGAATTGATTTCAATGAAACTTTTGCACCTGTTGCTAGACTTGAGGCTATTCGCATATTACTTGCTTATGCTAACCATCATGATATCATCTTATATCAAATGGATGTGAAAAGTGCATTCCTCAATGGTAAGCTTGAGGAAGAAGTATATGTTGCTCAACCCCTAGGTTTTGAAGATCCAAAGAATCCTGACAAAGTCTTCAGACTTAATAAGGCCCTCTATGGCCTCAAGCAAGCCCCTCGGGCGTGGTATGATACATTGAAGGAATTCTTCGTGAAGAATGGCTTCACACCCGGTTTACTCGACCCTACTCTCTTTACTAAATCTTATGATGATGAACTGTTTGTGTGCCAAATATATGTTGATGATATTATCTTTGGCTGTACTGACCAACGTTATAGTGATGAATTTGCCTATAGGATCAGTGAAGAATATCAAATGTCTATGATGGGAGAGTTGAAATTCTTCTTAGGTCTTCAAATTCGTCAGCAGCGCAATGGCATATTCATATCTCAGGAGAAATACCTCAAAGATGTACTGAGAAAATTCGGCATGCAAGATTGCAAAGGCGTCAAAATTCCTATGCCCAGAAATGGCCATCTATGCACTGATGAAAATGGTATTGACTTCGATCACAAGGTATACCGCTCCATGAATGGTTCTTTATTGTACTTATGTGCATCTAGGCCAGATATAATGCTTAGTGTTTGCATGTGTGCCCGATTTCAAGCTGCACCGAAGGAATCACACCATAAGGCTGTGAAGCATATTCTTCGATATCTAGCTCACACACCAACACTAGGATTATGGTACCCCAAGGGCTCTGCTTTTGATCTCATTGGATATTCTGACTCTGACTATGCTGGTGATCGTGTGGACCGCAAGTCAACATCTAGCACTTGTCATTTCCTTGGACGATCTTTGGTCTGTTGGTCCTCGAAGAAACAGAACTGCGTATCACTCTCTACTGCCGAAGCTGAATACATTGCTGCTGGCTCTTGCTGTGCTCAACTGCTATGGATGAAGCAAACCCTCAAGGACTATGGCGTCAACGTGAAGAATGTGCCTCTCCTCTGCGATAATGAGAGTGCCATCAAGATTGCTCACAACCCAGTTCAGCACTCGAAGACAAAGCACATTCAAATTCGTCATCATTTTCTTCGTGATCATGTGTTGAAGGGCGACATCTCCATCGAGCACGTGAAGACTGAAGAACAGCTAGCTGACATCTTCACTAAGCCCTTGGATGAGAAGAGATTTAGCAAGTTGCGGTGTGAGCTAAATATCTTAGAATCTTCGAATGTTCTTTGAAAAGGGACACACATCCTGACACTTATGCAAAATTGATGACTTAGATGTGCAACACATGAAGAAACGTTTTTCTTCAATCAATGAAGAATAACACTCTAAGTGTGAAGAAATTAATGAAGAATTTGATTCTCAGAACCCTACGACAATTGTACGCGGTGTCTGAAATCATCATTCTTATACGGTGGGTCACGCCACCACAAAAAGTTGAAAATCTTCAATTTGAGTTTTTCCTCATTTTTGAAATTCTTCAGTTTTTCAAATTCTTCAAGTTTGCAAAATCTTCACTATTTCCGTCGTTTTTCTTCATTGGCTATATATATATATATATATATATATATATATATATATATATATATATATATATATATATATATGAGTTTATGTCCTCTATAGCATTCACTTATGGCTATTTCTTCATGTTGCTTTTTCTGCTAAGTGAATGTGATCGGACCCTTCCCCCTCTATGCTATACTCAACCCAATCTATTCACAAATTCTTCATGTGCGTTTTATTTGAAACTCGTTCAAAATCTTCACTGTGTCCTTGTCAGCTGAAGAAATTGCGAACGAAACTTTAAAACAAATCTTATCCAGATTTTCGGTTTTGCCGCTCAAACCGTTCCGCATCCCACGATGCATTATTATATTCACCCACGATCTTACACGATCTCAACTACACAGTACGTGGGTGATACATGTCGCGTGAAGGAGAAAGGGAAGGGGCATGTTCGTCCTAAAATCTTTGGGCGAACAGTTTTTCACCGTGTCTATAAATACCCCTCTCCCCTTCCTCACTTCATTTACTCCGCTCGATCGCTCTCTCTCACTCGAGCTCCTCAAACCCTAGCACTGCCGCTACTCCATCATTGCCGGTGAGGAAGAGCTTCGCTGCCTCGACCTCGTCGCCGTCGTACTCGCGCCGGTTGCGGAAATCTTCACTCCGCTGTCGCCGTAGCTGTCTTCCTCTGCCAAGTTAGGGCGTGGGAGATCTAACCTGACGAACTTCACATCTGTTCATCTCAGTTCGTCGTGTTCTTCACTTCAGGTAATTAAAAGTTACTTTTATTACTCACTTTGATTCTCAAACTTTCCTGAAAATCTTCAAAGGTGTTTATTCTTCAAATCTTCACACATATGAACACCTCACATACCATATGATCTTGAACTGTTTCTCTAAGCAATCATTTTCTTCAAGATTCCCTATTTGTGTGGATTTTCGAACTGTACAACTCTAGAACCTAAGACAAGCACGCTTAGTAAAATTCCTCAAGGTTCATCTGGTCAAATTCCTCAAAACTTGTTCTTTTCGAAAAACCTTCTGAGAACGCATATGACCTCTCCAAATTCCTCGCACCTATACTCTGTTCACAGGTACTCATGTCTAGGGATGAAAATGGAGTGGAAAGTTTCTGCTTTTCCGGACAAAAAATGGAAACGGAGAGGAAATATGAAAACGGAAATGGAAATTTGCAAAACGGAAATGGAAATGGAATCTTTTATACGGAAACGGAAACAAAAACGGAATGGTATTTTCCGGTGGAATATATAGACGTGGAAATGGAATTTTCCGTTTCCGTAAATATGGAATTTCCATTTATACTATAGGTCTATGGCTGCTTTGTAGCCCAACTACCAAACAACACACAATGACACAATGAGTAGAATGATAGGAATGGATCATTTGAGGAGCAACTTTTACTATCAGACACTTACTCAACTAGACCCTATATGGAATTGTCATGTACAACTACAATACTATCTTATGTTGCTAACACAACCATATTATTTTGGCGTCATGTTAACAATTCAATTTTTTGGAGTTTTTTGTCTATATTTCTCTATGATTCAAGGGGGTTTTAAGTTTTGGTCAACAAACCATTTTGTTTCCGTGTCCGCTCTGTATTTGCTCCGTGTCTGTTTCCGGTAGTATTTGTTTCCGTATTTGTTTCCGGGGTTTCTGTATTCGTTTCCGCTTTTGCAAAAAAATATGAAAACAAATATGGTAGCACCCAGTTTCGTCCGTTTCCGCGCCATTTTCATCCCTACTCATGTCTGCTGCTGAATCACTAGGTTCTCATCAACTTAACTCATTTGCAGCGTTCCTCGAAGAAAAACTGCATACTTCTTCAGAGTGTTCAATTGTTCAAATTCCTCATCTGAAGAATATGGCAGACGGTAAGAGGCCGCAGGAAGGAGGAAAGAAGCCTGAGGTCATGACTGCTTTCGAGATCCCTGATGACATTTACAAGGACTATTGCACACCTGATGAAGCCAAATTCGGCAAAGAAAACAAAAATCAGCGTAAGGTGCGCATTTAGAGGATTGAAAGAAGATGGGCAAGAGAATGGAGGGAGTACAGATATGTTACTCCAAAGTATATGAAGAAATTTGCTTTAAATCCTGCATGCCCAAGAGCTCCATTGGCACCTAGCCAAGTAGCTGATCCCACCAGCATCAAGCGTGGTGAGGACTTTCCTGAAGAATGGGCTAAGCGCCAAGCTAAATTGGCAAGACAAGCCAAGGAGGCAGTGAAGAAATTCAATGAGGATTCTGCCACTGCTGCTGCAACTGAGGCCTCGGTCAAGCCAAGGAAATCTATGCCAAAGAAGCCTGCTCGTAAGCCAAGTGCTTCACCAACAGCGCCCTCACGGCCAAGTTCCTCAGCAATGCCCTCACAGCAAAATCCTCACACTGCTACTGCTCCACCAAAGTCCTCAGAAGCTCCTTCAAAGTCCTCAGCTCCTGTGCATCTGGCTACATGTCAAAGGACTGCTGGTTTCTCGATTGCCTCTGGTGTCTCAGCAAGTTCCTCAGCTGCACCAATGTCCTCATCAGGCCCCACACTGTTGAAGACTAAAGCAACAGCTGGACACGGTCCTCGGCCAAGTCCAAGGAAGAAACAGGTTGCATTCCATGTGCCCTCTGATGATGAAGCTTCTGATGATGAACTTGTAGAAATCATCAGAGACAGACAGATGAAGGCCGCTAGAGCCAAAGGCACATCTGTACCACTGCTTTTGGATCCGAGGAAAATCCTCGATTATATTGATCTCTGGCACAAGGATCCAAACACCCCAATGCCTGATTTTCCTCTGACTCCTGGTCAAAGTCACATGCTAACCCATTTCATCACTCAAGAGAAATGGAAGTTCGAAAAGGCAAGAGAAATCAAGAAAGCTCAATACAGAAAGGAGAAGCTCCTGAAGAAAAATGTTGTCAGAATGACACCTGAGGAACTTCTCAAGGCTCAGTCTGAAATTCAAGCCCTCAGCAAAGACTTTGATGCCTACTATGCTGATTGGCAAGGAGCCAAAGTGAGATTCGTCAATCTGACGAAGAAATTCACAAATGTGGCAGCCCCATCGCAACAAGAAAATCTTCAGGCTGCAGACTCTACTCAGCCTGATGAAGAACATGCCAGCACCGCTGATGACTTTCAGCCTGTTGAAGAAAATGCTAGTTCCAGGGCTGATGACTCCATTCCAGCCACTGAAGAAATTGCCAGGGCATCCACTAGTGGTGCGCTTGAAGAAACTGAAGAGATCAGGGCAATTGCATCAGTTGCGCCTGAAGAAAATCAACCAGATTCCTCAGCTCCTCCCGCGCCTACACCAACTCCAATTCTTCCATCTGCCTATGAGGTGAAGAAGACCAAGGCTGCAGAGCGAGCTGCAGTGAAGAAAAGGAAGGCATCAGCTGCGTCAGAATCTTTGGCTGCAAAGAAAATGAAGCCAATGACCAGCTCACTCGAAAATCCGATTGATGTTGTTCCAATTTCCTCCATGCCATCAAAGGACCTTGTTCCTTTTGGAGAAGACTATGTGATCCCAAGCGGATCTGATGAAGAAAATCATTCTGCTGCTTCGTCAGAGCAGATTGATGAAGAAATTGAAGTGGACGAAATCCCTTCAACGACAGTCATTTCCTCACCTATGCCTCAGTTCACAGCTGAAGAGGCTGGTGTTGAGGAAATTGAAGATGAAGATGTGGATATAGGATGCACCACACCAGTGATGAATGATGACTTTTGGGAAAGTCAGCATCCCAATACTCCTCTCTTCACACCTATCCAATAGATTCCTCAGTCCCCTGCACCAACAGTTCAATTGGGCTCTGAAGAAACTCATCCCACTCCCTCTGTTCATGAAGACATTCCAGCCACTAGTGCCGAAGAACCTGCTACTGATGATCATCAGGTTGCACAAGAAGAGGAACCAGAAATTCCTCAGCCTGAAGAACCTGAGCTCGTGATTCATGAGGTGGTGATGCAACTCACTGACATCCCTCTGCCAAAGCCAAAGAATCTGTTCTCAAGCAAACAGAAGTTCAAGACTGAAGACTTCTTTTCCGAGCATGTATTCTTCACCGACTACAACCCCTATGACTCTGCTCGCATAAGGAAGAGGCGTTTCTGGGCTGCTAGTCAAGCCAACTTCTATTCCTCAGTGCTGTTTGACAAAGACAAAATCTTTCATCATGAACATATTCCTCACGTAGATATGGAATCTCCGGCATGCTTCGAGCCAGTCCTCAGTGTTCTTCACGATGCAGGATTACTCAATTTCTGCACTGACATCTATGATTGGAATGAAGAACTCATTCTTCAATTCTATGCTACACTTCATATCATTGGAGACGCTGAAGATGTCAACTCATGGGTGTTGGATTGGATGACTGAAAACACTCACTACAAGGCACCGGCAACTGAATTGCTTCGTGTCCTTCCTCTCGATCCTCCCCATGACAGTGCATGTTGCATCTACAGTGACCCTGAACTGACAAATCACTATATGCAAGTGCACATGAAGCCTTTGAAGCCTGGGCAGGCCCCTCGAACCAAATTCCTCGTCAAGGAATTACTCTATGTGCCTCGGACTGTCTATCGCATTCTGACGAAGACAATGAGTCCTATCAAAGGCCACGACTCAAATGATGAAGAAGTCGTTGGCATCATGAAGAATATGCTTTTCAACATCATTCATGGCGTTCCCGTCAACTTTCATGATTTCTTCATGAGGACTCTGGCCAATGTTGCTATGTCACCATTCGAGCTGAAGCCCTATGCGCCTTGGATTATGAGATTCATCAGGGCAAGATCTTCACTGAATTACAAAGCTGACACTCTGAACCACGGTAGCTACTTGCCTCCCATTGAAGTCCTCAAACGGTCAGTTTCATCATCTGATGATAAAGGAAAGGCAGCTGCTATGATCGATGAAGGCATTCGTCCATTGGATGGTCAATTTCGCAAGGCTGCTTCTTACTCCACCAATGACGACTCTGCCACACATGACTCTGCTGCAAATAACTCAGCCAAGCAAAATCCTCAAGCCACAGCACCCAGGGTGATGACTGACCGTGAGTTACTCCTCAGTCTTCATCAGAAGGTTGATCGCAATCACAAATGGGTAAAGCGTCAGTTTGATGCACTTCTTCACAATATGACCTCAACACACAATGCAGTGAAGAAGAACCAATACTACCTTCATGAAACCTTCAACCGCACCTGGGCTGTCCTCACTCATGTCTATAGCGCTGAAGAACTGAAGACTATGGGTCTCAAGGAAGAATTTGACTGGTCTGCACCTCCTCCGAAGAAATTCAAGAGGGTCAAAGTTCCTCAATTGGTGGCCAGCTCTTATTCTTCATCGCGTGACACCGATGAGTATGAAGATTTGGACGACACTGCGGCAGGCCCTGCTACAACAAACAACCCCGACAATGCTGGCGCTCCTCCATCGACTTGAAATTCTTCAGGGGCGTTAGTCCTCAGTTTCAATCCTTTTGGTCATTTGATGACAAAGGGGGAGAAATCTGATTTAGTCTTCAAGCGGGTCTATATTAAGGGCATTTTTTTAAGTTACAACTCTCGTTCTTCTGAAACTTTTATTTGGATTGAGTTGTAATCTTAAACCCGATGGTGCGCTGATACTTTTGTTGCACTAAGCTCTAATACTTTTGATGCTTTATTCGACATGATTATTCCTCGTTAATGATATTGCACGCATGCTGAATTTCATCAGGCACCATATTTCATCATGCATTTCAAATTCTTCATAGTATATATCAAATGCGTGTATGAATTACAAGATATAGGGGGAGATCTCCATGATTCAACTCTTCAAATGTGCATTGCCTCAAACGCAAATTCCTCACTATACACATCTTCAGGGGGAGTTCTTCTATATCTTGCAATCAAATTCCTCAATATCAGTATTTACACTTCATATGTTTATCCCCGTTGAAAACTTAACCTATATTGTCATCAATCACCAAAA
Organism: Triticum aestivum; assembly: GCF_018294505.1. Lineage (NCBI taxonomy): Eukaryota > Viridiplantae > Streptophyta > Magnoliopsida > Poales > Poaceae > Triticum > Triticum aestivum. Next base: position 77,169,101 of record NC_057807.1, on the reverse strand, counting down.
AGGGGGGGATTGTAAGTGCATCTAGTGCCCCTTAGTGATTTTGGTGTATTGAAGACTTATAGGTTAAGAGACTAATGCGTTTGTGAGTGTACACAGGTCTATAAGTCTATGAGGAGTTTGATATTTACAGAGAAAGTCGACCCCTAAAAATGAAGTTCCTCGACTGACGACTTTGATATTCTGAAGACTTTCTGAAGACTTTGAAAGTGAAGAAATTGGTGTGACCTTGAAGACTTGGTATTCATTTGAGGAACATGAAGCGTGAAGACTTTTGTTTTCGTAGTTTCATTTTCTCTTTCTTGAGTCATAGGAAACACCGTACTGTTAAAGGGGGTCGAGGAAATACTAAGGAAAAATTTCCATGTGATGCTCAACTCAAAATCCTACACCTACCAATCCCTTCGAGTGAAGCCATTGGAAATCTCATATAGTTCAGTCAATTTCTTCAGTGACAGAGACGCAGTTCTTCTGGTCACTGAGGACTTTGCTCTAAATGAGGAGTTAGGAATTCGCCAGTGCGAATTGCCTACACAGTGAGGAACATGATAGCCCTGAGGAATTTGAGAGTCAAATTTCCGACCGTTGCTGTGCTGCGCGCCAGCTGTCCCAAAATATCTTATCCACCTAACGGTCATATCATTGAAGGGCATTTATGTCTTATCATGTCGGGCTGCTCCCTAGGCTATAAATAGCCGCCCCCTACAACCACTAGTTGGTTGGCTACTCCGAGAGAACTTGACACTTGTCATTTGAGAGCAACCCATCCTCCGAGGACTTTGAGCGAAAATCATCAAGTGAGGAAAACCCAAAACCAAACCCCTACAAACCCAAAGTGATTGAGCATCACTGAAGAAATTGATCCTGCGTGGATCCGACGCTTGTTACCTTTGAAGATTGTGCTTCTTCCAGACGGTTAGGCGTCATGGTCTAGAGCATCCAAGAGGAATTGTGGATCGCCGAGTGATCAAGTCTGTGAAGGTTTGGAAGTCACCTGAAGACTTACCACGAGTGATTGGACGAGGTCTGTGTGACCTTAGTTCAAGGAGAATACGGTGAGGACTGGGTGTCCTGAGCTGCGTGCTCAGCGACTAGGTGTCCGGGACTGTGTGTCCTCGAGTTTAAATACCCAGCCGCTCCAACCAGACGTACAACTGAGACAACAGTTGGAACTGGTTTACCAAATCATTGTCTTCACGAACTAACTGGTTCTATGTCCTCAACCCTTTCATTTCCTCGTTACTGTGTTGAGTGTTTGTTCATATCTGTGCTTGAAGACTTTGACTGAAGACTTTCCCAATTTCCTCAATTCAATTTCTTCAGTCTGTTTGTCTTCATCTTGTGTTATCCTGTGATTACGCTTTCTGTACTCTGTGCTAGTCTTCATTTCATCATGATGATCATGCTTGTATTCTCTCATGCTTACTTCTGAGTACTTATTCCGCTGCTAGTAGTTCTTCATTAAGGAATTTCCTTACCGGCAAATTCCTCAGTGAAGAATTTATAAAAATCACCTATTCACCCCCCCTCTAGTCGATATAACGCACTTTCATGGCTTGTATGGACATCGGAGCTTTTTTGCTTCCTTATGTCGTACACAGCCATGAAGTTGGTTTGTTGGAATGCGAGGGGTCTCAACAGCCCGACGAAACGTGACGCCCTCTGTGAACTAGCGGATTCCATGAAAGTAGCGATATGGTGTATCTTAGAAACAAAGCTGGAGAGGGTGGATCAGTATGTAATTTTGCAATGCCTTGGGCCTAATTACGATGGGTTTGTTTACTTGCCAGCCTCGTCTACTAGGGGTGGTATTTTTGTCGCTTGGGATTCCTCGAAGGCGTTGATCACTAACACGGTGAATGATACCAACTTCACCACGGGATACGTGACACCGAAGGAGGGCGTACCCTGGTGGTTGTCGGTGGTTTACGGGCCTCAAGAGGACTCTCAAAAGGTTGCAATGCTTGAGGAGCTCTCGACTAGGAGGCAGCTCTGCCCAGGGCCGTAGATGGCAGTTGGTGACTTCAATATGATTCTTCACACTACCGACAAGAATAACTCTCTGCTGGATAGAAGGATGATGAGGAAGTTCAAGAGATTCGTGGATGACAATGCACTCAAGGAGTTATTTTTGCATGGCAGAAGGTTCACGTGGAGCAATGAGAGGGAGAGACCCACGTTGACGAAAATTGATCGTGCTTTGGTCTCTATGAACTGGGAACTAGCGTACCCGGAATGCTTGCTATAGGCTTTATCTACGAATGCCTCAGACCACTGCCCGCTATTTCTATCATTGGAGGAACATGTGCACCCACGTAAAAGATTTCGCTTTGAGCTTTTCTGGACCAAGTTGGAGGGGTTTCTAGAGGCGGTGCAGGAGGGATGGAGATGTGACGAGTCCATCTCGGACCCGTTCGTGAGGTTGGATGTTCTGTTGAGAAGCTGCGCTAAACATCTGACGGCATGGGGACAGAGGAGGGTTGGAAACATTAAGTTGCAGATCGCCATTGCAAACCTTGTGATCCTAAGGCTGGACTGTGCACAGGAGTCGTGGATACTCACCGGAAAGGAGAGATGGCTGCATGGAACGCTGAAACACTTGATCTTGGGGCTATCATCGTTGGAGCGGATGATTGCGAGACATCGGTCAAGGATGAGATGGCTGCAGGAGGGACATGCCAACACCAAGCTTTTCCACTTGGTGGCCAACGGGAGGAAACTCAAAAACTTTATCCCTGCGATCTTGGTCGATGGAATCACCATCACGGAACAAGAAGCAAAGGAGGAGGCATTCTTTGAGGCTTACAGTGAGTTGCTAGGGAGATGCGGCACGCGGGAGCATACCTTAGACCTAGAATTCCTGGGTATTGAGCCTATCGATTTGGAGGACCAAGATCTAGTTTTCCAGGAGGACGAGGTTTGGAAAGTGGTGAGGGACATGCCCTCGGATCGCGCGCCTGGGCCTGATGGGCTCATTGGAGTGTTTTTCCAGAAAGCTTGGTCTATTGTGAAGAGGGATGTGATGGCAGCGTTGAACAAACTGTTCCTTAATAATGGGAGAGGGTTTGGGAGGCTAAATCAGGCGCTAATCACCTTGATCCCCAAGAACCCTGAGGCATGTCAGATCAAAGACTTTAGGCCAATATGCCTGGTTCATAGCATCCCAAAGCTGGCGTCCAAACTTCTGGCTGCGCGTCTTTGCCTGCGCATGGGAGAGCTGGTGCATGCAAATCAATCAGTGTTTATTAAGGTAGGAATATCCATGACAACTTCTTACTCATCAGGCAACTTGCAAGGAAGCTTTACAAAAGGAAAACGAAGAGTGTGATGCTCAAGCTGGACATTTCTTGTGCCTTCGACTCCTTGTCTTGGTCGTTCTTGTTCGAAGTGCTGAGAGCCAAGGGCTTCTCAAGAACCTGGAGGTCTTGGATCGCAACTCTGCTCACCACAGCCAGCTCGAGGGTGGTTGTCAATGGGTGTGCTGGCAAGAAGTTTATGCATGCTTGTGGTCTAAGGTAGGGGGACTCCATCTCACCCCTTCTCTTTGTCATTGCGATGGATGTCCTCTCGGCTATGATCTTGAAGGCGCAGGAGATGAATGCAGTTAGCAAGCTACCTGGCTATGCTCCGATACAAGAGACTATCCCTGTATGCAGACGATGTTGTTATGTTCATCAGGTCGAGCTGGACGGATCTGTGGTTTGTTCAGGAGGCCCTGAGGTTATTTGGAGAGGCCTCTGGCCTCAAGGTTAACTTCACCAAGTCTGCGGCTATCATGATCAGATCTAATGAGGAGGAGGAGGAGTTAGTGCGGTAGGCCATGCCATGGAAGCTGGAGACATTCCCCATCAAATATCTAGGGCTGCAATTGGGGATCAAACAACTCACGAGATCAGAGTGGCAGCCTATTGTGGATCAAGCGCTGAAGTTGATGCCAGTATGGCAACGTGGTCTTGTGACACGTCCCGGTCGCCTCCTTCTGGTAAACCAGGTGGTGAGGGCCAGACCCATACACCACTTGATTGTGGCTGAGGCCCCGAAGTGGGCAGTGGAGAGAGTGGATAAGGGATGCCGTGCCTTCTTTTGGACCGGTTCGGAGGAAATCCAGGGAGGTAATTGTGCAGTTGCGTGGCGCCGGGTTTGCCGGCCTAAGCAGATGGGAGGTCTCGGGGTGGTGGATCTCTATAAACATGGTATCGCCCTCAGACTTAGGTGGGGGTGGTTCAAACGCACCGACAGCTCACGTCCTTGGCAGGGGCTTAGCTACTGCTCCGACAAGCATGTCAGGATGGCCTTCGACAGCCTGGTCAAGTGGGAAGTCGGGGAAGGTTCGATGGCTTTGTTCTGGCGTGATCGTTGGATCAGTGGCTCCTGTGTGAAGGAGATTGCCCCACTACTTGTTGGCAAAGTGCGGCAGCAGGTAGTTAATAAGAGGAGAGTGAAAGACGCTTTGTATCTTCATTGGTGGACGCAAGATATCGTGGGAGAGATGAATACCGAGGAGCTCTCATAGTTCATTAGGCTGTGGGAGGTGCTGGTAGACATTGAGCTCACTCCCGGCTTGGAGGACACACCGATCTGGCAATGGGATGCTACGGGCAAGTACTCGGCAAAATCGGCGTACAAAATGATGTGTGAGGGAGGAGTACGATTTCAATGTGCTTCGGCTGTCTGGCACAGTTTGGGCTACGATGACCTGCAAGCTCTTCATTTGGCTTGCACTTCAGCACAGAGTGTGGACTTCGGACCGCAGACAGAGGCATGGGCTGCAAGATCATAGCTCGGCATGTTACCTTTGTGACCAAGAGGAGGACAGTGTGGATCACATACTCATGCAATGTGTATATGCGAGACAAGTGTGTTTTTTGTGCTTCAGAGGGCTGGGCGTGGACGAAGCTTTGATTCCAACCACGGAAGACACACTAGGTGATTGGTGGGTGTCTGCCAGGAAGCGAATTGACAAGAGATACCGGAGAGGATTCGACACAATCTGCAATTCTGTATGCTGGAATCTATGGAAGCAGAGAAATGGCAGTGTCTTTCGCAACAGCCACATCACCAACGAGTGGGGAGCAGCCGATCTTGTCCACCAGGAACTTAGGCTATGGGCCTCGGCGAGAGGGAGAGGGGTTCTACATGGTATAGAGTAGTAGCCTAGCATGTGGAGTGGAGGGGTGGACGTGCATGCCGTGTGTGGTAGTGCATTCCGTCGTATGTAATTCTTGTACATAATTCTCTTTCGTCTATAAAGCTAAGATACGCAATTTGCGTACTCTCGAAAAAAAAGGTATGTATCACGCGGCGGTGTCGAGTATGCCCCCCTCGCAGCGCTGATTTTTTTTTAAAAAGGGGGTTTACCCCAGCGTCTCTGCATCAGAATGATGCATACGGCTCATATTATTAAAAAAACCAGTAACAAAGTCTCCAAGTCTCAAAGTAAGAAATAAAACAAAACGCTCATGAGAGCCAGATCAAAAGCCACAACCGGCTGGCAAATAAAATAGGAGCACTACATGCCTATCCTATTACATGACCGCCATCCAAACCGGTTGAAAATAACCCGAGTTACCATCTCCTATCGGGTAGACGCAGTTGCCAAACGCCACCGGCCTCCGTCTGATGTCACCAAGCTCCGTCATCGTGCGCTCTACGATTTGCTTTACACAAACCCCACTGGGTACCAGATCCCTCAGCCACCACGTCCTTGTCCTAATCCGGCAATCTCCCCTCTCTCTTTCTCCAGCGCGGCCGACTGGCTCTCAGGTACCGGCGGCGCTCAGGCCACTTCTCCTCGCCGGCTGGTTCTTGGGGCCCAGGCGGCGCTAAGGGCGCAGGAGCTCCATCCACATCAGGTGATTCTCGCTTTTGGTCTGGATCCCCGCTTCATTTCTTGCTTGCTTCCGCGGTTCTTTTTGCGGGGACGCTTCCGCGGCCTTGGGGTGGGCACCAATCTCTTGCTCTAACCCATCCAAGCTCCAATCCCACCCAATGTGGCATAAAATCTACCACCTCCGTGCCGTAGCTTAATCCTGCTCTGTCTCTCTCCATCCCGACCTCATTCCTAGACATTAATTTGTTTTTTAAGCTGATGATTACCTAAATCTAAACGAACGACCACAACATTTGCGCTCCAGCTTCGACGAGGCTAAGAGGTTTCACTCCTTGGTGCTGCTTGCCACGTTTTGCCCATGTGCTAAGAAATATTTATCTAGTGTAGCATATGTGTGCATTATATGTTGGATAGGAAATTGAGGAGTATGCATTTTGTTCGAGATTGATCGGTTCCTTCTTCCATTTTGCATCTTAGAAGAAGTCAATGCTATTGATTATTATTCAAACAATATACCCTACATGTGCATGAGTGGTACCAGATGCGATAGATAGGAACTTTATTACTTTATTAGTCTATTATTGGTCTATTTTTGACAACTGGCCATAAAAAACTACCATTGGTCAGTCGTATGTATCATTTCACTATGTTAGAGTAATTTTTTTTGTTTGACAATCAAGGACTAGCCTGGAGATACTCTTACATTGGTAAGGTATAAATGCGTGAAGTTTAGTGAAATTCACATTGTGTTTCTCAGCATGGATCTGATAGTACAATGCATCATTATTTATATGGATCAGACAGTGTTAGTGGGGTGCGCCACTGAATTGCAGCATTATTTATATGGAGAGGGGTGGGGGGGGGGTCTGACTTTACTTGCCAGTGTTGGTGGGGTGCGCCACTGGATTGCATTAGTCTGGTTCTTTTCCTATGTGACTTTTGATAATTATTACTCCCTCCTTAAACTGATATAAGACGTTACCAAATATATTTTATGGTCAAGCGGTGCCGATAAACGGGCATATGTTTGGTTAACCATTTACTGGTTTGTGATCTGAGGCTATTAGGTAGATTTACACTGATTAGTTTTTTTTTCCGATGAGATTTATACCAGTTAGTTGTTCCTTATCGGAATGAAAAAGTGTTCTGATTCCGCTCTTCCTTTTTGCAGGAATTCAGCGCCAAATTAGCCAGTTCTCTTTGTTGATATCCACGATTTGGCTTCTGATTTGCAAACATGGCTTGTTGCCTTATGTGTAGAAAGGACATCGAACAGACTATTGAAGGTGAAGAAGGTGAGCATTTCATGTCTTTGCTCAGTTTTATAACCACTTTTACTGCAAAAACGTCCCATTCTGATTCACTTGCATTGGCTTTCTGGCAGCTCCAGGAGGAAATAAGGTGAAAGCTTTTTCTTACAGTGAGCTGAGAAAAGCTACACATGATTTTAGTGGAGCAAACAAGGTTGGCGAAGGCGGTTTTGGTTCTGTGTTCAGGGTAATTTCCCCAAGTCAATGGTCACATAAACAATATCCTTTGCATCAAGCTCTCTTAGCTAACATTCATTTTATTTGATTAGGGAAGGCTTAAAGACGGCACAATTATTGCGGTAAAGGTGCTCTCCGCCCATTCAAAGCAAGGCATCCGAGAGTTCTTTACTGAACTTACAGCAATCTCTGATATTGTGCATGAAAACCTGATCACCTTAGTCGGTTGCTGCGCTGAGGGACCCCATAGGATCCTTGTATACAACTATCTTGAAAACAATAGCCTTGCACATACACTGCTAGGTGACATACTGTTCTGCCTTATGTGTCCTTCGCTCATCATTTAATGCTTTAATAACAATCTTACTTAAGTATTGCAGGTAAGGGTTATAGCAGCATTCGATTCAACTGGAGAGTCCGTGTTAAAATTGCTGTAGGTGTTGCCCATGGGCTTGCATTTCTTCACGAAGAAATCCATCCTCCCATAATCCACCGGGACATAAAGGCAAGCAATATTCTGCTTGACAAGGACCTCACACCCAAAATTTCTGATTTTGGGTTGGCAAGGCTCCTCCCTCCAAATGCAACTCATGTGAGCACCCGCGTTGCAGGTACAATGTAAGTATAACCTTGTTTGGGGTTTGGTTGGTAATTGGAATATATTTCATTCTGATCTCTCTCTCTCTGCCTTTTTTTTCTCATTCTGTCAGAGGATACCTGGCTCCTGAATATGCAGTTAGAGGGCAAGTGACAAAGAAGTCAGATATTTATAGTTTTGGTGTTCTGCTATTGGAAATTGTTAGTGGCAGGTGTAACCACAATAATAGATTGCCTTATGAAGACCAATTTCTGCTCGAGAGGGTAAGCTCTATCATAATACTATGTTCACCAAACCTATGCTTCATTTTGAGACTGAGTTGCAATTCTTCTTCCATGGCGCGGTTATCATTTAGTTGTTAGCTAAACATACCTCATAGGATACTACTTGCAGTGTTGACTGTTCTTAACATCCCAGTAATTCTGTTTATGACTTGCAGTGTTGACTGTTCTTAACATCCCAGTAATTCTGTTTATGATTTGGCACCCAAACTGTATCAACTTTTTGAGACCACAATTAGCAAACCGCCATGTGTAAGAATATCTCGAGAGCCATATTGTTACTAGATTTTGGTAGAAACCGGATCCCTACCAGGGCGTGGTCTCAGGTTGTAGGGGTGGAAGGAGGAATGCCGTGGTCGCCGGCGCTGGGGTGCCGTCGTTGCGTGCGCGCGCGCGAGAGAGAGAGAGAGAGAGAGAGAGAGAGAGCAGCGACGGCTAGGGTTAGGTCTCCCGTCTCCCTAAGGAAGCCGAGCAAATATGATTGCTTCTTGCTTAATCCCAAAATGGGTCCTTACGCGAGTTTATATAATCCTCCTAATAAGATAATTGGCTAAGCCCCTAATAACGATAAGATAAACTGGGCCACAACTAACTGGGCTAAGCCCCTAATATGCCGGTCATAACATCTCTCCCCGCCTGCACAAACAGCTCGTCCTCGAGCTCGAAGGCGGGGTAGATCAACGGTCGCCAAACACCTCCGCGTCAACTGGGGCGGGCTGGTCGCCGAGCCCGGCGGCGGCTTTGGGTCCTCCTCAATGTAGTCTGCAGCCTCCAGGTAGAAGAGTCGTGGGCAGACGTGGCCCGGTACGTAGGGCTCGTCGCAGTTGAAGCACAACCCTTGGCGGCGACGCTCGAGTTGCTCGGCCGGGGTGAGCCGGCGGAAGGCGTGCCGCAGCCGCAGCGAGGGGCGCCGCGGAAGCCTGGGCAAGCCGACCCGGCGCGGGAACTTCCAACCAGGGTGGCGGCCCAGCGGTTCGGGCCGGTGGCGCCTGCTGGATGGCCACTGCGGTACGTTCGAACACGCGGGCGTAGTACATGGCCGTCTGGAGGTCCTGTGGCCCGCGCATCTCCACGTCCATGCGAATGTGGTCCGGTAGGCCTCCACCGAAGAGCTTAGCCTGCTGACGAGCCGAAACGCCGGGGGCGTGGCACGCCAGTGCCTGGAAGCGGTCGGCGAAGTCTTGCACCAGGTGAGGAACCGAAGATGCCCAAGCTCTGCCAGACGGCTCCTGCGTATAGGCGGACCTAAGCGCAAGAGGCACAATTCGCGGAAGCGCTCGCATGGTGGCATGCCGCCCTCGTCCTGTTCGAGGGCGTATTACCACGTCTGCGCGACTCCTTGGGGATGATACGAGGCGATCCAGGTACGGTCGGACGCGAGCGTGCGTTGTCCCCTGAAAAATTGGTCGCATTGGTTGAGCCAATTCAAGGGGTCGACGGTGCCGTCATAGGTCGCGAACTCCAGCTTGGAGAATCTCGGCGGCGTCTGGACGTGGACGACGGGCGGGTGCGCCTCGTCAGCATGACGCAACGAGGATGACGAGGCCGAGTAGGCGGGCATCAGGGTGTCGCCCTGGAACAGGGGCCCGTCGACGCTGGCGAAGGGCTCGGTGTAGCCCGAGGACCCGCCAAACTGCATGGCCGGGTGCGTCGCCGGCGGAGGCAGCACGTGCGGCCCGACCGAGGCTGTCGTGTAGACCGGTGCAAGGGACCCAGCGAGCCAGGCCGGTAACGGAGATGGTGACGGGGGAAACCGGACCTGGTGGATGGGCACCCCCGGGCCCGTCGTCGGGATGCCCAGGGCCGCGGTCGCGGGTGGCGGCGGCTGCAGCTGTTGCCCCTGCTGCATGGTGGAGGCCCCGGGGTTCGTCGCTGGTGGCGGCTGCCACGTCAGCTGCTGCATGGCGGCGGCGACGGGGGTCGCCGAGGACGGCGACTGCCACGGTGGTTGCTGCGGCGGCGGGGTGGCGGCGAAGGGCACAGGCGGCTGCGGCCCATAAGATCTCGCGAGGAACGTGTAGATGCCCGTGACCGCCTGGGTGAGATCCCGGATGGCAGCCGTCATATCCTCCGGGGTGAAGACGACGGGGACGGGCGCGGCGGAGGTGACCGGCAACGGCAAGAGCGGTGCGCTAGCCGTGGTGGCCATCGGGGCGGTCGTCGCAGTCGGCAGCGGAAGGGTCGGGGTGGGCGGCGGCGAGGACATGATCTCACCGAAGCTATCTGATACCAAATTGGTAGAAACTGGATCCCTACCAGGGCGTGGTCTCAGGTTGTAGGGGTGGAAGGAGGGATGGCGTGGAGAAAGGCGTGGTCGCCGGCGCTGGGGTGCCGTCATTGCGTGCACGAGAGAGAGAGAGAGAGAGAGAGAGAGAGCAGTGGCGGCTAGGGTTAGGTCTCCCGGCTCCCCAAGGAAGCCGAGCAAATATGATTGCTTCTTGCTTAATCCCAAAACAGGTCCTTACATAAGTTTATATAATCCTCCTAATAAGATAATTGGGCTAAGCCCCTAATAACGATAAGATAAACTGGGTCACAACTAACTGGGCTAAGCCTCTAATATGCTGGTCATAACAGATTTGATTCTAGTTTTTTCTAAACATTTGGAGGAACATTTTTTGGCTGTTTCTGACCTTAGGATCTGCTGGTGCTCTTGCAGACATGGACATGTTATGAACAAGGACAGCTCAAGAACATGATAGATGCAGATCTAGAAGATGACCTAGACACCGACGAGGCATGCCGGTTCTTGAAAGTCGGCCTTCTGTGCACTCAAGACGCGATGAAACTCCGTCCCAACATGACCAACGTCGTCCGGATGCTGACCGGAGAAAAAGATGTCTCCATGGAGAGGATCACCAAGCCTGCTGTGATCGGTGACGTGGGAAACATCAAGGTCAACAACCAGCAGAGACCAGGCGACTCGCAATCTGAACCATCCACAATCATATCATCAGAAGCAACAGTAGAGTCATCGCCGTGAGCAGCACGGAATGTATCATGCAAATCCTGTTGTTGTACATTACCATGCTGGGTAGGCACAAGTGCGTGTTCGGTTGACTGATGCCACCGTGGTGTTACTATGCAGTAAAGTTATTGCATAATTAAACAAGTTTCCTTTACAAGTTACCTGACGCATTTATCTGACAGACGTTCACTGGGGGCGAGTTACCCGAGAACGCCTCACTTGCCATGCCGAAATAACTAAATTTGCCACGCGTTGTTGAGCGAAATGCCCCGTGCGAAAGGGGAAATTGCCATGTAAATGAAAGAATTATCAGCGATTTTTATAGAAAAATTGTCATCCGCGTGATCTGGATGCAATGTCTTCGTGGGGATTTGCTGGGACTGTGTTCCCGGCAAACGTTTGCCCATTAACATGTCCGGGAGAGAAAAAAGGGTGTTAAGGCGGGATGGATTCTTCTCGATGTAAGTTGATCATCATGTATTTAGAGCCGCATTCCTAATCTTTATCTTTATCTTTACCTAATATTAAAGGAAGGATTGTTTCTTTACTTTTTTTTCGTTTGCGATGGCCCCAGATATATTTTCGTCCATCATGGAACCTACAACCTGCAGCATCTATACCAACACGGCTGACCAATGCGGCCATCTATCTTTTGTGTTTTAATAGCAGCGCGTCATTTAATTGAAGAAACAACCGGCAGTGGCAAAACTTAAAAACATCTAGCATAAGTCTATGTCTTAGTGGAAACAACCGGCAGTGGCAAAACTTAAAAACAACTAGCATAAGTGATAAGTCTATGTCTTAGTGGAATCGAACACAACACCTCGCGCTAAGTTAACCACACCCCTAGCCAGTGTAGTTCTTCAATTTGTTGTCTAAACATTGCAACTTGGCTTATATAAACTATATGCAGTGAAAGATGTAAACTTTTTACAATAACTTTCGCCAATTTATATACATTTGCAAGTTGTACAGAAAATCAATAAACCGCTCCAGCAATCGATAGAGAGTGAAGAGTGGGTCCCGATTATCCCTAGAGAAACGAACACACCATTGTGTTGTTCAGATGAGCAGGATGGATTTAACTCCGTGTTTCACAATAAGAAGAAATTAACTCCCAATACTTTGGATGCTTTGTAACGGGATTATGGGTGAAGATGAGATAGGCGGTATATTATGGGACAGTGGGAGTATGATATAACTTAACACATAATTGCAATCGGACTGTGTTTAACTTGGCTGGATGGTCAACTTTTCTCCGGTGCAACGCACGGGCATATGTGCTAGTAATCTATAATATAATAACAACAACAAAGGAGTAATAGCGGCCTAGCACTAATCAATCATATCTTCGTACACCGCCTGCCGCCGATCGGACCGGCGATGGAACCGGTGATGCCGCGGTTTAGGGTTTTTTATCGGTCAAACCGCTGGTCCATCGGTTCATTTGTTGGTTTTTAAGTCATAAAAACATGGAAAAAAAAGTCAAATATACTAAGTTTCTAGTATTTAACAGTTACTGGCAAAAGAGGTCGTGTGTTGCAACCGGAGGAAAAAATAATAGATGCCCCTAACCAATAACTGTGACTCAAGACCCCGATAGGTCCATGTTATTTATTCGAACACGGCATCCCACCTGTGTTGCCTCTTATCCTTCTCTCACCCTCGCCGACGGTGACCTCAGTGCTCTCACAATCACAACACGTTTGAATGTGGTCAATTCTAAGGCGTCTCTCTCTCTCAGCATAAGATAAGAAATCTGATTTCCTTTTCCCCGTGCGAGGTTTTGCCGACGCGTCCATGCGTTGTGACAGATGATTTCTTTCGTATCCTATCTAATTTTACTAAGGTGTTCATTTTGAATCCGGATCTACACCGATACAAAAGAGAGACGGATCATGCAATGTTGATTAAGGCAGCACCCAAACTAACATTTTTAAACTGGTTAAACGCGTCCATGCGTTGTGACAGATGATTTCTTTTCGTATTCAATCTAATTTTACTAAGGTGTTCATTTTCAATCCAAATCTACACCGATACAAAAGAGAGGCGGGTCATGCACGGTTGATTAAGGCAACACCCAAAATAACATTTTTAAAATGGTTAACAGGTAAAATAACATCATATTCATATTCTACAAAAAAAATCATTTATTAATATGCTAAAATCAGGGTTACGGTTTAAAGGATATGACTATTTAAAAAAATGTATGATATGTAATGAAGGTTAATTAAACAAATGTTAGGGTGCTTTCCGCAAACAACAAACAATTTTTCTGGAGTTACTTAAACCCGGACTACAGGTTGATTTGACGAAACTGCAGAGGTTTTCCGCAAACAGTGAAACATTATCACTGGAATCACTTAAACCGAGACTACGGGTTGATTTTCAGAAAGAGCAGGGGTTTTCTGCAAAAAGACACGACGGTGGACAGGTAGAAGCGTTTTGTCTCTGGAATCACGTAAACCGGGACTGTGGGTTGATTTTAGGAAGGAGCGGGGGTTTTCTGCAAAATGATGCGACGGTGGACGGGCAAAAGCGTTGCAACGGGAGAGATAATTGACGTGTCCACTGAAATATCCGTCAGCACGTCCCAGCAATATCCGAATTGTGCCCGACCACGGCAGAGAGGCGCATACTGAGGTCTAGTAGAAATTCATATCAGTAGTAGGCCGAGCTCCAGTGAGCTAAAATGTCAAAATGCATATTAAAAGTTTCAAAATAATCTGAAAAAAAATCCATGAAAACATATATGTATTTCGCAGGAACGTGTTGAATTTCGTCAAGAAACGCTGTGATTTGTAGGCTGTACAAAAAGACAAAATTTTGGCCCAATAACAAAAATAAAAGGCATGTTAATAAATGTGTATTTGTCTTTATTTCTGTATGCCACATGTAAAAGTATAATGCTATGAAATTTTGCACATATGTAGTATGCACGTGCACATGTGTTCACAAATAAATTTGGAATTTTTCCCCTCCGAAAAAGTAAAATTTGAAAACGAGCTCACTGGAACTCGGCCTTCATTGACATTTTTCGGTTAAGAAGTGTTGAGTATGTATTTTGTACTGCACGTATATTGGAGTTGTGGCCCACCTCCTAGTCTTATATAGTTGAGGTAGAGATCTTCCCTTATATTATATATATGCGTGCCTCAGCACCCCAATCAATCATCGTATTGCAAATTATCTGTATACATGGTATCAGTTTTCTAGGTTTCTTTGTCGCTTCCGCCGCCGCCGCCGCCGCACGTCTCCTCCGCGCCGCCGCCGCCGCCGCCACCCAGCCGCCGCCATCCCGCCGCCGCCGCTCGCGCGTCCTCCGCGCCGGCCGCCGCTTCTACCCGATCCATCCGCCTGCCCGCGGTCTCTAGCCGCCACCGCAGCCGCGCTCCTCCGCGCTGGCCGCCACTCGCGCCTCGCTAGCCGCTGCGCTAGCCCCCGCATTGCTAACCCGCTCGCCCTCGCTCGGAGCCTGGTTTCCTATATCTACCTGGCGACCGCGCACGTACATATACGTGCTTGTACAGCCAAGCGATCGATCCAGGAAATCCATCAGCTTGTTAGTGCTTCGTCTAGCTAGCTTCACGTCCAGGAAATTCATCCAGTAGCCTGGTTCTATATGTGGTAGCGTGTGTCTCTCGCGCGCCGCTGCCGCCGCTCCCCACCGTTACCACTGCCGCGCAGCGCCTCCCCGCGCGCGCCGCCGCCGCCGCCGCTCCACACCGCCGCCGCTGCCACGCCGCGCCTCCCCGCGCGTGCCGCCGCCGCCGTCCATGGACTCTTCGGGCTACTTCACCATCTACGGTGGAACCGCTCCACCGGCTGCGCCAATCCAGTCGCGTCCTCCCGCACCCGCCGGGTGTTACCCGTTGTCGCCACCAGCGGTTGCTGCGGGGGAGGGGGCCGACGCAACCGGCGTGGCGGCGGTCGCCGCCGCCTGCAGCAGAAGCGGGCCCAGGACGCCGGGGGGCGCCGCACTATCAGCAGGCTCTCCCCGCTGACCACCAGGCATTCATTGGCGCGCCCTTCCAGCCGATTGGCGCCGGCTACGGCGCCCTACTTGCGCCGATGCCCCTTGGTGGTTATGGCCCGACCGTCCCGGCGTCGCCCTACGGGGGCCTTCGGCCGCCGCCGCCGGTACCTGTGCCATGGGACCCCACCCTCCTCGCTGCCCAGCACTCCGCGCCGTCGCCACGTAGCTCTGTCGGTGGAGGCGACTGGTACATGGAGTCAGGTGCTACTGCGCACATGGCAGCTCATCCCGGTAACCTAACCTCCTCCACTCCAGTTCACACACCCACTCGTATCACTGTCGGCAACGGCTCCTCCTTACCTATTACTCATATCGGTAGCACTAGCTTTCCCTCCACTTCCACACCCATTACTATGTCTAATGTTCTTGTTTCACCTGATTTAGTCACGAACCTAGTTTCTGTTCGTCGTCTTACTCGTGAGAACCCTCTTACTGTTGAATTTGACGGTGTTGGCTTTTCTATGAAAGACGCCCGTACCCGGATGATCCTTCACCGATGTGGCAGTTCTGATGAGCTCTATCCCGTGCACGCCGGCGCCTCCACCTCCACACCCGTCGCCCTTGCCGTCGGTGTTGACCTTTGGCACGCTCGCTTGGGTCACCCCAACCACACCGTCTTACGTCAAATTCTTAGGAGTTTCTCTTTCTCATGTGATAAGCTCGACGGGCACTCTTGTGAGGCTTGTCGCTTAGGCAAGCACGTTCGTCTTCCCTTTAGTGTGTCTTCTTCAGTTTCCACTTTTCCGTTTCAATTACTTCATAGTGATGTTTAGACATCTCCTGTTGCGAGTAACACGGGCTATCTTTACTACTTGGTGGTTTTACATGATTACTCTCATTATGTGTGGACTTTTCCCCTTCGTCGTAAATCTGATGCTTTAGCCACACTCAGCACTTTTTACTCCTATGTCACCACTCAGTTCAGTCGCCCCATACTCGCACTCCAAACTGATAACGGAAAGGAGTTTGACAACATCGCTCTTCGCACACTTCTCGCCTCTCACGACACCACCTTCCGTCTGACTTGCCCCTACACTTCCCAGCAGAACGGCCGCGCCGAGCGCATTCCCCGCACTCTTAATGACTGCGTTCGCGCGTTACTCTTTCACTCTAACGTGCCCGCTCGGTTTTGGCCCGATACCCTCGCTACCGCCACTCTCTTAGTTAACATTCGTCCGTGTCGCCCTCGGTGGAACTACGCCCCTCACCACCTTCTCTTCGGCACACCACCGTCCTATGATGGTCTCCGCATCTTCGGGTGTCTCTGTTATCCTAGCACCGCGTCCACCACGCCACACAAGCTCGCACCACGATCCATCCCCTGCATCTTCCTTGGCTACCCTCCTAACACCAAAAGTTGCCGGTGCTATGATCCTGTCACTCATCGTGTGTACACCTTGAGGCATGTGTACTTTGTCGAGACGGTGTTCCATTTTTTTCAGGTTCCTCCGGCTTCGGCCCCTTCGGCCCCGGCCCCCGCGCCCCCTTCGTGGAGTGATGCGCGGCGGCAGCCCCCGGCGCCCCCCGGCACGGCGCCCTCTGCCGCCACCACCTGGCTTCGTGACTCCCTCCCCCGAGGTCGAGTCCGAGCGGGCCCCCGGGTCCCCGTCTCCCTCATACGAGGTTGAGCCCGGCACCCCGACCGCCACCCCTGCGACGGGCTCGACGTCAACCTCGCCCGTCGCCTCTTCCGCCACCGCCGCTGCTGCGACTGACGCCGCCGCCGCCACCGCCGCAGCCCCCGCCACCGCACCGGGTGCCCCCGCCGCCACGGCCCCTGCCGCTGCGGCACCCACCGGCCCTACTGCCCCGTCACTTGGCGTGACTACCCGTGCCCAAGCAGGAGTGCTTCGGCCCAGCACGTGCTACTTCGCCGATGAGTATCTGTGCGCCGCCTCGACGTCGACGCCATCACCCGTCCCCACCTCCGCTCGTGCTGCCCTTCGGGATCCCCACTGGCTAGCTGCGATGCAGGAGGAGTTCGACGCCTTACAGCGCAACCGCACATGGCAGCTTGTTCCGCGACCCCCTCGTGCCAACATCATCTCTAGCAAGTGGGTGTTTCGCCACAAGACTCGCCCGGACGGTTCTCTCGAGTGATACAAGGCTCGGTGGGTGGTTCGTGGTTTTCGGTAGCGCGCGGGCGTGGACTTCACCGACACCTTCGCCCCAGTTGTGAAACCGGGCACGATTCGCGCCGTGCTTCAGCTGGCGGTCTCGCGCGCCTGGCCTGTGCACCAGTTGGATGTCTCCAACGCCTTCTTGCACGGCCATCTCGCCGAGCAGGTGTTCTGTGAGCAGCCCACTGGTTTCGTCGACACCGAGCACCCTGACTTCGTGTGCTTGCTCTCCCGTTCTCTTTACGGGTTGAAACAGGCGCCTCGGGCTTGGTACCAGCGTATCGCAGCCTTCCTGCAGTCTCTCGGATTTCGGTCCACTCGCTCCGATGCTTCACTCTTCGTGTATCATCAGGGAGTTGACACTGCATATCTGCTACTCTACGTTGATGACATCATCCTCACGGCGTCCGCCCCCGACCTCCTTCAGCGGCTGACTGCTCGTCTTCGTGATGAGTTTGCCCTCAAGGACTTGGGGCCCCTGCACTACTTCCTCGGCATCGAGGTGGTCCGACGGAGTGACGGCTTCTTTCTGCATCAGCAGAAGTACGCCCACGAGCTCCTGGAGCGTGCCGGTATGCTTAACTGCAAGCCGGCGCCCACCCCGGTCGACACGAAGGCGAAGGTCTCTGCTCTCAAGGGGTCTCTTGCGTCCGATGGAGCGTTTTATCGCTCTATTGTCGGTGCTTTACAGTACCTGACGCTGACTCGCCCCGACCTGCAGTACGCTGTCCAGCAGGTGTGCCTCCATATGCACGCCCCGCGTGACTCTCACTGGACTCTGGTGAAGCGTATTCTCCATTACATACGCGGCACCATGACTTTGGGACTCACCCTGACGGCCTCCGCCTCCACCGACCTTGTGGCCTACTCGGATGCCGACTGGGCTGGCTGCCCCGACACGCGACGCTCTACGTCAGGCTACTGCGTCTACCTTGGGCCATCGTTGATCTCTTGGTCATCGAAGCGGCAGCCCACGGTCTCTTGCTCCAGCACCGAGGCAGAGTATCGTGCCGTGGCTAATGCCGTGGCCGAGTACTCTTGGATACGTCAGCTGCTCCAGGAGTTGCTTTGTGATGCTCACAAGGCCACTCTTGTCTACTGCGATAACGTCAGCACGGTCTACCTCTCCGCCAACCCGGTGCACCATCGACGGACGAAGCATATTGAGCTCGATATTCACTTCGTGCGCGAGCAGGTTGCCCTTGGCCGTGTTCGGGTTCTCCACGTGCCGACGACGCAACAGTTTGCTGATGTGATGACTAAGGGATTGCCTACTCCCGTCTTCGAGGAGTTTCGGTCCAGTCTCTGTGTCTCCGGCGACGCTTCGACTGCGGGGGGGGGGGGGGGTGTTGAGTATGTATTTTGTACTGCACGTATATTGGAGTTGTGGCCCACCTCCTAGTCTTGTATAGTTGAGGTAGAGGTCTTCCCTTGTATTATATATATGCGTGCACCAGCTCCACAATCAATCATCGTATTGCAAATTATCTGTCTACAAGAAGCATGGTACACATACAAACACTTTTGGTACGGTTTTGGTACGACAATTCTGATGTCTATAAAAGGATTCTTTTAAATGTGTTTTAGGTCATCTCTGCTTACACTTGAAGATTAATAAAAAAATTGTCTACGGCTGAGCGAAACGACCCTAGTTTATTGCATATAACTCGACACTCTTATTTCTGTTGCACATAACGGTCGCACAGTGTGCAACAACACATATATGCGTGCCCCTCCCACGTCCCTCGGTATATAATTCCTTTCTATTATTGCATTGCATGCATGCCACGCCATTGGTTTTAATACCAATTCATTTGTGTTATTCTTTCCTTCATATTTTTTAAATCTCTTGTTTTGTTTTATCCTACTGATCACGCCTTTATCCTCTCTATTCTTTAGTACTTCTATATGTCCATTGAAATCGATCATTCATACCCCCTTCGATCCATATAGGTCCTCATAACATATTTCATATATATAAAAACGATATAAAAGTTATATTGTGTGCTAGCATTTCCCAAAATACATCATATCAATTAATTAGGTTAATTAAGTTTATGCCTTGAATATAATTTTAAAGTGTTTAATAGGAACAAATAATAGCACGGCTAGAAACAACACATTTTATGATCAAATTACATATATAAATTATTTTAATCTGAGTTATGGCTGAAAAGTTATAGCACAATCATGTTTAACATATTTTGTGTAAATAATAAAAGTCAGGGTCCTAACAGGCTAAAAACAGAGCAAACCGGGCCTACTGCCGCTGAACATGGAATACTAACCGGCACCCAGGCGCGCAAGATAGCGGCTGCCAAAGTTGGGTCAAAACCCAACAGAGAAAGGGCACTTAATGTTTGGACCACAAATTACTTAAAAAAAATTAGAGGTTTTTTTATAAAACATATGACGACGAACGGGCAGAAATGCACCATACTTTATTAGTAGGTATAGAAGTCTGATGGGCAAGTTGACCAAATTGGTGACGTTGGCCTGTTTAATTGTGCCCAAGGATAAATCCCTAGTGGCGGCAATTATTTTTCCTCTTTGCTAGCGATGCTAGCATGTATTACCGGTTCAACCTGTTTCGGTTTTTATCCAGTTTGGGCAAAATATCACCCGGTTCAACTGGTTTTCTACGGTCATTTGCAAAACGGTCTAATTAGCTTATAAAACCGGCAAGGCCGCCGGTTGTGGTTTTCCCCAGCCCGACCGCAAGTCTGGTCCGGTGTTTTAAACTATGCTAGCACCTACGTGTACTTTTCCCCCATGATAGTGTGCTCCATGTTTGTTGGTTCATGGGCGGCCTGCTTTCAAGTACCAGTTTTCTAAACAGGCTCCAGAATTTTTGTTGACACTGAGGTACATCAATTGGTTTCTTGCTATTGAAATTTGAAGACTCCTGAATTAATTAGAAGAATGTCTTTTTTATAGGATGCCTATAGTGAGAAGTTTACAAACTGAGTATTCTCGAATGTGGTGCAAAAATTTGTTGTACCTATATATGGCCCATGGTCCTACCCAAAGTATTCAATATATTCTAAACATATCTATTGTATATTCTTCACGCAACACATGTTTTATGGCGCATGATACATGTAACACTTAATTTACCTCTACCCACCGGTATTACAATTATGTTTAGTAACTGGTTGATGGGGGTTGAGGACAAAACTAAAACACAGATTCACACAACTATTTGTGCTTTGCTTTGGGCTATTTGGAATTGTCGTAATGAAAGTTTGCATATTTTTTTGCAGGTCATTTTTCGAGCTACAAGATGGATTTGTATGTTGTTATTACTGCAACATGAGGAAGTGCAAGAGCATATGATCTCTGGGTGCAACCAATGAGATATGATAGAACGGGATACATACAATCGGTCTGGATGACGGTTCAATAATAGGCTATGTGTGTAGGCATATTTGTTGGAAATATGCCCTAGAGGCAATAATAAATAAGTTATTATTATATTTCTTTGTTCATGATAATAGTCTTTTATTCATGCTATAATTGTATTATCCGGAAATCGTAATACACGTGTGAATACATAGACCACAATATGTCCCTAGTGAGCCTCTAGTTGACTAGCTCGTTGTGATCAACAGATAGTCATGGTTTCCTGGCTATGGACATTGGATGTCGTTGATAACGGGATCACATCGTTAGGAGAATGATGTGATGGACAAGACCCAATCCTAAGCCTAGCACAAAGATCGTGTAGTTCGTATGCTAGAGCTTTGCCAATGTCAAGTATCTCTTCCTTTGACCATGAGAGCGTGTAACTCCTGGATACCGTAGGAGTGCTTTGGGTGTATCAAACGTCACAACGTAACTGGGTGACTATAAAGGTGCACTACAGGTATCTCCGAAAGTATCTATTGTTTTATGCGGATCGAGACTGGGATTTGTCACTCCGTGTAAAAGGAGAGGTATCTCTGGGCCCACTCGGTAGGACATCATCATAATGTGCACAATGTGACCAAGGGGTTGATCACGGGATGATGTGTTACGGAACGAGTAAAGAGACTTGCCGGTAACGAGATTGAACAAGGTATCGGTATACCGACGATCGAATCTCGGGCAAGTAAAATACCGCTAGACAAAGGGAATTGTATACGGGATCGATTGAGTCCTTGACATCGTGGTTCATCCGATGAGATCATCGTGGAACATGTGGGAGCCAACATGGGTATGCAGATCCCGCTGTTGGTTATTGACCGGAGAACGTCTCGGTCATGTCTGCATGTCTCCCGAACCCGTAGGGTCTACACACTTAAGGTTCGATGACGCTAGGGTTATAAAGGAAGCTTGTATGTGGTTACCGAATGTTGTTCGGAGTCCCGGATGAGATCCCGGACGTCACGAGGAGTTCCGGAATGGTCCGGAGGTAAAGATTTATATATAGGAAGTCCTGTTTCGGCCATCGGGACAAGTTTCGGGGTCATCGGTATTGTACCGGGACCACCGGAAGGGTCCCGGGGGCCCACCGGGTGGGACCACCTGCCCCGGGGAGCCACATGGGCTGTAGGGGGTGCGCCTTGGCCTACATGGGCCAAGGGCACCAGCCCCAAGAGGCCCATGCGCCTAGGGAACCCTAGAGGGAAGAGTCCTTAAGGGGGAAGGCACCTCCGAGGTGCCTTGGGGAGGATGGACTCCTCCCCCCCCCTCTTAGCCGCACCCCTTTCTTGGAGGAAGGGGCAAGGCTGCGCCTCCCCCCTCTCCCCTGCCCCTATATATAGTGGAGGGAAGGGAGGGCATCCATACCTGAGCCCTTGGCGCCTCCCTCCCTCCCGTGACACCTCCTCCTCTCCCGTAGGTGCTTGGCGAAGCCCTGCAGGATTGCCACGCTCCTCCATCACCACCACGCCGTTGTGCTGCTGCTGGATGGAGTCTTCCTCAACCTCTCCCTCTCTCCTTGCTGGATCAAGGCGTGGGAGACATCGTCGAGCTGTACGTGTGTTGAACGCGGAGGTGCCGTCCGTTCGGCACTAGGATCATCGGTGATCTGAATCATGACGAGTACGACTCCATCAACCCTGTTCACTTGAACGCTTCCGCTTAGCGATCTACAAGGGTATGTAGATGCACTCTCTTTCTACTCGTTGCTGGTCTCTCCATAGATAGATCTTGGTGTTACGTAGGAAATTTTTGAATTTCTGCTACGTTCCCCAACAGTGGCATCATGAGCTAGGTCTATTGCGTAGATTCTTTGCACGAGTAGAACACAAAGTAGTTGTGGGCGTTGATGTTGTTCAATATGCTTACCGTTACTAGTCCAATCTTGTTTCGACGGTATTGTGGGATGAAGCGGCCCGGACCGACCTTACACGTACTCTTACGTGAGACAGGTTCCACCGATTGACATGCACTTGGTGCATAAGGTGGCTAGCGGGTGCCAGTCTCTCCCACTTTAGTCGGAACGGATTCGATGAAAAGGGTCCTTATGAAGGGTAAATAGCAATTGGCATATCACGTTGTGGTTTTGCGTAGGTAAGAAACGTTCTTGCTAGAAACCCATAGCAGCCACGTAAAACATGCAAACAACAATTAGAGGACGTCTAACTTGTTTTTGCAGGGTATGCTATGTGATGTGATATGGCCAAGAAGAATGTGATGAATGATATGTGATGTATGAGATTGATCATGTTCTTGTAATAGGATTCACGACTTGCATGTCGATGAGTATGAAAACCGGCAGGAGCCATAGGAGTTGTCTTAATTTATTGTATGACCTGCGTGTCATTGAAGAACGCCATGTAAACTACTTTACTTTATTGCTAAACGCGTTAGTCATAGAAGTAGAAGTAGCCATTGGCGTGACAACTTCATGAAGACACGATGATGGAGATCATGATGATGGAGATCATGGTGTCAAGCCAGTGACAAGATGATCATGGAGCCCCGAAGATGGAGATCAATGGAGCTATATGATATTGGCCATATCATGTCACAACTATATAATTGCATGTGACGTTTATTATGACTATGCATCTTGTTTACTTAGGACGACGGTAGTAAATAAGATGATCCCTTACAAAATTTCAAGAAGTGTTCTCCCCTAACTGTGCACCGTTGCTACAGTTCGTCGCTTCTAAGCACCACGTGATGATCGGGTGTGATGGATTCTTACGTTCACATACAACAGGTGTAAGACAGTTTTACACAGCGAAAACACTTAGGGTTAACTTGACGAGCCTAGCATGTACAGACATGGCCTCGGAACACGGAGACCGAAAGGTCGAGCATGAGTCGTATGGTAGATACGATCAACATAAAGATGTTCACCGATGATGACTAGTCCGTCTCACGTGATGATCGGACACGGCCTAGTTGACTCGGATCATGTGATCACTTAGATGACCAGAGGGATGTCTATCTAAGTGGGAGTTCATAAGATGAACTTAATTATCTTGAACATAGTCAAAAGACCTTTTTGCAAATTATGTCGTAGCACGCGCTTTAGTTCTGCTGTTTTAGATATGTTCCTAGAGAAAATATAGTTGAAAGTTGACAGTAGCGATTATGTGATCAGTAGAAAGCTTATGTCCTTAATGCACAGCTTAGTGTGCTGAACCCCAAACGTCGTTTGTGGATGTTGCGAACATCGGACATACACGTTTTGATAACTACGTGATAGTTCAGTTAAATGGTTTAAGTAGAGGCACCAAAGACGTTTTTTGAAACATCGCGGAACATATGAGATGTTTCGAGGGCTGAAATTGGGATTTCAGGCTCGTGCTCATGTGAAGAGGTATAAAACCTCCGACGATTTTCTTAGCCTGCAAACTAAGGGAGAAAAGCTCAATCGTTGAGCTTGTGCTCAAATTGTCTGAGTACAACAATCACTTGAATCGAGTGGGAGTTGATCTTCCAGATGAGATAGTGATGTTTCCCCAAAAGTCATTGCCACCAAGCTGCTAAGAGATGAACTATAACATATCAAGGATAGAGATGATGATCCTTGAGGTATTCGCGTTGTTTGACATCGCGAAAGTAGAAATCAAGAAGGAGCATCAATTGTTGATGGTTGATGAAACCACTAGTTTCAAGAAGGGCAAGGGAACGAAGGGATACTTCATGAAACGGCAAATCAGCTGCTGCACCAATGAAGAAACCCGAGATTGAACCCAAACCCGAGACTAAGTGCTTCTGTAATAAGGGGAACAACCACTGGAGCAAGATTACCCTAGATACTTGGTAGATGAGAAGGCTGGCAAGGTCGATAGAAGTATATTGGATATACATTATGTTAATGTGTACTTTACTAGTACTCCTAGTAGCACCAGGGTATTAGATACCGGTTCGGTTGCTAAGTGTTAGTAACTCGAAATAAAAGCCACGGAATGAAACGGAGACTAGCTAAAGGTGAGCTGACGATATGTGTTGGAAGTGTTTCCAAGTTTGATGTGATCTAACATCGCACGCTCCCTCTACCATCAAGATTAGTATTAAACCTGAATAAGTGTTCTTGCACCTAAAGGAATGGTTTATTAAATCTCGATCGTAGTGATACACATTTTCATGCCAAAAGATATAAGATAGTAATGATAGTACCACTTACTTGTGGCACTGCCATGTAAGTCATAATGGTATAAAACGCATGAAGAAGCTCCATGTTGATGGATCTTTAGACTCACTCGTTTTTGAAAAGTTTGAGACATGCGAACCATGTCTATTGGTGTATATGCATGAAGAAACTCCATGCAAATGGACCGTTTGGACTCACTTGATTTTGAATCACTTGAGATATGCAAATCATACCGCATGGGCAAGATGACTGAAAAGCCTCGTTTTCAGTAAGATGGAACAAGATAGCAACTTGTTGGAAGTAACACATTTTGATGTGTCCAGTCCAATGAGTGCTGAGGCATGCAGTGAATATCGTTATGTTCTTACTTCACAGATGATTCGAGTAGATGTTGACAATATTTACCTGATGAAACACAAGTCTGAATTATTGAATGGTTCAAGTAATTTCAGAGTGAAGTAGCAGATCATTGTGACAAGAGGATAAAATGTCTATGATATGATCATAGAGATGAATATCTGAGTTACGAGTTTTGGCACACAAAATTAAGACATTGTGGAAATTGTTTCACAATTAAATACCGGCTGGAACACCATAGTTTGATGGTGTGTCCGAACATCATAGTTACACCCTATTGGATATGGTGCGTACCATGATGTCTCTTATCGAATTACCACTATTGTCCATGGGTTAGGCATTAGAGACAACCACATTCACTTTAAATAGGGCACCACGTAATTCCGTTGAGATGACACCGTATGAATTATGGTTTAGAGAAACCTAAGTTGTCGTTTCTTAAAGGTTTGGGGCTGCGACGCTTATGTGAAAAAGTTTCAGGTTGATAAGCTCGAACCCAAAGCGGATAAAATGCATCTTCATAGGAAACCCAAAACAGTTGGGTATACCTCCTGTCTCAGATCCGAAAGCAATAAGGGATTGTTTCTAGAATCAGGTCCTTTCTCGAGGAAAAGTTTCTCTCGAAAGAATTGAGTGGGAGGATGGTGGAAACTTGATGAGGTTATTGAACCGTCTCTTCAACTAGTGTGTGGTAGGGCACAGGAAGTTGTTCCTGTGGCACCTACACCAATTGAAGTGGAAGCTTATGATATTGATCATGAAACTTCGGATCAAGTCACTACCAAACCTCGTGGGATGACAAGGATGCGTACTACTTCAGAGTGGTACGTAATCCTGTCTTGAAGGTCATGTTGCTAGACAACAATGAACCTACGAGCTATGGAGAAGCGATGGTGGGCCCAAATTCCGACAAATGGTTAGAAGCCATGAAATCCGAGATAGGATCCATGTATAAAAACAAAGTATAGACTTTGGAAGAACTACTTGATGGTCATAAGGCTGTTGAGTACAGATGGATTTTAAAGGAAGACGGACGATGATGGTAAATATCACCATTAAGAAAGCTCGACTTGTCGTTAAGATGTTTTCCGACAAGTTCAAGGAGTTGACTACGATGGGAATTTCTCACTCGTAGCGATGCTAAGAGTCTTTTAGAATTATGTTAGCGATCACTGCATTATTTATGAAATCTTGCAGATAGGATGTCAAAACATTGTTTCCTCGACGATTTTGAGGAAAGGTTGTATGTGATACAACCGGAAGGTTTTGTCAATCCTGAAAGATGCTAATAAGTATGCAAAGCTCCAGCAATCCTTCTGAGGACTGGAGTAAGCATCTCGGAGTTGGAATGTGCGCTTTGATGAGATGATCAAAGATTTTGGTGTATACAAAGTTTATGAGAAACTTGTATTTCCAAAGAAGTGAGTGGGAGCACTATAGAATTTCTGATGAGTATATGTTGATCAGAAATGATGTAGAATTTCTAGAAAGCATATAGGGTTATTTGAAAGGTGTTTTTCAATAGAAAACCTGGATTAAGCTACTTGAACATCGAGGATCAAGATCTATGAGGATGGATCAAAACGCTTAATGGTACTTTCAAATGAGCACATACCTTGACATGATCTTGAAGGTGTTCAAGATGGACCAGTCAAAGAAGGAGTTCTTGCCTGAGTTGTAAGGTACAAAGTTAAGACTTAAAGCTCGACCACGGCAGAATAGAGAGAAAGGACGAAGGTCGTCCCCTATGCTTAAGACGTAGGCTCTTCAGTATGCTATGCTGTGTACCGCACCTGAAGTGTGCCTTGCCATGAGTCAGTCAAGGGGTACAAGAGTGATCCATGAATGGATCACAGGACAGCGGTCAAAGTTATCCTTAGTAACTAGTGGACTAAGGAATTTTCTCGATTATGGAGGTGGTAAAAGAGTTCGTCGTAAAGGTTACGTCGATGCAAGCTTAACACCTATCCGGATAGCTCTGAGTAGAGAGACCGGATACATATAATGGAGCAATAATTTAGAATAGCTCAAAGTAGAACAGTTATTTGGAATAGCTCCAAATAGAGCGTGGTAGCTGCATCTAGGAGATGACATAGAGATTTGTAAAGCACACACGGATCTGAAAGGTTCAGACCCGTTGACTAAAACCTCTCTCACAAGCAGAACATGACCAAACCCCAGATCTCATTGAGTCTTGATCACATGATGATGTGAACTAGTTTAGTGACACTAGTAAACTCTTTGGATGTTGGTCACATGGTGATGTGACCTGTCAGTGTTAATCACATGGTGATGTGAACTAGATTATTGACTCTAGTGCAAGTGGGAGACTGTTGGAAATATGCCCTAGAGGCAATAATAAATAAGTTATTATTATATTTCTTTGTTCATGATAATAGTCTTTTATTCATGCTATAACTGTATTATCCGGAAATCGTAATACACGTGTGAATACATAGACCACAATATGTCCCTAGTGAGCCTCTAGTTGACTAGCTCGTTGTGATCAACAGATAGTCATGGTTTCCTGGCTATGGACATTGGATGTCGTTGATAACGGGATCACATCATTAGGAGAATGATGTGATGGACAAGACCGAATCCTAAGCCTAGCACAAAGATCGTGTAGTTCGTATGCTAGAGCTTTGCCAATGTCAAGTATCTCTTCCTTTGACCATGAGAGCGTGTAACTCCTGGATACCGTAGGAGTGCTTTGGGTGTATCAAACTGAAGGAAATATGCCCTAGAGGCAATAATAAAGTTATTATTTATTTCCTTATAATCATGATAAATGTTTATTATTCATGCTAGAATTGTATTTACCGGAAACATAATACATGTGTGAATACATAGACAAACATAGTGTCACTAGTATGCCTCTACTTGACTAGCTCGTTAATCAAAGATGGTTATGTTTCCTAACCATGAACAAAGAGTTGTTATTTGATTAACGAGGTCACATCATTAGTAGAATGATCTGATTGACATGACCCATTCCATTAGCTTAGCACCCGATCGTTTAGTATGTTGCTATTGCTTTCTTCATGACTTATACATGTTCCTATGACTATGAGATTATGCAACTCCCGTTTACCGGAGGAACACTTTGGGTACTACCAAACGTCACAACGTAACTGGGTGATTATAAAGGAGTACTACAGGTGTCTCCAATGGTCGATGTTGGGTTGGCGTATTTCGAGATTAGGATTTGTCACTCCGATTGTCGGAGAGGTATCTCTGGGCCCTCTCGGTAATACACATCACATAAGCCTTGCAAGCATTACAACTAATATGTTAGTTGTGAGATGATGTATTACGGAACGAGTAAAGAGACTTGCCGGTAACGAGATTGAACTAGGTATTGGATACCGACGATCGAATCTCGGGCAAGTAACATACCGATGACAAAGGGAACAACGTATGTTGTTATGCGGTCTGACCGATAAAGATCTTCGTAGAATATGTAGGAGCCAATATGGGCATCCAGGTCCCGCTATTGGTTATTGACCAGAGACATGTCTCGATCATGTCTACATTGTTCTTAAACCCGTAGGGTCCGCACGCTTAAGGTTACGATGACAGTTATATTATGAGTTTATGCATTTTGATGTACCGAAGGTTGTTCGGAGTCCCGGATGTGATCACGGACATGACGAGGAGTCTCGAAATGATCGAGACATAAAGATTGATATATTGGAAGCCTATGTTTGGACATCGGAAGTGTTCCGGGTGAAATCGGGATTTTACCGGGTTACCGGGAGGTTACCGGAACCCCCCGGGAACCACATGGGCCTTCATGGGCCTTAGTGGAAAGGAGAAAGGGGCAGCCCAAGGGGGCTGCGCGCCTCCCCCCTTCCCCTAGTCCTATTAGGACTAGGAGAGGTGGCCGGCCACCCCTCTCCCTCTTTCCCCCTTGGGAATCCTAGTTGGAATAGGATTGGAGGGGAGTCCTACTCCCGGTAGGAGTAGGACTCCTCCTGCGCCTCCTCCTCCTGGCCGGCGCACCCTCCCCCCTTGGCTCCTTTATATACTGAGGCAGGGGCACCTCTAAACACACAAGTTGACACAAGTTGACACAAGTTGACACAAGTTGACACAAGTTGACACAAGTTGATCCACGTGATCGATTCCTTAGCCGTGTGCGGTGCCCCCTGCCACCATATTCCTCGATAATACTGTAGCGGAGTTTAGGCGAAGCCCTGCTGCTGTAGTTCATCAAGATCGTCACCACGCCGTCGTGCTGACGAAACTCTTCCCCGACACTTTGCTGGATCGGAGTCCGGGGATCTTCATCGAGCTGAACGTGTGCTCGAACTCGGAGGTGCCGTAGTTTCGGTGCTTGATCGGTTGGATTGTGAAGACGTACGACTACTTCTTCTACGTCGTGTCATCGCTTCCGCAGTCGGTCTGCGTTGGGTACGTAGACAACACTCTCCTCTCGTTGCTATGCATCACATGATCTTGCGTGTGCGTAGGAAATTTTTTGAAATTACTACGAAACCCAACACAAACGTCACAACGTAACTGGGTGACTATAAAGGTGCACTACAGGTATCTCCGAAAGTATCTATTGTTTTATGCGGATCGAGACTGGGATTTGTCACTCCATGTAAACGGAGAGGTATCTCTGGGCCCACTCGGTAGGACATCATCATAATGTGCACAATGTGACCAAGGGGTTGATCACGAGATGATGTGTTACGGAACGAGTAAAGAGACTTGCCGGTAACGAGATTGAACAAGGTATCGGTATACCGACGATCGAATCTCGGGCAAGTAAAATACCGCTAGACAAAGGGAATTGTATACGGGATCGATTGAGTCCTTGACATCGTGGTTCATCCGATGAGATCATCGTGGAACATGTGGGAGCCAACATGGGTATCCAGATCCCGCTGTTGGTTATTGACCGGAGAACGTCTCGGTCATGTCTGCATGTCTCCCGAACCCGTAGGGTCTACACACTTAAGGTTCGATGACGCTAGGGTTATAAAGGAAGCTTGTATGTGGTTACCGAATGTTGTTCGGAGTCCCGGATGAGATCTCGGACGTCACGAGGAGTTACGGAATGGTCCGGAGGTAAAGATTTATATATAGGAAGTCCTGTTTCGGCCATCGGGACAAGTTTTGGGGTCATCGGTATTGTACCGGGACCACCGGAAGGGTCCCGGGGGCCCACCGGGTGGGACCACCTGCCCCGGGGGGCCACATGGGCTGTAGGGGGTGCGCCTTGGCCTACATGGGCCAAGGGCACCAGCCCCAAGAGGCCCATGCGCCTAGGGAACCCTAGAGGGAAGAGTCCTTAAGGGGGAAGGCACCTCCGAGGTGCCTTGGGGAGGATGGACTCCTCCCCCCCTCTTAGCCGCACCCCTTTCTTGGAGGAAGGGGCAAGGCTGCGCCTCCCCCCTCTCCCCTGCCCCTATATATAGTGGAGGGGAGGGAGGGCATCCATACCTGAGCCCTTGGCGCCTCCCTCCCTCCCGTGACACCTCCTCCTCTCCCGTAGGTGCTTGGCGAAGCCCTGCAGGATTGCCACGCTCCTCCATCACCACCACGCCGTTGTGCTGCTGCTGGATGGAGTCTTCCTCAACCTCTCCCTCTCTCCTTGCTGGATCAAGGCGTGGGAGACATCGTCGAGCTGTACGTGTGTTGAACGCGGAGGTGCCGTCCGTTCGGCACTAGGATCATCGGTGATCTGAATCACGACGAGTACGACTCCATCAACCCCGTTCACTTGAACGCTTCCGCTTAGCGATCTACAAGGGTATGTAGATGCACTCTCCTTCTACTCGTAGCTGGTATCTCCATAGATAGATCTTGGTGACGCGTAGGAAAATTTTGAATTTCTGCTACGTTCCCCAACAATATTTTCCTATTTGTGTCTGGCTTGTTTTCTTTTTATGACGTTGGAGATTGATACTCTTGAACTTTAATAAAATATAGTTATGGGCATCGTAATGATGCAGAGGCCGAGGATGATCCTCCTTTTCTAAAAACACACACATTTATGTCCAATTAGGGAGGGATTCATGTGGTCGTAGAACATGTATAGAGAAGAAGCTCATTACTACTATAAAGGATGTGGAAGTACCCATCTCCTGGGGGCCTCGTCACGCGTGAGTGCCCTCCTCACCGTCCGTTGCGCCCATGCCTTGCGCAGATGGCTCCCTAGTGCGCCCTCGACCGTCCGATCAATGTGGGCGCCCGACACGAGGAAGGTTTTCCTCTGAGGTCCATGACGCGTGGGATGCATGCACGTCCGGGGCCACCTCTCCATGGTAAGTTTGCATCGTGCCTGAGGGAATCCTGGATTAGGGAGTCCTCGGACAGCCGGACTATATACTTTGGCCGGACTGTTGGACTATGAAGATACAAGATTGAAGACTTCGTCCCGTGTCCGGGTAGGACTCTCCTTGGCATGGAAGGCAAGCTTGGCAATTCGGATATGTATATCTCCTTCTCTGTAACCGACTCTGTGTAACCCTAGCCCCCTCCGGTGTCTATATAAACTGGAGGGTTTAGTCCGTAGGACAAGAACAATCATAATCATAGGCTAGCTTCTAGGATTTAGCCTCTACGATCTCGTGGTAGATCAACTCTTGTAATACTCATATCATCAAGATCAATCAAGCAGGAAGTAGGGTATTACCTCCATCGAGAGGGCCCGAACCTGGGTAAACATTGTGTCCCCCGCCTCCTGTTACCATTAGCCTTAGACGCACAGTTCGGGTCCCCTTACCCGAGATCCGCCGGTTTTGACACCGACATTGGTGCTTTCATTGAGAGTTCCACTGTGCTGTCACGATAAGTCTTGATGGCTCCTTCAATCATCTGCAACGATGCGATCCAGGGTGAGGTTTTCCTTCCCGGACAGATCTTCGTATTCGGCGGCTTTGTACTGCGGGCCAACTCGCTTGGCCATCTGGAACAGATCGACAGCTACGCCTCTGGCCATCAGGTCAGGTTTGGAAACTTAAACTACACTGCCGACATCCGTGGAGACTTGATCTTCGATGGATTCGAGCCCATGTCAGGAGCGCCGAACAGCCACGACGAGCATGACTTAGATCTACCATCGGACGGTGTTTGGGAGATCGCACCTACAGCTGCCCCGACCTTAGATCCTGAGCAGATTGCTCCATCCGAGGACGGGTGGATAGACCCCTCCATGGAGGCCGTATACTCATCGGCGCTAGAGCCGAACACAGACTTCGCCTCCAAAGAAATCTGTGTCATCGGACCCTCGGACTCATCTCCGGCCATAGGTTCCGAACCGTGTGCGTCCGTGCCTATCGAATCTGATTGGGCACTGATCATGGAGTTTACCTCCGCGGATATCTTTCAGCACTCGCCCTTGGGCGACGTGCTAAATTCATTGAGGTCTCTCTCTCTGTCATGGGATTCTTGGCCGAACTATGTCTGACTTGAATGGAAAGCAAACGACAAAGAAATTAGTTCCCCACCCACCACCCACTTAACAGCCACAGTTGATGACTTAACCGACATGCTTGACTTCGACTCCGAAGACATCGACGATATGGACGACGATGCAGGAGAAGAACAGGAACCACCGCCCACAAGGCGCTGGACAGCCACCTCATCATATGATATATATATGGTGGACACCCCCAAAGAAAGCAATGGCGATGAGGCAACGGAAGATAATCCCCGTGAAAATCAATCTAAGCATCGGCGTCATTGGCGCCGCTCTGAGCCCCGCCATGGCAAAAATAGCGATACCGGCACAAGAGACGATAGTAATCCGGATGGTGCCAAAGACAAAAACAACCCCGCCCAGCCAGGCTTCGAGCAGGCCGAGCGGGAGGATGGGCAAGCTAGCCCTAAGGAACAGGCAACAGATAGAGAATCAGAGGATGACAATTACATGCCCCTCTCCGAAGACGAAGTGAGCCTTGGCGACGAAGAATTCATCGGGCCCGAGGATCCCGTCGAGCAGGAGCGCTTCAAGCGCCGGCTTATAGCCACTGCGAAAAGCCTGAAGAAGAAGCAGCAACAGCTTCAAGCTGATCAAGATCTGCTAACTGATAGATAGACTGAGGTCCTGGAAGCCGAGGAATACGGACTCGAGCGCCCAACCAAAAGTTACCCAAAGCGCAGGTTGCTACCTCAACTCGAGGAGGAGGCATTAAAGCTCACACTACCAGCGCATGATGTGGCTGACCGGCCACCTCGTGGCCGAGACAAAGCAGCGTATCAGCCCGAACACCAGCCCGCACCCCGTCGCCAATCAAACAATAACACTAAGGCCTGGGGCTACACACAAGACCTACGAGATGTATTGGAAAATAAAGCAGGACAGTCAAGATCGATCTACGGATCTCGGGAGCACGCCCCAACGCGTGACGAGGACCGTCATGCCGGATATACTAAAAACAAGTCTGGCCGGGCCGAATACAACAGACCAGACTCATTTGAAATGCGGCATGATGTAGCCCGGCATAGAGGCGCCGCACACCCCCTATGCTTCACTGATGAGGTAATGGATCATGAATTCCCAGAAGGGTTTAAACCCGTGAACATTGAATCATATGATGGTACAACAGACCCCGCGGTATGGATTGAAGATTTCCTTCTCCACATTCACATGGCCCGCAGTGATGATCTACATGCCATCAAGTACCTCCCACTAAAGCTCAAAGGACCAGCTCGGCATTGGCTGAATAGCTTGCCGGCAAATTCCATTGGCAGTTGGGAGAACCTGGAAGACGCATTCCTTGAAAACTTCCAGGCCACTTATGTGCGACCACCGGATGCTGATGACTTAAGTCACATAACCCAACAGCCCGGAGAGTCAGCCAGGAAATTCTGCACTTGGTTCCTAACTAAAAAGAACTAAATTGTCGACTGTCCGGATGCCGAAGCCCTAGCGGCCTTTAAGCATAAGATCTGCGACGAGTGGCTCGCCCGACACCTCGGCCAAGAGAAGCTGAAGTCCATGGCAGGCCTCACGACACTCATGACCCGCTTTTGTGCGGGCGAGGACAGTTGGTTGGCTCGTAGCAACAGCACATCAAGAAATCTTGGCACTTCAGAAGCCAGAGATAGCAACGGCAAGCCACGACGCAATAGACACAAGCATCACAACAATGGCGACAACGCCGAAGACACATCAGTTAATGCCGGATTCAGTGTCTCTAAGTCCGGTCAGCGGAAAAAGCCATTCAAAAGAAACAATCCGGGCCCGTCCAGTCTGGACCGCATACTCGATCGCTCGTGTCAAATTCACGGCACCCCCGATAAACCAGCCAACCACACCAACAGAGAATGCTGGGTGTCCAAACAGGCTGGCAAGTTGAATGCCGAAAATAAGGAAAAGAGGCTGCATAGCGATGAAGACGAGAAGCCCCGGCCACCGAACACAGGAGGACAGAAGAAATTTCCTCCCTAGGTGAAAACGGTGAACATGATATATGATACGTCTCCAATGTATCTATAATTTTTGATTGCTCCATGCTACTTTATCTACTGTTTTGGACTACATTGGGCTTTATTTTCCACTTTTATATTACTTTTGGGACTAACCTATTAACCGGAGGCCCAGACCAGAATTGTTGTTTTTTTGCCTATTTCAGTGTTTCGAAGAAATGGAATATCAAACGGAGTCCAAACGGAATGAAACCTTCGGGAACGTGATTTTCTAACCGAACGTGATCCAGGAGACTTGGACCCTACTCCAAGCAGTGCTAGAGGCGGTCATGAGGGTGGAGGGTGGGCCCCCTGACGCTCCACCGACATACTCCTTCCTCCTATATATACCTACGTATCCCCGTACGATCAGAACAGGAGCCAAAAACCTAATTCCACCGCCGCAACCTTCTGTACCCACGAGATCCCATCTTGGGGCCTGTTCCGGAGCTCCGCCGGAGGGGGCATCCACCACGGAGGGCTTCTACGTCAACACCATAGCCCCTCCGATGAAGTGTGAGTAGTTTACTTCAGACCTTCGGGTCCATAGCTAGTAGCTAGATGGCTTCTTCTCTCTTTTTGGATCTCAATACAATGTTCTTCCCCTCTCTCGTGGAGATCTATTCGATGTAATCTTCTTTTTGCGGTGTGTTTGTTGAGACCGATGAATTGTGGGTTTATGATCCAGTATTATGTATGGAAAATATTTGATTCTTCTCTGAATTCTTTTATGTATGATTGAGTTATCTTTGCAAGTCTCTTCGATTATCCTTTTTGGTTTGGCCAACTAGATTGGTAGTTCTTGCAATGGGAGAAGTGCTTAGCTTTGGGTTCAATCTTGTGGTGTCCTTACCCAGTGACAGAAGGGGCAGCAAGGCACGTATTGTAATGTTGCCATCATGGATAACAAGATGGGTTTTTATCATATTGCATGAATTTATCCCTCTACATCATGTCATCTTGCTTAAGGCGTTACTCTGTTTTTAACTTAATACTCTAGATGCATGCTGGATAGCGGTAGATGAGTGGAGTAATAGTAGTAGATGCAGAATCGTTTCGATCTACTTGTCTCAGACGTGATGCCTATATACATGATCATTGCGTAGATATACTCATAACTATGCTCAATTCTGTCAATTGCTCAGCAGTAATTTGTTCACCCACCGTAGAATACTTATGCTCTTGAGAGAAGCCACTAGTGAAACCTATGGCCCCCGGGTCTATTCTCATCATATCAATCTCTATCACTTTATTTACTTGCTTTGTTTTTACTTTGCCTTTTATTTTTTATTTTGTATCTATCTATCAAAAATACCAAAAATATTATCTCTATCAGATCTCACTCTCGTAAGTGACCGTGAAGGGATTGACAACCCCTAAGCGTTGGTTGCGAGTTGCTATCGTTTTGTGTAGGTACGAGGGACTTGTGCGTGGTCTCCTACTAGATTGATACCTTGGTTCTCAAAAACTGAGGAAAATACTTACGCTACTTTGCTGCATCATCCTCTCCTCTTCGAGGAAATCCAACGCAGTTCTCAGGAGGTAGCAAGAAGAATTTCTGGCGCCGTTGCCGGGGAGGCTCACGCAAGCAAGTCAACCATACCAAGTACCCATCGCAATCCCTATCTCTCGCATTACATTATTTGCCATTTGCCTCTCGTTTTCCTCTCCCCCACTTCACCCTTGCCGTTTTATTTGCCCTTTCTTTCCCAATCTCCTCCTCTCTTTCCCTTTTGCCTTTTTCTCGTTGCCTTTCTGGTTGCTCGTGTGATAGTTTACTTATTTGCTGCTATGTCTGAGATTGGGGAGATTATCGTCGATATGGACAATAATGATAACACAGAAAATCCCGAGGCTCCGGCCGATGAACCTCCTATCTTGCATACCAAAAAGTTTCGAATCGGTAGTGGTAACATCATTGGCAAAGGTGTTATTCAAGATTTCTTTACTTGTGCCGGTGCTTTACCTTCCATGGGTTGTTCTATTCTTCATAGAACTAGTAGTCTTGCGGATGCTATAGCTATGCTTGTAGTTGAACTTGAAAGACAATTTATGCATATGCATCCTTGCATACAGAGAATATTCTTAGAATTATCTAATATTGAGCACTCTTCTGTTAAGCGCGCCGTTACTATCTTTTTGGCTCATGAATTTAGATTTATCATAAGTGAAGCCAAATAAATCTTTGCGCACTATAGGGTGGACGCCGGTCGTCCACCCATAGAAGCAATACTTTATGATCAAGAGGAAATTAGACGTTTTCAATCTTCGGACTATGTCGCTTTCAATGAAAACCTTAGAAAAAAGGTCCCTATCAATGTCTTGGTTGATTACATTAACGAGCTTAATAATGATTTTTCCCTTAGAAATAATGAGCTAGGATACTATCTCGAGTATAAGCTCACAAGATTTTGCCAAAAGAATGCTTTCAGTGATGAAATAGTTGTGCACTATGAAGGGCCAAGGGAGGAACCCGTTCCTCCCGTGATTGATCTTGGGGATTTTTGTCCCACTAAATTTAGCCCTTTTGATTATTTTTGCTGCCGAACGTAGAGAATACGAGATGAGCTTTCAAGATCTATCTTATTATTACGGCACTATCTAGATCTATCCTTGCTTTTATGCCTAGCTAGGGGCGTTAAACGATAGCGCTTCTTGGGAGGCAACCCAATTTTATTTTATGTTTTATGTTTTTGCTTCTGTTTAGGAATAAATAATCCATCTAGCCTCTGTTTGGATGTGGTTTTATGTTTTAATTAGTGTTTGTGCCAAGTAGAACCTATAGGATAACCTACGATGATAGTTGATTTGATTCTGCTGAAAAACAGAAACTTTGTGCGCACGAATTTAGTTATGATAAATCACAGGAACGTGATTTTGCGTTGGTTCTTTTTTATTCTCATCAATAAACAAATTTTCCAGGACTTCCTATTTTGGTAGAATTTTAGAGTTCCAGAAGTTTGCGTTAGTTACAGATTACTACAGACTGTTCTGTTTTTGACAGATTCTATTTTTCGTGTGTTGTTTGCTTATTTTGATGAATCTATGGCTAGTAAAATAGTTTATAATCCATAGAGAAGTTGGAATACAGTAGGTTTAACACCAATATAAATAAAGAATGAGTTCATTACAGTACGTTGAAGTAGTCTTTTGTTTTCTTTCTCTAACGGAGCTCACGAGATTTCTGTTGAGTTTTGTGTTGTGAAGTTTTCAAGTTTTGGGTGAATTCTTTTGATCGATTATGGAACAAGGAGTGGCAAGAGCCTAAGCTTGGGGATGCCCATGGCACCCCAAGATAATACAAGGACACCAAAAAGTCAAAGCTTGGGGATGCCCCGGAAGGCATCCCCTCTTTCGTCCACTTCCATCGGTAATTTACTTGGAGCTATATTTTTATTCACCAACATGATATGTGTTTTGCTTGGAGCGTCTTGTATTATTTGCGTCTTTGCTTGTTAGTTTACCACAATCATCCTTGCTGTACACATATTTTGAGAGAGACATACATGATTTGGAATTTGTTAGAATACTCTATGTGCTTCACTTGTATCTTTTGAGCTTGATAGTTTTGCTCATAGTGCTTCACTTATATCTTTTGAGCATGATAATTTTTGCTCTAGTGCTTCACTTATATCTTTTAGAGCACGGTGCTGGATTTGTTTTAAAGAAACTATTGATCTCTCATGCTTCACTTAGATTATTTTGAGAGTCATTAATAGCATGGTAATTTGCTTAATGTTAATATACTTAGTGTTCGAGATATGTGAAACTTTCTTTTGAGTGAATTGAATACTAAGATAAGTTTGATGCTTGATAATTGTTTTGAGATATGGAGGTAATAATATCAAAGTCGTGCTAGTTGATAATTGTGAATTTGAGAAATACTTGTGTTGAAGTTTGCAAGTCCCGTAGCATGCACGTATGGTTAAAGTTGTGTAACAAATTTGAAACATGAAGTGTACCTGGCTTGTGCATCCTTATGAGTGGCGGTCGGGGACGAGCGATGGTCTTTTCCTACCAATCTATCCCCCTAGGAGCATGCGCGTAGTACTTGAATTTTTTGATGGCTTCTAAATCTTTGCAATAAGTATATGAGTTCTTTTGACTAATGTTGAGTCCATGGATTATACGCACTCTCACCTTTCCACCTTTGCTAGCCTCTTCGGTACCGTGCATTGCCCTTTCTCACCTTGAGAGTTGGTGCAAACTTCGCCGGTGCATCCAAACCCCGTGATACAATACGCTCCATCGCACATAAACCTCCTTATATCTTCCTCAAAACAGCCACCATACCTACCTATCATGGCATTTCCATAGCCATTCTGAGATATATTGCCATGCAACTTCCATCATCATCATTGAGGGAGTCCTGGTCTAGGGGGTGTCCAGATAGCCGAACTATCACCGTCGGCCGGACTCCAAGACTATGAAGATACAAGATTGAAGACTTCGTCCCGTGTCCGGATGGGACTTTCCTTGGCGTGGAAGGCAAGCTTGGTGATACGGATATGTAGATCTCCTACCATTGTAACCGACTCTGTGTAACCCTAGCCCTCTCCGGTGTCTATATAAACCGGAGGGTTTTAGTCCATAGGACGAACAACAATCATACCATAGGGTAGCTTCTAGGGTTTAGCCTCCTTGATCTCGTGGTAGATCTACTCTTGTACTACCCATATCATCAATATTAATCAAGCAGGAGTAGGGTTTTACCTCCACCGAGAGGGCCCGACCCTGGGTAAAAACATCGTGTCCCTTGTCTCCTGTTACCATCCGCCTAGACGCACAGTTCGGGACCCCCTACCCGAGATCCGCCGGTTTTGACACCGACATTGGTGCTTTCATTGAGAGTTCCTCTGTGTCGTCACCTATAGGCCCGATGGCTCCTTCGATCATCAGCAACAACGTGGTCCAGGGTGAGACTTTTCTCCCCGGACAGATCTTTGTATTCGGCGGCTTCGCACTGCGGGCGAATTCACTTGGCCATCTGGAGCAGATCGAAAGCTACGCCTCTGGCCATCAGGTCAGAGTTAGAAGTTTGAACTATACGGCCGACATCCGCGGAGACTTGATCTTCGACGGATTCGAGCCACAGCCGAGCGCGCCGCACTGTCACGATGGGCATGATTTAGCTTTGCTGTCGGACAGTGCCCTGGAGGCCGCACAAGAGTCCGCTCCGATCTTTAGCGCGGAACCGACTGCGCCGATCGAGGATGGGTGGCTGGACACTGCCTCGGGGGCTGCTACCTCTACGGCGATGGATCCAAATACCGACCCAGTCCCTTGTGAAGCTCGTGACTCCAAGGTGCCGGACTCCTCTCCGGACCCTGAACCTTCCGCGCCCCTGCCAATCGAATCCGATTGGGCGCCGATCATGGAGTTCACCGTTGAGGACATCTTTCAGCACTCGC
This sequence comes from Triticum aestivum, assembly GCF_018294505.1. Classification (NCBI taxonomy): domain Eukaryota; kingdom Viridiplantae; phylum Streptophyta; class Magnoliopsida; order Poales; family Poaceae; genus Triticum; species Triticum aestivum. The sequence continues at coordinate 77,129,056 of NC_057807.1, read as the reverse complement.
CTTTTGGCGACATCCTGAATTCGCTAAAATGTCTCTCTTTATCAGGAGAGCCCTGGCCGGATTATGGTCAGAACGGCTGGGATGCGGACGACGAAGAAATTCAAAGCCCACCCACCACCCACTTCGTAGCCACTGTCGATGACTTAACCGACATGCTAGACTTTGACTCCGAAGACATCGACGGTATGGACGAGGATGCCGGAGACGACCAAGAACCAGCACCTATAGGGCACTGGAAAGCCACCTCGTCATATGACATATACATGGTGGACACCCCAAAGGATGGGAATGACGATGGACCAGCGGAGGATGACCCCTCCAAAAAGCAGCCTAAGCGCCGGCGTCAGCGGCGCCGCTCTAAATCCCGCCACAGCAAGAATGGAGATTCCGGCACTGGAGATAATAACACCCCGGACAGTGCCGAAGACAACCCGCTCCAGCAAGATTCAGCACAGGAGGACGGAGAAGCTAGCCCTCGTGAGAGAGCGGCAGACGAAGAGGTAGAGGACGATAATTACATGCCTCCCTCCGGAGACGAGGCAAGCCTCGACGATGATGAATCTGTCGTGCCTGAGGATCCCGTCGAACAAGAGCGTTTCAAACGCATGCTTATGGCCACGGCAAGCAGCCTCAAGAAAAAGCAGCAACAACTTAGAGCTGACCAAGACTTGCTAGCCGACAGATGGACTGAAGTCCTTGCGGCCGAAGAGTATGAACTCGAACGCCCCTCCAAAAACTACCCCAAACGCAAGCCGCTACCCTAATTAGAGGAGGAAGCACATAAACCTACATCACCAGCGCACAATACGGCCGACCGGCCACCTCGTGGCCGCGATAGAGAGGCCTCTAGGCCCTCCACTAAAGCCATACCCCGGCGTTGCTCGAAAAGTACAAAGTCACGAGGGAACGCGCCGGACTTGCGAGACATATTGGAGGATAAGGCAAGACAAACAAGATCGATCTACGGATTGCATGGGCGCCCCACGCTACGCGACGACAACCGTCACGCTGGATACAGCAATCCCGGCCGGGCCGAACACAGTAGACAAAGCTCGTTCGAGCTGCGTCGTGATATAGCCACACACCCACTATGCTTCACAGATGAAGTAATGGATCATCAAATCCCCAAAGGGTTCAAACCCGTGAACATTGAATCCTACGATGGCACAATAGATCCTGCGGTTTGGATCGAAGACTACCTCCTTCATATCCACATGGCCCGCGGTGGTGATCTTCACGCCATCAAATACCTCCCACTCAAGCTTAAAGGACCATCTCGGCATTGGCTCAACAGCCTGCCAGCAGAATCAATTGGGTGTTGGGAGGACCTTGAAGCCGCATTCCTCGATAACTTCCAGGGCACATATGTGTGACCACCAGACACCGATGACCTAAGCCACATAATTCAGCAGCCAGACGAATCGGCCAGATAATTCTGGACACGGTTCTTAACCAAGAAAAATCAAATCGTTGCCTGTCCGGATGCAGAGGCCCTTGCAGCCTTCAAACACAACATCCGCGACGAATGGCTTGCCCGGCACCTAGGACAGGAAAAGCCGAAATCAATGGCAGCCCTCACATCACTCATGACCCGCTTCTGTGTGGGAGAAGACAGCTGGCTAGCCCGCAGTAACAACCTAACCAAAAACTCTGGTAGTTCGGATACCAAAAGACAGCAATGGCAGGTCGCGTCGCAATAAGCACAAACGCCACATTAACGGCGATAATACTGAAGATACGACAGTCAACGCCGGATTCAGAGTCTCTAAACCCGGTTAGCGGAAAAAGTAATTCAAAAGAACTACTCCGGGCCCGTCCAATTTGGATCGGATACTCGATCGCTCGTGCCAGATACACGGCACCCCCGAAAAGCCAGCTAATCACACCAACGGAGATTGTTGGGTGTTCAAGCAGGCAGGCAAGTTAATTGCCGAAGGCAACGACAAGGGGCTGCATAGCGATGACGAGGAGGAGACATGGCTGCCGAACAATAAAGGACAGAAGGGTTTCCCCCCACAAGTGCGGACGGTAAACATGATATACGCAACCCACGTACCCAAAAGGGAGCGGAAGCGTGCCCTCAGGGACGTATACACGATGGAGCCAGTCGCCCCAAAGTTCAATCCGTGGTCCTCCTGCCCAATCACTTTTGATCGAAGGGACCACCCCACCAGTATCCGCCATGGTGGATTCGCCGCATTGGTTTTAGACCCAATCGTCAATGGATTTCACCTCACTAGAGTCCTGATGGACGGTGGCAGCAGCCTGAACCTGCTTTATCAGGATACAGTGCGCAAGATGGGCATAGACCCCTCAAGGATTAAACCCACAAAGATGACCTTCGAAGACGTCATACTAGGTGTAGAGGCCAATTGTACAGGCTCAGTTACACTTGAAGTGGTCTTCGGATCCCCGGATAACTTTCGAAGTGAGGAGTTAATCTTCGACATAGTCCCGTTCCGCAGCGGCTATCATGCATTGCTCGGACGAACCGCATTTGCAAAGTTCAATGCGGTGCCGCACTACGCATACCACAAGCTCAAGATGCCAGGCCCTCGAGGAGTCATCACGGTCAACGGAAACACCGAACGCTCTCTCCGAACGGAGGAGCATACAGCGGCTCTCGTAGAGGAAGTGCAGAGTAGCCTCTTAAGGCAATTCTCGAGTCCAGCTATTAAGCAACCGGACACCGTCAAGCGCGCCCGGAGTAACCTAAAACAAGACCACCTGGCACGTTCGGAGCATGCGTAGCAATACGGCCCCAACCCCAGCCCTCGCGAAATCACGAGACCAGTACCACGCGTACATCACTACGCCCTGGAGGTACCATGGGCATAGGGGAAGGGGCACGACCACGGCATGCCCAGAGTGCGGATCAACCACACCAGGGGCTCCCAAATTTGTCATTCTTTTTTTTCTTATTCTCAGGACTCTGTTTTCCAGAAGCCCTGTCTGTCGGAGTAATGGGCCACGGGTAGGCTAACCCGAGTCCCAGAACCTTTCAAGACATCGGGCCGACTGCGCCCCTCAAGTACCTACGGCAACTCCAAGATAAGCCGAGTCCCAGAAGGCGACTCCAAGAAAAGCCGAGTCCCAAAGGGCCACTCCAGGATGAGCCGAGTCCATGAGGCGACTCTCGTCTTGGCCGAGTCCCAGAGGCGACTCCGGAAGAAGCCGACTATGGGGAATCGGCCCGCGACTCCCAACCACCTGGTAATTAAAGACGAGCATGGCCACAGTGCGCCGTACTCACGGAGATCTCGGCCCGGCGCGGCACTGTTGCCATGCCAGTCCTGACATCAGCCCCTGGGGCGGGGCCCTGTACCCACGACGCCTTGTCTGTACGGCCTGGAGACGGCAAGGCCTACCGGTCAGAGAGAGTATTAAAGACGGCGGGCGCACCGAGAGTCGGACCCGTTGGGAGTCGGCCCCCTGAAGCCGGCCGGCCGCTCCCACAGGCCCCACACGCCATTAACCAGATGCGACAGGGGAGTGGCAATAGTGATCGCCCGTCAGGCGGCGGCACTGTCGCCATGGCCCCATGAACAAGCCCGCATCATTAGAAGCACGGCTACAGTAATCCGCAGCCGGCAAGACCCGCCCGCAACGGGTACGGGCTGACGCCCTCGTATCAGGCCAGTCGGCGGGACCCACCAGTCGGCGGGCCCCAGGAGTCGGCGGAGAAGACGGCACCTGAGAGACAGACGGCTGGGACCCGCACCCAGCCGGTTTACCATTGTAACCCTGGGGGGTAGGCCTATATAAACCCCCCAGGGCACCCATGCAAAGGGTTCGCATCCAGTAGCATTAGACAGAACACGAAGGAGGGAGAGAGCTAGCCTTGCCTTCTCCTTCTTCCAGAAACAGCTGTAGGAGCACCTTTGTATTCACTTTGCCTTAGTGATCATGCGGAGACCCCGCAGAGCAGCAGTAGGGGTGTTATCTCCTCGGAGAGCCCTGAAGCTAGGTAAGATCCGCCGGCGTGCATGTCTTCGCCTCATCCCGTTTCCAGGCACCGACGATTTTCTACTCGCCCCCACCATGATACGCCATCCTTTGGCATATGTCGCACCCAACCCCCGACATTTGGCGCCCACCATGGGGCCTGGTGCACCGTCGTCCGGAGATCTGTTCTGGACGGGAACCCTCTTCCTCCCTGGCGAGCGCAGCCAGCCAGGCTCGCCAGATGGCATCTGCATCGATGCGCTGCGCGGCGCTGAGGCCGCCTGTGCAGCGAGCAGCCTCGCCGAACTTGTCGGCGAGGTTCGACTCTCCGACGAGCCTGCGTCCGATGCAGGCACGGGTGGCCCCGAGAGTCTCCTCGCGGGACTCCTCGACCAACTCCACGTCGCCGGCGAGCCTGCCGTGGACTTGGAGTCCGTAGGATCCACCGACCTGATGTTGGTCGACTCCGACGCCGTGTCGCTTGACACTTTCCCCTACGACGAGCCGCTTCCTTACGAGGAGAGCGGCGGAAGCGCCGTCACAAAAGTGCTTGTCATCAGTCATGATGAGCGCTCCGGTGAAGAAGCTCAGGACCCGCTCGCCGCGGCCATGCAAGACCTAACTGCGCCCATTCCAGAAGACGCATATGCCGAGACGCTCGAGACACGCCGCCTTCAGATCATCGAAGGCGCCAAGAGGCTAGCGAGCATGAGGCGCTTGTCAGAAGCCTACCAGCGCGAAATGGATCGCGCCGTAGGTGGCTCGCCGGCTCCGACTGGGCCAAGCCGCCTAGGCGCGGTCCGGCAACGCGGCGCGACCATCGCCGACTTGTTCGGGGCTAAATTCCCCGTATACACCACCCCTGCGGAGAACATCCGCGCTGCCCAAGCGGCGACTGACGAGCTTAAGAACTTCGAGGGCGAAGAGCGCCGTTTGATGACGGAGCGAGTCCAGCAGCTCCTCGATGCAGTTGCTGCGCAGAACATGGCCGGCGGCCGCGTGGATGCGCTGCAGCAACCGAATGACGACTTGCCTCCCCACCGAGATCAAGGCGTGACTTCTCGGACGCCGACTGGCGGAGTCCGCGGAAGGAAAGAAAAGGAGCCAGCTGTCAGTCGCAGTCGGACTCACATCACCATTGAGCGCGACCAAGACGGCCGTCCGAGAGCAGTAGAGCGGCGGGACGACTACCTGCCTCCCCCACCCAGAAGAGAGTGGTGAGTTTCCCCGCCGCCTGTTGAGCATCCGACTCTCGGTGGCCGCCTTGGCCGCCGAGAGGGAGTCGGAGAAAACGACGCCCGCCATCGGATCAACCGACTCCACCGATCCCTGGTGCTGGAAGAAGAAGACGAGCTGGGTCCGCCTTGCTTCGGGCCCCGCATCCGAGACGAGCCCTTCCCCAAAGGGTTCACGCTCCCCCGAGACACACCCAAGTACACCGGCTCCATGAAACCGGAAGACTGGCTGATAGATTACTCCACGGCCGTCAGCATAGCGAACGGCAACAAGTGGGTTGCCGTGAAGTACATTCCACTCATGCTCCAGGGCACGGCCCGGACATGGTTGAACAGTCTGAAGCCCCGCAGCATCAACAGCTGGGTCGACTTCACCGAAGCCTTCATCCTCAACTTCACGAGCACGTACAAGCGACCTCCCAAGCCGCGCCAGCTTTCCTTGTGCGTGCAAGGCCCTGATGAGTCAACACGCGACTACCTCACGCGCTGGGGCGAGCTTCGGAACTCCTGCGAGGGCGTGCATGAGGTACAGGTTATCGAGTACTTCACTACCGGGTGCCGAGAAGGCGCCCTCCTCAAGCACAGGCTCCTCTGCGACGAGCCAGAAACCCTCGATGAACTGCTGGTTATAGCAGACAAGTACGCCACGGCCGACTCATCCATGAAGACGGAGATTCAAGTCAATGCAGCTGGCAAGGTGGCCCCTCAGGCTCCCAGAACTCCAGCTGGAGACACCAGTCGGTGCCAACAACAGAGCAACAACAAACACAAGGCCCAATAGCCGACTTCCAACAGTCGGCATGTTGCGACAGTCGAAGATCAACAGCCGGAAGGGCAGCCTCCGGCGAAACGGCAGAAAGGCGGCAAGTCCAATTGGTTGCCGGCCTTTTCCTATGAGAAGACTCTGGATGGTCCCTGCAAATTCCACAGTGGCGCGAAGCCATCAAACCATACCACCCGAAAGTGCCACTGGCTCACCAGAATCACCAAGGGAGACGGCCTCCTTCCTCCGCCGCCTGCTGGGCCGCCGCCTCCACCGCCACCCCAGCAGCCGGCTGCTCAGCCAGTCGGCGCGGTGCAAGACGAGTACCCAGAAGAGCATGGAGCTTACGTGGTGATCACCAGTATGGCTGATGATCGACACAGCAGACGACAACATCAGCAAGAAGTAAATGCAGTAGCAACAGATACTCCAGAGTTCATGCATTGGTCCGAGAAGCCTATCAGTTGGAGCAGAGCGGATCACCCAGAGGTGATGCCGAATCCGGGCTCCTATGCCCTGGTCCTAGGAGCCACCTTGGCCACTGATAGGCGGGCCGCCCGCTTTTCGAGAGTGCTGATAGACGGAGGCAGTAGCATCAACATCGTGTACGAAGATACCATGGAGAAGCTAGGATTCAAGCAAAGACAGCTGCAGAGCAGCCGGACTGTGTTCCATGGTATTGTGCCTGGCCTTTCCTGCTCACCAATCGGCAAAGTCCTGATGGACGTCCTCTTCGGAGACAAAGATCATTTCCGTCGAGAGCCGGTCTGGTTCGAAGTAGTGGACCTTGAAAGCCCATACCACGCACTACTTGGCCGACCTGCCTTGGCCAAGTTCATGGCGGTTCCTCACTACGCCTACCTCAAGATGAAGATGCCGAGTTCCAAGGGAATTCTGACTGTAGCCGGCGACTACAGGAAGTCGTCCGCCTGTGCGGCCGAGAGCAGCCGGCTGGCCGAGTCCCTGGTGGTCGCAGCTGAGAAGCGGCTCCTTGATCGGGTCGTGGCGATGGCCGGAAAGCAGCCAGAGATGTCGCCCGGCCCCAAGGAGTCGGAAGCCGAGGGCTCGTTCAAGCCAGCCAAAGAGACCAAGAAGATACCCTTGGACCCGGAGCACCTAGAGAGGTACGCTGTCATGGGTACAAACCTTGACAGTAAATAGGAAGGCGAGCTCGTCGATTTCCTCCGTGAGAATCGAGACATCTTTGCATGGTCCCCCAAAGACATGCCAGGTGTACCGATGGAATTCGCCGAGCACAAGCTACATGTCAGGCCAGATGTGAAACCCGTCAGGCAGCCCTTGCGCCGCCTGTCAGAAGAGAAGAGAAGAGTTGTTGGAGAAGAGATAGCCCGGCTTCTTGCGGCCGGCTTCATCATGGAGGTGTTTTTTCCAGAGTGGCTGGCAAACCCGGTTTTAGTACTGAAGAAAAACAAGCAGTGGCGGATGTGCATCGATTACACAAGCCTCAACAAAGCCTGCTCGAAGGACCCATTTGCCCTGCCGAGAATCGACCAAGTGATAGACTCCACAGCCGGATGCGAGCTGCTGAGTTTCTTAGATGCATATTCAGGATATCACCAAATCAAGCTGAACCCGGCAGACAGACTGAAGACCGCCTTCATCACACCATTCGGAGCCTTCTGCTACCTGACGATGACGTTCGGCTTAAGGAATGCCGGCGCCACCTTTCAGCGTTGCATGCAGAAGTGCCTCCTCAAGCAACTCGGCAGGAATGCCCATGTCTACGTGGATGATGTGGTGGTGAAGACGGAGAAGCGTGGGACGCTGCTAGAAGACCTTAAGGAGACCTTTGAGAACCTGCGCTGATTCTAGATCAAGCTCAACCCTGAGAAGTGCGTTTTCGGAGTACCAGCCGGCCAACTCCTTGGCTTCCTGGTCTCCGAACGCGGCATAGAGTGCAACCCCGTGAAGATCAAGGCCATCGAGAGGATGGAGGTACCCAGCCGACTGTTAGATGTGCAGAAGTTCACCGGCTGCTTGGCGTCCATCAGTCGATTCATTAGTCGGCTGGGCGAGAAGGCTCTCCCTTTGTATCAATTGATGAAGAAGGCCACCTTTTTCGAGTGGAACCACAAGGCGGATGAAGCATTTCTCCAGCTGAAGAAGATGTTGACTACTCCCCCTGTGTTGGCGGCTCCGACTCCTAAAGAGCCCATGCTCCTGTACATCGCCGCCACCAGCCGAGTAGTCAGCACAGTCATCGTAGTCGAAGGCAAAGAGGAAGGCAAGGCGCTCCCTGTCCAGAGACCGGTATATTATCTGAGCGAGGTACTGTCGACCTCCAAGCAGAACTACCCCCACTACCAGAAGATGTGCTACGGTGTGCATTTCGCCGCCAAGAAGTTGAAGCCTTACTTTCAAGAGCATCCAATCACCGTGGTTTGCACGGCTCCGCTGGCCGAGATCATTGGAAGCCGAGACGCCTCCGGCCGAGTAGCCAAATGGGCCATAGATCTGCTCCTTACACCATCTACTACCAGCCCCGCACCGCCATCAAGTCGCAAGCACTGGCCGACTTCCTCGTCGACTGGGCCGAGACCCAGTACCTGCCGCCAGCGCCCGACTCCACCCATTGGCGGATGCATTTCGACGGCTCCAAGATGCGCACCGGCCTGGGAGCCGGCGTCGTCCTCACCTCCCCCAAAGGCGACAAGCTCAAGTATGTGCTGCAGATCCACTTCGCCGCCTCCAACAACGTCGCCGAATATGAGGCGCTCATTCATGGGCTCCGGCTTGCCAAAGAACTCGGCATCCGCCGGATCCTGTGCTATGGCGACTCCGACTTGGTGGTCCAGTAGTCATCCGGCGACTGGGACGCCAAAGACGCAAACATGGCGAGCTACCGCTTCCTGGTGCAGCAACTTAGCGGATACTTCGAGGGGTGCGAGTTCCTTCACGTGCCAAGAAATGACAATGATCAAGCAGACGCCTTGGCACGAGTCGGCTCCACCCACCAAGCAATACCTTCCGGCGTCGCTCTTCAGCGCCTCCTCAAGCCGTCTATCAAGCCTTCACTAGAATCAGACTCCATCTTTGTGCTGGCTCCTCCCGAAGAAGTCGGATCCGGCTCAAGAGCCTCAGCAGACGGCTCCAAGAAAATCACACTCAAAGCCGGCCCGGGGACTTCAGAACTCTGCCCAGGGACTGCGCCAGTCGGCCCAGGGACTGCGCCAGTCGGCCCGGGGACTCCGTCAATCCAGCAAACGGCCGCAGACTCCAGCCCGCCGCCTCCCAACCCAGCCGCCCTTGTCTAAGTCGCTGTGGTGGCGGTTGGAGAAATAGCAGCATCTTTGTGGGCACAACCCATCCTCAAGTTTCTAGTAAACAGAGAGCTGCCAACTGATGAGATCTTGGCTCGGCAAGTGCAACGCTGAGCGGCAGCATACACCATAATCAACAGAGAGCTAGTCAGGTGTAGTGTCACTGGTGTCTACCAGCACTGCGTAGAGCCGGATCAAGGCCAAGCAATTCTCAGAGACATTCATCAGAGCGAGTGCGGCCACCACGCAGCCTCAAGAGCACTCGTCGCCAATGCCTTTCGGCACGGTTTCTTCTGGCCGACTGCCCTGGAAGAGGCTAAAGAGTTAGTCCAAAAATGCAAAGGGTGCCAAAAGTTCCGCTCCAAGCCACTTCAGCTGGCTTCCGCGCTGAAGACAATTCCCATCGCCCGGCCCTTTGCAGTTTGGGGCCTGGACATGGTGGGACCATTCAAGACGGCCCGAGGCAGCCTAACTCATCTACTTGTCGCGGTGGACAAGTTCACCAAGTGGATAGAAGTAAAGCCCATCAAGAAGTTGAACGACCCGACTGCAGTAACCTTCATTGCCGACATCACGGTGCGGTACGGCATACCGCACGGCATCATCACCGACAATGGCACAAACTTTGCCAAAGGCGCCTTGGCCCGTTTCTGCGCGACACAGGGCATCCGACTGGACTTAGCGTCCGTTGCCCATCCGCAGTCAAACGGCCAGGTGGAGCGAGCAAACGGCCTCATCCTATCCGGCATCAAGCCTCGACTGGTCGAACCACTCGAGCGTTCGGCCGGCTGTTGGGTTGAGGAGCTACCAGCCGTCCTCTGGAGTCTGCGCACGACTCCAAACAAGTCAACCAGCTTCACGCCTTTCTTCCTTGTCTACGGTGCCGAAGCCGTCATCCCGACGGACATAGAGTTCGACTCTCCACGAGTCACCATGTACACCAAAGAGGAAGCTGAAGAAGCACGTCAAGACGGCGTCGACCTGCTGGAAGAGGGCCGGCTGTTGGCACTCAGCCGGTCCGGCATCTACCAGCAGAGTCTGCGCCGATACTACAACCGAAAGGTCAAGCTGAGATCGTTTCAAGAGGGCGACCTTGTGCTCCGGCTGATTCAGCGAACAGCCGGCCAGCACAAGTTGTCGGCGCCTTGGGAAGGCCCCTTCATCATCAGCAAAGTGCTGGGCAACGGCTCCTACTACCTAATCGATGCTTAGAAGCCTCGAGCGTGCAAGAGGGATGACTCCGGCAAGGAGTCAGAACGGCCATGGAACGCAAATCTTCTCCGAAGATTTTACAGTTAATGCAGTATGTACCATGCTATCCTTTGTGTTAAAGTACCGAGACTTTGGGCCCCCGAGACGAGCTCGGGGACTGCCCTTTTTGTTATCTGTATGATAAGAATTATGCCTCTGAGTATGCTACTCTTTTTTGTCATGTCGCTTGGCACCGGGTCCGACTAGTCGGCCCAGGGACTTGCCGTCTTGCGCTATGAAATGCTTCCTGCAGTCGGACAAGTAGTGTGTTGCGCTCAAGCCGTCTCCTGTCGAAAGCCGCAGCTCGCACAACGACTGTTGGTAGGCGGAGAACAAGCAAGAACGAGTGCACACACGAAAAAATGGCTAAGGACCTAAAGCGTATGCATAGCCCAAGCCGGCTCCCAGCCTCTCTCTGCAGAGCCGACTCTCGAGTAGTCGGCTCTCCGCCTTCTATCCCACTTGTTAAAAAACTCTAAAAAGACGAAGTACTTGCCTTCCCTAAGGTAGCCAAGCATTTGACTTGCGGCAGTCCACGGAGCGGCTGTCCGTCTGGCAAAGGAAAAAGCCAAAAAGAGCAATAAGCAAGGAAAGATAGAAGGCAAATAGATATTTACATAAGCAAAGGCCTCTGGCCGAGTTCAAAATACACCCCGCGGGTGGAATTGTGCAAATTAACAAGTTCTTCAAAGACTATGAAAAACAGATAAAGTAAGGACAAGACGGCGGTGTCAGGCGCTGGGGCGGCCGGCTGGGCAGTCTCGGCTTGGTCGCCTCCGGCGGCAGTCGGCCCAGTCGGACACGGCTCGTTGCTGGAGGCGCGATCGAGCTGAGGCTGGTTGTCCGCTCCGTCTCCTGGCACCTCCGTCTCATCCTCGTCCCCCGCCTCGTCTTCCTCCTCGGTGCTGGAGCCGATCACCTCCGCCGAGTCTTCGCCGTAGTCGGGGTTCATCCCGAACCACTCCAGAGGCACCTCCTCACCGTTCGCGGCCCGCTCGGGAACGAAGACGCTGGTGTCGGTGTAGTCGGCGATCGCCGCTGCGCGCTCGATGAGGGCGCCTTCCACAGCCGCCAGTTCTGCCTGGGCCTCTGACCGAAACGCGGCCAGCCGGTCCAGGTCCAGCCCTGGATACCAAGCCTTGACAAATTCCAAGGCCCGGCGCGCTCCAGCCTGGGCAGAGGAACCCTTCCAAGCCTCAAGACGGCCGGTCGCGACCTCCAGCCAGTCGGCAGTTCGACTAGTGGTGCGCAGAGCCGGCATCCCTGGCCACAGGGCAGAGATCGCCTGGGCCCCGGCGCGTTGAAGCCGGCGCAGCAACCGATGAGCTGGCCGCAGACGGGTCTTGATGCTTAGCAGCTGTTCATCGATGGTCAGCGGGGCGTTGGCAGCGATCTCCTCGCCTTTCGCCCTCCGCGTCTCGCGATCAGCCTCGATTTCTTGATTGACTGCTTGCGAGTGGCCAGGGAAGAAGTCTGCCCAAAACAGAGAGAAGCAGAGAGAAAGTCAGCAGTAGGCCTAACTTGCAGTCGGCAGCTTAAGGAAAGAAAGAAAAGAAACTCACCATCGACAATGTCCTCGATCTTGTGGAAGCCGGAAGTCAGCATTGCCTCCCTGTCGGTCCAGGAGGAGCGCTCCATCTCGAACTCGGCCAGGAGGGTGGTCTCTTTCTTCTCCGCCTCGTCCCGGGCCGCCTTCAGCAGCTCCTTCTGCTCCGCCAGCTACTTGGCCAGCAAGTCGCGCTCTTTGGCGAGCTTGCCGCACTCCTCCTCATTGGCGTGAAGGGCCGTGCTGACTTTGCCCAGCTGTTCCTGAAGAGCGGCATTAGCCTCTGAAAAGCAAAGAGAGAGACGTTAAGTCGTTAGCAGCAATGATCGCCGGGAAGATCCGGCCCGACTGCTCAACAGTCGGCCCGAATCTCGGGGACTACAGCCCGCGGGTGCGCCAGCACGCCCCCGCGGAAAAGAAGAAGAACTTACTCCGGCTCTACGACAAGTCGGTAGTCCACTTCTCCAGCCGCTCAACATTGCAGTTGTAGGCGGTGACGCGGAGGTTGTGGTACTCCTGCAATAAAAATCAGACGAAAACAAAAATGAGGAACTCGCCAGATTAAGTTCCGGGCCGCCTGCGCAGCAGCCGGCCCGAAACTCGGGGACTACACCCAGTGGGTGCGCTGGCGCGCCCCCACAGAGAAAGATGAGAAAAGGCAAAGTCAAAAAAGAAAAACGTACTCGGATAGACGCCGGCGATGCCAGATGCGCCCTGGTGCAGCCCTGGATGGCTTCTCCTTCAGCTCGCAGCTTCGCCTGCACATCCAGGAGCGCCCGGTTCAGCGAACAGTCGTCGCCTCCTCGCACCCATCCAGTGGGCGCAGCGCTTGACGCCTCAGCATCTGGAATGGCCGAGCTGGCGGTGCCGGCTTCCAAGGGGTGCGGCGCCGAGACCTCCTTCGCGAGACGGCGGCGCGCCGGCGAGGCAACTTGAAGAAGCAGCCTCGCCACCGCCTCGTCCTCAGCCGGCGGCACTAGAGGGCCCGCCGGCTGCTTGCCGTGCGGCGGAGGCGGCGGTGGCGGCGAGGCCGTGCCCGATGCAGAGGCCTCGCCTCTGTCCCTCTCCACGATGGGGTGCTCCCCGCCGTCTTCTCCAGTCTGCCCCGTGAACTCCGGGGGCGGCGGCGCGGAGCTCAGCGGGACAACTAGTAGCGCCGACTAGTGACGCGCGGCCTCCTCGGCCCGCTGTTTGGTAGCGGCGGTGGCTTCGGCCTCCTCTAGCCTCTTCTGGGCGGAGGCCGCCGCCTTCCCGGCCTGCGCCTTCTCCAGGCGGTCGGCCTCTTCCTCGTCGCACCTCTCCCGCACGTTGCGCTCCGTCGTCTCCCGGAGGTCGGCGGCAGGGTCAATCCGCCGGGTGTTGGCGGACGTCTCGGCCGACCCCATGATAGAGGGGACGGCGACCCTCTCAAGAGAAAGAGGGGCCCTGAAGCAGAAAACAGAATGAAAAAGACGCGGAAAGAATTCATCAAAGAAAACAAGACAAAGGCGGCGAAGGCTTATGCAGAGACTAGCGGCGGCTTCTTCACTTCCTTGCAGAAGCGGTTGGCCTTCGCGACCGCCTCCTCCCGCTTGGTCACGGCGGCTGCCCCCTTGAACTTCTTCGGCCGACCGCCGAGCAAACTCGGTGCGGCCCGGCGCTTCTTCGCGCCGACTTGACCGGTCAAGCCGGCGGAAGAGCTCGCGCCCGGATGGCCGGCTTTGGGTTGGCGGCGCGGGGCGACCTCCTCTTCGGCGTCGTCTTCTGGCCAGTCGGCGAAGGTCGACGAGGGCCGGAGGCCGCCTTCCGCTCCACTTCCTCCGCCTTCGGCGTCGGCCTCCATCGCCGCCGCCCCCAAGTCGGGGTCCTCGACGTCGCTCTCCGCTCGATCTGGAGCGTAGTCGCGGGGCTGTCCAGTGGCGCCGGCTACAGGCGGAATGAGAGGGTTCTGACTCGGAAAAAGCCAAGAAGATCAGAAGCCGGATTCGGCCACGAAGAAAACAGAAAGAAAAATATACGACTTACCGCAGGAGGGGGGTTGGCACGCGAGTATGGCTCTTTGCCGAACTGCCAATCTTCCGCGAGCTCGCAGTTCGCGATGTGATTCACCATCTTCGCCACCTCCGCGTGGGGCATGTCCCAGGTGCACATCCGACTCGGGTCTCGGCGACCGCTCATCTGACTAATCAGATGAGGTCGGCCTTGGAGAGGGAGGACTCAGCGCGCCATGAAGGCGGCCAGCAAGTCGGCCCCAACCAGGCCTTCCGACTGCGTCAGCACCCGGAGTCGCGCGAGGGCGGTGGCGCCGGCGGGAGTCAGCGTCTGGGCCCGGTGGGACCAGTTGGGAAGCCTCCCAGCCGAAGCGCCGGCCTCATAGGGCGGCAGGTTGACCCAGTCGCCCTCCTCGGCGACGTTCTTCACGTAGAAGTACGAGCACTGCCACATCTTCACCGACTTGATCAGCGCGATGGAGTGGAATGGATTGTCGGCGGTCGACCTGCGCACTGCGATGAAGGCGCCACATTGAGCCGGCACGCCGGCGACATGCGTGCCGAGCTTGGATTGAAAGAGCTCTCCCCACAGCTTGATAGTGGGGAGAACACCGAGGAAACCCTCGCACAGGGTGGCGAAGGCGGCCAGCAGCACCACCGTGTTGGGGGTGAGGTGGTGCGGATGGAGTCGTTTGAACTCCAAGAAGGAGCGGAGGAAGCCGCTCGACAGCAGGCCCATGCCGCGCATAAGGTGCGAGCGGAATATAACCCGCTCGCCCTCCTGCAGCGCCGGCCTTATTTCCCCCGCCGGCGGGGCGCGGGCTCGCACCAAGTTCGCGCCGGGGAGCCGGCACGTCTTGCCAAGGTGCTCGATGGCGTCGTCATCCATGTCGGAGCCGTCCCAAACGCCGGAACGCACGGCAGGAGCCGCGGCGGCGGAGGAAGAGCTCATCGCTACGGAGCGGTGCGGCATGGTGCAGCGACGGCTGGAGGAAGAAGGAGGAGGAGGCGGGGGAGCAGGGAGGAATGGGCGCGTGTGTTTCCCGTCCAGCCCCCCCCCCATCCCCCGCCTACTTATAGGCCTGTGGGCTGAGAAGCCGATGGGGCGGCTTGGGATTAACTGCGCGCAGGACCCCACGCCCCCCACGATTTACCCACGAAGTTACTGCGTGCAGTAACGACGTGGGAAACCCAACCGCCCACACGGCCGCAACGGATCTGTTCCCGTGCCGAGGCGCGGTAGTGGCGGGCCCCGCCTGACGACCAGTCCCGTCGTGCGCGTGGGCAGGCAGACTGCCCTTGCCACGTGGCGCCGCACGATGGGGCCGAGGCGGGCGACCGCGAGAAGCGTATCAGGCATGCCACCTGGTTCCCGCCGCGGCATACGAAACTCCCCAAGGGGCAAGACGGCCCTCGACGAATCCGACTCCAGCCAGTCGGCTTGAGCGTGCCGGCTCTCGAAGAATCCGACTCCAGCCAATCGGCTTGGAGGAAGGCGGCCGCCAAGGCTTGCTTTCCCCCATCCAAGGAATGAAACTGCTGAGGCGCACGACGTATCAACCTTGGAGCCTCACCAGCTTCGGGGACTACTGTCGGAGTAATGGACCACGGGTAGGCTAACCCGAGTCCCAGAACCTTTCAAGACATCGGGGCCGACTGTGCCGCTCAAGTACCTACGGTGACTCCAAGATAGGCCGAGTCCCAGAAGGCGACTCCAAGATAAGCCGAGTCCCAGAAGGCGACTCCAAGAAAAGCCGAGTCCCAAAGGGCGACTCCAGGATGAGCCGAGTCCATGAGGCGACTCTCGTCTCGGCCGAGTCCCAGAGGAGACTCCAGAAGAAGCCGACTATGGGGAATCGGCCCGCGGCTCCCAACCACCCGGTAATTAAAGACGAGCATGGTCACAGTGCACCGTACTCGCGGAGATCTCTGCCCGGCATGGCACTGTTGCCATGCCAATCCTGACATCAGCCCCTGGGGCGGGGCCCTGTACCCACGACGCCTTGTCTGTACGGCCCGGAGACGGCAAGGCCTACCGGTCAGAGAGAGTATTAAAGATGGCGGGCGCACCGAGAGTTGGACCCGTTGGGAGTCAGCCCCCTGAAGCCGGCCGGCCGCTCCCACAGGCCCCACACACCATTAAACAGATGCGATAGGGGAGTGGCAACAGTCATCGCCCGTCAGGCGGCTGCACTGTCGCCACGACCCCATTACCAAGCCCGCGTCATTAGAAGCACGGCTACAGTAATCCACAGCCGGCAAGACCCGCCCGCGGTGGGTACGGGCTGACGCCCTCGTACCAGGACAGTCGGCGGGACCCACCAGTCGGCGGGCCCCAGGTGTCGGCGGAGAAGACGACACCTGAGAGACAGACGACTGGGACCCGTGCCTAGCCAGATTTACCATTGTAACCCTAGGGGGTAGGCCTATATAAACCCCCCAGGGCACCCATGCAAAGGGTTCGCATCCAGTAGCATTAGACAAAACACGAAGGAGGGAGAGAGCTAGCCTTGCCTTCTTCTTCTTCCAGAAACAGCTGTAGGAGCACCTTTGTATTCACTTTGCCTTAGTGATCATGCGGAGACCCCACAGAGCAGCAGTAGGGGTGTTATCTCCTCGGAGAGCCCTGAAGCTGGGTAAGATCCGCCGGCGTGCATATCTTCGCCTCATCCCGTTTCCAGGCACCGACGATGTTCTACTCGCCCCCACCATGATAAGCCATCCTTTGGCATATGTCGCACCCAACCCCCGACACTGTCCGGCAGTAGATCTGCCGAACTCATGATGCAACAGCCAGGGAAGCAGAAAAGCTACGACGCGTATCCAGGTGGTCTCCATTACGAGCATTATACCTGTTTTACATACCATTCCGCAGCCTACCCCTGGAGGGGGACATGTTAAATAGTCCCACCCCTTGCTTATCGCACTATTTGTATCATTCTACCTTTATTGCAGTATCTTTTTAATAAACAATGCATCGCTTTTTGCCTATCATTGCATTCCTTTCTATATATGTTCACTTATGACATGTTGCACCCGTACACCTTGGTACGGCCAAATACACCAGGGGCTTAAGTTCCCCAAAGTATGGTGTGATAAGTCCGAACACTTTCACAAGTGCGGCACTCCGAACATATAGCATTATATGCATCGGCTCCGAATCATGTCTTGGGTCAATAGTTGGGTTTGCCCGGCTCCCATGTTTTGGTACCTTACGTTCCGTTTTATCGGCTAAGGTAGCGCTGGGAGAACCACTGCGATTGTGCCCCAGTTGAGCTGGGTTGAGCACCTCAGTGGAGAAAGCTAAAACTGACCGTCATGATAAGGCGAGAGCTGGTCGCTGTTCGAGAGGTCTTTTCGAGTCCCTAAAGACTTATGCCGCTTAGAGCGAGGAGCCGGCTTTGTCCGGCCCCAGGCGTGGATAGCGCCCCGAATTCGGCCTTCTGAATACCAGGGGCTTCGCCGAAATTTAAAATTATAGAATTCTATGGCTAAGTGAGAGTGTTCAAGCATTATAAGTCCGGTTGCCTCGTTCGTTGTGTTGAGCGCCTCCCTAGAAGGACCCAAAAATGGGAACAAGAGCGCTCAAGTTTATCCCGAACACCCCAGCACTCGTGGCATGGGGGCTGAAGCCAACGATTTGCCATCTCTCAGATTTGATAGACGGCCGCATAGAAGGTAATATTTTAAATTAATAAGCGTTGCTTAGTGCATATGAACAAAGTTTTCAGCGCACAGGATAACAAAACGCGAGTCTACTAAAAAATTACATCTTTGGAGAACTCACCCGCAATAATGCGGGCACCCTTCAGGACACCCTTATAATACATCTCGGGCGTGCGATACTCCTTGCCCAGTGGTGGCGCGTCCGTCACAAGCTTCTCGGCGTCCATCTTGCCCCAGTGCACCTTAGCACGGGCAAGGGACCGACGGGCACCTTCAATACAGGCGGAGTGCTTGATGACGTCAACCCATGGACATGCGTCCACCAGCCGCCGCACTAGACCGAAGTAGCTCCCAGGCATGGCTTCTTTGGGCCACAGCCGAACTATGAGGCCCTTCATGGCCTGTTCGGCCACCTTGTGGAGCTCGACCAACTGCTTCAGTTGGTCGCTCAGGGGCACCGGATGTCCGGCCTCAGCATACTAAGACCAGAACACCTTTTCCATTGAGCTCCCCTCCTCGGCTCTGTAGAACGCGACAGCATCGAACACGCTACGGGGCAGATCTGCGAACGCTCCTGGAGAGCTCCGAATTCGGGTAAGTAACAAGTAATTCACTTTTACATGCTTGCTTTGCATGAATAATGCCTTACCCGCCGGTATTTTCTTTACTGCCTCGATCTCCTGGAGGGCCTTTTGGGCTTCGGCCTTAGCGGCTTTGGCACTCTCAAGAGCGGATGCGAGCTCGGACTCTCGAGTCTTCGAGTCACGCTCCAAACTCTCGTGTTTTTCCACGAGAGCCTGGAGCTCTTGCCGCACCTCCACCACCCGCGCCTCCTGCTTCTCTCGCTCGGTGCATTCCGCGGACGCATTGCGTTCGGCCGCGGACACCGCCTCCTTCAGGGTCGCCACCTCGTTTGTAGCCCCTGCAATACCCACGTTATTCCTATCATTTTTTGCAACCAAATCCTTTTTTATAAGGTATAACTTTGATAAGGTGTTACTTACCTTCCTTGTCCTCGAGCTGCTTCTTGGCACGGCCGAGCTCGCTCTCGGACCGCTTGAGGCTCTCCTTCAAGGCATTGACCTCCGCAGTCAGTGCGGCAGAGGTCAGCAGTGCAGCCTGCATTCCCATATTGACATATTTGTGTTAGACTCCTGCGTATATATTTTTAGATCCTCAGTTCGGCTTTTCTTTCCGAACACCGAACTGAGCATCAGGGGCTACTGTCTATGCGGTACTATTTTTACATATATTGAAACCCTTACCTCAAAGCCTGTTAGAAGGCTGGTGAGGCTTCGGTCAGCCCGCTCTTGGCGGACTGAACTTTCTGAATCACTGCACTCATAACAGTGCGGTGTTCTTCCTCGATGGAAGCGCCGTTGAGCGCCTCCAGCAAATTATTCGGCGCCTCCGGTTGGACGGAGGTCACCGGCGTCACCGGCCCGCCCTTCTTACGAAGGGGCCGCCCGTCGGACTCCGGAACCACCGAAGGTTCCGGCGCGGAGTACGGCCTGAAGTCCGGGAGGTTGCCCTGCGGCACCTCTGGGGCCTCCTCCTCCTGGCCGGTCCCCTTCTGGGACCCCACCTCGGCGTTGTCTGCGTCACGAGGGGAGGAGGCAGTCGGAAGTGAAGCGCTATTCACATCTGACGAACCCGGGGACCCGCTCGACGAAGTGGGGAGATCATCCTTGGGCGGGCTATATGGTGGTGTTCGGCATTAGAAGACACTATGCGGCAAAAGGAAAATCATAAGTTATTCTGGGATCCGGACACTTACTATCTCGCCAGGGGCTTGGGCCTCGAGGGCCACTCCTCCTTGCCGTCGTCGGTGTTGGTGGAACAGTCCGGAGGAAGGGTCCTTCCCTTCTTGGACCCTTCGGCCTCCCCTGTTGGGGAAGCCTTCCTCTTCTTCTCTCCTCCCGCTGGGGGAGAGGCCTCTTTCTTCTCCTCCTCGTCTTCATGAGAGGAGTCCGCCTCGGAGTCATCGGACGATGAGTCCGATAACACCTGGCGTTGGGAACTCCTCCGAGTTCCCGTGGCCTTCTTCTTGGCCTTCTTCTCCGGCACCACGTAAGGCGCCGGGGCCAGAAGTACCGATAATCGGGCATCCCCTGGGTCTTCGGGCAAGGGAGCCGGGCAGTTAACCTGCTCGGACGTCTTCTGCCAAGCCTGTCAAAGGTAATGGGAGTTTTAGATCCCGCATAGAGTCAAACTATGGAAAGCAAGTGTCTCGTAAAGGATTAAATAGCTTACCTCGCCGGCTTGACGCCGTGAGCTGAATCCGCGATTTTCGGTAGCGGATGGGGGAGCCTCGGCGCCCTTGAACAGCACCCTCCAGGCACCTTCGTACATAGTGTCGAAGAGCCTGCTCAAGGTTGGGTGCTGTGCCGGATCAAACTCCCACAAATTGAAAGCCCGCTGTTGGCACGGGAGAATCCGGCGGATGAGCATGACCTGGATTACGTTGACAAGCTTGAGCTTCTTGTTCACCAGGGTTTGGAAGCAGGATTGAAGTCCGGTCAGCTCCTCCGAATCACCCCACGTCAGGCCCTTCTCTTTCCAGGAGGTGAGCCGTGTGGGGATCCCAGATCTGAATTCGGGGGCCGCTGCCCATTTAGGGTCACGCGGGTCGGTGATGTAGAACCACCCCGATTGCCACCCTTTGATGGTTTCCACGAAGGTGCCCTCAAGCCATGTAATGTTGGGCATCTTGCCCACCATGGCGCCTCCGCACTCCGCTTGGCAGCCGCCCACCACCTTCGGCTTGACATTAAAAGTCTTCAGCCATAAGCCGAAGTGGGGCTGGACGCAGAGGAAGGCCTCACACACGACGATGAACGCCGAGATGTTGAGGATGAAATTCGGGGCCAGATCATGGAAATCCAGGCCGTAGTAGAACATGAGCCCCCGGACAAATGGGTGGAGTAGGAAGCCCAATCCGCGGAGGAAATGGGGAAGGAACACCACCCTCTCATGGGGCTTGGGGGTGGGGATGAGCTGCCCCTCGTCGGGGAGTCGGTGCACGATATCGCTGGGCAAGTATCTGGCCTTGCGCAGCCTCTTGATGTGCCCCTCCATGACGGAGGAGGCCATCCACTTGCCTCCCGCTCCGGACAAGGTTGGAGAAGGTTGAGGTGAGATGTGCGGACTTGGGCGCTGGAGCTCGAGTGCGCGGAGATGGATAAGCAAAGGAGGAAGAAGGCGTAGGTGAAAAGGTGGATTCTTATCCCCTTATATATGAACGGACGAAACTATGCGTCCCCACCAGCCCGGTAAAACTCACTTATCTCCCAAGCGCCGCAATCAATGGCGCGGTTGGGTTACCCACGCCCGTATTGATGAGAATCCCGGAATAAGGGGACACGATCTCTGCTTTGACAAGACGTGCCAAGGAAACCACTTCGCTAAACGCGCTGAGGTGGAACAATAAAAACAATTCGAATAAAGGCTTGGCCGTGGTGTGATGTCATGCCACGAGATACGTCAGCAGATTGAACTTGTGTAAATATTATTCTCTCTACGGTGGTATGTGGAATTTATTTTGCAGAGCCGGACACTATCCTGGTGTTCAAAATCTTCTATGAGTTATTCGGAGGAGGAACCCGCCTTGCAATGCCGAAGACAATATGCGCGCCGGACTCGTCGTCATTGAAGCCTGGTTCAGGGGCTATTGAGGGAGTCTTGGACTAGGGGGTGTCCGGATAGCCGAATTATCACCGTCGGCCGGACTCCAAGACTATGAAGATACAAGATTGAAGACTTCGTCCCGTGTCCGGATGGGACTTTCCTTGGCGTGGAAGGCAAGCTTGGCGATACGGATATGTAGATCTCCTACCATTGTAACCTACTCTGTGTAACCCTAGCCCTCTCCGATGTCTATATAAACCAGAGGGTTTTAGTCCGTAGGACGAACAACAATCATACCATAGGCTAGCTTCTAGGGTTTAGCCTCCTTGATCTCGTGGTAGATCTACTCTTGTACTACCCATATCATCAGTATTAATCAAGCAGGAGTAGGGTTTTACCTCCACCGAGAGGGCCCGAACCTGGGTAAAAACATCGTGTCCCTTGTCTCCTGTTACCATCCGCCTAGACGCACAGTTCGGGACCCCCTACCCGAGATCCGCCGGTTTTGACACCGACAATCATCATGACATACATTACTTTTGTCATATTGCCATTGCATGATCTTGTAGTTGACATCGTATTTGTGGCAAAGCCACCATGCATTATTTTCCATACATGTCACTCTTGATTCATTGCACCATCCCGGTACATCACCGGAGGCATTCATATAGAGTCATATTTTGTTCTAAGTTTCGAGTTGTAATTGTTGAGTTGTAAGAAAAATAAAAGTGTGATGATCATCATTATTAGAGCATTGTCCCAAGTGAGGAAAGGATGATGGAGACTATGATTCCCCCATAAGTCGGGATGAGACTCCGGACGAAAAAAAAGAAAGAAGAGAAAGGCCAAAAAGAAGAAAAAAAAGAAGGCCGAAGAAAAAAAATGAGAGAAAATGAGAGAAGGGACAATGCTACTATCCTTTTACCACACTTGTGCTTCAAAGTAGCACCTTGTCCTTCATGTAGTGCGTCTCATATATTGTGCTTCAAGGTAGCACCAAGATCTTCATGATAGTGAGTCTCATAAGTTGTCTTTTTATACTAGTGGGAATTTTTCATTATAGAACTTGGCTTGTATATTCCAATGATGGGCTTCCTCAAAATGCCCTAGGTCTTCGTGAGCAAGCGAGTTGGATGCACACCCACTGGTTTTCTTTTGTTGAGCATTCATAGCTCTAGTGCATCAGTTGCATGGCAATCCCTACTCCTCATGTTGACATCAATTGATGGGCATCTCCATAGCCCGTTGATTAGCCTCGTCAATGTGAGACTTTCTCCTTTTTTGTCTTCTCCACACAATCCCCATCATCATATTCTATTCCACCCATAGTGCTATATCCATGGCTCGCGGTCATGTATTGCGTGAAGGTTGATAAAGTTTGAGATTATTTGAGTATGAAACAATTGCTTGGCTTGTCATCGGGGGTATTTAAGTTGGGAACATCTTTGTGTGACGAAAATGAAGCATAGCCTAACTATATGATTTTGTAGGGATGAACTTTCTTTTGCCATGTTATTTTGAGAAGACATGATTGCTTTGATTAGTACGCTTGAAGTATTATCATTTTTGTGTCAATATGAACTTTTGTCTTGAATCTTTCGGATCTAAATATTCATATCACAAGTAAGAAGATTTATATTGAAATTATGCCAAAGTATCACTCCGCATCAAAAATTCTTTTTTATCATTTACCTACTCCAGGACGAGTAGGAATTAAGCTTGGGGATGCCTGATACGTCTCCAATGTATCTATAATTTTTGATTGATCCATGCTACTTTATCTACTGTTTTGGACTATATTGGGGTTTATTTTACACTTTTATATTACTTTCGGGACTAACCTATTAACCGGAGGCCCAGCCCAGAATTGTTGTTTTTTTCCTATTTCAGTGTTTCGAAGAAATGGAATATCAAACGGAGTCCAAACGGAATGAAACCTTCGGGAACGTGATTTTCCAACCGAATGTGATCTAGGAGACTTGGACCCTACTCCAAGCAGTGCCAGAGGCGGTCACGAGGGTGGAGGGCGCGCCCCCTAGGCGCCCCCTACCTCGTGGGCCCCCTGACGCTCGACTGACGTACTCCTTCCTCCTATATATACCTATGTATCCCCGTACGATTAGAACAGGAGCCAAAAACCTAATTCCACCGCCGCAACCTTCTGTACCCACGAGATCCCATCTTGGGGCCTGTTCTGGAGCTCCGCCGGAGGGGGCATCCACCACGGAGGGCTTCTACATCAACACATAGCCCCTCCGATGAAGTGTGAGTAGTTTAGTTCAGACCTTCGGGTCCATAGCTAGTAGCTAGATGGCTTCTTCTCTCTTTTTGGATCTCAATACAATGTTCTCCCCCTCTCTCGTGGAGATCTATTCGATGTAATGTTCTTTTTGCGGTGTGTTTGTTGAGACCGATGAATTGTGGGTTTATTATCTAGTATTATCTATGGAAAATATTTGATTCTTCTCTGAATTTATTTATGTATGATTGAGTTATCTTTGCAAGTCTCTTCGAATTATCCTTTTTGGTTTGGCCAACTAGATTGGTAGTTCTTGCAATGGGAGAAGTGCTTAGCTTTGGGTTCAATCTTGCGGTGTCCTTACCTAGTGATAGAAGGGGCAGCAAGGCACGTATTGTAATGTTGCCATCGAGGATAACAAGATGGTTTTTTTATCATATTGCATGAATTTATCCCTCTACATCATGTCATCTTTCTTAAGGCGTTACTCAGTTTTTAACTTAATACTCTAGATGCATGCTGGATAGCGGTAGATGAGTGGAGTAATAGTAGTAGATGCAGAATCATTTCAATCTACTTGTCTCGGACGTGATGCCTATATACATGATCATTGCCTAGATATACTCATAACTATGCTCAATTTTGTCAATTGCTCAACGGTAATTTGTTCACCCATCATAGAATACTTATGCTCTTGAGAGAAGCTACTAGTGAAACCTATGGCCCCCGGGTCTATTCTCATCATATCAATCTCTATCACTTTATTTACTTGCTTTGTTTTTACTTTGCCTTTTATTTTTTACTTTGCATCTATCTATCAAAAATACCAAAAATATTATCTCTATCAGATCTCACTCTCGTAAGTGACCGTGAAGGGATTGACAACCCCTAAGCGTTGGTTGCGAGTTGCTATCGTTTTGTGTAGGTACGAGGGACTTGTGCGTGGTCTCCTACTGGATTGATACTTGGTTCTCAAAAACTGAGGGAAATACTTACGCTACTTTGCTGCATCATCCTCTCCTCCTCGGGGAAATCCAACGCAGTGATCAAGAGGTAGCAATATCGCAACCCATATTCCCAAGCGGGAACGGAAGCGTGCACTAAGGGACGTCTATGTGATGGAGCCAGTCGCCCCAAAATTCAACCCATGGTCTTCTTGTCCGATCACTTTCGATCGCAGGGACCATCCTACCAGTATGCGTCATGGCGGTTCAACCGCATTGGTCCTTGTCCCCATCATTGACGGATTCCACCTCACACGAGTCCTTATGGACGGTGGCAGCAACCTGAACCTGCTTTATCAGGATACAGTGCGCAAAATGGGGATCGATACCTCAAGGATCAAACCCACCAAAACCACCTTTAAAGGTGTCATACCATGTGTAGAGGTCTGTTGTACGGGCTCAATCACACTGGAAGTAGTCTTTGGATCTCCGGACAACTTCCGAAGCGAGGAATTAATCTTCGATATCGTCCCCTTCCACAGTGGCTATCACGCACTGCTCGGACGAACCGCATTTGCCAGATTCAATGCGGTACCGCATTATGCATACCTCAAGCTCAAAATGCCAGGACCTTGCGGGGTTATAACAGTTAACGGAAACACAGAGCGCTCACTCCATACGGAGGAGCACACTGCGGCCCTCGCAGCAGAAGTACAAAGCAACCTTCTTCGGCAGACCGCCAATTCAGCGATAAAGCCCCCAGACACCGTCAAGCGAGTCCGGAATACCCTGCAACAGGATCGTCCGGCACGTCCAGAGCTCCACTAGCAATTCAGCCTCCGTCCTAGTCTCAATCAAGTGGCGAAATTTGTGCCGCGCGTATATAATTACGCACTCAAAATACCATGGGCATAGGCGGAGGCATGGCTACGACGCGGTCCACAATGCGGCTCAACCGCCGCAGGTTCCGTATATCCTCACACCTTTTCTTTTCAGGTCCCTGTTTTCGGGAGGCTATTCCGATAGTCCGACTATCGGACCCATAATGGGATGGAAACATCAAGGAGACAAGAAGCTTTGGCATACAAGGGAATCCCCAGGTGGTCTCTGATATCGATCGTTATACCTGTTTTACATACCCATACGAAGCTGGCCCTTGGCTAGGACATGTCAAATAGTCCTATTTTCCTTATCGCACTACTTGTATACATACGCTTCGACGTATTATTTAAATAAACAAATGGAAAATAATGTACATCGGAGCTTATTATTACATTCCTTTACCTTTTTCCCTTGACTGCTTATTTCTTACATATTGCACCCGTACCCTTTGGTACGTTCAGCTCGCCAGGGGCTTCAGTGTACCCCATAACACAGCAAGAAAAGTCTGAACACTTTCGACAGTACGGCACCCCGAACTTATAGCATTATATGCATCAGCTCTGAATCATGTCTTGGCTCAATAGTTGGGTTTGCCCAGCTCCCATGTTTTGGTACCTTACGTTCCGCTATATCGGCTAAGGTAGCACAGGGAGAACAACTGCGATTGTGTCTCTGTTCTTCCGGACGAGCACCTCAGTAGAGAAAGCAGAAAACTGACTATCATGATGCGGCGAGAGCTGGTCGCTGTTCGAGAGGTCTCAAATCCTTAAAGATTTTTTCCGTTTCGGACAAGGAACTAGCCTTATCCAATTTAGGCATGTATAGCGGCCCAAGTTCGGTCTTCCGAATACTAGGGGCTTCACCGAAATTTAAAATTGTAGACTTCTATGGCTAAGTGAGGGTGATAAAGCTGTATAGTCTGATTGCCTTGTTCGCTGTGCTAAACACCTCCTTAAAGGACCAAAAATTTGGATGAAGAGTGTTTAGATTTATCCCAAACACCCCAGTATTAGTTACATGGGGGCAGAAGCCGATGACTGGCCAACTCCCAGATTTTATAAATGGTCGCACAGAAGGTAATATTTTAAATCAACAAGCGTTATATAGCGCACATAAACTCGTTTTCATATTACAGGATCACATGAGTACATTCATTCAAATATTACATCCTTATCACATTCCTTCGCCACAAGGCGGGCGCCCTTTATGACACCGTCATAATACTTTTCGGGGTGGCGGTGCTCCTTGCCCTTCAGTGGCCCCTCCATCACTAGCCTCTCGGCATCCATCTTCGCCTAGTGCACTTTCGCACGGGCAAAGGCCCTGCGCGCACCTTCAGTGCAGACTGACCGTTAATGGCTTCAAGTCGCGAACAAGCATTCACAAGCCGCTTTACCAGATTGAAGTAGCTGCTAGGCAGGAGCTCGCCAGGCCACATCCAGATTATGAGATCCTTCATGGGCAGTTCTGCCGCCTTGTGAAGTTCGACCAGTTGCTTCAGCTAGTCGCTCAAGGGCATCGGGTGTTCGGCCCCAATATACTGGGACCAGAACAACTTCTCCGTCGAGCTCCCTTCCTCAGCTCGGTAGAACTCTGCGGCATCAGAGATGCTGCACGGCAGATCTGCAAATGCTCCTTGAGAGCTCCGAATTCGGGTAAGTAAAAGGAAACTCTCCTTCACATGCTTGCTTTGCATAATGAATGCCATACCCGCCGCTATCTTCTTGGCCGCCTGAATCTCCTGAAGGGCCTTCTGGGCTTCGGCCTTGGCATCTTGTGCACTCTGGAGGGCCTTCGCAAGCTCGGACTCTTGCGTCTTAGAGTCAAGCTCCAAGGACTCGTATTTCTTGACGAAATCCTGGAGCTCTTGTTGCACCTCGTCTACTCGGGCGTCTTGCTTTTCGCGCTCGATGCGCTCCTTGGCCGCTTTGTCTTTGGCCTCAGACAACGCCTTTTTCAGGGCCGCCACTTCGGTCGTGGCCCCTATTAAAGTTCATGACGATTCAATGAGCTAAAACCATTTTTCTTTATCAATATACAGATGGGGTATCACTTACCTTTGTTCTCCTCGAACTCCCTCTTCACGAGGCCGAGCTCTTCCTCTTTCTGCTCCAGGTCCCGCTTCAGTCCGGAGACCTCCGCGGTACGAGCGGCAGCGGCCAGAAGCGACACCTGCTTATTCACATGGACATATTCTAATTAGACTCTTGTGGATGTTATTTGATCCTCTGTTCGGCCTTTCTTTCCGAACACCAGAGCATCAGGGGCTACTGTCTACGCTGTGATACTTTCTCAAAATTTGATTACTTACTTCAAAGCCTGTTAGGAGGCTGGCGCAGGTTTCGGTCAGTCTGCTTTTGGCGGACCGAACCTTCTCGATCACCGCACCCATGATGGTGCGGTGCTCTTCGTCAATGGAAGCACCGCGAAGCACTTCCAGCAAGTTGTTCGATGCCTCTGGATGGACAGAGGTCATCGGCACAGGCAGCTCACCCCCTTAGTAAGGGGCTGCCTACCTGAATCCAGAACCACTGGAGGTTCCGGCGCAGTATCCGGCTGGGGGCCAAACTTGCTGTAGCCCCCATCATCACAATCCATGGGGGTCTTCCCCCCATGTGCCCGGCGTCGGGGATTTCGCCTTGGGGCATCTCCAGAACGGTCTCCCCCTAGTCCGGTATCCTCTGAGACAACACCTCGGTGTCGTCCGCGAGCCGGGGGGTGGTGGCCGTCGGGAGTGAATCACTGTTCATCACCGACTGGCTCAAAGACCCATCCGAGGAGGATGCACCGATGTGGGCTTTGGACGGACTGCACAATCATATTTGGTATGATAAGAAGCAATAAAGTGAAACATACCGAAAGTATTATGGTGTCTGGATACTTACGACTTCGCCAGGGGCTTATCATTGGGCAACCACTCCTCGTCGCTGTAGGCAGCTATTGAGGAGTGGTCCGGAGGGAGGGTCCTTCCCTTCTTGGACCCTTTGGCCTCCCCAGATGGGGCGGCCTTCCTTTTCTTTTTGCCCCGGTTGGAGGGGAGGACTTTCCTCTTCCTCCTCCTCGTTTTCGTTGGAGGAGTGCGTCTTGGTGTCTTCGGACGATGAGTCCGACACAACCTTGCGCCGGAGACCTTTTCTGGTCCCCGCGGCCTTCTTCTTGGCCTTCTTCTCCGACACCTCATAGGGCGCCGAAAACAACATCTCCGTTAAGAGAGCCGTTGCTGGATCTTCAGGCAGTGGAGCTGGACAATCGACCCGCTTTGTTGTCGCTACCCAGTCCTGTTGAATTGGTGTGGGGGGCTTAGATCCCTCCCACGAATATACTGGGGAAAGGAGCATCTTGTAAAATACAGATAGCTTACCAGATTGGCGCGACGCTTTGCGCTGAGTCCGCGATCCTCGGTAATGGGAGGAGATACCTCGGCGGCCTTGAACAGCACCTTCCAGACGTCTTTGTGCGTCGTGTCGAAGAGCTCTCACATCGTCTGGTGTTCGGCCGGGTCGAACTCCCACATATTGAATGCCCGTCTTTGACATGGAAGGATCCGGCGGAAGAGCATGACCTGGACCACGTTGACAAGCTTGATTTTCTTGCTTATCATATTTTTGACACAGTTCTGGAGTCCGGTCAGCTCCGCCAGCTCACCGCAGGCTAAGCCCTTCTTTTTCCAGGAGGTGAGCTGCATGGGGATGCCAGATCAAAATTCAGGGGCCGCCGCCCAGTTGGAGTCGCGCGGCTCGGTGATATAGAACCACCCCGATTGCCACCCCTCACGGTCTCCACATAGGATCCTTCGAGCCAAGAGACGTTGGGCATCTTGCCCACCATGGTGCCTCCGCACTCCGCTTACTGGCCGACCACCACCTTCGGCTTCACGTTGAAGGTCTTCAGCTACAGGCCAAAGTGGGGCTTGATGCGGAGGAAGGCCTCACACACAATGATAAACGCCGAGATGTTGAGGATGAAATTGGGGGGCAGGTCATGGAAATCCAACCCATAGTAGAAGATGAGCCCGCGGACAAATGGGTGGAGGGGGAATCCCAATCCGTGGACGAAGTGGGCAAGGAATACAACCCTCTCGTGGGGTTCCGGAGTAGGGACGATCTGCCCTGCATCCGGGAGCCGGTGCGCGATGTCTGCAGCCAGGTATCCGGCCTCCCGGAGCTTCGAGATGTCCTCCTCCGTAACGGAGGAGACCATCCACTTGCCTCCCGCTCCGGACATGTTTGGAATGGCTTTACGGAGAAGGTGAGAACTTGGGCGCTGGAGCTCGAGCGTGCGAGAATGGATGAGCGAGGGAAGAGGAAGGCGTGGGTGAAAAAGGGGAATCCCTATCTCTTTATAAAGGCGCTTGAAACTGTGCGCCTCCCCACTTGCCCGGTAAACTCGCTTATTCCCCAAGTGCCGCGTTGATGGCGCGGTTGGGTTACCCACACTCGTATTGATGAGAATCACGTGATAAGGGGGCACGATCTCTGCTTTGACAAGACATGCCAGGGAAACCGCCTCGCAATATGTGCAGCAGCTGGTTGAGAAAACGGTTCAAATAATGACCGGGCCGTGGCATGATGTCACGCTATGAAAAGTTGTCTGCAGATTAGATTTGTGAAATATTGTGCTCTCTACGGTGGTATGTGGAAATTATTTTGCGGAGCCGGACACGATCCTCATATTCAAGATCTTCTTTGGAGTATTCGGAGAAGGAACCCGCCTTGCAATGCCGAAGATAATCTGCGCGCCAGACTCATCATCATTGAAGCCTGGTTCAGGGACTACTGAGGGAATCCTGGATTAGGGGGTCTGGCGCCGTTGCTGGGGAGTCATAGCATGGGGTGAATATTCTCGTGTGTGCTTGTTTGCTTTATCACTAAGTAATTTTTATTTTTTGTTCTAAGTTGTTCTCTATCTTTAGTTATGGATATGGAACGCAAAATACCAAAAAAATTAGGTGTACTTGCTACTCATGAAGATGGGGTAACTCCTAAAACCCTCGATTCTCATTATGCGAAAGATATTGTGTACTACTTTGATAATCCGGAGAAAACCCCATTCAACTTTATAATGGGAGACATGTTGGATCAACGTGAATACTTTAGGGATTATCGCTCGACACAAAAAGGGAAACTATTATGGGATCAATTTATTATGTTGCGTTGGTATGCCTGGAATCTATCCTTGAGATATGATATTACTTGTTGCTCTAGGATGGAGGCTCTACACCTTCCCTTTTCATGCAAATTTAATGCTAATGAAACCTTAGATTCTTATGCTAATGGTATATATGATTACTATGATGTGGAACAAATAGAAGAATTTGTTGCTTTTAAGGCTGCTTATGAAATTGAATCTTTGTTTGAAAAGTATGAAGCTTTAGATGATGATGCTTATAGGCCTGAAAATCTTGCTATACTTAGATATTGTTATGAAAATTATGAATACAATTACTATATTAATGCATTTATTGAGAAAGTCTCTGCTGTCCAAGAAGAGACTAATATTTTGCAGGAAGCTATGGAAGAAGAAATTGATGAAACAAGGAGCTCATTGGATGAAAAAGATGATGAGGAGAGCGAAGAACAAAAGGAGGAAGAGCGGATTAGCTACCCGTGCCCACATTCTAATGAGAGTAACCCTCCAACTCATACATTATTTAATTCCCCTTCGTGCTTACCGAAGAATGATTGCTATGTTGATTGCTATGATCCCTTGAATTTGTTTGAAATATCCCTTTTTGATGATGCTTGCTATGCTTGTGGACAAGATGCCAATATTAATTATGCTTATGGAGATGAACTTGCTATAGTTCCTTATGTTAAACATGAAATTGTTGCTATTGCACCCACGCATGATAGTCCTGTTATCTTTTTGAATTCTCCCGACTACACTATATCGGAGAAGTTTGCGCTTAGTAAGGATTATATTGATGGGTTGCCTTTTACCATTGCACATGATGATTTTGATGAATGTAATATGCATGTGCTTGCTTCTCCTACTTGCAATTATTATGAGAGAGGAACTATATCTCCACCTCTCTATGTTTCCAATACGGTAGAATTGCAAGAAACTGCTTATACTATGCATTGGCCTTTACTTGGTATGCAGGAATTGTTCTTTTATGACATGCCAATGCATAGGAAGAGAGTTAGAATTTGTTGTTGCTTGATATATTTTACTTTGTGCTCACTACTAAATTACAAATCATTGTTAATTAAAATTGGCTTTGATATACCTTGGGATCCGGGTGGATTCATTACTTGAGCACTAAATGCCTAGCTTAATGGCTTTAAAGAAAGCGTTGCCAGGGAGACAACCCTGAAGTTTTAGAGAGTCATTTATTTCTGTTAAGTGCTTTCATATAGTTTAAAAACACAAAAATAAAGAGGGGAACCTAAAAACTTTTCAAAAAGGAAAGTGAAAGTGAGAAAGACAAGCATTGTTGAAGTGGGAGCTAGCCTTGAACTTTGTTCATGCTCACGGAAACTTTGTGAATCTTGATTACAGAAACTTTTCAACAAAAATAATTATCCCCTTGTATAATTCCTTTGTATTATAAAAATAATGTGCCAAGGTTTGCCTTTAGGATGTTTACAATGCTTGTTGGTTTGTACGATGCAGGACAGAAACTTTAGCTGTAGTGCGCGATTTTACATTTTTAACTGGAACGTCAATTGGTTCTGATTCCTTTTGCACTGTCTTGATATAAAACTTGTTTATGTTTCCTAATTTTGGTAGAATATTTGGGGTACCAGAAGTATGGTGGATGTTCAGATTGCTACAGACTGTTCTGTTTTTGACAGATTCTGTTTTTGATGCATAGTTTGCTTGTCTTGATGAATCTATCAATTTATATCAGTGGATTAAGCCATGAAAAAGTTATATTAAAGTAGACACAATGCAAAAACAAGATATGAATTGGTTTGCTACAGTAATTAAAGTGGTGATTTGCTTTATTATACTAACGGATCTTACTGAGTTTTCTATTGAAGTTTTGTGTGGATGTAGTGTCTAATCGAGGATGTCTCAATATGAGGAAAAGGAAGAGAGGCAAGAGCTCAAGCTTGGGGATGCCCGAGGCACCCCAAGTAAATATTCAAGGAGACTCAAGCGTCTAAGCTTGGGGATGCTCCGGAAGGCATCCCCTCTTTCTTCAACAAGTATCGGTATGTTTTCGAATTCGTTTCGTGCATGCATTATGTGCAAGTCGTGGAGCGTCTTTTGCATTTAGTTTTCATTTTTCTTTTATGCACCATGCTGGTATGAGATAGTCTTTGGTTGATTTATTGAATGCTCATTGCACTTCACTTAAATCTTTTGAGTATGGCTTTATAGAATGCTTCATGTGCTTCGCTTATATCGTTTGAAGTTTGGGTTGCGTGTTTCTCTTCACATAGAAAACCGCCATGAATGCTCTTTTACTTCACTTATATTTGATTAGAGCATGGACATATCTTTTGTACAAAGAATTAAACTCTCTTGCTTCACTTATATCAATTTAGAGCGATGACAGGAATTGGTCATTCACATGGTTAGTCATAAAATCCTACATAAACTTGTAGATCGCTGAATATGATATGTTTGATTCCTTGAAATAGTTTTGCGATATAAAGATGGTGATATTAGAGTCATGCTAGTGGGTGGTTGTGGATTGTAGAGACACTTGTGTTGAGGTTTGCAAGTCCCGTAGCATGCACGTATGGTAACCGTTGTGTGACAAATTTGAAGCATGGGGTGTTTCTTTGATTGTCTTCCTTATGAGTGGCAGTCGGGGACGAGCGATGGTCTTTTCCTACCAATCTATCCCCCTAGGTGCATGCATAGTAGTACTTTGCTTCAAGGGCTAAGAAATTCTTGCAATAAGTATATGAGTTCTTTATGACTAATGTGAGTCCATGGATTATACGCACTTTTACCTTTCCATCATTGCTAGCCTCTTCGGTACCGTGCATTGCCCTTTCTCACCTTGAGAGTTGGTGCAAACTTCGCCGGTGCATCCAAACCCCGTGATACGATACGCTCTATCACACATAAGCCTCATTATATCTTCCTCAAAATAGCCACCATACCTACCTATCATGGCATTTCCATAGCCATTTCGAGATATATTGCCATGCAACTTTCATCATCATCATATACATGACTTGAGCATTCATTGTCATATTGCTTTGCATGATCGTAAGATAGCTAGTTCATTGCACATCCCGGTACACCGCCGAAAGCATTCATATAGAGTCATATCTTTGTTCCAGTATCGAGTTGTAATATCGAGTTGTAAGTAAATAAAAGTGTGATGATCATCATTATTAGAGCATTGTCCCCAAAAGAAAAAAAGGCCAAAAGAAAAGGCCAAAGAAAAAAGGAAAAAAAGGAAAAAAGAAAAAAGAAAAGAAAAAAGGAAAATAAATAAAAAGGGGCAATGTTACTATCTTTTTTTCCACACTTGTGCTTCAAAGTAGCACCATGTTCTTCATGTAGTGAGTCTCATATCTTGTGCTTCAAAGGAGCACCATGTTCTTCATATAGATTGTCTCCTATGTTGTCACTTTCATATACTAGTGGGAATTTTCATTATAGAACTTGGATTGCATATTCCAACGATGGGCTTCCTCAAATGCCCTAGGTCTTCATGAGCAAGCAAGTTGGATGCACACCCACTTAGTTTCTTTTGTTGAGCTTTCATACACTTATAGCTCTTAGTGCATCCGTTGCATGGCAATGCCTACTCCTCACATTGACATCAATTGATGGGCATCTCCATAGCCCGTTGATTAGCCGTGTTGATGTGAGCCTTTCTCCTTTTTTGTCTTCTCCACATAACCTCCATCATTATATTCTATTCCACCTATAGTGCTATATCCATGGCTTGCACTCATGTATTGCGTGAGGGTTGAAAAAGCTGAAGCGCATTAAAAAGTATGAACCAATTGCTCGGCTTGTCATCGGGGTTGTGCATGATGGGGGCATTTTGTGTGACGAAAATGAAGCATGGCCAAACTGTATGATTTTGTAGGGATAAGCTTGCTTTGGCCTTGTTGTTTTGAAAAGACATGATTGCTTTATTGGTACGCTCGAAGTATTATTGTTTTTATGTCAAATGATAGACTATTCCTTTGAATCACTCGTGTCTTAATATTCATGCCATGATTAGATTACATGATCAAGATTATGCTAGGTAGCATTCCACATCAAAAATTATCTTTTTTATCATTACCTACTCGAGGACGAGCAGGAATTAAGCTTGGGGATGCTGATACATCTCCGTCGTATCTATAATTTTTAATTGTTCCATGCCAATATTATCCAACTTTCATATACTTTTGGCAACTTTTTATACTATTTTTTGGGACTAACATATTGATCCAGTGCCCAGTGCCAGTTCCTGTCTGTTGCATGTTTTTTGTTTCGCAGAAACCCAATATCAAATGGAGTCCAAACGGGATAAAAATGGACGGAGATTTTTTGGAATATTTATGATTTTTGGGAAGTGAAATCAACACGAAACGGTGTCCGGGGTGGCCACGAGACAGGGGGCGCGCCCTCCCCCCTGGGCGCGGCATGGGCTCTCATGGTCCACCCATAAGGCGGTTGACGCTCTTCTTTTGGCGCAAGAAATCTAATTTTATGAGAAAGATCTGGGCGAAAGATTCACCCTAATCGGAGTTACGGATCTCTAGATATAAAGGAAACGGTGAAGGGGTAGAATCTGAGAACGCAGAAACAGAGAGATAGATCCATTCTCGGAGGGACTCTCGCCCCTCCCAAGCCATGGGAGCCAAGGACCAGAGGGGAAACCCTTCTCCCATCTAGGGAGAAGGTCAAGGAAGAATAAGAAGAACAAGAAGAAGAGGGGCTCTCTCCCCCTTGCTTCCGATGGCGCCGGAACACCGGCCGGGGCCATCATCATTACCGCGATCTTCACCAACACCTCCATCATCTTCACCAACATCTCCATCACCTTCCCCCATCTATATTCAGCGGTCCACTCTAACGCATCCTGCTGTACCCTCTACTTGAACATGGTGCTTTATGCTTCATATTATTTTCCAATGATGTGTTGCGATCCTATGATGTCTGAGTAGATTTTCGTTGTCCTATCGGTGATTGATGAATTGCTATGATTGGTTTGAGTTGCTTGTTTTATTATTGGTGCTGTCCTATTGTGCCCTCCGTGTCGCGCAAGAATGAGGGATTCCCACTGTAGGGTTTGCAATATGTTTATGATTTGCTTATGGTGGGTTGCGTGAGTGACTGAAACACAAACCCAAGTAAGTAGGTTGTTTGTGTATGGGATAAAAGGGGACTTGATGCTTGAATGCTATGGTTGGGTTTTACCTTAATGAATCTTTAGTAGTTGTGGATGCTTGCTAGAGTTCCAATCATAAGTGCATAGAATTCCAAGTAAGGGATGATATGTTAGCTTATGCCTTTCCCTCAAATAGAATTGCAATAGTGATTATCGGTCTAGTAACATAGTCAGTTGCTTAGGGACAATTCCACAACTCCTATCACCACTTTTCCACACTCGCTATATTTACTTTATTGCATCTTTATCTAAACAGCCCCTACTTCTTATTTACGTGTTCTTTATTATCTTGCAAACCTATCCTATCACACCTACAAAGTACTTCTAGTTTCATACTTGTTCTAGGTAAAGCGAACGTCAAGCGTGCGTAGAGTCGTATCAGTGGCCGATAGGACTTGAGAGAGTATTTGTTCTACCTTTAGGTCCTCGTTGGGTTCGACACTCTTACTTATCAAAAGAGGCTACAACTATCATGTATACTTGCGGGTTATCAAGACCTTTTTCTGGCACCGTTGCCGGGGAGTGTAGCGCTTTTGGTGAGTGGAACTTGGTAAGGAAACATTTATATAGTGTGCTGAAATTTTCTGTTACTTGTCACTATGGAACCTAATCCTTTGAGGGGCTTGTTTGGGGTATCTTCACCCCAACCAGAAGAGCAAAGAGATGCTCCTCAACCTACTAAACTTTATGAAAATATTCACTTTGAGATTCCTTCGGGTATGATAGAAAAACTGCTAGCTAATCCTTTTGCAGGAGACAGAACATTGCATCCCGACTTACACCTTATCTTTGTGGATGAAGTTTGTGGATTATTTAAGCTTGCAAGTATTCCCGATGATGTTGTCAAAAGGAAGGTCTTCCCTTTATCTTTGAAGGGAGATGCAATGACATGGTATAGGCTATGTGATGATACGAGATCTTGGAATTATAAGCGATTGAAGTTGGAATTTCACCAGAAGTTCTATCCTATGCATCTTGTTCATCGTGATCGTAATTACATATATAATTTCTGGCCTCGCGAAGGAGAAAGCATCGCTCAATCTTGGGGGAGGCTTAAGTCAATGTTGTATTCATGCCCCAATCATGAGCTCTCTCGGGAAATGATTATTCAGAATTTTTATGCTCGGCTTTCTCTTGATAATTTCAACTTGCTCGATACTTCCTGTGCTGGTTACTATATGCTGAAGACTATTGATTTCAAATGGGACTTATTGGAAAGAATTAAACGCAACTCTGAAGATTGGGGTTCCGACAATGGTAAGGAGTCAGGTATGACACCTAAGTTCGATTGTGTTAAATCTTTTATGGATACTGATGCTTTCCATGGATTTAGCTCTAAGTATGGACTTGACTCTGAGATAGTAGCTACTTTTTGTGAAACTTTTGCTATTCACGTCGATCTCCCTAAAGAGAATTGGTTTAAATATAATCCTCCTGTTGAAGTGAAAGTAGTTGCACCTATTACAATCGAAGAGAAGACTATTACATATAGTGATCCTATTATTCCTACTGCTTATGTCGAAAAACCTCCTTTTCCTGTTAGGATAAAAGATCATGCTAAAGCTTCGACTGTTGTTCGTAAGAGTAATACTAGGACATATACACTTCCTGAGCAAATTAATGTTGAACCTGGTATTGCTATGATTAAAGATCTCTTGGATGAGGACTTAGATGGGCATGTTATCTCTTTCTTGGGTGAAACTGCTAATATTGCTAGACCCGATACTAAGACACGTAGAGCTATTGTAGGCATGCCTGTTATTTCTGTTAAAATAGGAGATCATTGTTATCATGGCTTATGTGATATGGGTGCTAGTGCTAGTGCGATACCTTATGATCTTTATAAAGAAATTATGCACGATATTGCACCTGTTGAATTAGAAGACATTGATGTTACTATTAAGCTTGCTAATAGGGACACCATTAAACCCATTGGGATTGTTAGAGATGTTGAAGTCTTGTGTGGGAAGATTAAATAACCTGCTGATTTTCTTGTTCTTGCTTCCCCACAAGATGATTTTTGTCCCATTATTTTTGGTAGGCCCTTCTTGAATACTGCTAGTGCTAAGATTAATTTTAAAAGGAAGGTCGTCACTATTGGCATAGATGGTATGTCTCATGAGTTCAATTTTGCTAAGTTTAGTAGACAACCTCGTGAAAGGGAACCACCTAGTAAGGATGAAATTATTGGTCTTGCTTCCATAGCTGTTCCTCCAACTGATCCGTTAGAACAATATTTGCTAGACCATGAAAACGATATGTTTATGAAGGAAAGGGAAGAAATAGATGAAGTGTTCCTTAAACAGGAACCTATGCTAAAACATAACCTTCCCGTTGAAATTCATGGGGATCCCCCTCCACCCAAGGGTGATCCTGTGTTTGAACTCAAACCATTACTTGATAATCTTAAGTATGCTTATCTTGATGAAAAAGAAATATATCCTATTATTATTAGTGCTAACCTTTCAGAGAAAGAAGAAGAAAGATTATTGAAAACTCTGAAGAAGCACCGAGCTGTTATTGGATATACTCTGGATGATCTTAAGGGCATTAGTCCCACATTATGTCAACACAAAATTTCAGTAGAGAAAGATGCCAAACCAGTTAGAGATCCTCAAAGACGATTAAATCCCAAAATGAAGGAAGTGGTAAGAAAGGAGATTCTAAAGCTTCTTGCGGCAGGTATTATTTATCCCGTTGCTGATAGTGAATGGGTAAGCCTTGTCCATTGTGTCCCTAAAAAGGGAGGTATTACCGTTGTTCCTAATGATAAAGATGAATTGATCCCGCAAAGAATTATTACAGGTTATAGGATGGTAATTGATTTCCATAAGTTAAATAAAGCTACTAAGAAAGATCATTACCCTTTACCTTTTTATTGATCAAATGCTAGAAAGGCTATCCAAACAGACACATTTTTTCTTTCTAGATGGTTATTCTGGTTTCTCTCAAATACCTGTGTCCGCGAAGGATCAATCTAAAACTACTTTTACTTGCCCTTTTGGTACTTTTGCTTATAGACGTATGCCTTTTGGTTTATGTAATGCACCTGCTACCTTTCAAAGATGCATGATGGCTATA
Organism: Triticum aestivum; assembly: GCF_018294505.1. Lineage (NCBI taxonomy): Eukaryota > Viridiplantae > Streptophyta > Magnoliopsida > Poales > Poaceae > Triticum > Triticum aestivum. The sequence goes on along the minus strand of NC_057807.1, from coordinate 77,090,326 downwards.
TTTTCTGATTTTTGTGAAAATATTTGTGAGGTATTCATGGATGACTTCTCCGTCTATGGATGCTCTTTTGATGATTGTTTCAGCAACCTTGATCGAGTTTTGCAGAGATGCGAAGACACTAGTCTCATCCTGAATTGGGAAAAGTGTCACTTTATGGTTAATGAAGGCATTGTCTTGGGGCACAAGCTCTCCGAGAGAGGTATGGAAGTTGATAAAGCCAAAGTTGATTCTATTGAAAAGATGACATGTCCTAAGGACATAAAAGGTATAAGAAGTTTCCTTGGTCATGCCGGTTTTTATAGGAGGTTCATTAAGGACTTTTCTAAAATCTCTAGGCCTCTGACTAATTTATTTCAAAAAGATATTCCTTTTGTCTTTGATGATGATTGTGTAGAAGCATTTGAAACACTTAAGAAAGCTTTGATCACTGCACCTATTGTTCAGCCACCTGATTGGAATTTACCTTTTGAAATTATGTGCGATGCTAGTGATTATGCTGTAGGTGCTGTTTTAGGGCAAAGAGTCGATAAGAAATTGAATGTTATCCAGTATGCTAGTAAGACTCTTGATACTGCCCAGAGAAACTATGCTACTACTGAAAAAGAGTTCTTAGCAGTTCTGTTTGCATGTGATAAGTTTAGACCTTATATTGTTGATTCCAAAGTTACTATTCACACTGATCATGCTGCTATTAAATATCTTATGGAAAATAAAGATGCTAAGCCTAGACTCGTTAGATGGATTCTCTTGCTCCAAGAATTTGACTTGCATATTATTGATAGAAAGGGAGCTGAGAACCCCGTTGCAGACAACTTGTCTAGGTTAGAGAATGTTCTTGATGACCCACTGCCTATTAATGATAGCTTTCCTGATGAACAATTAGCGATCGTCAATGCTTCTCGTACTGCTCCTTGGTATGCTGACTATGCTAATTACATTGTTGCTAAATATATACCGCCTAGTTTCACATACCAGCAAAAGAAAAAGTTCTTTTATGATTTAAGACATTACTTCTGGGATGATCCACACCTTTATAAAGAAGGAGTATATGGTATTATTAGACGTTGTGTGCCTGAGCATGAACAGGAACAAATCCTACGCAAGTGTCACTCTGAATCCTATGGAGGACACCACGCTAGAGATAGAACTACACATAAGGTATTACAATCTGGTTTTTATTGGCCTACTCTCTTCAAAGATGCTCATAAGTTTGTCTTATCTTGTGATGAATGTCAAAGAATAGGTAACATCAGTAGACGTCAAGAAATGCCTATGGATTATTCTCTTGTTATTGATGAAGGAAATATGCCCTAGAGGCAATAATAAAGTTATTATTTATTTCCTCATATCATGATAAATGTTTATTATTCATGCTAGAATTGTATTAACCGGAAACATGATACATGTGTGAATACATACACAAACATATAGTCACTAGTATTCCTCTACTTGACTAGCTCATTAATCAAAGATGGTTATGTTTCCTAACCATTGACATGTGTTGTCATTTGATTAATGAGATCACATCATTAGGAGAATGAGGTGATTGACATGACCCATCCCGTTAGCTTAGCACTTGATCGTTTAGTATTCTGCTATTGCTTCCTTCATGACTTATACATGTTCCTGTAACTATGAGAATTGTGTAACTCCCGTTTACCGGAGGAACACTTTGGGTACTACCAAACATCACAATGTAACTGGGTGATTATAAAGGAGTACTACAGGTGTCTCCGAAGGTACATGTTGAGTTAGCATAATTTGAGATTAGGTTTTGTCACTCCGATTGTCGGAGAGGTATCTCTGGGCCCTCTCGGCAATACTTATCACCTAAGCCTTGCAAGCATGTAACTAATGAGTTAGTTATAAGATGAAGTATTACAGAACGAGTGAAGAGACTTGTCGATAACGAGATTGAACTAGGTATTGGATACCGACGATCGAATCTCGGACAAGTAACATACCGATGACAAAGGGAACAACGTATGTTGTTATGCGGTTTGACCGATAAAGATCTTCGTAGAATATGTGGGAACCAATATGGGCATCCAGGTCCCGCTATTGGTTATTGACCAGAGATGTGTCTCAGTCATGTCTACATCATTCTCGAACCGTAGGGTCCGCACGCTTAAGGTTTCGATGACAGTTATATTATGAGTTTATGTATTTTGATGTACCGAAGGTTGTTCGGAGTCCCGGATATGATTACGGACATGACGAGGAGTCTCGAAATGGTCGAGACATAAAGATTGATATATTGGACGGATATATTTGGACACCGGAAAGGTTCCGGAGAAGTTTGGAGCCCCGGGAGGTTACCGGAAACCCCCGGGAGGTATATGGGCCTTATTGGGCCCATGTAGGAGGAAGAGAGAAGGAGCAAGGGAGGGGGGCGTGCCCCCCCAAGCCCAATCCGAATTGGGGAGGGGGGCCGGCCCCCCTTTCCTTTCTCCTTCCCCCTCTTCCTATTACTACTACTAGTACTACTTCCTAATACTAGTACTCTTTCCTTCCCCATCCAAATAAGATAAGGAAAAGAGAGGGAAACCTACTTGGAGTAGGTTTCCCCCTCCTCATGGCGTGCCCCCCCTAGGGCCGTCCACCTCCTCCCTCCCTCCTTTATATACGAGGGTAGGGGGGCACCCTAGAACACACAAGTTGATCATTGATCGTTCCTTAGCCGTGTGCGGTGCCCCCCTCCACGATATTACACCTCGGTCATATTGTAGCGGTGCTTAGGCGAAGCCCTGCAACAGGAGAACATCAAGATCGTCACCACGCCGTCGTGCTGACGGAACTCCCCCTCGGCGCCTCTGCTGGATCGGAGATCGAGGGTGCGTCATCGAGCTGTACGCGTGTCAAGAACTCGGAGGTGCCGGAGTAACGGTACTTGGATCGGTTGAACCGGAGGACGTACGACTACTTCCTCTACGTTGCGTCAACGCTTCCGCTTCGGTCTACAAGGGTACGTAGACAACACTCTCCCCTTGTTGCTATATCATCACCATGATCTTGCGTGTGCGTAGGAATTTTTTTGAAATTACTACGTTCCCCAACAGTGGCATCTGAGCCTAGGTTTTATGCGTTGATGTTATATGCACGAGTAGAACACAAGTGAGTTGTGGACGATATAAGTCATACTGCCTACCAGCATGTCATACTTTGGTTCAGCGGTATTGTGAGATGAAGCGGCCCGGACCGACATTACGCGTACGCTTACGCGAGACTGGTTTCACCGTTACGAGCACTCGTGCTTAAAGGTGGCTGGCGGGTGTCTGTCTCTCTCACTTTAGTTGAACCGAGTGTGGCTACGCCCGGTCCTTGTGAAGGTTAAAACGGAGTCTATTTGACAAACTATCGTTGTGGTTTTGATGCGTAGGTGAGATTGGTTCTTGCTTAAGCCCGTAGCAGCCACGTAAAATTTGCAACAACAAAGTAGAGGACGTCTAACTTGTTTTTGCAGGGCATGTTGTGATGTGATATGGCCAAGACATGATGCTATATTTTATTGTATGAGATGATCATGTTTTGTAACCGAAGTTATCGGCAACTGGCAGGAGCCATATGGTTGTCGCTTTATTGTATGAAATGCAAACGCCCTGTAATTGCTTTACTTTATCACTAAGCGGTAGCGATAGTCGTAGAAGCAATAGATGGCGTAACGACAACGATGCTACGATGGAGATCAAGGTGTCGCGCCGGTGACGATGGTGATCACGACGGTGCTTCGAAGATGGAGATCACAAGCACAAGATGATGATGGCCATATCATATCACTTATATTGATTGCATGTGATGTTTATCCTTTATGCATCTTATCTTGCTTTGATTGACGGTAGCATTTTAAGATGATCTCTCACTAATTATCAAGAAGTGTTCTCCCTGAGTATGCACCGTTGCGAAAGTTCTTCGTGCTGAGACACCACGTGATGATCGGGTGTGATAGGCTCTACGTTCAAATACAACGGGTGCAAAACAGTTGCACACGCGGAATACTCAGGTTATACTTGACGAGCCTAGCATATACAGATATGGCCTCGGAACACGGGGACCGAAAGGTCGAGCGTGAATCATATAGTAGATATGATCAACATAGAGATGTTCACCATTGAAACTACTCCATCTCACGTGATGATCGGACATGGTTTAGTTGATTTGGATCACGTAATCACTTAGATGACTAGAGAGATGTCTGTCTAAGTGGGAGTTCTTTAGTAATATGATTAATTGAACTTAAATTTATCATGAACTTAGTACCTGATAGTATTTTGCTTGTCTATGTTTGTTTGTAGATAGATGGCTCGTGCTGTTGTTCCGTTGAATTTTAATGCGTTCCTTGAGAAAGCAAAGTTGAAAGATGATGGTAGCAATTACACGGACTGGGTCCGTAACCTGAGGATTATCCTCATTGCTGCACAGAAGAGTTACGTCCTGGAAGCACCGCTGGGTGCCAGGCCTGCTGCTGATGCAACTGACGACGTTAAGAACGTCTGGCAGAGCAAAGCTGATGACTACTCTATAGTTCAGTGTGCCATGCTTTACGGCTTAGAACCGGGTCTTCAACGACGTTTTGAACGTCATGGGGCATATGAGATGTTCCAGGAGTTGAAGTTAATATTTCAAGCAAATGCCCGGATTGAGAGATATGAAGTCTCCAATAAGTTCTACAGCTGCAAGATGGAGGAGAACAGTTCTGTCAGTGAGCATATACTCAAAATGTCTGGGTATAATAATCACTTGATTCAACTGGGAGTTAATCTTCCGGATGATAGCGTCATTGACAGAATTCTCCAATCACTGCCACCAAGCTACAAGAGCTTTGTGATGAACTATAATATGCAAGGGATGAACAAGACTATTCCCGAGCTCTTCGCGATGCTGAAAGCCGCGGAGGTAGAAATCAAAAAGGAGCATCAAGTGTTGATGGTCAACAAGACCACTGGTTTCAAGAAAAGGGGCAAAGGGAAGAAGAAGGGGAACTTCAAAAGGAACGGCAAACAAGTTGCTGCTCAAGTGAAGAAACCCAAGTCTGGACCTAAGCCTGAAACTGAGTGCTTCTACTGCAAGCAGACTGGACACTGGAAGCGGAACTGCCCCAAGTATTTGGCGGATAAGAAGGATGGCAAAGTGAACAAAGGTATATGTGATATACATGTTATTGATGTGTACCTTACTAATGCTCGCAGTAGCACCTGGGTATTTGATACTGGTTCTGTTGCTAACATTTGCAACTCGAAACAGGGACTACGGATTAAGCGAAGATTAGCTAAGGACGAGGTGACGATGCGCGTGGGAAATGGTTCCAAAGTCGATGTGATCGCGGTCGGCACGCTACCTCTACATCTACCATCGGGATTAGTTTTAGACCTGAATAATTGTTATTTGGTGCCTGCGTTGAGCATGAACATTATATCTGGATCTTGTTTGATGCGAGACGGTTATTCATTTAAATCAGAGAATAATGGTTGTTCTATTTATATGAGTAATATCTTTTATGGTCATGCACCCTTGAAGAGTGGTCTATTTTTATTAAATCTCGATAGTAGTGATACACATATTCATAATGTTGAAGCCAAAAGATGCAGAGTTGATAATGATAGTGCAACATATTTGTGGCACTGCCGTTTAGGTCATATCGGTGTAAAACGCATGAAGAAACTCCATACTGATGGACTTCTGGAATCACTTGATTATGAATCACTTGGTACTTGTGAACCGTGCCTCATGGGCAAGATGACCAAAACACCGTTCTCCGGATCTATGGAGAGAGCAACAGATTTGTTGGAAATCATACATACAGATGTATGTGGTCCGATGAATGTTGAGGCTCGTGGCGGATATCGTTATTTCCTCACCTTCACAGATGATTTGAGCAGATATGGGTATATCTACTTGATGAAGCACAAGTCTGAAACATTTGAAAAGTTCAAAGAATTTCAGAGTGAAGTAGAAAATCATCGTAACAAGAAAATAAAGTTTCTACGATCTGATCGTGGAGGAGAATATTTGAGTTACGAGTTTGGTTTACATTTGAAACAATGTGGAATAGTTTCGCAACTCACGCCACCTGGAACACCACAGCGAAATGGTGTGTCCGAACGTCGTAATCGTACTTTACTTGATATGGTGCGATCTATGATGTCTCTTACCGATTTACCGCTATCGTTTTGGGGTTATGCTTTAGAGACGGCCGCATTCACGTTAAATAGGGCACCATCAAAATCCGTTGAGACGACGCCTTATGAACTGTGGTTTGGCAAGAAACCAAAGTTGTCGTTTCTCAAAGTTTGGGGCTGCGATGCTTATGTGAAGAAACTTCAACCAGATAAGCTCGAACCCAAATCGGAGAAATGTGTCTTCATAGGATACCCAAAGGAGACAATTGGGTACACCTTCTATCACAGATCTGAAGGCAAGATTTTCGTTGCTAAAATCGGATCCTTTCTAGAGAAGGAGTTTCTCTCGAAAGAAGTGAGTGGGAGGAAAATAGAACTTGATGAGATAACTGTATCTACTCCCTTATTGGAAAGTAGTTCATCACAAGAACCGGTTCCTGTGACAACTACACCAATTAGTGAGGAAGCTAATGATATTGATCATGAAACTTCAGATCAAGTTTCTACTGAACCTCGTAGGTCTACCAGAGTAAGATCCGCACCAGAGTGGTACGGAAATCCTATTCTGGAAGTCATGTTACTAGACCATGATGAACCTACGAACTATGAGGAAGCGATGATGAGCCCAGATTCCGCAAAATGGCTAGAGGCCATGAAATCTGAGATAGGATCCATGTATGAAAACAAAGTATGGACTTTGGTTGACTTGCCCGATGATCGGCAAGCCATTGAGAATAAATGGATCTTTAAGAAGAAGACTGACGCTGATGGTAATGTTACTGTCTACAAAGCTCGACTTGTTGCAAAAGGTTTTCGACAAGTTCAAGGGGTTGACTACGATGAGACTTTCTCACCCGTAGCGATGCTTAAGTCTGTCCGAATCATGTTGGCTATTGCTGCATTTCATGATTATGAAATTTGGCAAATGGATGTCAAGACTGCATTCTTGAATGGATTTCTAGAAGAAGAGTTGTATATGATGCAACCTGAAGGTTTTGTTGATCCAAAAGGTGCTGACAAAGTGTGCAAGCTCCAACGTTCCATTTATGGACTGGTGCAAGCATCTCGGAGTTGGAATAAACGTTTTGATAGTGTGATCAAAGCATATGGTTTTATACAGACTTTTGGAGAAGCCTGTATTTACAAGAAAGTGAGTGGGAGCTCTGTAGCATTTCTAGTTTTATATGTTGATGACATATTATTAATTGGAAATGATATAGAATTTCTGGATAGCATAAAGGGATACTTGAATAAAAGTTTTTCTATGAAAGACCTCGGTGAAGCTGCTTACATATTGGGAATCAAGATCTATAGAGATAGATCAAGACGCTTAATAGGAATTTCACAAAGTACATACCTTGACAAAATTTTGAAAAAGTTCAAAATGGATCAGGCAAAGAAAGGATTCTTGCCTGTGCTACAAGGTGTGAAGTTGAGTCAAACTCAATGCCCGACCACAGCAGAAGATAGAGAGAAAATGAAAGATGTTCCCTATGCTTCAGCCATAGGCCCTATCATGTATGCAATGTTGTGTACCAGACCTGACGTATGCTTAGCAATAAGCTTGGCAGGTAGGTACCAAAGTAATCCAGGAGTGGATCACTCGACAGCGGTCAAGAACATCCTGAAATACCTGAAAAGGACTAAGGATATGTTTCTCGTATATGGAGGTGACAAAGAGCTAGTCGTAAATGGTTACGTCGATGCAAGCTTTGACACTGATCCGGACGATTCTAAATCGCAGACCGGATACGTGTTTTTATTAAACGGTGGAGCTGTAAGTTGGTGCAGTTCTAAACAAAGCGTCGTGGCAGGATCTACATGTGAAGCGGAGTACATAGCTGCTTCTGAAGCAGCAAATGAAGGAGTCTGGATGAAGGAGTTCATTTCCGATCTAGGTGTCATACCTAGTGCATCGGGACCAATGAAGATCTTCTGTGACAATACTCGTGCAATTGCCTTGGCAAAGGAATCCATATTTCACAAGAGGACCAAGCACATCAAGAGACGCTTCAATTCCATTCGGGACCAAGTCCAAGTGGGAGACATAGAGATTTGCAAGATACATACGGATCTGAATGTTGAAGACCCGTTGACTAAGCCTCTCTCACGAGCAAAACATGATCAGCACCAAGACTCCATGGGTGTTAGAATCATTACTATGTAATCTAGATTATTGACTCTAGTGCAAGTGGGAGACTGAAGGAAATATGCCCTAGAGGCAATAATAAAGTTATTATTTATTTCCTCATATCATGATAAATGTTTATTATTCATGCTAGAATTGTATTAACCGGAAACATGATACATGTGTGAATACATAGACAAACATATAGTCACTAGTATGCCTCTACTTGACTAGCTCATTAATCAAAGATGGTTATGTTTCCTAACCATTGACATGTGTTGTCATTTGATTAATGAGATCACATCATTAGGAGAATGAGGTGATTGACATGACCCATCCCGTTAGCTTAGCACTTGATCGTTTAGTATTCTGTTATTGCTTCTTTCATGACTTATACATGTTCCTGTAACTATGAGAATTGTGTAACTCCCGTTTACCGGAGGAACACTTTGGGTACTACCAAATGTCACAACCTAACTGGGTGATTATAAAGGAGTACTACAGGTGTCTCCGAAGGTACATGTTGAGTTAGCATAATTCGAGATTAGGTTTTGTCACTCCGATTGTCGGAGAGGTATCTCTGGGCCCTCTCGGCAATACTCATCACCTAAGCCTTGCAAGCATGTAACTAATGAGTTAGTTATAAGATGAAGTATTACAGAACGAGTAAAGAGACTTGTCGATAACGAGATTGAACTAGGTATTGGATACCGACGATCGAATCTCGGACAAGTAACATACCGATGACAAAGGGAACAAGGTATGTTGTTATGCGGTTTGACCGATAAAGATCTTCGTAGAATATGTGGGAACCAATATGGGCATCCAGGTCCCGCTATTGGTTATTGATCAGAGATGTGTCTCAGTCATGTCTACATCGTTCTCGAACCGTAGGGTCCGCACGCTTAAGGTTTCGATGACAGTTATATTATGAGTTTATGTATTTTGATGTACCGAAGGTTGTTCGGAGTCCCGGATATGATTACGGACATGACGAGGAGTCTCGAAATGGTCGAGACATAAAGATTGATATATTGGACGGATATATTTGGACACCGGAAAGGTTCCGGAGAAGTTTGGAGCCCCGGGAGGTTACCGGAAACCCCCGGGAGGTATATGGGCCTTATTGGGCCCATGTAGGAGGAAGAGAGAAGGAGCAAGGGAGGGGGGCGCGCCCCCCCCCAAGCCCAATCCGAATTGGGGAGGGGGGCCGGCCCCCCCTTTCCTTTCTCCTTCCCCCTCTTCCTATTACTACTACTAGTACTACTTCCTAATACTAGTACTCTTTCCTTCCCCATCCAAATAAGATAAGGAAAAGAGAGGGAAACCTACTTGGAGTAGGTTTCCCCCTCCTCATGGCGCGCCCCCCTAGGGCCGGCCACCTCCTCCCTCCCTCCTTTATATACGGGGGTAGGGGGAAACCCTAGAACACACAAGTTGATCATTGATCGTTCCTTAGCCGTGTGCAGTGCCCCCCTCCACGATATTACACCTCGGTCATATTGTAGCGGTGCTTAGGCGAAGCCCTGCAACAGGAGAACATCAAGATCGTCACCACGCCGTCGTGCTGACGGAACTCCCCCTCGGCGCCTCTGCTGGATCGGAGATCGAGGGTGCATCATCGAGCTGTACGCGTGTCAAGAACTCGGAGGTGCCGGAGTAACGGTACTTGGATCGGTTGAACCGGAGGACGTACGACTACTTCCTCTACGTTGCGTCAACGTTTCAGCTTCGGTCTACAAGGGTACGTAGACAACACTCTCCCCTCGTTGCTATATCATCACCATGATCTTGCGTGTGCGTAGGAATTTTTTTGAAATTACTACGTTCCCCAACAATTGAACCGTTTGATGTTTGGGGCTTTGATTATATGGGACCTTTTCCTGCCTCCAATGGTTATACACATATTTTTGTTGCTGTTGATTACGTTACTAAGTGGGTAGAAGCTATTCCAACTAGTAGTGCTGATCATAACACTTCTATTAAAATGCTTAAAGAAGTTATTTTTCCGAGGTTTGGAGTCCCCAGATATCTTATGACTGATGGCGGTTCACACTTTATTCATGGTGTTTTCCGTAAGATGCTTGCTAAGTATGATGTCAATCATAGAATCGCATCTCCTTATCACCCGCAGTCTAGTGGTCAAGTAGAGTTGAGCAATAGAGAGCTCAAGTTAATTTTGCAAAATACGATGAATAGATCTAGAAATAATTGGTCCAAAAAACTTGATGATGCATTATGGGCCTATAGAACTGCATACAAAAGTCCTATGGGTATGTCTCCATATAAGATGGTTTATGGAAAAGTATGTCATTTACCTCTTGAACTTGAACATAAAGCATATTGGGCTATTAAAGAGCTCAATTATGACTTCAAACTTGCCGGTGAGAAGAGGTTATTTGATATTAGCTCACTTGATGAATGGAGAACCCAAGCGTATGAGAATGCCAAGCTTTTCAAAGAAAAAGTCAAACGCTGGCATGATAAGAGGATACAAAAGCGTGAGTTTAACGTAGGGGATTATGTGTTATTATTCAACTCTCGTTTAAGATTTTTTGCAGGAAAACTTCTCTCAAAATGGGAAGGTCCCTACGTTATCGAGGAGGTCTATCATTCTGGTGCTATAAAAATCAACAACTTCGAAGGCACAAATCCGAGGGTGGTAAATGGTCAAAGAATTAAACATTATATTTCAGGTAATCCTATCAATGTTGAAACTAATATTATTGAAACCATAACCCCTGAGGAATACATAAGAGACACTTTCCAGAACGTTCCAGACTCCGAAAAGGCATAGGTACGTGGTACGGTAAGTAAACCGACTCCAAAACAACTCTAATGGCAATTTTTATCAGTTTTGGATTATTTAAGAATTTTAGGAAGAAAGAAGTAGTCCGAAAGGGACACGAGGCTCCCATGAGAGAGGAGGCCGCCACCCCCCCCCTGTAGGGCGCGCCCCCTGTCTTGTGGGCACCTCGTGTGCCTCCTGGACTCCGTTTTCTTATATGTTACGTATTTTGGTCGTTAAAAATTCATTATATATACTTCTGAAGGTTTTGACCACCGTATCACGCAAATATCCTCTGTTTTCATTTCGAGCTGTTTCCGTTGCAGATTTAGAGCACCATGACTTCTCCTTCCCCCAACAACGAAGACAAGGATGCTTGGCTACTGAAGATAGAGTTGAAAAGAGAGGAACCAGAAGAGATCAACAAGCATGAAGGGATCAAGAAGGCCATGGAGGTTCAAGCTCCGGTGGTGAAAGAAGAAGACATCCCTCAACCTTTACCTAACCTTTTCACTCCAACAGAGATTGAAGCTTTCAAGATGATTGAGTTAGCCCGCATACAGAACAAGTATCTCACACAAGAAAATATTTTGTTGAAGGATCATATTGCTGGTCTCAAGGGCATTATCCGCAAGTTGGAGGAGCTTTTACGCTCGATGTGCGATTATCCACCATCATCATCACCACCTCCATCACCTCCGAGGAAATAATCACATGGGTATGGCCACTCCCCTTGGCAACTGCCAAGCTTGGGGGAGGTGCCCGGGTATCGTATCACCATCACACTCCTATCTTTACCACTTTATTTAGTTCGATCCTTTTAGTAGTATCTTGATCTAGTAGTTGAAGTTTTTGATATAAATTGTTTTGAGTTTTGCATTGTGATCTCTTTATGTACTCGAGTCCGTGTGCTATCTATAATAAAGATTAGTGTTGAGTCGAGGGCTTTGCTATGTTGCTATGATCTTGGTAGAAAGAACAAAAAGATTTCATATTGATCTTATGGATAGTGATAGCTTCACACATAGAAAGTATGAGGCATAAAAATTGTTGAGAGTTGATGAACGTAGCCTTGGTCATCGTTGCAATTAAAAGGAAGTGATAAGGAAAGAGGGGTTCACATATAAATATATTATCTTGGACATCTTTTATGATTGTGAAGCACTCATTAAGTATGACATGCTAAAAGAGTTGATGCTGGACAAGGAAGACAACGTAATGGTTTATGTTTTCCGACATCTCAGTTAAAGTATATTGTCATTGACCTTCCAAACATGTTGAGCTTGCCTTTCCCCCTCTTGCTAGCCAAATTCCTTGCACCAAGTAGAGATACTACTTGTGCTTCCAAACATCCTTAAACCCAGTTTTGTCATGAGAGTCCACCATACCTACCTATGGATTGAGTAAGATCCTTCAAGTAGGTTGTCATCGGTGCAAGCAATAAAAATGGCTCTTTAAATATGTATGACTTATTAGTGCAGAGAAAATAAACTTTGTACGAACTTGTTGTGGAAGTAATAAAAGCGACAGACTGCATAATAAAGGTCCACATACAAGGGGCAATATAAAGTGACATTCTTTTGGACTAAGATTTTATGCATCAACCCTAAACGCGCATGACAAGCTCTGCTTCCCTCTGTGAAGGGCCTATATTTTACTTTATGTTTTTACTTTATGCTTGAGTCAAGGTGATTCTCACCTTTCCCTTTTTATTTTTATCCTTTGGCAAGCTCCTCGTGTTTGAAAGATCATGATACATATATCCAATTGGATGTAAGTTGGCATAGGTTATTATTGTTGACATCACCTAAAGGTGAATACGTTGGGAGGCAACACAATAAGCCCCTATCTTTCTCAGTGTCCGGCTGAAACTCTATAACCACAAGTATTGCGTGAGTGTTAACAATTATGGGAGACTACGAGATAGTTGAGTATGTGAGCTTGCTGAAAAGCTCTATTATTGACTCTTTCTGATGTTACGATAAATTGCAATTGCTTCAATGACTGAGATTATAGTTTGTTAGTTCCTAATGAAGTTTTTGAACCATACTTGACATTGTGAATTGCTTATTACTTGAGCATAGGAAATCATATGACAAAATCTATATATGTTGCTGTTATTAGAATGATCATGATGCCCTCATGTCCATATTTTATTTTTATCGACACCTCTATCTCTAAACATGTGGACATATTTTTCGATTTTTCTTCCGCTTGAGGACAAGCGAGGTCTAAGCTTGGGGGAGTTGATACGTCCATTTTGCATCATGATTTTATATCAATATTTATTGCAATATGAGCTATTATTACACATTATATCTCAATACTTATGGCTATTCTCTCTTATTTTACAAGGTTTACCATGAAGAGGGGGAATGCCAGCAGCTGGAATTCTGACTGAAAAAGGAGCAAACGTTGGAAACCTATTCTACACAACTCCAAAAGTCCTGAGACTCCACGAAACAACCTTTTGGAATTAATAAGAATTTATGGGCGAAAGAAATAGGCCAGGGGGCCCACACCCTGTCTAGGAGACAGGGGGGCGCCCACCCTAAGGCGCGGCCCCCTATCTCCTGGGCCCCCTGGTGGGCCTCCGGCGTCCATCTTCTGCTATATCATCACTTTTACCCTGGAAAAAATCGTGGGCAAGCTTACGGGACGAAACTCCGCCGCCATGAGGCGGAACCTTGGCGGAATCAATCTAGGGCTCTGGCGGAGCTGTTCTGCCGGGGACACTTCCCTCCGGGAGGGGGAAATCATCACCAACGATCCTCTCATCGGGAGGGGGTCAATCTCCATCAACATCTTCACCAGCACCATCTCCTCTCAAAACCCTAGTTCATCTCTTGTATCCAATCTTGTATCAAAACCACAAATTGGTACCTGTGGGTTGCTAGTAGTGTTGATTACTCCTTGTAGTTGATGCTATTTGGTTTACTTGGTGGAAGATCATATGTTCAGATCCTTTATGCATATTATTACTCCTCTGATTATGAACATGAATATGCTTTGTGAGTAGTTACGTTTGTTCCTGAGGACATGGGTGAAGTCTTGCTATTAGTAGTCATGTAAATTTGGTATTCGTTCGATATTTTGATGAGATGTATGTTGTCTTTCCTCTAGTGGTGTTATGTGAATGTCGACTACATGACACTTCACCATTATTTGGGCCTAGAGGAAGGCATAGGGAAGTAATAAGTAGATGATGGGTTGCTAGAGTGATAGAAGCTTAAACCCTAGTTTATGCGTTACTTCGTTAGGGGTTGATATGGACCCATATGTTTAATGATGTGGTTAGGTTTACCTTAATACTCCTTTTTGTAGTTGAGGATGCTTGCAATAGGGGTTAATCATAAGTGGGATGCTTGTCCATGCTAGGGCAGTACCCAAGTGCCGGTCCACCCACACATCAAATTATCAAAGTACCGAACGCGAATCTTATGAACGTGATGAAAACTAGCTTGACGGTAATTCCCAATGTGTCCTCGGGAGCTCCTTCTTCATTATTAGAATTTGTCCAGGCTTATCCTTTGCTACATAAAGGATTGGGCCACCTTGCTGCACTTTATTTACTTTATTTACTTCTTGCTCGTTACTATTTATCTTATCACAAAACTATCTATCACCTACTATTTCAGTGCTTGCAGAGAAAACCTTACTGAAAACCGCTTATCATTTCCTTCTGCTCCTCGTTGGTTTCGACACTCTTACTTATCGAAAGGACTACGATAGATCCCCTATACTTGTGGGTCATCAGGGTCCTCGGACAGCCGGACTATATACTTTGGTCGGACTGTTGGACTATGAAGATACAAGATTGAAGACTTCGTCCCGTGTCCGGGTAGGACTCTCCTTGGCGTGGAAGGCAAGCTTGGCAATTCGGATATGTAGATCTCCTTCTCTGTAACCGACTCTGTGTAACCCTATCCCCCTCTGGTGTCTATATAAACCGGAGGGTTTAGTCCGTAGGACAAGAACAATCATAATCATAGGCTAGCTTCTAGGGTTTAGCCTCTACGATCTCGTGGTAGATCAACTCCTGTAATACTCATATCATCAAGATCAATCCAGCAGGAAGTAGGGTATTACCTCCATCGAGAGGGCCCGAACCTGGGTAAACATTGTGTCCCCCGCATCCTGTTACCATTATCCTTAGACGCATAGTTCGGGACCCCCTACCCGAGATCCGTCGGTTTTGACACCGACAACGCCCGCGTGCGTCGGCTCATGGGTTGCCCCCCGCGGGCTAGGCAAAAGCGATCATGTTCTTAATTTTAAGGGATCAATTAAGAGACTTCAAATTTTGAATCAGAACAGGCAAAAGAATATTTGACGCCGATGGACCACTACTTTGCCCCCCGATGCCCAATTCATGGAAAATTTTCGCTGGCGCTTTCGAAGCCGATAAAATGTGCTCGATCACCTCTATGGCGTCCAGGCCTGCGATGACTACTTCATCTTGAAGGAGGATGTCGTAGGAACAATTGGATTATCTTGTTACAAGAAGTGCAAGGCTTCATTGTGGATGTTTGCATATGGCATGCCCATAGCTAGATTTGTGGGATGAATATCTCTCATGTCTGAAAGCACATGCGCAAACGCCGTAGTCAAATTTGCTACTATGGTGGTCATGGTGTTTAGACCTTACTACTTGAAAGAACCAAATATCGCAGATACCGAAAGGCTCATGGCACTCTCCGGAGCAAGCAGATGGCCAAGTGTGCTCGGATCTGTTGATTGCATGCACTCCAAATGGAACATCTGCTCATATTCTCTACAAGGGCAATATCAAGGCCGTGCTAAGAAGCCTGCCATCATTCTTGAAGTAGTTGCATCATAAGATATTTGGATTTGGGGACAAATGCATTTTTGCCCTTAGTCGGAACCACCCCACGGGTTTTGCCCTTACTTTTCGGCTCTGCTCATTTTTGCCCCTTAGATTTGTCTCTGAGGTTGTGTGAGTGCCCTTTGATCGTTTGACCGATACTTTGAAGATTCATAACAAATTAATATGAATCACAAAAATGCAAATAAGATATCAAAATATTTAGAATGACATTACCATTATGTGCATGCCATTTGCATTCAGGAAAAAAGTACCATTTAAACTGCCTGAGGTTATTAATGTATTAAACATTATTAAAAAAGGTATAAACAATAATTTTTCATGAATAAAAATTATAGGAAAATGCAGGTGATGTTTTTTGAACATCCTGATATCCTATTTGCATTCTTCTGAGTTCATATCAACTTGCTATGATTTTTCAAGTGACTTTGACCATTACTTTGAAACCTCATAACAAGTTGATATTAACACACACGAATGCAAGTAAAATATCAGGATGTTTAGAAAACATCACCTACATTTGGCTGTAATTTTTATTCATGAAAAAGGTATTGTTTTTACTTTTCTATTTTTAATAATCTTTATAACATTAATAACCTCTGGTAGTTTAAAGATATGATTAAGCATTATTTTATTTTAAAACTTAGTTCGTTTGAATCATTTTATTTTAAAACTTAGTTCGTTTGAATCATTTTATTTTAAAACTTAGTTCAATTGTACTCCCTCCGTTCCTAAATATAAGTCTTTGTAGAGATTCCACTAGGTGGATTACATACGAAGCAAAATGAATGAATCTACACTTAAAATGCATCTATATACATCTGTATGTGGTTTATAGTGAAAGCTCTACAAAGACATATATTTAGGAACGGAGGGAGTAATATTTATATTTGACCTAGGGTCCCATTTGAATATTTTCACTCCTAGAACATTTTATGATATTATTTTGAGTGTCGCGGATAAAAAAACAAGACAAACATAGATAAAATTGAATGGCCGGCCACGGTGCCTTAGAGCGTTCGGACCAGCTCCAATCAAAGTAGTAAACCCACGGTGCTCTCAAGTTCGGCCCAGCAAGGCTGAATCGATGGCTTCGTCGGTGTTAATGCTCGAGCCAAAGGGGCATCCGGTTGGCACCTAGCTGGCCAGCAGAGCCACCATACGCAGTACTAGCATTTTGTCAACGGGCTAGAGCTCAGTGCACCACCCAGATCGCTGATCCACCACATGCCTCTCCTCACCTGACGCTGATGGCCTGAATTGATGGAGATCGGGGACCCGTAATGTCAACGGCGAGAGACGCGCACTCGCTATCGTGATGGAAAATCACGCTAGTTTATACCATTCCTTGTCAATAAAATATGTACTGTACAACCTATGGCGTGCTAGTACAGGAAGCTTGCCACCAGTTTCCAAGGGCTGACTTCGAAGGCAAGTCAGATCACGCATCTCCACCCCACCACCTGCCGAATATTATACACGAGGAGACCGAGATGACATTTTCGCTGTATTCTATGCGCGTCCCCAAAGTCCAACCCATTCCTGCTAGTACTCCGCGACGACGACTACACGATTAGTTAGTGCTTGCATTAGGTGGTGGTTTCTTTTTCTTTCTGCCAAAGAAGTCCAGAACAGTCTGCTAATTTCAGTTCTATACCCTGGTATTTTCTTCTCCGTCCACAGAAACCATACATTCTGTAAAAGCAACTTTAGCCGATCCCCTAAAACCGGGTAGGCCAACTCCCGCCGATCCCATAAAAATAAAGAAATAAAACGGTGAAGTAAAACTTAGTGCAATAGTTTTACTCTGCTAAGTTTTGATCGGACCTAGCTGAACTCTTAAATTTAACGGAGTAAAATGCTTCATAAGTTCAAGATAGGTACGATTTAAACAAACTTCAAAACCGAGATTTGACACATACTGTACATAAGCATCCGCTGAAAGATAGTCTAGTTTGAACATAAACATGAACTTGGACTTATAGAGGGCGGGCCACTACGCCTGCGAAATCCCACTGCCCATGGAGTTCAGCCTTGTGCCATCGTCACCACAGTCGGGGGAAAAAAAATCCTCCGCCATTCCTCGACGTCGAAGTTGTCGTCGCCGCCGCCGTCCACCTCGTCGCTCGAGGGGACGATGACCTCCTCGTCGTCCGCGCGCTCCGCCTCCACTAGCTCGGGGTACTGGTGGCTGAGGTCCGTCATGTCTCCTTGTCAGCGGCCTCTGCCGCAATGCGCTCCCTCTTCTCCCAGTCCTCCCTAGCCACCGCCGCATCACTACCTCCGGCGACGGCGGGTTGAGCTCGACAGGCGCCTTGCCCCACGGGAAGTTGAGGCGGCCGACGACGTCCTGCAGCCGGACCTGCCACCGATCGTACTCGTGGGCAGCGAGCTCGGCCATGCGGAAGGAGCCGATCCAATGCTTCTTGTGGGTGTAATGGTCAGTGATCTCGGTCACCCACGCCCCGCATGCCCGCTGCCGGACCCGAGGTACTTCCTCTATGGTTGACGTGGCGCATGGAGGTCGGCGGGATGGGGCCGCATCATCGCGGCGGTAGCGACCTGAGGACGCGCCCGCGAAGTGTTCGTGACAGCGCGGACCCACGCTACGGATGGGCGGTGGGGACGGGCGGCCACAAGATCCGACCATTGGGAAGGAGGGGGCGCCGACGACATGGATTGGGGAGGAGGAGAGATAGAGGAGGGTGAGGATTTTTTACTCAGCTGCCAAGCAGTGGAGTAAATATAGATGCCAGATACACAATGAAGGAAAAGTTATCCTCCTCTATGGGTTTTAGTGGTTCGGCTAGGTCCCGGTTAGAGGAGTAAAAATCTGATTTTACTCCTCCAACCGACACCTAGCCAATCTCCTCAACCGTATAACGGAGCATATGTTGGAAATGCCCCAGAGGCAATAATATTGTATTATTATATTTCTATTTTCATAATTAGGAGTTTATATTTCATACTATAACTGCTGTGATACTGGAATATGTGATTCAATGGAAAACTCACATGCACGTGTGGAATGATAAATGATAAAGTATAGGTTCCCAATCTCCTCTAAGACCGGCTCAAGTATTGCTGGTGATCATGTTTTCCGGGCCTTAGGATATCGTTAAGTGTAACGATAGTCCTAAAACAACTTTGAGAGTATGACGTTAGAAGAACGATCATATTGATTCGACCCTACGTTGAGATAATATCGTCTGAAATCAGTTGTTATAACATGGAGTGTTAGCATGTGTTTTAGTTCCTCGAACCATGAGAGTATCATAGTCACTTCCTATCATACAGTGGACTTTGGGGTTGCTCAAACGTCATCTATAACACGGTGATCATAACAACAACTTACGGTTCATCGAAAAGTTTGACAAGGGACTAGATAGCTCGAGAGTGGGATTTTGCTCCTCCAATGATGAAGAGATATTCTTAGGGCCCTCTCGGTGTGACGACATCCATCATCGTCTGTCCAGACACAAGTGACTAGGTCACAGGGATGCCCGGACGTTTCAACGAGAAAGAAGAACAAAACTGGTAACGAGAACAACGGTATAGTAAGCATGTGTATGGCTCAGGAGGATACCGATGCATACCGAGTTTTTTGAAGTATCACGAAGCAAAGGGAATATCACATTATAACCAAAGGTTCACTCGAATGTCATTCGTGTAATCATAGGGTAGATATGGACGTCCACGGTTCTACTATCGGTCATTGAACAAAGGGGTTTCGTTCTTGTTTATGATTTACCAAATCTATGAGGTCACAAGCTTTAGGTAATCATGATACTTTGAGTGTTAGCAGGATGATAGTATTGAGGATTTATTTGTGGAAATTTTTCATTAATATTTGAAATAGTTCTGAGAGGAACCGAAAGCGTTTCAGGGTCAACGGAAGGGTTTCGGAATTTATTGGGCAATACCTGGTATTACCGATAATTAATATACAAGTCAAAGATGTCTCCGTTGATGTTAAATTATATATAATATGCTCTAGTAATGGTTAGAGGGCTTTTGTAATTAATTAATATCAACGGGCCTTAAAAAGGCCTAGTGGTGAAAGGCAACTTGGGCCACAAGGGCCCAAGTGGACGTGGCGCCCCCTTTCCATAAGGGGAGGTCGAACTATAGTCTGGAAGGTCCCCTTCCCCTATAGCCGGTGCACCAAGGAGGGAGTCCTTCCCTCCTTGTGTGTTGCCTCTCCTCTTCCCTCTAACCTATATATACATGAGATACTGGCCACAATTGATAAACAAGTTTTTGGAGCCTCCCCTAGTTCATCTAGTTCTAGTTTTAATTGGTCCTAGTTGACTAATCAGAGCTAGACCTAGTTCCTCTAATCCTCATAATTAGAAGCCCACTGTGGTTCTAATCTCCTCCCTCTAATTCTCTGGCGACGATTAGCTCTGGACGGTGAAGTGTTGCCAGATCGCGAAGGCTGTACGCTTGGAACCAAGTAAAGAGGCCGTGTGTTCGGTCTTCTGTTTGAGGGATCGTTCGAGGGCGGTTCGCGGGATCGTCTTCAACGGTTTGAGCGACTTCAAGTATGATCTACACTGACTCATCTACTTCCGCTGCCCTCCAGAGTCGGTAACGATCGTCGATCCAAACCCTATATGCATATTCATATTTGTTCCTGGGTAATCGTAGGGCGAAATATTTTTGTTTTCTACTACGTTTCGCAACAGTATAAGTTTTACTCCTCGTCGTTTCGGTGGTGTATAAGTACTCCACCATTTCGGCTCGGAGTAAAAATTCCCCACCGCTCCGCACCCTTCTCTGCCTCTTACCCCCTCCCAAATCTTCCTCGTCAGCGACTCCCCCACCACTCCCGCACCCCACCACTTTAGCCATGGTCAGATTCTGCTCTCCGCCATTGATCTGACGAGCACAATACCAACGCATCCTCCTCACGACGTCGCCAGGGTGTTGCGGCCCCATCCGGCAGGCTCACCAGCTTCCCTGACCTTCCTGCACGCGTCGCCGCCATAGAGGCGGTACCTTGGTGTGCGAAAGCGGGCATGGGAACGTGGGTGACAGAGATTACAGACCGAGAGACCTAGAAAAGGATGTGGCTCCGATCCTTCCACACCGTTGAGCTCACTGCCCACACATCTGGTATGTCCGCGGCTGCCGAAATTTTGAGTGGGGCGAGATGTTGCTGCTCGATCCACCCCAGCCAGGGTGGTAAACGCGCAAGTGGCTCGGGAGGGTCGAGGGCGAGGGAATGACTCGCAGCGGAGGCTGCCGACAAGGCGTACATGGCCGACCTCCGCCGCCAGTACCCCGAGCTAGTGAAGGTGGAGAGCCTCCTATATGAGCAACGACCGACCGGTGGGGCTAACGTCATCATCCTCTCAAGAGACGAGGAGGACGATGGTGACAGAGGAGGTGTCAACGACGACAACTTGACATTGAAGTGTGGCAAAGTACCTTCCCCGACAGCGACAACAATGACACATGGCCTGACCCCATGGGCGGTGGCATGTCTAGGGCAAACAGGTTGTCCCTCGCAGTCGGAAAGCAACTAAACTTCCAGTTAGATTTAAGTTTTAGTTTATGTTTTAGTTCAAGTTTTAGACAATTTAAACTAAACTATGTTTCACCGGATGATAATATAAATTGTGTGTCGACTTTCGATTAAGAAGTTTGTTAAATTGAATCTATGTTCATCTTATCAAATTTGTTTCTTACTCACGAGATCAGCTAGGTCCGATCAAAAGTTAGTGGAGTAAAATTACTTCACTAAGAACGAGGCGATTCGGTGCCTAAGCTCAGCTGCACCGCGATGGACAGAAAATTCACAAACAATACTAGAAAAATTCAAAAAATCCGATTTTTTTTTGCGTGGACGATAATTTGGTGTATGATGCGCTCCAAATTTCAGATTATTTGGACATCTGAGTAGCTTTTGATAAAAAAGACAAATTTAGGGTCTGTCAAAAAGTTTACTATTCATGTATTATTTTGACCTATTTTGTATTTTTCTGAGAGCTACTTATATGTACAAATGATCTACAATTTAGAGCGGACCTCATGCATCAAATTATTTTCCATGCAAATAAAAAAAACAATTTTTTACTATTTAGTGTTTGTTGTGAATTTTCTATAAAAAAGGGTACAAATGAGCCTGGCCTAAAAAAAAGTATATTCACCCACAAAACTTTATTCGACCGGATACTCATCTATTTTTTATAAGGAATTGGCTAGAGTTGCTCCAAGATAAGTGGCGGAGATAAATTACAGATCTCGACAATAAGGTGGCTGAAAACGAAACTTAAAGCACGCGAGGGCTATTTCAGAAAAGAACAAAAAATGGCGTTTCGGTTAACCAAGTTCTTTGACTTACGCTCATATTATTCGTCGTCCTCCCCTCCTCCTCCTCCCATTTTCCGCTTTATAAAACCCCTCGGCCTCCGTCCATCCATTTCCACCTCAAATCTCAAAGTCGCACAACGCCACAACCCAAAGCACAAGGCCGCACCCACCTTTCCCCGTTCTTCTCCGGCGCCGACCATGGCCGTCGACCTCATGGGTTGCGGCTACGCCCCGTATGGCCACGCGGCCGAGGCCGAGGAGCAGTTCCAGGAGGCCGCTGCCGCGGGGCTCCGCAGCCTCGAGCTCGTCATCTCCTCCTTCTCCTTCGGCGCCGGCTGCACGCCGCCCCTCGGAGAGATGGCCGACCAGGCGGTGTCCAGGTTCCGCCGGGTCATCAACATCCTCGACCGCACCGGCCACGCCCGCTTCCGCCGCGGCCCTGTTGGAGATGCCGCCGACTCGTTGACTCCCCCTCCTGAATCCTCTGCTCCTCCTCCGATGCCGGCCCAGGCACCGGCACCGGCACCGGCTGTCTCGCCGCAGCTGGCGCCGCAGAAAAGCATGACGCTGGACTTCACGAAGCCTTTGAAGGCGCCGGCGGCGGCCTCGGCTGCCGCGCCTTCGGTGACGTCGACTTCTTTCTTCTCGTCCGTGACGGCGGGGGGCGAGGGCAGCGTGTCGAAGGGCTGGAGCCAGCTGGTGTCCTCCGGCAAGCCGCCGCTCCCGGCTGGGACCAAACGCAAGCAACGCCAACAGCAGACGCGCTGCGCGCACTCCGACGCCGCCGCCGCGGGTGGCCGGTGCCACTGCTCGAAGAAGCGCAAGAACCGGGCGAAGTACACGACGCGCGTGCCCACAGTAACCTCGGGCGCGGCGGACATCCCCGGCGTCGGCGACAAGTACTCGTGGCGCAAGTACGGGCAGAAGACCATCAAGGGGTCCCCTCACCCCCGCTGCTACTATAGGTGCGGCACCGTCAAGGGGTGCCCGGCACGGAAGCACGTGGAGCGCGCCACCGACGACCCCGCCATGCTCGTCGTCACCTACGAGGGCGACCACTGCCACGACACTTGGCCGCCGGCCGCCGCAAATTAAAGCTCCCTGGCTTCTAACATTTGTTCTTTGTAATGGGGCCTTGTGTAAAGAATCCCAAATTAGGAATATAGAAGATGTTTTCATCAAGATTGGAAACGCATGTCAATTACGTACAAGATTCCACATTCCACAGCCTTGGTGTTGGACCTCGCCGCCGAGGGCAATTCTGGCGGCGTGGTGGTCATGAGCACGACAGTCTTCCTCACCTACCTCCATCCGGCCGCCTTGTGAGGCCCCTGGAGACAATCACAAGCAACAATGGAGGTAGGTGGGAGATTTGGGATGAGCAGGATAGAGAGGCAAGGGGAGAACGAGAGAGGGGAGACAGATTTAGACGTTTTCCATCTCATTAGCTGTCGAGCACACGCGGTCAGAGTTTAAGTAAGGGAGCGCCTACAACTCAGCTGAATGAGATATAGTTTGATCTCATTCAGATGACATTAGGATGACATCATCATGTATTGATACTGGTATTGTACCTCCGTTTGATAGCTTTTTTTGGCAGCGTGATCGATAGCTTATGCCGCTTTCTCGATAGGCGGCTTGTTTTCTTTCTAGGTGCGCTGTTTGGGTCGTTAATATGGGCCATTAGTGGGCTGAACTGTGTGTCCAGGCTTGTCCGTGTCTCTTTATTATTATTATTTTTTGTGTGTGTATGTGTATTCAATCCATTTGGAACAAAAAAAAAAAGCCTACAACCATCTATGAATTGGATGAGCATATTACTAGTCCATTGCCACACGATTTTCCTATTTTTCTTGTAGCTATGTACTTAGCCAGTATATTACGCGCGCACTGCACCCAGTTTTTCTTAAAAAAATATATTAAAAAGTTAGAAAAATCATTTTTTTGCACCGAACGCTTGTTGTAATTCCAGCGTGAGTGTTGTCTCGACATGCAGTGGATACTAACCTGACAATGGAAAAAAATTGCTTGCAAGTCTACTGGTGTGTGGGGTGTTGTGGATGGGGCGTCATGCTAAATCTTTCCTTTCTGTCTGTCAATTACTCGGGCTGCACAACCGTCGCGACAAAAGGGCTGGCCACAAGCTGACGACTTTCATGCTTGGTCAACAATCACATGAAGATTTGCATGTGTGTGTCACTAACAAAAGAGGAAACTTTGAAAAATTACAGCTTCCTCCTGGATCGCAAATTAAAAATAGTTTTGCCTAACATATTGTGTTCATTAAGCCGAGGCATTTCTAGTTGATTTTTCACTCAAGGAATTTTTTAATATATATATATATATATATATTAAAGAAATTTAAAAGAAATAAATGTAAACAAAAAATGATATAAGAAGAAAAGTTAGTTGCACGGGCAATGTTAGAAACCACACCTATGTGATGCTAAGATAAAACCCATCGATAACCACCGACAACCCTCTCCCAACTCAGTTGCGGGCGCTTCATACCTCTTGCAGTTGTGCCTGAGTATGATGAGTTGCAGTTGTACGACTGAGTATGATGAGTACAGGCGTTTTCTCAAGGGGTCCCCAATTACATGTGCCTGGGTTTTGTCAACTCTTGTCAACAAACACACACACCCCTAGTTGCGAGTCGATGGGCAACTTGCAACTAGGGACCCTCAACAAACACACACACACACACACACCCCTAGTTACGAGTCGATGGGCAGCTTACAACTGGGGTCCTCAACAAACACACACCCCCTAGTTGCGAGTCGATGCTTGACATGCAACTGGGGACCCCTTGAGAAAAAGACACACACACACACCTCTAGTGCAAGTTGGTTATCGACATGCAATTGGGGACCCTCAACACACACACACATCCCCTAGTTGCGAGTTGATGGTCAACATG